>NC_137892.1:108281471-108881471 GCF_963455335.1 Martes martes
AGGAAATAATCAACAAAACTAAAAGGCAGCCTACTGAGGGGTACCTGGGTGGCTCAGTTGATTGAGCCTCCAGCTCTTGATACTGGCTCAGTCATGATCTTGGGGTTGTGGGATCAGCCCCACGTCAGGCTCCACTCTTAGCAGGGAGTCTGCTTCTCTCCCATTCCTTTTCCCTCTGCCCCTCCTTCTGTCTCTCAATCTTTCTTCCTCTCTCTAAAAAATAAATGTTTTTTTTTTAAAAAGTCAACCTACTGAATTGGAGAAGATATTTGCAAATGACATACCTGATAAAGGGTTAGTATCCAAAATATATAAATATCTTACACAACTCAACACCAAAAAACAAATAATCCAATTTAAAAATGGGCAGAAGACTTGAACAGACATTTCTCCAAAGACAGAGATGAACAACAGACACATAAAAAGGTGCCTGACATCACTCATCATCAGGGAAATGCAAGTCAAAACTACAATGAGATACCACCTCACACATGTTAGAATGGTTAAAAATCAACAACAGAAGAAACAACAGGTATTGGTGAAAACGTGGAGAAAAAGGAACCCTCTTGCACTCTTGGCCAGAACGTGAACTGGTGCGGCCATTGTGGAAAACAGCATGGAAGTACCTCAAAAAGTTAAAAATAGAACTATGCTATGATCCAGCAATCACACTACTGGGTATTTACCCAAAGAATACAAGAACACTAACTCAAAAGGACACATGCACCCCTATGTTTATAGCAGCATTATTTATGATAGCCAAGATACAGAAGCAATCCAAATGTCCATCGACTGATAGATGAAGAAGATGTGGTGTGTGCATACACACACTAGAATATTATTCAGTCATAAAAAAGAATGAAATCCTGCCATTTGCAATGACAAGGATGGACCTAGACAGTATTATGCTAAGTGAAATAACTCAAAGACAAATGCCATATGATTTCACTTATATGTGGAATATAAAAAACAACAACAACAACAACAAATGATTGAACAAAACGGAAATAGACTCATAAATACAGAGAACTAACTAGTAGTTGCCAGTGAATGGGAAAGTGGGCAAAATAAAGGGGGATTCGGAAGTATAAAATTCCAGGGCGCCTGGGTGGCTCAGTTGGTTAAGCATCTGCCTTCAGCTCAGGTCATGATCCCAGGGTCCTGGGATGGAGTCCCACATGGGGCTCCCTGCTCCACAGAGAGCCTGCTTCTCCTCTCTCCCTCTCTCTCTGTGTGCTTGTGCTCTTGCTCTGTCTCTCCTTCTCACTCTCTCTCAAATAAATAAAATCTTTTTTTTTAAAAAGAAGTATAAAATTCCAGTTATAAAATAAGTAAGTCATAATAATGTAAAGTATGGCAGAGGGAATACAGTCAGTAATATTGTAATAAATTTGTATGGTGACAAATAGTAACTACACTTACCATGGTGAGCATTTTGTTATAGATAGATAAATAGATAGATAGGGTCACTATGCTGTACACCTGAAATTAATATAATATTGTATGTCAACTATACTTCAATTTTGAGATAAATAAAATACAAAAATGATCAGGCAAACATTAGCAGAAAGCTTAGGTGGTTATATTAAGGCAAGAAAATAAATGTGAAGACAAAGGCCATCATTAAGAATAGGGCCCATTACACAATCACAAATGTTAAATTAATCAAAAGATGAGATAGTTTAAAATATATATGCAAGTAATAGAATAGCCACAAAAATAAAGCTAAAATTGATGAAACATTAAGTCATAAAATTGTCACCACAGTGGGATATTTCAACATCTCTTTCAATTATTAACAGGCTCAGCAGGGAGCCTGCTTCCCCCTCTCTCTCTCTCTGCCTGCCTCTCTGCCTACTTGTGATCTCTCTCTGTCAAATAAATAAATAAAATCTTTAAAAAAAAAAAAACAGTTCAGGTAAACAAAACTCGGCAAAATATAGGTTTGAATGCTACAGTTAAGCTAGACCTAAAGGTCATAACATTAAATTATCAACCAGCAGTAGGAGAGTACACGTTCTTCTCAAGCACACAGAACATTTACAAAAATTGATCACTTACGAGACCACAGAGTCTCACTAAATTTCAAAAAATAAAACCACAGTCTCTGACATATCACAATTAAATTACATGATAATAACAATGTCTGTTGATGGCTTGAGAGGAAGTGTAGAGCAGTGGTTAAAAGCAAGTGTTCTGGAACATGGATTTAAATCCTGCTCTGACTTTTGAGGCATATGATATCAGGCAAATTTCTTAACTCCATGTGCCTCACCACATGCAGGACGAGGTTAATAATTGTACCATCTTGTGGTCTTCATTAATGCTGTTCAGCAGAAATGCTCAGTATTCCCCTTTTCAGACACATAGCAGGATTGCACTTCCTGGCTCCCTTGTGGTTGGACTAGTTCTGGCCAACTAGTGAGTGAATTGTGATTGGAAATGATGTGTACTACTTCTCAGCTAGATCCCTTAATCACTTGTTTGAGACCTTCCAGAGCCATCTTTTCCCTCTAGTATAACAACTAGCAGTATTCAAGACAGAGATCAAGCTAACAGGGCAGACACTAAGTGACTCAAATAAACAGTGGCCCTATCTCTCCCTCACCACCAAATAATGAAGGTGCTGCACTGTGAGGGAGAAAACTACTGTTCACTTAGGCTTTGAGGCTTGGTTCACAGCATAATCCATCTGATATACCTATCCCAACTGATACAGAAGTTGGATGAGAAATGGAATGCCACAGAACACCAAAAATTTTAAATATGTGGCATTGGATTAGGGGCCAGCAGCTAGGAGACGACGGAAGGATAGTGATTTATGTTATGAAGAAGTGAAGCTTTAGTCACCTGATAACATGGAAGGTGGGTAATGTGTCAGTGAACTTGGGACCTTAGGAGAGGTTGAAGAAGAGTGTTGGTAGCATCTATTGGCAGCTTTATTTCCATTTGATCAAGTGCTCTGAACCCAAACAGCTGGGTTCAGAAAAGAACTGGACAAGGAATTCAGCCAGGAAATAACTATAATGGACCATGAGATCTTAGCCAGGTAAGGAAGGAGGTGAGAACTTGGGGACAAGAAGCAGGGAGTTGAAGGAGTGGTAAAATGATGGTGACTCGCTGGGGCTAATAATACATTATATGTTTATAAAAAAAATAAGTTATAAAAAAAATTAAAAAAAAAAAAAAAGAAAGTGGATCAGGGTGTTGGGGGTCTTCATGGGGTTGAGTGATTGTTGGATCTACCAGTCCTAAAGGCAGTGAGGTGGACAAATAAGTGGGAAGGAAGGAGGTTCGGATAAGAGAATATTAGAATCATAGGAGGAGATAAGAAAGACATAGTTCGCCATAAAAACAACTTCTAGTTTCTTCCTCAGCTCTTCTTGTCCAGCATTTTTGGAAGCCATCTTGTTTGGCGGAGATGAAACACTCTGTCACACATAATGGCTACTGCAAGTAGCCAGATTTCTTTTCTTTTTTTTTTTTTAAAGATTCTATTTCTTTATTTGACAGACAGAAATCACAAGCAGACAGAGAGGCAGGCAGAGAGGGAGGAAGGGAAGCAGGCTCCCCGCTGAGCAGAGATCCTGATGCAGGGCTCGATCCCAGGATCATGACCCGAGCCGAAGGCAGAGGCTTTAACCCACTGAGCCACCCAGGCGTCCCTAGATTTTTTTTTTTTTCTGACTATAAGCAACCACTTTAATAAGATGTAAATTCCCAACCAAATGAGATGCAGAATGAGAGGAATAGGGAGGGAGGAGAGACTTTATTCTCACCTAAGCACAGGAGGGATGGATGGATGAAACAGGAGGCAGGGAAAACCATCTATAGGACATGTCTGAGCTGCGTCTGAAAGCACAAGGAAGGAGTAAGTCAAGCAGATGATGTGGAGAAGAAAGTACATTATAGGAAGAAATAATCACGGGCAAGGCCCGCACTTCTGAAACACAAGAGGATACAAGCAGTTCAGAATTACTGAAACCTAACATTCAGAGTGATGTGAAACAAGATTGAAGAAGTAGTTGGGTGGCCTTTGGAGGGCTTTGAATGCCATGCCGTTTTAGTCCCTCAGGTGACAGAGGCAGGGTCGTTTGCAGACAACAGGATCCTGTTTCTCGCAGTGCTGAGGCTGGAAGTCTGAGATCAGGGCACCAGCCTGGCTGGGCGCCTGAGAAAGTCCTCTTCCAGCTCACACAACTGCAGCTTCTCGCTATGCCCTCACATGGCTGAAGAGGGGGAGATCTTTTTAAGAGAGGGCATCTCTTTTATAAGGCACTAAGCCCATTCCACAGGGCTCTGCCCTCATGACCTAATCACTTTCCAAGTCGGTACTGTCCCCCAGTGCCACCGTGTGAAAACGGGGCCTGTTCTCCATCAGCAGTTCTCCAGCACCAGCTGGTTGCCCAATGACGCAACTCAGTTCTGACACGCTCCAGAGCCTCCGTTCCACAGGCTGAGGGCTCAGCCCCGCAAGATTCCCACCCTCCCGGGGCCCCTGGGTGGTTCAGTCATTAAGCGTCTGCCTTCAGCTCAGGTCATGATCCCAGAGTCTGGACATCAAATCCCGCATCGGGCTCCCAGCTCAGCGGGAAGCCTGCTCCTCCCTCTCCCTCAGCGGCTCCCCTTGTTGTGCTCCCTCTATCGCTGTGTCTCTGTCAGATAAATAGATAAAATCTTTAGGGGGCAAAAAAAAAAAAAAAAAAAGATTCCCACCCTCCAACTTCACAGGCCAACAACAAGCCGGGGCTGTTACCTGTGCTTCTGAGTGGCTGTGAATCAGAGGAGCCCCTGCTGGGGGGTGTTTTCAGGCACAAGTCCTGCAGGCAGAGGCTTGGCTGGAGGCAGTAGGTGGAGAAGTGTCTCGTGGAGAGCAGATATGGAGCCATATCGGATGGGAGGCTGGGTGGCCACCAGAGAATGGAAACAGCAAGCGGGAGAAAAATAAAAGAAAAATGCAAAGGCAACATTTTGGGAAGAAATCTATAAATGTTTTTGCTCAAGAGACAGAAAAGCCCATTCAAAACAACGTATATGTTGAGAACTCTTAGAGTCTGGCTCCTGATTTAATATCGGTGCGCAGTCTCTCGTGTTTGATCAGAGGGGACCCCAAAGGCTCCACTCGGCAGACCCGCTATGGGGTAGGAGAAGGTGCCTCCCCATGCCGGACTCGGGGCACAGCCTGCACCCTGCAGTCTTGGAAGCACTCAGGTCCCCCAGCAGATAAATTCACATTTCTACCCTGTCTCCTCCTGTTTCTAGGTGTCCTTATCTGAGGCCTTAGAGGTCTCCTGCAGGTTTCTCTGCCATCTGTTGGAGGCAGCAGGGGGAAATGAAGATGCTTTTCCCCTCTCTGACTCAAAACTCAAAACTCTTCCACTCCTCATCTTTCCCCTCATCCCCCATTACCCACCTCAGGGTTCATAAAAGTGTCTTTTGTTCCAGGTGCTGGAAACAGCGAGATGAGCCTCACTCCCGCACCCCATGTAGCTCTCAGCCCCCCTGACCCTCAATCAGGCCATTGCATGGGGGAAGTGAACCACGGGGAGTCACCGGTTTCTCTAGTTTTCGCCTCTTGCTTATTCCATGGCAGTAATTACGGACTTAACTCTGACACCTGGCAGCTCAGCTGAACTGACAAACATGATCTGCATGTAGCTCTCAGGGGCCAGATGCACAGAAATATTAATAACTTTGTTTTCAGGCACAGACTTCAAACCTCTCCTCCTCTTTGGAATCTTAGGGAGTACTTGGGCTGTCACAGAGGCCCCAAGTACCAGCAGGCACCAAAGAAAAGCTCAGCTACTGTCTTCCGGTTATTCAAAATACTGTACTAAATCTGCCTTTCCCGGGGTGCCTGGGTGGCTCAGTGGGTTAAAGCCTCTGCCTTCGGCTCGCGTCATGATCCCAGGGTCCAGGAATCGAGCTCCGAGTCGGGCTCTCTGCTCAGCGGGGAGCCTGCTTCCCTTCCTCTCTCTCTCTGCCTACCTGTGATCTCGGTCTGTCAAATAAATAAATAAAATATTAAAAAAAAAAACCAAATCTGCCTTTCCCAATCAATGACAAGAATGGTATGGAATTGTACATAGTGGTGTCAGCCCTGGGTACACATTAGAATCACCTGCGGGGTGGATGAAATACACTGAAGCCATGACTTTCCCTGGAGCATCTGATTTTCATTTCATTAACTTAAAGAACCAACACAATCCTGCTCGCCCAGTTTCTTTTTCTTTTTTTTTAAAAGGTTTTTTATTTGAGAAAGAGTGGGGGTGGGATGGGGAAGAGGGAGAGAATCCTCAAGCAGACCCACCCCCACCCCTGCCGAGTGCAGAGCCCCATGAGGGCTCCATCTCACAGGCCATGAAATTAAGACCCGAGCTGAAACCAAGAGTGGGACACTCAGCTGACTGAGCCACCTAGGTGCCCCTGTTCTCCCACTTTCTCACTAAACTACATTGGGTGACTCACATCACTTTCTGGAGCCTTGGTTTCTTTATCTGTGATGTGGGGGTGATAACACCTACCTCCCAGGGGTAGTTAACCAAGGTGGGTTAAGTTAAGCAAGGTGTCTGGAAGCCTAGTAAATGCTATCTCAATCCGAATGTGAATGAATCAAGAGCTTTCGAAAGAGGGATTTCCTGGGAGCCCAAAGGTCTGGAAGACTACTTGGAAGAACTGGATTTGCCTCCTTAAAAAAGAATGTTGACACTTGGGTGGGTGGAGAGGCGAAGAGGCCACTCTAAGGCAGAAGCAACCAGTAGCCCCTTCCTCGATTTTACAGGACTTTGCTCTGGTTTTCCTATGTCTGCACCTTGCCCCTCAGGGCAAAGAATCCATAGAGAACAAGGGCCATGACCCCCAGGAACCCATGTCCCCATGTTCTAGCTCCTGGATCAGGCACCAGAACCCAGCCTGAGCAGCCTGGGTCTGCTTCTATTGTATTCTCCTGCCCAGTGTTCCTGAGAGAGGGTCACACTTCCCAGTCTGCCTCTCTAGCTCCGTGGGGTGCCTTAAAGGAGACTGTTTATTAAAGAGCATGGGGAAACTTGAAGAGTTTATTAAAGAGCATTGGACTTGAAGGCAAGGATTCTACAGACGTGTGCATGAGGCCTTCCAGGGTATAGGCAGACTGGGGGTGAAAGAGGGGAAGGGACAGGCCACAGGCTTGCATACATTCTCTTGCTTCAGACCACAGAAATGTTAGAAGTAACTCCAACACCAGTGTTCATTTTATGGCACTCCTTTAAACTGAACATTAACGTTTCAATATTTTTCTGGTACGTTTGTTCTCATTATTAAATTTAAAATAATATTTTAAAAATCAGGGGCACCTGGGTGGCTCAGTGGGTTAAACATCTGCCTTCGGCTTGGATCATGATCCCAGGGTCCTTGGATTGAGCCCCACATGGGGCTCCCTGCTCAGCAGGGTCTGCTTCTCCCTCTCCCTCTGTTTGCTGCTACCCCTGGTTGTATTCTCATGCTCTCTCTCTGTCAAATAAATATATATATTTTTTTTTAAATCAAACAGTGCTTAGCTCCCAGCCTGAGACCTCATAAGCAAAAAACATGAGTGAGGCAGAATGCAAACATACTCACCGCAACACAGGTGTGCTCCTAGCTTCACAGCAGGACTGCAGCTAGAAAGGAAACTGCCAATTTTAGGAAGTTGGCTTCTTCCAGTTTAAAACAATCCCTTTTGAATAAAGGTCCGTTCTGTCCCGTCTTCCTCTTCCCCTTCCTAGCCTTCCTCCCTGCATCCCAGGAGGCATCTGGGCAGGAGGAGGCTGACAGACATTAGGGTGATGGTGAGCGTAGGAGAGATTGGATCTGTGTGTTCGCCACACCACGCCCCGCCCAGCTTCTGTTGACTTGCTTTGGTGCAGAGTTCATCACTCCTGATTTTCAAGTATCAGCCTCTTACCTCCCTGCACCTGTTGCAGAGGTGCCTACAGCTGGTCACACACTGGCACTTGGGCCAGGCTCCGCTGTGGCTCTTGTTGGCCTGCTGATTCTCTGAAACTCAGCAGCAACTGCCATCTACCGTTCAGCTGGAACGTCAGGCCCCTCTGAAAGCCCTGCTAAGTTCCCCCCAACTCCAGTGCAACCCCAGGCTTTTATGCTCATCCTTAATTCTCAGCTACCTTGTCATCTTATACGGACAATGGGAGGAAAGATGGGAGGGAGAAACAGTACGCGGAGCTCGGTACGATTATTTCACATTGTACGTTGGTTTCCTCCGTCAGTTCTCACAAGCCAGTAAGACGCATTTTAGCTGGAGGTTCCAGCCCCACCCTAGTGTTATGGGCTGAACTGCGTTCCCCCAAAGTCAAGTGTTGGAGCCCGAACTCTCAATATGACTATATTTGGAGATGGGGCCTTTAAGAGGTAATTAAGCTTAAATGAGGTCATAAAGTTGAGGCCCTAATTTGATAGGACTGGTGTCCTTGTAAGAAGAGGAAAAGATACCGAAGATAACTTTCCCTATCCCCTCTGCCCCCCACCAAACACACGGAGAAAAGGCCATTAAGGACACAGGGAGAAGGCAGCCAACAACCAGCAAAGGAGAGAGGCTTCACCAGAAACCAATCCTGCTGGCAGCTTGACCTGGGACTTTCAGCCACCAGAACTGTGAGAAAATACGTATTGCTTAAGCAACCCAGATTGTGGTATTTTATGATGAGGGCCCAAGTGGTCTAAGACACCTAGATAGAGATCATAATTTAATACATTCTAGGAACCCAAGCATTTTTGGCTCTGAGCATGTCAGGTGCCCAGTGTCACGGCTGCTTACTTCTGGGCCTCGCTGCCCACTGGGGTTACAGTTCCATCCTTCTCCCTGCCTTTGTTCTCCAAATCAGGTTCCAGCTTCTTTCATTGGTTCCCTCAGTCTTAGTCCCATATTTCTCTTGGTACTTACTGTGTTGTTCCATTGGCCCAGGAAGGAACCCATCGCCAACTCAGAGATATTCTCTAGGCGGTTGTTTTTGTGTCATTTCTCCATTAATGTCCCCATGGCAAGCAGCGTCCGACATGGACTATAGATCGGCCCTGTGGGTATATGTGGGAATGCTCATGCCAAGGAACGAGGCTGAGTTTTCCCTGTAAAGAAGAAACAAGTGCTCCTTTTTGAGGCTGAGCCGACTCTGACAAGGACTGGATCCTGTCACATTCTGGAAGTCTCCTGGGAGTCCATCCCCAGCCTCAGGGATTCATCCCGGCATCAAGTGAATAAGGCTGGGATTGAAGAGAGGGATTTTCAAAGCAAAGGAGCCAGGATAGATCTCCAGGGAAGGGCCACAGATTTTGGAATCTGTTTCCTATGGGTTTGATTTCTGGCTGTGAACCCTACTGGAAGGTCTTAAGGTGGTTATGTCATCTATCTGAACTGCAGTTTTCTCATCTGTTAAATGGAAATTATCATCATTGCTTTGCAGGATTGTAATGAAAATTTCATATTCTTTTTGGAAATAACTGGTTTGGGTTTCTATAGGCATTTATTCCATTCACCCTATTCTTCCTGAGTCTGTCGGGCCAACAAACCTGGATGGTAGTTTTCACCCTGCATTATAGCATTTATGTGCATGTGGTGGGAAATGAGGAGAGGAGTGGAGATATGGATGCCTTTTTTAAAAATCTGATTTATATTATTTTAATCAAGAAATATCCTCTCAGAAAATGCAGACTAAGGGCAATCTCTGCCCCTGAACATCTTTAGGAAGGCAGAACCATTCTCCAAATAATGCATTAGTGAGCAATCATCCCCAGACTTAGTATCAATGACCTTGGCAATGGGGATTTTTTTTTTTAAATATATGAGTGAATGAATAAATAAAATGTCTTTCTAAAGGCCTGGTTTGGGAACATTCCCAGCTCCCCTGGGATTGCTTACTCTCCCACTCCCTTTGGGCTGGTTTAGAGAGCCAGAATTAAATGTAATGGGTCCAGGAACTCAGGGTCTGCAGGAAATGCCCTTCAGTACCAGATACTTTCTGAAGGCATTTTTCTGGTTGTTTCTCAGACACTCGGTGATACCATCTTGAGTACGTTCTGCCTTGCAGTGGGGACACTTTGCAAAGTAGACCCACATCCTACCCCCACCCCCACCTTATTTTGTTATTTTGAAATCAAAAGGCAGCAGAGGAAGGTGGAAGAAAGAACACAATGAAACCACAGAACTCTGTTTTGTATGTGTCCACGAGTGAGGACTTGCATTTTGTCTAGTGTGGGTCATGTAGGGAAGAGCTATGATCCCAGTGGTATAGAGGAAATTGCTGCGGATTTAGAGCCCAAAAGAGTGGGATTTAAATTCTATCTTCTAACTGGTTATGCAAACTTGGGCAACCAGTTTAACTTCAAAAGCCCTGTTGCTTTGCAAGTAAAAGGGACATCGTTAACAAAGCCATCCCAGCGGGTGGGGTGAATAAGTACCAGGGGATGCAAAAAGGGCTTAGTTGAAGAACAAAGTACTAAATACATATTGTACCAGAACTCTGGCTTAGAGTCAGACAGATCGGGTGTGTTACACTATACTATGGTCCATCAATATTCAGGACCACTCCTTGGAGTCAGGCTCAGTCATGTGACTTACCCAATGTAAACCCAAGTGCTCCCTCAGTTCTAATGTGACTTTCCAGGCTCATTAGTAATTCCCCAGCCCTCTTCCCCATATACCTGTGATGGGAAAGCATGTGTAAGGAGGAGCCCTGGGACATCAGGGCGCTAAGTGATTAGAGTAAGCACAACTCTCATGCTCTTTCTTGGTGGGTTCCTATCACCAGCTGCTTTAGCTCTTTAGGGATTTGAAGACTTGGAGACTTAGGGATTGATTGTTATTGCAGTAAAACTGGCCTTACTGATGATACACCTCAGTACTGTTTCTTTATGCCATTTAATAGACGAAAGAAAAACAACCCACGAAGAAAACACATACATAGTTATACTGAACACAGCACAGTGTTGGGGAGATCCCGGGGACAGCCCTTGCTGGGTGCTACTTGCTGCTGCTCTTGGGAAGGGGCCGGTACACGCCCACGACCACAGCGTGGTCCCTCTCGTAGGGCTCCAGGGTCAGTTGCTCTTGGGGCTTTAAGTTCTCCTGCTGCAACTTCCTCACCTCGGAAGCAAACACCGCCTCAGCAGATGCAGTGGAGTCGATGCAGTTGGCCTTGATGGAAATGAGAAAGTGGCCCCCGTTGCGCAGGAAGGTGTGGGCATTCAGAGCCACTATCCGGGACTGGTCAGGCTGGGCCACGTCGGCAAAGATCACGTCCACCATCCCTATAAGCATGCGGTACTTGAGCGGGTGCCGGGCATCTTCCAGAACCGGGATGATGTTGGTTCGCTTCTTGGCCACGTTCACCAGATCGCGGCCAGCGCGGTGGGAGAATTCAACTGCGTAGACCACGCCGTCCGGGCCGATGATGTCAGAGACGTGAGAGACCGTGGTCCCTGAGGCAGCGCCCAGGTACAGCACTTTGGACTTGGGCTTGATGTGAATCTGGTCGACCCCGCCCAGGATGGCCGCTGCCAGCTTGGAGCGGAAGGGGTTCCATGTGCGGTACTCTTGTTTCACACCGCCCTCCGTCACAGTGACCCGCCGCTCGCCGTACACCGACTGGCCCGGCACCATATTCAGTGTGACCAGCGCGTCCTCCGCTCCACGGTAGATGAAGACGCCTTCATGCCTGTGTGGCTCCACTGTCACAGTATTAGCGCACTTCCTGCGGCGGTTTTTGTTTTTGCCCACACCGCCACGCCGCTGCCCGCTGCCACCACGGTCCCTACTGTCCCCCCCTCCGCGCCCCCGGCCCCGGCCACCGCCACCGCCGCCACCGCCGCCACCGCCGCCAAAGCCACGCGCCCGCGCGCCAAAACCGCTCTTGCCCCCAGGCCCGCCATCGCCTCCTCCTCCCTTCCCCCCTCCTCCCCGCCCCCCGCCCCAGCCGCTGCCCCAGCTACCACCCCCACGGCCACCCGACCCACCCCCGCGTGAGCTGGAGGCAGACTTCATGGCGCGCCCTGGGCACCCGGGTGGGTGGCTAGCGGTGATTTTACGGTGTCGCGGAGCGGGCGGCGGTTGTCAGGGGTTACCAGTGGCTTGGAGCCGTTGTCAGGAGTCACAGGTGGTTCTGGATGGTGGTCCTGACGTGGGACAATGGCGACAGCGGACGCTGCTGGCCTGGTTAGCCACAGCAGGAGACTGGGGCAAGGTGCGCAGTTGTCGGGAACAGCTTTACCGCAGTGCCCGCATCCCTGGAGCCGCCCTTTGACGCAAAGATGGGCGTGATTACATCACAGCCGCTTTGGCGACCCTGCAGCCCCGGAAGCCCCCCTTCTAACCCTCGAGCAGACGCAACCTGCTTCCTTTTAACTCTTCCCCTTCCTCGACTCCTGGTTTCTTAGGGGCCCTTTGCACTTCTTCTGGGGCGCAGAGAAGGAAGCATCTCTCCGCTGCAGATGAGGATGAGAGTACTTGCTCGCTGTGTGGTCTTAGGAAGCTTACCTGACCCTCTCTGAAATTCTTGTTTCAACTTGGGCAAGTTTTTTGAGCTGAGTCTCAACATCCCATCTGTAAAACAGAACATACCTCAAAAGTTTGTTTTAAAGCGCTTCATACACTTATCCCAGCCATGGCGCATGATAATTACTTTGTGTTAGTTGTTGTTGTTGTTTTTAATGTATTTCTTTTGGTCTTTTTATTGAGGTATAGCTTACACACAATAAAATGCATCAATTTTTGTTTGTTTCTTCTAAGTAAATGTATTGCCTCTTAGAACTTTTGGCACTTGTGCAAGAGTGGTTTTTGTACCCTTATACCATGTTGATGAGCAAATTGGTACACATATTCTGACAAAACACTTAACCAATATACCCATACTCTAACTTATTCTGCTTTGAAAATGTTATCCTAAAGGGATGATCCCAGCAATTATCATGGTAATTAGTTTTGTTTTGTTTTTTAGATTTTATTTACTTCTTTGTCAGAGAGAGAGTACAAACAGGGGGAGCAGCAGGCAGAGGGAGAAGCAGGATCCTGCTGAGCAAGGAGCCTGATGTGGGACTTGATCCCAGGAGGCTGGGATCATGAACCGAGCCGAAGGGAGATGTTTAACTGACTCAGCCACCCAGGCATCCCACCAATTATGGTAATTAGAACTGCTAGAGCAAGGGTGGTGACGGTGGTAGTAATAATGATCACTGTTGTCAGAGAAGGGCAGGGATGAGATGAAGTGGACTAACCAAGCCAAAGGAAGTATTTAGAAGATAGAAGTCACAGGGCTTTCTGATGGACTGGATGTAGGAAGTCAGAAAGAGGAAAATTCCAAGTCAGAGATTGCCAAAGTAGAGTGACTCCCCTTAAAAATAAATAAATAAATAAATAAATAAAAATTTAAAAAATGATTTACTTGTTTGAGAGAGTACAAGTGAACAGACAAGCAGGGTGAGGGGGTACTGGGGAGGGGTAGAGGGAAAGGGAGAAACAGACTCCCTGCTGAGCAAGGAGCTTGATGCAGGGCTAGATTCCAGGACCCCAGGATCATGACCTGTGCCGAAGGTAGACACTTAACCAACGGAGGTACCTAGGCACCCACATGCCTCCCCTTTTTGGTTAATACTCTACAAGCTGAAGCCCTGGCTGTTCTCTACTTAGCTCTGCTCTCTTCCATCGACTGTGCTAAATCCCAGAATTTGTTCTGGGAATATGTAACAGCAAGAAATTTTTGATTCTTCAGTGTGAATGAGGATTCATGGGCTCAAGCCCTAAATCCTGTAACACACCTCAGTAGGAGCCAAAATATTATGTTTACTCCCCAATTCTAGTCTGTTTCAAAAGTTGTGCTCTTTCCATCCACAGCATCTTTTTGAGCATTAAAAACAAAAACAAATACAAAAACACTAGGCAGCACAATACAACAGGGAAAACAGCTGTAAGGAAGAGAAGCATTCAGTCAGCACCTCGGACAGCGACACCAACCGGGACGTTACTGTGACGGGTTTGGGACTCACCCAAGAGTGGGGGAAAGTGTTGTATGTAGGTGGTATAAGTAACCTGTGGACCTCCCTATTAGTGGAATAAAGTGCCTGCTCTAGAGAAAGACAAAACATACCTGAAGATGAGGGCAAATGTCAGGCAGGGTGTACTGAATACACACATGTCAAGGCAACACCAAATCTGGTTTTCTCAGAGGGTCAAAATGCCTCCTTAATAAGGGCCATAAACTTATGTGTTGGAATGCGGACAGGCAGTTAAAGAGTGCAATGTACAGTTCCTGAAGTGATGATTGCTATAAAACATTCTCCTTGGAGGTTTCTGCTCTCATTACAAATTGAGGAGTGTTCTCCAAATTGATGAACTACACTTGGTGTCTTGGTTTGGATTTCTCCCAAACCAGACCCTGTAATGGGTAATTTTATGGATCAACTTGACTGGACCATGGATTTCCTGGATGTTTGATCAGACTTATGCAGATGTTTCTGTGAGGGTGTTTTGGGATGAAATTAATATTTAAACAGGTAGACTACATAAGCAGTCTGTCCCCGCCCCCCATAACGTGGGTGGACCTTATGCAATCTGTTGGAAGCCTAAATAGAACAAAAGGCTGACGTTTCCCAGAGTAAGAGAGAATTCTCCTGCCTGAGAGCCTTTGAACTGGCACATTGACTTTCTGGTTCTATAGCAGCCTACCTGCCTTCAGACTTAAACTGCAACATTGACACTGCAGATTTTGAAATCACTGGTCTCTATAATTGGGTGAACAATTTCCTTGCAATCTCTCTATATATACAGATGTAGCTGTAGCTGTAGATCTAGATGAGATATAGACCAATCTATTTATCCTGTTGGTTCTATTTATCTGGAGGACAGACTCTGAGACAAGAACATGGGTCCAGGTGGTTTTTTTGAGAGGTGATCCCAGGAAGCACATATAGGGGTTGGGGAAATGAGACAGGAAAGTAGAAAGGCTAAGATAAGGTACATTAATTAGAAGATTACCACAGTGGGAGATGAGGGCTCAAATGTCCTGAGCACCCTCTGTGGAGGGCATTCAAGAAGTGTTCTATCACATGCTGGGAGGCTAGGGCATTAATTCACCATTCTCCATTTCTCTATTGTTGAGAGTTGTTTCTGGGGCATTAACTCTCCTGCCCTTTGAGTTGTTCCTGTGTGTGGCTCAGCAAACTCCTCTAATGCTGCAGAAAGCCATCAGGCAGAGAGGCAGGCTCTGAGGTAGGAAGATGCTGTCATGGTGGAAACCGCTTATTACAGCTGCAGATGAACTCAGAGCTGGGCCTAGGGAATATTAGGTCAGGCACTAACAGTTCACTCGGCTACACCGTCTCATATACAACCAGAACTTTGTAACTGAGAAAATGTGCATGAGCTCATAAAGTTTACCTCAGCATGGGGGGAAACTTGTTACATCAGGAAAGAAAGTCATAATATAAATACACTAACGTCACCTGTAATATAGGTATACAAACTCTCCTCAGTATTTTTTTTTTTTTAAGATTTATTTGACAGAGAGAGAGCACAAGCAGGGGGAGCAGGGGAGGGAGAAGCAGTCTTCCTATCCCCCATCCCCAGCAGGGAGCCCAACATGGGGCTCGATCCCAGGACCCCGCGATCATGACCTGAGCTGAAGGCAGACATGTAACCAACTGAGCCACCCAGGGGCCCTCTCCTCAGTATTTTTTACTCTAGTAGACAGCATCATGGAGGTCTGCAATTGTATTTGAATAGCTAATTCCTTCGTTGTTTTTATTCAGGGTATTAAAGCACAATCCTCCACAATGAACCCTCTCCATTATGCTTCCAGACCACTGAAGAGGATCCATATTCAACACCAAGAGATCTACCAGCTTTTACCTGAGTTCGTTTAGATAATTCTGTACAGAATTCCAGGTATAAGCCTTTGAGGTTACAGCTACTGACACATTCCAACCTTTGTCTTATCACTTTCTATTATACTATTATTAACATTCCTTTACCACAATACAAGCAAGCATCTCTAGGGTCCTTGTTCCTAGCCTGTTTTACATGGACTGAGGTGGCTTTTCCAGTGCATGTGCTATTCATTTCAGAACTGACATATTCAAGAATGTCATGCATTTCCTTGTGATTTATTACATGGAATCTCCTGGGAGGGGTGGCCAGTGATTTCAAACTCTAAATCTAATAACAACATCTTCCTGAATTTGGAGTCATTCTTTGGGAGTAATTTCTGCCAACTGGCAATAGTAGCGGGCTACCTCACTGGTGGTACCATACCGCAGGTTTTGGTGGCCCACTCTGCTCACCAGATTTCATACCAGGGCTTGAGGCAGCCTCTACTTTACTGTAGCAGTGACAATTCTCCAGATCTCTTCTCCCCCAACCCCATCCCCCATCAGTTTCATTATGTTACTGCTGTCATTTCCAACTTGCTTAGCAGGTTTCCAATCTGCTAAGGGTTCCAGAACCACCCTACCTTATGTATGCAAGCCTTGGGAACTTTCTTAGACCTCTGTACCACTGCTGGTGACAGCCTTAGAACTGCTAAAAACTAAGTTTTCAAGTTTTGCTTTTCACCAGAGGCATCCTTGCCCAGAACAGGGTTTGATGACTCCCTGAGAAATTTTCTGTCTCCTGGCTTTGATTCCTACTTGGCAAAGCCATTTTTTGAATAACCTATCTGTTGAGATGCTGTAACCTGGGAGCACCCATGAGCCAGCAAGAGCTGTGCATGGCTCAGAATGCTATCAGTGCAAGGACTCACGCCAAGGATTGGCATCTTAAGGTGTCAAAAAACCCTTCCACTAAAATTTTCATTTGGAGCCACTGATAACATTGAAATCTGTTTCATTCTCAAAGGTTCATGAACAGTGTGTTCTACTTACTCAAGATGCTTCCTAAAGTGATAATCTGTTTTTTTCTGAAGATTATCTATTTACATATTTGACACAGAGAGAAAGAGCGCACACAAGCAGAAGGAGTGGAAGGGAGAAGCAGGCTCCCTGAGCAGGGAGCCTGATGGAGGACTCAATCCCGGGACCCTGAGATCATGACCTGTGCCGAAGGCAGATGCTTAACCTGACTGAACCACCCAGGAGCCCCAGGTAATTTGTCATTGTGATTCTGATACTTCTCTCTGACAGTCAGTAAGAACAACTATAGCCACTTTAAATTTCTGTTTACAGTTGGACTTAGTATTCCATGCTACGTCCTATAGTAATAGGGCCTTAATGGTTAACATGGAGTACACCAGTCCTACTTAAAGACTTAAAAATATACATGAGCAACTTTGTTTTATTTCTCTCATATACCATTCTAGAAAATTGCCTAACAAATGATTAGCCATGATTTAGGTAAAACAAGCCGGAAAGCTGCGTAACCTCGTTCCCAGTCTCATTCGTATTTAAACAGTCATGCATGAAGTGGTTTCCCCAACCCGATTTCTAAAAACCACGGTCCACTTTGAAAGGTGACTCCAGGGATTTGCATCTCCATCCCAAGTGACAGCCATAGCTGTATTTGATCAAGATGGGCTGGGCTGTGATGCAGCAATGTGACCCTCAAATCTCAATGGATTAATATAACAATGTTCATTTCTTGCTTATTTTATAAAAGAGATTTTATTTATTTATTTGAGAGAGACAGAGATAGTGTGAGAGAGAGAACAGGCTCTTGCTGAACAGGGACCCTGATGTGGGACTTGATCTCAGGACCCTGGGATTATGACTTGAGGCAGACACTATGACTGAGCCACCCATGTGCCCCTCTTGCTTACCTTTCATTTCCACTGAAGATCAGTTGGAGGTTTGCTCCACGTAGTCACTGAGGGGCTCAGGTAACAATGTCTTGTGGCTGTAACATGAGAAACAGGAGGGCTTACATTGTCACCACTAGGGAAAAGAGTGCATGAAGATCTCACATTCCCTTTTCTATGGTTTGGCCTAGGGTTTGATGTAGTCATTTCTACTCACAACCCATTGGCTGGAACTAGTTATATGCCCTGTCTAACTGGAAAGCAGCTGGGAAACAATGAGTGAGATAATCAGTGATCAGTAAAATGTGTTTTTGTTTTTGTTTTGTTTTGTTTTAAGATTTTATTTATTTGACAGACAGAGATCACAAGTAGGCAGAGAGGCAGGCAGAGAGAGAGGAGGAAGCAGGCTCCCTGCCAAGCAGAGAGCCCAGTCCCAGGACCCTGAGACCATGACCTGAGCCGAAGGCAGAGGCTTTAACCCACTGAGCCACCCAGGCGCTCCAATAGTAAAATGTTTTTGCCATAAGTATTTATTGCATAATGCCAGGCTGCACACCTTGACCAGTGTACCCAACACAAAACATCACAAATGAAATTTACTGTTCAATGTACATATATTTAAGTTTACTAATCAAGGCAAAATATCAATATTTTTTACTAACACAAGACTAAAACCCAGAGCCATAATCAAATCCCAACCACTTATCTAATACAGCATGTTAAATGAAGTAGAAAAAAGAGAAAATGTCTCTCCTTTCCTAGTCTGTGCCCTAGAGAATAGCTCAAGTTCCTTAATTGGGATTCCATTAATATTTGGTTATTCCTTTGCTGGGTGTGGCACTTTATATTTAGGGTGGCTCAGACTCACCCTCTATTGCCCTCTGCAAAATTAGTGACTGGGACTTAGTTAATGTTTAGAAAGCTTTGATGGGTGTATTAGTCAGGGTTCTCCAGAAAAACAAAAATTTATTTTCTCACAGCTCTGGAAGCTGGAAGTCCACACTTAGAATGCCAGCATGGTTGGTTTCTGGTGAAACCTCTCTCTTTCTGGTCTGTGGAAGGTTGTCTTCTCACTGTGCCCTCAGCTGATGGAGAGAGAGTGAGTGAACTCTCTGGTGTCTCTTCCTCAACTGACCTCAACTAATCTTATTTACTTCTTTATTCCAAACACAGACTTTGAGAGTTAGGGCTTCAACATACGAATTTTGAGGAGACATAATTCAGTCTATAAATAACAACCTACCTTTCCAAAGATCTTCTTTCTAGAAGAAACCTTACAAATCATCGGTAATTCCTCTTTTTTACAGAATAGGAAAATGAGATTCAGAAGGGAGCCAGCTTATTCATACTACAAATCCTATAATCTACAATCCCTACAAACAAATTACCTAAAATCCCCCCCTATTTGGGCTTTCATCAGTTTGTTACATTTTACATTTTACAAGCATTGCCTACACTTAAGTCATGGAAACGTTGGCTATTTGGAAATGCAAAGCATCAAACAACAACTACAAAAAATCAAAAAGTTTTTACCTCAACCGACCCCACGTAATTTCTCTAACTTCAATAGAACTTCTATAACCCAACTGAATATTATTTAACTGATTTCCCAAGACAGTTAATGCTGGCAACTTGAGCTGATATTGACCAAGAAAGAAAGTCAAAGACTGACAGGAAAAAATAACAAAAAATTACATAAAATTACATCATGACCTAGTTTAAATTCTCTGTAAAAATTAATTGTTCAATGGAGAAAAAAAATCAAGGCTGCCAGATAACTCATCATTTGCCCCAATTTATTAAGAATAATTTCTCTATGACCCCATTTGTACCATTAGTTTGTTCTGCTTTCTAAGAATTTGATAGCCAGTAGGGAAACTACAATTATAGCCATAAAAATTAAAACAACACATTAAGGATCACCTGGGCGAATCAGTCAGTTAGGCATCTGCCTTCGGCTTTGGACATGATCCCAGAGTCCTGGGATCGAGTCCTGCAACGGGCTCCTTGCTCAGCAGGGAAACTGCTTCTCCCTTTGCCTGCTGCTCCCCTTGCTTGTGCTCTCTCTCTCTCTCTGACAAATGAAAATAAAATTTTAAAAAATATAAAAATCTTAAAGATTAAAACACAAATCTGTTAAGGGGCACCTGGGTGGCTTAGTCATGTAAGCATCTCCCTTTGGCTCAGGTCATGATCTCAGGGTCCTGGAATTGAGCTCCACATCGGGCTCCCTGCTCAGTGGGGAGTCTGCTTCCCCCTCTCACTCTCCCTCTGTGCTTCTCTCACTCTCTCTCTCTCTCTCAAATAAATAAATAAAATCTTTAAAAAAAATAAACAACCCCCCCCCCCTCAAAACACAGGTCTGTTGAAATGCAATGATTCTGCCTCCACATAGTACTGTAACTGAACTCCTTTATTCTGTTCCCTTGGTCACAATATGAAATTGTTTTGGCCAGAAATATTCAGGTTCTCCAAACATGCCATTTTTAAAAGCAGCACCTTCAAAATATTCTCTATTTATCTTGGAAAGGCTGAAACCATTTCACTGAAACACCTGCATTGTTTTCAGCGACTTGGGGACTCAGATTCCTCTGGGGTCCTTGGCTCCCAGGCCCCTGTGCATCTTGGTATGTTATTGAGGGCTCTGTGCCCTGCAAAGAAAGGGCACCCGGTATCCCTCTTAGTCCACCAGATGCAGGGTCATGGGAACAGATGACCTGGAAGCCATAGGGATAGGTGATACCCCTGGTATGGGTGCGAAGGTAAGC
Organism: Martes martes; assembly: GCF_963455335.1. Classification (NCBI taxonomy): domain Eukaryota; kingdom Metazoa; phylum Chordata; class Mammalia; order Carnivora; family Mustelidae; genus Martes; species Martes martes. Next base: position 108,301,987 of record NC_137892.1, read on the forward strand.
CTGAAATCTGGATAGACTAGAAGGAAAAGGAAGGAATCTGAAAATTAGTGAGGAAAAAGAGGAGAGAGAGAGAAAGTGGAGAAGGAAAAACATACACTTCAAGGCAAATGGGCATAGATCCCAGTCATGGCTCCTTGAATTGTTAGTTGTGTCTTCAGTGGAAAAATCAGGTTGTTATATGGATTATAGAGCCTTATGATAAATGCTCAAATGAGTAGTTCTTACCAAAGCTATTAAGGCAGAACAGGTACAGAGGGGATTATGATGTTGGCAGAGTTCCTTTGCTGCTAGATATTGGCACATTTTAACTACGCTTGAAATCTCCTAAGCATATAGGTATTTACTAAGCAAAATCGTAAGAAGAAAAAATTTCTTCCTTTCTTTTCCAATCCCTACTCTTATTTCAGTCTCCTCAATTGGTGCCTCAGGCTTCTTAGATTTTTTCATTCAGTCAGGCAAGCCTGGTAACAGGAAACTCAACATCAGCCTAAAGGAACTGAAAGGATCATTTTTCCAAGAGAAAAGGGAAAGACTCTTGACAAGGATAAAGACTTTATTTAACCAAGTCTCACTGATTCAGCCCTGATCCTAGAGTTCCTCAGAGAAGAAACTCTTTGGGTCGCTTATTTGTCAGGCATTGTACATTATTTCTCTAAATGCTTTTTTAAAAAAAAGTTTATTTATTTTTAGTAACCTCTATACCCAACATTGGTCTTGTGCCCAGGACCCTGAGACCCAGTGCCCAGGACCCTGAGACCCAGAGTCACACACTTTTCTGACTGAGCCAGCCAGGCACCCCTAGATAGTATTTTTCTGACATCAATTTCTAAAACATTCCTAAGGGAAGAAAAGTTCTGTCTGTGTTCCTGGTACTGAGCTAACTGTTTCGTCTCTTAATAGTCCTCAGAGGAACATCGGGGAGAAGGTATTATTATCTCCGTTGGACAGATGGGGAAGCTAATAGTTGAAGAGAAGAAATAAGTTTCCTAAGCCAAGGTATATAACTTGTAAGTGGTAACAACCATTCGATGAGTGTCTGCCCAGAGCTATCTCAATTATTATTACTGGTAGTAGTAGTAGCAGCATGGCTATTATCATTGTTGAACACTGTGCATATAGTAACTGTACATATATAATTGTTAGCTATTATATATAATATATAATTCTGTAATTCTGTCTAGGTGGGAAGAGTAAATAAGAATATACACATACACACACATCCTCATTTATCTTTCTCAACTAGGCACACAAAAAAATTAATAACGTGTCCAGAGTCACACAGCTAATAGTTGGTAGAACCAGGATTTAAAACCTTATATATCCAGTCTTACACATTTCACCCTTAATTGCAATGCTACGTGGCCATATCCCCACTGTATTAGTCTACTTGAACTGCCATAACAAAATGCCACAGACTGGGGGGCTTAAAAAACAGAAATTTCTTCTCTCAACATTCTCAACACTGAAAAGTGAGATCGAGGTCCCCAGAAGGGTTGGTTTCTGGTGAGAACATAAGAAGAACATAAGAACATAAGAAGGTGGCTGCCTTCTTATGTGTCTTCATAAGGCCTTTCTTCTGTGCATGTGCAAGAGGGGAGAAAGAGAGATACTTCTGGTGTCTGTCTGTCTCTTCCTCTTCTTATAAGGACACCAGTCCTGTCAAAGTAGAACCCCATTCATGTGACCTCACTTAACCTTAATTACCTCCTTAAAGGTCCTATCTTCAAGTACAATCACATTGAGGTTAGGCTTCAACATATGAATGGGTGTGGGGGGAAAAGGGAACAAAATTCAGTCCATAAACTCACCATCCTCAGAACTGATATAAGATTAAGGTGAGGAGAGATTAAGCAATCAAACAACAGGGAATAAGTGTTTGAATTGTGTAAAAATCCAGTGCATATTCTGTGAATTTCTTCAGAGCAAGGACATGTCCTTCTCTTGTATTTTACACAGAGGGTACAATTTTAGGCTGATTAACTTTTCCAGTACTAACCTTGCATTACCAAACCTGTCAAATTCAATGTCCAGTATTGATGAGGGTACAAGGACATTGTTGCTGAGACTGTGACATGGGTATCCTCTCTCTGGGAGTCGTTTGTTAATGTGTGCTGAATCCCGTAATATGAGTGTGTCCTTTGACTCAACAATTCCACTTCTTTGCTATTTATTAGAAGATGATCATGGATATGTGCAAAAATTTAACTCCAAGAATCTTCACTGCAGTATCACCTGAAAAACAGAAGTTGAGAAATAAGCTCTGTACTCAACAATAAATAACTAATATAAATTAGTCATTTATGTAGTATATCCATAAAATGGAATAGAATTCAGCTAATATTGATGTTTTGGAAGAATATGTAAAGCCATGGAACAATGTCCATGACATATTAGCTAAAAAAAAAGACTGGTTAAAATAGGACTCTGTTCCATTATAAACATAAACACATGCATATATTTGTACACAAAAAAGAACAAATGTAATAGGATTATTGATAACTTATGTTCTTATTTTTTTTTAAGATTTATTTATTTATTTATTTGACAGGCAGAGATCACATGTAGGCAGAGAGGCAGGCAGAGAGAGAGAGGAGGAAGCAGGCTCCCTGCTAAGCAGAGAGCCTGATCCGAGGCTTGATCCTAGGAGCCTGGGATCATGACCTGAGCCGAAGGCAAAAGCCTTAACCCACTGAGCCATCCAGGCGTCCCACTCATGTTCTTCTTTTTTAGTTCATCCATAGTTTCTAGAATTGGGTTTGTTGCAAGGGAAAAAACATTATTTTTAAAATGTGGGGCTTGAACTCACGACCCTGAGATCAAGAGCAGAAATGAAGATTCGGATGCTTAATCAACTGAGCCACCCAGGCACCCACCCCACAAACACTGTTGTTTATTTATTTATTTATTTATTTATTTATTTTAAACACTGTTGTTTAAAAGAATAACTATAAAATTACCTCTGAATTGAATTTTAATTAAAACAATTTGAGTATCCATAGAAACAAAGAAAATGTAGGTAGGAAAATAATAAAAACTTTACATTCCAGCTTCAGAAAAATAAGCTGCATTTTTCTGTAATACACTAAGGAAGGGAGTGGTCTAGACCAGAAATACATAAGGTTCAAGTAGGATACAATGCTCAGACCCTGCTTTCCTAACCATAAGCCAATATTTATTTTGGTAAAAAAAAAAACCCACCACTTAGCGAAATAAGTCAATCGGAGAAAGACAACTATCATATGATCTCTTTGATATGAGGAAGTGGAGATGCAATGCGGGGGGGGTTGGGGGGAGGTAGGAAAAGAAAAAATGAAAAGATGGGATTGGGAGGGAGACAAACCATAAAAGACTCAATCTCAAGAAACAGACTGAGGGTTGCGGGGGGGAGGGGGAACGGGAGAGGGTGGTGGGGAAATGGACATTGGGGAGGGTATGGGCTATGTTGAGTGCTGTGAAATGTGTAAACCTGACGATTCACAGACCTGTACCCCTGGGGATAAAAATACATTATATGTTTATTAAAATAAAAAAATTTAAAAAACAAAACAAAAAAACCCCACCACTTTTTAAAATTAGGAATTTCTTGAATACTTGACTCAAACTCTCTATTGAATTTGCCCTTGATATTCTGCAAATTCTTTATACAAATCAAAGCAAGGAAAGTATGCTGGTCTAGAAGCTCCAGAGGTCAAAGTTAGCAGGGAGCCCTTACACAAACCTCATACCCTTTTATTTAAATAGACAATTTTTTAGAGAAGTTTTAAGTTCACAGCAGATTTGAGTACAAAATACAGAATACAAAATTATATTCCCATATAATTCCAGCCCTACACATACACAGGCTCCCCCACTATCAATATCCTATGCCAGAGTGGTACATTGTTCCTATCAGTGAACCTACACTGATACAGCATTATCAACCAAAGTCCATAGTTCATAATGGGGCTTGTTCTGGGTGTTATATATTCTATGAGTTTTGTCAGACACAATTTATCTTCCTTAAAGAACTAATTTTATTAAAATTAGTTTCATAATTACATCTAGTGCTTACCGGGGAGGGTGAAACAGTGTTGAAAAAGCCAACTGGGATTGAGGGAAGATTGTGTCATTGTCACCATTTCTTCTTACCTAAGGAAGGGGGCAAAGGTGGTGATCCTAACAAAGCAGGGGGTTCCCTGAGGGTCGTCTAACACAGGCTCTACTCCCTCTACACCCAGCCTGCAAAAGATATGTGTGATTTCTGGATTCCTCCTGTGTCAGGCGCCAACAGAGGACCCCCAGCCCAGCATTCTTCGTGGCATAGCACCCTCTCAGTCCACTGAGGTCCCTACTGTGAATCTAAGCTCTATGTTCAGTTAAGAACTACCTGAGGCTGGGGCCTGTCCTTCCCTTTCCCTTACAGAACACAGGGAGCAATCCTGGACGGCCTTTGTTATGTCCCAAACCTCCTTTCCTTGCCAAACTAAACGACTCAAACTTTCCGAAAATTACAGTAATACTTGTCTCTGGTTACAGTTTGCTGCCCACCAGGTTAACTGTATAGACTTTGTCCTATATATCTCTCTTCAAGCCGCTAGTCTCCGAGGATGCAATCTCCTCCTGCTCCATCATGCTTCATGCCACTGTGCTGGAGGCTTTCTACTGCTTTCTAAAGTGAAGAATTCTTGTTCTGATCTATTTTGAGGAAAGTGGGTTGGGAGGAAGCCCTTCAGCCACACCCTAGACCTCAACATTGGAGACTTAAACTTTTTCAAGTAATTCGATTCACTATTTTAATATATTTATTCCTATCTAATCTGGTTCTTGAAAGCATTTACAGAAGTTTGAAAACATTCCTTTCATTAGGGAGGGGATTGCAGTTAACAAGTCCATCCGGAGCTCTGGGATCTCCAGGTGAAGAAGAGCAGATGCCCCTGCACCCATTTCAGAAATAAGAAAACTAAGGCTTCGTGAGCTTGGGTCTTTTGTCCAAGGTACACAGTAGAGCTGACAATAGACCAGTTTCTTGGCTCCTGGTCGCTGCTCTGGCCTCTGAGGTGTGTTACCCTGCCTCAGAAACGGACACATCCTTCCCAGGCTCAGCCAGATGGCGACACAAGCTTGGAAGTTCAGCGGGACTCTGAGTAAAGGCTTCTTGCCCACAGAGCACATGGATAGGCAAGATGAGGTATGGTAGGCTGGAAAATGTCCCTAAAAGATATCAAGTTCTAATTCCTGGAACCTGTAATTTTACCACGTATGGAAATAGGGTCTTTGCACATACAGTTAAGGATCTTGAGGTGAGGTGAGGAGATTGTCCTGAATTATCCAGGTAGGCTCTAAAGGCAGTCACATGTTACTCTACAAGAGAAAGGCAATGGGAGCTTTCCCCAACAGGAGGAAAGGTGATATGATGGAGGCAGAGACTGGAATGATGTGGCCACAAGTTAAGAAAAGCTGGAAGCCACCAGAAACTGCAAAAGGCAAGAAATGAATTTCCCCCAGAACTTCTGGAGGAAGTGTGGCCCTGATAATACCTTGATTTTGTCCCAGTGATACTGATTTTGGACTTCTGGCCTCCATAATTATGGAAGAATAAATCTCTATGATTTCAAGGTACCCAGTTAGTGGTAATTTATTACAGCAGTGATTGGAAATGTTATCCATTAGGATATGGTACAATTACAATCACTGTAAAAAAAGGAATGTTTGCTCCATAGGGCAGAAACTATGAGCTGGTGACCCAGCAGCATTCCCAATTCCCTTTTTATAAGCACTGCCTGCACATGCACACATGTGTGTGTATGTGTGTAGGAATTTGAGGGCTGCATAGGTTCATGGAAGATAATATAGTCCAGAGGGACATAACAAAATGACGGAAAATCATGTCACCAGCAAGATACAGTCCTCCTTATTCACGATTCGTATTTGTGAATCTACCATTTTGGTAACATTTATTTGTAACCCCAAAATTGATACTTGAAGAGTGAATAGCTTTTGCAATCATTTGTGGATATTCACAGAGCAGTGAGAAATTTGAGTGATCCAATGAACACATTCCCAGCTGAATTACAAGGCAGTGGTCTGCTATCTTGTTTCAGCCCTTGAACAATTGTCCTTTTAATGCCTACTTAGTGTCACATTTTCACATTTTTTGCTTTTTGTTGGTAATTTCACTGTTTAAAATGGTCCCCAGGCATAGTGCTGAGGTGTTCCTCACTGCAAGAAAGTTGTGATGCACCTTACAGAGAGAACGGGTATTACATAAGCTTTTTCAAACATGAGTTATACTGCTGTGGGCTGTGAGTTCGATGTTGATGAATCAACTATATTAAATAATGCCTTCCAACAGAAACACACATAAAGTTATGTATTGATCAGTTAATGAAAATGTGACCAGAGGCTCTAGGAAATCTAATCCTGTTATTTTCCCAAGGAGTAATGGTTAAGTTTTCACAAATTAAGCACTCACAACAACTTTATAGAACATAACTACCACACATAACAAGAAATGACTTCATAAAAAATTTACATTGTTATATATCAAATAATAGAACATTAAGATACATAAGGCAAAGTTTGACCAAATTAAAATGAGAAATAGATGAATCTAAAAGCATAGAGGGAAAGTTTAACAAACTTCTTTCAGTAACTGATAGAATATCAGATAAAAAACAGGGGCGCCTGGATGGCTCAGTTGGTTAAGTGTCTGCCTTCGGCTCAGGTCATGATCCCAGAGTTCTTGGATCGAGTCCCGCATCGGGCTCCTTGCTCAGCAGGAACACTGCTTCTCTCTCTGCCTCCGCCTGCTGCTCTGCCTGTGTTCTCTCTCTCTCTCTCTCTGACAAATAAATAAATAAATAAAATCTTAGAATATCAGATAAAAAACAATCAGAACATAAAAGACTTTTAAGTTGGGACAAAAATCACATAACACAGAATTCACCAATTTAACCACTTAAAAGGGTGCAATTTATTGGTTTTTAATATATTCATAATGTTATACAACCATCACCACTACCTCATTCCAAAACATTATCATCTTAAAAAGAAACTCCATGTTTATTAAATAGCCATTTCTAATCCCCCCTTATTTTTAGCCCCTGCAACCACTAATTCATTGTCTTTGTGGATTTACCTATTCTGGACATTTCATATAAATAGAATCATACAATTTATGTCTGGCTTCCTTCACTTAGTGTGTTTTCAAGGCTTATCTATGTTGTAGTGTGTATCAGTACTTCACTGCCTTTTGTAGCTAATACTTCACTGTATGGATTAACAAATTTTGCTTATCCCTTCATCAGTCGGTGGGGGTTTGATTTTTATGAATAATGCTATTAGCATTGTGTAAAAATTATTGAGTGAACATATGCTTTTGATTCTCTTGGGTACACCTAGGACTGTTGTTGCTGGGTCAAATAGTAGCTCTACACTTGACTATTCAAAAACTGTTTTTGAGACTGTTTAGCCAGACTGTTTTCCATAGCAGCTGCACATTCCCACCAGCTGTGTATAATGGTTCTAATTTCTCCACATCCTAATACTTCTACTTTTTTATTGCTATACCAGTGGTTGTAAAGGGTTGACACATTGTGCTTTTGTATTTGCCTAAGGGCTAATGATGTTGAATATCGTTTCAACTACTTATTGGTCATTATATATCTTCTTTGGAAAAATTTCTATTCAAGTTTTTTGTCCATCTTAAAATTGAGTTGTTTGTATTTTTGTTATTGAGTTCTTTATCTTGTATCTCTTTATCCTTTATCTCTTTATCCTGTAAGAGAACATACAGCATAGAAGATATATATTCTGGACAATACACTAATATTTGATTTGCAAATATTTTCTTCCATTATATTTCCAAAATATTATCTTTTGACTTTGATAGTGTCCCTTTGATGCACAATTGTTTTTAATTTTGATGATATCTGAATTATTTTTTCTTTTGTGGCTTTTGTGTTTGGTTGTCAAATTTAATAAACAGTTACCTAATTCTAGGTCATGAAGATTTATACCTCTATTTCCTTCCAAGTTTTATACTTTTAGCTCTTACATTTGACATTGAGTCTTTGATTCATTTTGTTAATTTTGGCATATGGTATGAGGTTGGGGTCCAAATTCACTCTTTTGCATGCGGATATCTAGTATTCCAGCACCAATTGTTGAGAAGACTACTCTTCACTTGACTGAATAATCTTGGTAAACTTGCTGAAAATCAACTGACAATAGGGATGCCTGGGTGGCTCAATCAGTTAAACATCTGTCATCGGCTCAGGTCATGACCTCAGGGCCCTGGGATGGAGTCCTGCATCAGGCTCCTTGCTCAGTAGGGAGCCTGCTTCTCCCTCTCTCCCTGCAGCTCCCCCTACTTGTGCTTGTTCTGTCAAATTAAAAAAAAAAAAAAATCTTTTAAAAAAAAAGAGAAGAAAATCAATTGACAATAGATTATGGGTTTATTTCTGGACTCTAACTTCTATTCCATTAATCCAGGTCTATCTTTAATGCCAGTTCCGTACGGTTTTGATTACTATCACGTTGAATTGTTTTGGAATTGGGAATTTTACTCTTCCCATTTTGTTCTTCCTTTTCAAGATTTTTCTCTAATTGAGGTCTCCTGCAATTCCATATAAATTTTAGAATCAGTTTGTCAAGTTCTCCAGTCATCTGGGATTCTACTGAAAATTATAGGTAGAATCTGTAGTTTAATGTGGGGAGTATTTCCATTTAACAACGTTAAGTCTTCCAGTCCATGAACATGGAATGTCATTCCATTATTTAGGTTTTCTTTAATTTCTTTCGACATGGTTTTATAGTTTTTAGTGCACAAATCTTACACTCCCTTGGCTAAATGTATTTCTAAGTATTTTATTCCTTTTGATGCCATTATAAATGGAACTATTTTCCTTAATTTCATTTTGTATTGTTCATTCCAAGTATGTAGAAATGCAAGTAGTATTTTTTAAATTACACCTGAGGTTGTGGCAGCCATCTTGCTATCAGCTTGAGACTGAAGTCAGTACTAAGAGATGGCAGAGAAGAGATATGGAAACAACCAGAGCTCCAGATGATACCACAGAGTTAATGAGTCAACTCAGTTTGCAATCTCTACAACTGGACTTTGTTTCCTCATCACTTAAGCCAGTTTGTTTCTTCGAGAAAAAAAACTTCATGTGGAAAACACTGCTGACCATCTGCCCAGTATTTCCCTCTTTATTTATTACTATGAGATATTATGAGAGAATCTCATCTGAGAGGTTCAATCCTCTCCTCCCCCCAGAGAGGGAAGGGCAATATGCCCCCAAACTGCTTTCTCTTCAGATCTTTTCAGCTAGGAATGGCCATATGACCCATGTAATAATTCCAGCAATTGAGATAAAAACATTTCAGAGTAGGGACATATGAAAAATCTTTTTAATGTGAATAGGTTTTTTTCCCCACCTTCTAAACTCTGTCATATTTGGGGTTATAGGTTATACTTGCTTAATTATGGAGTACTTCATCTAGGTATACATTGTATATAACTTCCAGAATTTGAAATATGGCTTTGTTGCCACCATTTAGTTTCAGTATGTATACAGTTTACATAATTTGAGGTTGTTTTTCTTGAGTTTTGTTTTTGGTCACAAATCACTAGATAATAGTAAACCAGTTGCTGGTGTTGTTAAGTAATGCACCATATTTATTTTCTATTTACCTTTGACTCCCTTCACCCATTTCTCCCACCCTCTACCCTATCTCTGGCAACTATCAATCTGTTCCCCATATGAGAGTTTTTTCTTTTTTTTTTAATTCCACATGAAAGGGAGATCATATGGTATTTGTCTTTGTCTGACTTCTTTAACTTAGCATAATGCCCCTGAGATACCTCCTGGTTGTTGCAAATGGCAAGATTTCATTCCTTATGATTGAATTAATATAACAATTTAGTATCAATAGCATACAAAATCTTTGCTATGTCTGCTCCTCTTTGTTGTTTTTGTCACAAATTACATCTTTATGCCCCAAAACACAGATTTAGTTACTGTTTTATGCAGCTATCTTTTAAATAAGGAAAAAAATTACCAAAAAAATACATTAATTCTGCCTTTTATGCTTATCTATATAGTTACCTTTACTGGCATTCTTTGTGTGGATTTGCAATACTATCTAGTGTCCTTATATTTTAGTGTTTAGCATTTCTTGTAGGGAAGGTCTCCTTATGACAAACTTTCAATTTCTGTTCATTGAGAATGTCTGTTTTGTCTTCATGGGGGGGGGGCTATTTATTTATAGAAAGTTTTAATTCTATTATAGTTAACAGAGTATTGTATTAGTTTCAGGTGTACAATAGTGACTCAACAATTCCATACATTACCCAGTGCTCATCATAACAAGAGCACTCCTGAACCCTATCACCTATTTCATCCATCCCTCCACCTCCCTTTTGGTAACCATCAGTTTGTTCCCTATAGTTGAGTTGTTTCTTGTTTTGTGTTTTCCTTCTCCCTTGTATGTTTTGTTTCTTAAATTCCATGTAAGTGAAATCATACGGTATTTGTCTTTCTCTGACTTATTCTGCTTAAACATTATATTCTCTAGGTCCATCCATATTGTTGCAAATGGCAAGATTTTATTTTTTTATGGCTAAATAATATTCCACTGTATATTTTCATTTTTGAAGTAGTTTTTCCAGACATTGAAGTCATAGTTAACAGGTTTTTTTCCTTTCACCTCTTTGAATATACCATTCCATTGTCTTCTGGTCCCCATGGTTTCTAAGGAGAAATTAGCTCTTATCCTGAGAATCACTTGCACATGGTGAGTAGCTTCTCTTGTTTTCAAGATTCTCTTTGTCTCTCAACAGTTTGATCATGTGTCTAAGAATGGATCTGAATTTATCGAGCTTCTTAGAGTTCATCAAGCTTCTTGAATGTGTAGATTTGTGTTTTTCATCAAATCTAGGAAGCTTTTGGGGATGCCTAGGTGGCTTAGTTGGTTAAGCATCTGCCTTTGGCTTGGGTAGTGATCCTGGGATTGAGTCTCATGGTGGGCTCTCTGCTTGGCAGGGAACCTGCTCCCTCTGTCCGCCACTCCCCCTGCTTGTGTGCTCTCTCACAAATAAAATCTTTTAAAAAATTTTAGGAAGTTTTCAGCTATTATTTCTTGAAATACTTTCTGCCTCTTTCTCTCATCTGGTACTCCTATTATACACATGCTGGAGTTTTTGATGATGTCCTATACATCTCTTAGGCTCTGTTCATTCTTTAAAAAAAAATGTTACTTAGACTGGATAATTTCAGTTGGTTTATCTTCAGGTTCACTGGTTCTTCCTTCTATCTATTCAACTTTCCATTGGGCCCCTCTAGTGAATCTTTCATTCCGGTTATGCTTTTCAGCTCCATAATTCTACTTGACTTCTTATTCCTATCTCTTCATTCCTAGTCTCTATTTGGAGAGATATTCTTATGGTTTCCTTTAGCTCCTTAAATATATTTTACGGGTGCCTGGGTGGCTCAGTGGGCTAAGCCTCTGCCTTCAGCTCAGGTCATGATCTCAGGGTCCTGGGATCGAGCCCTACATCGGGCTCTCTGCTCAGCGGGGAGCCTGCTTCCCCTGCCCGCCCTCTCTGCCTGCCTCTATGTCTACTTGTGATGTCAAATAAATAAACAAAATAGAAATAGAAATAGAAATAGAAATATATATATATATATATATATATATTTCAAATAGCTAATTAAGTCATTGTCCTGCATGTCCAATGTCAGGGTTTCCTGGGGAACAATTTCTATTTTTTCCTATTTCTATTATTTCCTTAGCTATGGGCCATATTTTGTTTCTTTACATGCCCCCATAATATTTTGGTCTATTTTTTCCTATTTCTATTATTTCCTTAGCAATGGGCCATATTTTGTTTCTTTACATGCCCCTGTAATATTTTGGTTGTTGACTACTGGACATTTTAAATATTTGAATGTGGCAACTCTGTAAATAAATCAAGTACTATCCTCCTCACCCCAGGGTTTGTTAGGGATGTTTGCTGTCATTGTTAACTTTTCTCCACTAATTGCTCTCTGCATGCTGGTACAACTTTCAACACTCAACCAGGAAGTTCACAACTCTGCCTTAGTATTTACTTCTTGCTTGCAGAGCCTTAAAATCAGCTGGAGGTGGACCTTTTAAAGTTTTTGTTGAGTAGGTGCACAGCCCTGGATATGAGCATGGCTTTCTAGATACCCAGTAGTATGTCAGCTTTTCTAAGCCCTTATTCATCAAAGCATCTCATTCCCCAGCCTCTTCCCAAGATCTTTGGTTATTCTATGCAAACCCCTCCCCCAACTGTTATTCATTCCCCAGTCAGCAACAACTAATACATTTGCCTGTAAGTGTTTTTGATAAATGCCCCCTAGATAACTATCTCAGTACTGGACAATTATGAGTTAGGTAAGACAAAGGCAAACCCTTTGAAATTGTACTCCAAGAAGTCACCAGACAGTTCAAAAGAAACAAGCACAGTTTTTTTGCAAGTCAGTTCCATTATACTCACTGTGGTACTGGTATATTCACAGGGAATTATCTTCAAGGCCACTGCTAAACTAGGGGGAGGGGGAATGAGACCAGGCTAAGTAAAATGCCACAGAGCTGTCTGTTCTTACCAAGATCCAGCTGTTTCTTCTTGATTATGTTGCCCTGGTCTGTAAGCTTTTAGTTAGTTTCCAGTTCTGAAAAAGTTGACTATGACAATTTTTGCCAGCTTTTCATTCCTTTTATGGAATGCACACTTTTGAAGTTCCTTAATCCATTTTTGCAAATGTCTAGATATAAAAGATTTAAGGAACTATACAGGATAGTGTATCCAATAAACTGCAGACATCATATTCAGGTATATGTGGAGCATTTGTAAAAACTGAACAACTCCTGGGTTATAAAGCAAGTCTCAACAAATTTCAAATAATTGAAACAATGCATTTTAGAATAGAAATGTGTTTTCCAACAATAATGGGATTAAAATAGAACTCAATGACAAAAAGACAATTAGAACCTAGCAGCCAGTCAGTTACTAAAGGACGGTTATAGAGACCATGACATGGTTTTCTGGGCTCTGGTCATACGCATGTCAGATCATCAGATGTCAGGGTTGAAATGCAGGAACATTAGACAGGTTCTAGTTTGATACCTCCCCTCCCCTTCACTTTCCTAGGAGACAGAAAACCAAAAAAAGGTCACACAGAGAACTGTTGGCTAAGAAATAGTTCTGTATCCCAGGACTTTCAACACAATGCTCTGATACAGGGCTGCCTCAAACCTTCCTTCATCCAGAGGTCTGGACTACCAGTATTCACTTTCTCCTTCCACAATCTCATATCCTCACTGGGAATTCTTTGTTTCCTGACAGTCTTCCCATTTTCTCCCAAAGACTAGCACCTTAAAAATAGGCTAATCAGAGCTCTATTATTTCCTAAGGAAAACTTTCTATTATTACCTATTACCCGATGATATTTATAATTTCTGATAAGACAATGTTTTAGACTCTTTTTTTTAATCTTTTTTTAGATTTTATTTATTTGACAGACAGAGATCACAAGTAGGCAGAGAGGCAGGCAGAGAGAGAGAGGAGGAAGCAGGCCTCCCGGTAAGCAGAGAGCCCGATGCAGGGCTCGATCCCAGGACCCTGGGATCAGGACTTGAGCCCAAGGCAGAGGCTTTAACCCACTGAGCCACCCGGGCACCCCAAGACAATGTTTTAAAGATGAAATAACCACAAAGTTACTTTATCAGGAAGCAGAAGACTGACTTGTCAGTATATGAACTAATTATGACCTTTGGTTAATTTAACATGCACCCCAGTCTTCCATTAGTTCCTCCTATATCTCACTGAATCCTGTTTTTCACCCATAAAACTCCTGGATCTCCTGACCAGTGGACTCAGTAGTATAGTAGATTCTCTCTTTGCAGTTACCAGGCTAAAAGGATAATTGTTTAGCTTCAATGTTTGCTAGAGAGTAATGATCTTATGTGAACATTTCAACCTTTTATATACCCATTTGTTTGTAAATTGTAGCTACTGTTATAATTCATTAAGATCATCTCTTAGGTTCTTTTGGGCTTGGAGATGCTTGAAAACAGCATGGTACAACATAGTTCATGTTCATTTAAGCACTTGTTTTCCCAAGTATTGTTCTTTTTTTTTTTTTTAAGATTTTATTTATTTATTTGACAGACAGAGATCACAAGTAGGCAGAGAGGCAGGCAGAGAGAGGGGGGAAGCAGGCTCCCTGCCGAGCAGAGAGCCCGATGCAGGGCTCAATCCCAGGACCTTGAGATCATGACCTGAGCTGAAGGCAGAGGCTTTAACACACTGAGCCACCCAGGCGCCCCCAAGTATTGTTCTTTACATGAACTCTAAACTTATCTTTGTATTGACAAATTACATTAACTCCTAACCCAACAATCACCCCCTTCCCCGACCACCTTCACTGTCACCAGAAATCTCTACCTAGTCTTTCTGTAACTCCCATTTCTTGGAGTGGAAAAAATTCAACATGCCTAGGAGATGAATCTTGACTGATCTAAGCTAATAATGGCAATTCTGTCTTTTGCTTATTCAAGTTTTTCCAGCTTCCCTTGCAACTAAATTGGCACATGACCAATGACATGTGAAGAGTTAATCTATAGCTTCAGAAAGCTTCTGTAGCTTTCTGAAAAAGTTCCAGTCTGTTAATTTTCTTGACCTTCCCCTGAATCAGGTTTGTTATATTCCCAATGTCACCTTTTGCTAAAAAAGAAAGAGGTTAAATTGAGGAGTCAGACACACATAGATATGAATCTTGGTCTTCTTTATGAGCAATCTAGGGCAAGATACTTACCTCTGTGAAGCCTTGGTTTTTGTCACTTGCCAAAGAGGGGTGAGTGTTACAAAAGAACGATGGAATGAGGACTATATGGGACAATGAAGACACGTGAAGTTCCCTGGATCTATAGTAGAGCTCCATAAATGGGACTCCTTATCAAATTAAAATGAACGAGAACACATCCCAGCCAACCCAATAAAAACTCTCACTGAAGTATACAACAAACCTTCTTACTCTATGACCCCACTACATAATTTTGGCTTAAATGGTCAGCAGAAATTAGCATATTAGTGAAAGTAATGTTTTTCTTTCCAGAGGCCCAGTCGTTAGAAGAATAAACAAAACAAAACAAAACAAAAACACATTACATAGATCGCTGACAAATTTCCTTTACTTATTTTTGTATCTGCATGATTGTAAAAAAGCAAATAGTGTTAAATGGCTATTTTTGGTAAAAACACACAGTGTTCAAACCTAAGAAGGATTACATTCTTTGGACAGGTTTTATTCCCAGGATATCAAACGCCTTGGCCATAACAGCAGCTACTGCTTCACAAAGGAGCATACGCCACATGTTTACCTTCAACACTTGTCCTGAGAAAATAAAAAAAGAATGGGATTAATGTGTCTTTTCAAAAATCATTACTGAAGAGTCTTTGTTAACTTCTGTATTTTACTGAAAGATGAACAGCCTACTCCATCATGTTTTAGAGCTTTAGCTAGAATTACCTCCATATTAAAAAATACAGATAGATAGGGGCACCTGGGTGGCTCAGTGGGTTAAGCCTCTGCCTTCGGCTCAGGTCATGATCTCAGGGTCCTGGAATTGAGCCTTACATCGGGCTCTCCCCTCAGCAGGGAGCCTGCTTCCCCCTCTCTCTCTGCCTGACTCTCTGCCTACTCGTGATCTCTGTGTCAAATAAATAAATAAAATCTTAAAAAAAAAAATACAGATAGACAATCCAAAAAAGAAAGGTGTTCCTGTTCAAGACATCTGTTTCTAACTGATAAAGGGAAACAAGGTCTGCAATGATTTATCTTTCTTTTTAAACTCTTCAAGAGTTTTATCTTAGGCATCATGGTCTGATATAACTATAAACCTTAATTCCAGGATAATAGTGAGATTATTTTTTCCTAATACAGTTTCAGTTCACACGCATGACCCTCAAAAACACCTACTTGCTCTATAACAAATCACTTCAGTCTACTTCAATAACTATGTAACCTTAAAGCCTAGATAAGAAGAGATACCAATTTTATCCCAAGGGCAGTTTCCATTACCAAGAACTCCCAGACTCATTCTGGGACCCTCAGTAATTCTGCTTCTAGTTGGCAATGCCCTATTCCTAGTCCTCTTTCAACTGTTTTCTTTGGAGTCCTATGGTTCTGTGCCATGTGCCTGAGGGTGGGAGAAACTGCTCTGGGAATGAGAATTCCGTTTATGCTCTTATGAGATCTAGTTGAATTTTGTCTGTTATGTATGATATGGACCAGTATATAACTGTTTGGGGGGAAAAAGCAGTGGGGGGGTGGGTTCCAATAATAAAACAAGTTGAAAACCATCTACACCCAATTCAAAGAAATGCCTTGCTGATGCCCCACCCTCCAATATGACCACTGAATGAGACACTGACCAGTTTGCCGATCTTTTTCCACACAGTAACAGTTATCATAGAATTCTGTGAAAGTAGTTGCCAGCTCATAGATATAATCACAGAGAGTGTGGAGAAATAAGTCATCTAAAATCTTCTGGAGAATCTCAGGGAACCGTAAAATGCACCGGCCTAGTTTCCATTCCTTCTCATGGTCCAAAATGATCTTAGTCTCTTGAGCAGCCTTCTGGAGCATATCTTCATCAATATTGGCCAGACGTGCTATAGACCTAAGAAATCGGGCAACAGTCATCAATTTCTATGGTTAGGCACATTCTTTTCCACTTAAGAGACAACACAGTAAGAAATAACTGATATAACTGGAAATCCTATCAATTGATTCAAAATAAAACAAAACTACAATTACCTGATTCTAGTGAAGGCATACAACAAGTAAGCAGCTGTGTTTCCCCTGTCATCCAGCATTTTGTCAAAGGAGAAGATGTAGTCATTCAACCGGTTATGAGAAAGATCCGCATATTTGATACAACCATAAGCAACAGATGTCTGAGCAGCCTTTAATTCCTCTACAGTTAAGACCTTTAGGGAAAAAACAAATACTTTATAGTTTACTGACCACTGCCTTTGTCCTGGTGTCTCAGGCTCAAGACAGGGATTGGGAGCATCTAATGGTTCTCCTTTGTCAGTAAACTAATAAATATTGACACTGAGGGAACATGGGCCAATGTACAAAGGAAAGAATAATGAAAATACAACTCATCAGCTCTGGATAACAAAGCATGTTTCTCTGAGAAACCTGATCTGTAAAATATGAAGTGTCGGCTTGAATACTTTCCCCAAAACGTATTCAGTAGAGATGAAATAGGAAACACCAATTATTAGAGAAAGACAAATACCATATGATTTTGCTCATGTGGGACTTAAGAAACAAAACAAATGAACAGATTTTAAAAAAACAAAAAACAGACCCACAAATATGGAGAACAAACTGGTGGTTACTGGAAGGGAGATGGGTTGGGGGGATGTGTGAAATAGGTGAAGGGGATTAAGAGTACACTTATCTTGATGAGCACGAAATATGTACAGAATTGCTGAATCACTATACACTACCTGCAACTAGCAACACTGTACGTTAATTACATTGGAACTTAAAAAACAAAACATGGTGTCAGAAGTAGGAGAAAGAACTCATGCATTGTTTTGTTAATTTTGGCCACGTATTCTGAAGCACTATCAGGCCACAGGTGATTAAGGTGCTGTTCTGGACATGAGGGAGTAGCCTGTAGTATAACAACCCTTCTACCAAAGGCAGCTATTTAAAAGTTGGATAAATCATATGAAACAACTATATGAAGTCACCAGAGAACATCAACACAAGCTAAGTTTGAGGGGCTCTGTATAAGGGAAACACAGAAGTTGACTGAGTTCCACATTTACATGACCTTTCCCCCTAGGACACTGTCCAAATCACTATGTGGTGGGCAAACATGGAACAAAAGCCAGGCAGAAAGAAGTGGTCTTACTGGGGTTAAGAGGACAGAGTTGAGTTTGGAGCTGCCAAAGCAGTGAGGACAAAATCACCAAGTGGGAGCCACAGAGGAGTGAAAAACCATCCAATGGCTGGCATTAACAAGGCAGGACTCCCCACAAATCCAGCAGGAAAGAGCAAGTGGGTGGCTGAGGAACGGACCAGATTTCAGCAGCTGTGTGAGGCTAGGGCATCCAGCAGGAGCAAGGGGAAGGGCACTAGTGAATACACTAGAAGGGCCCTATTTCACCAATAAGAACCTCACCCCAAGAGTAAAATTGAAATGCTTCATTCGGCCCTAAAAAAACCCAAGACCAAGACCGACAGAATTAAGATAATAGCTGGTACACTATCTGCCAGAGGAAGACTGAAATGATTGTTGGAAGATGACATTATAGAGAACTTTTATAATTTTGCATTCACAACACCTAGCATCTAGTTAAAAAAAAAAAAAAAAGCAGCTTAATAAAGCTAATAGATGTGACTGAAAATCAAGGGGAAGGGGTTAGGTCAGGGAGGATGGACAAGAAAAAGGAAACAAAAACAACAAAAGCAACTTTAAATCTGGAATTGCTTAGAATAAAGATATTGAGGGGCACCTGGGTGGCTCAGTGGGTTAAAGCCTCTGCCTTCGGCTCTGGTCATGATCCCAGGGTTCTGGGATCGAGCCCCACACCAGGTTCTCTGCTCAGCAGGGAGCCTGCTTCTCCCTCTTCCCTGCTCCTTCCCTCTCTCGCTATCTCTCAAATAAATAAAATCTTAAAAAAAAAAAGTGTGAGAGACATGGAGGACACATAGTCAAAAATTCTAATACAGTCAGTACTCAGGATTTTGGAAAGAACAGAATTGGCAAAGATGCAATAATTTAACAGCTATGGCTGAGAATTTTCCTAAACTGATGAAAGGTTACAACCTACAGATTAAGGAAACCCAGCTACTTCCCAAGCAGGATGAGTTTACCCCCATCCCCCACCCACAAAAACCTCAAACCACACTTTGGCCTTTCTTAGTCAAAGTACTAAAACAAAGTCTAAGAAAAATAGTAAAAGTAGTATCAGAAAAAGTCACAGTATTTTCAAAGAAGAAACAATGAGACAAGTGATACTCAGAGAAACTACAGAAGATAGAAAACAATGGAACGCCACCTTTAAAATGCTGAAAGAACTACCGGGCTAGAATCCTATGCCTGATAAAAATACTGTTCAAAACTAAAGGCAACGAACCATGAGAGACTATGGACTCTGAAAAACAATCTGAGGGTTTTGGAGGGGCGGGGGGGTGGGGGGTTGGGTGAGCCTGGTGATGGGTATTAAGGAGGGCACATTATTACATGGAGCACTGGGTGTGTACATAAACAATGAATTCTGGAACACTGAAAAGAAATTTAAAAAATAAATAAAAATTAAGAAAAAACAACTAAAGGCAATACAAAGATTGTTTTCAGAAAAACAAATGCCAACAGAATTTATCACCAGCAGACCCGCACAACAACCAAAAAAAGTACTAAACGGAGATCTTCAGACTGGAGGACAATAATCCCTAATGGAAGCAAAAACACTTCAGGAAGGAAGTGCATAGGAAAGGGTAAATACATAAATATAAATGAATATTGATGATCTGCAACAAATAATGGTTAAAAGACTTGAAAAGTTCCTTCATAAAAGACAAACGGCCAATTAAGCATTAGAAAATGCAATCAACATCATGACTCTTCAAGGAAATGCAGTTTTTTGAGAGAGGGAGCAAAAGAGCAAGCACAGATGTGTGCATATGGAGGGGAGGGGCAGAGGGAGAGAGAGAATCTTAATTAAGCAGGCTCCATGCTCTGCTCAGAGCCTGATCTCACGTTCCTGAAATCATGACCTGAGCTGAAATCAAGAGTCAGAGGCTTAACCAACTGAGGCACCTATGCACCCTGAAAAATGCAAATTTTAACCATAGTAAAATGCCACTGCCTTCACCAGAAGACTGACAAATCCAGTGCTGGTAGACAGGGGCAACTGAAGTGGTCATATATTAGTGATGGGATTGCATACTGGTTATAGTACTCTCCTTGGGGGCATGTACTGCATGGAGCACTGGGTGTGTTGCATAAACAATGAATCTTGGAACACTGAAAAAAAAAATTAAATTAAAATAAAAATTAAAAAACAACCCCCCCCCAAAAACCCACAATACTCTCCTTAGCAATTTTTAATGAAATTAAGCACAAGCCAACTCTAATCTTAAGTCCACCAATGATATTCCTAGATATATATCCCAAAGTGAAAGTGCATGTATCCATAAAAGGGCTATAACAATGCTGAAATTAACATTTTATTAATATCAACCAAGAAACGGAAACAACTCTAATGCCCATCAATAGAATGGATGAACAAAATCTGGTATATTCATACAACAGAACACCATTCATTAGCAATAAAAAGAAAAGAACCTGATACACCTAGAAAACAGCACCATATTTTATGAAGTCCTAGAACAAACAAATTGACCCATGCTGACAGGAAATTTTCTGGGGTGATGGCTGGAGTTACCAGGCATACATATGTGTAAGAGATCATCATGTTTCAAATTTTACTGTATGCAAATTGGTCAAATAAATAAAAGAGCCAAAGCAGTTTTTACCATCATGCAGAATAAACAAATTGGTGAGACGACCAAAATTTCCACCTTTCATCTGATTGTGCTAGATATGCCAATGCCAGGACTAAAAGGGAAAACTACTCAGGAGATACCAGCTGTGGAGGCTTGGCAACCACCTAGTAGAAGTAGAGAGAAAAGCTATTTTACATTTCATTTTGTTGGCAATGGAAAGGGAGCAGGTGGGGACAATGTAGTCTCATGGCCTGCCTTCATCCTCTCTAGATTGTCAGTGATCTATCTGAACCAAACAAAAGGGCTTTCCCTCAAAGGACCTTCTTTTGTGTTTGGCTCTTTCATGTCTGTATTTCATCCTTCTCTATTTCTCTTTCTGTAATTGTACTGTTTATAGTAGTTACGTTCATTCCAAAATATCACTTGACTTACTGAAGAGTAAAAGACACAAGACCCTTTGAATCTCACTTTGAACTTCCTATCTTAAAAAATGTTTTCCTTGTCAAATTTTCTTCATTTTGCTTTAATTTCTCAAATTACACACAAATCTAACCACAGTTCTTTTTAAGGGTGCTATGAAAGCCCACTACATTGTTGCTACTCAGACGGCTGACCAATGGCCTTGGGTGGTAAGTGTTGACTGCCAGGACTACTACTCTCCCAAGCGCTCCCAGAAAAAGGAACTCAGCAGATGCAGATCCTACGGTAAGCTGGAGAATCTAACCTCTTAAATAGAAATAGTTTTGAATCATTGGTTCAAAGTGGTGACAGGAAAATGCCAACAAGAAGCAGAGAGACTATGCCACATTAACACAGGAGGAAACACAGCCTTTTTAATAGCCATAAACTGTATTTTCAAACTAAGTGCTCAGGAAGGGAACAAACTTACTGTGGAGTAATTTCTGAGCAATATAAGCTTGTCCTAAGTGGATTTGCTCCTCATAATGTTCCCCAGTTCTCTTGGTAAAAACAAAAATGAAAAAAATCACAATACAACACACAGTACAAACTATGCAAATAAGGCTTTGGATTACCTTATCTCTTTCTTTCTCCTTCAATTTGTCCATGGATCGTTTTAGTCCTTCTTCCAGAAGGTCTATGAGGCGCACTGTTTCACCTGAACGCGTTTTAAACTTCTTCCTAAAAAAATTTCAGAGTCTCAATTATGTAGATTTTGAAACAGAACTTCTCACTTAGAAATCTTTGAAAATGAAGGTTTGACACTGCCTTGTTCCAGCTGGCAACCAGGTAAGATGCCAAAAGAAAGAGTGGTACTTTGGGGAAGGGAGGGAAAAATGAAACAAAACGAAACCAGAGAGGGAGACAAACCATAAGAGACTCTTAATCTCAGGAAACAAACTGATGGTTGCTCGAGTGGAGGGGGGTGGGAGGGATAGGGTGTCTGCATGATGGACATTGGGGAGGGTCTGTGCTACGGTGAGCACTGTGAATTATGTAAGACTGATGAATCACAGACCTGTACCCTTAAAACAAATAATACATTATATGTTAATTTTAAAAATAATAATTTTTTAAAAGTGTGGTACTTTTAAATTATCTTTCATCTATAGCCCTCAACTCAAAGCTTTCTACGCGTTAGGCTCCTAATAGCATTCTCTTCATATTGACCTATAATACATTCCCCAAAAGGAAAACAAAGACATTTGTTAATTTGCTTGTTTTCATGAACAAAAAGCCTGGCTTACTTTGCCTTCTTTGAAAAGTTAATAAAATACATATTTGCTCCTAGAATGGTTTGGGGACTATACAAATTCCTAACTGGAATCTCCTTTGCATTTCTCTAGATAATAATCCCACCTGCTGACTGGCAACCAACTCTGGATGCACAACAGAAATCAGCTTAAAAGCTTAAGAAAAGCAGGATGGGGGCACCTGGGTGGCTCAGTGGGTTGAGCCTCTGCCTTCAGCTTGGGTCATGATCCCAGGGTCCTGGGATTGAGCCCCATATCGGGCTCTCTGCTCAGCGGGGAGCCTGCTTCCCCCTTTCCCTCTGCCTGCCTCTCTGCCTACTTGTGATCTCTCTCTCTATCTCTGTCAAATAAATAAATAAATAAATAAGAAAAGAAAAAGAAAAAGGAAAAGAGGGCTCCATTCATACCCACTGAAATCAATCTAAGGATTTGGCAAAAGCACTGATAAGCACTGTCCTGGGCAACATTATCATTAAAAGTATTTCACAGGGGAGCTAGGGTTAAGCATCTGCCTTCAGCTCAGGTCATGATCCCGGGTTCTGGGATCGAGCCCCACATTGGGCTCCCTGCTTGGTAGGGAGCCTGCTTCTCCCTTCCTCCCTGCTCATGCTCTCTCTTGCTCTCTCTCTCTCTCTCTTAAATAAACAAAATCTTAAAGTATTTCATAAACATTGGATTTTACTGGGGCCCTGGCTGGCTCAATTGGTACAGCATATGATTCTTTTTTTAAAAACTTAATTTTATTATTTTTTAAGATTTTATTTATTTATTTAACAGGGGGAAAGAGAGAGAGCATGCACAAGCAGACGGAGTAGCAGGCAGAGGGAGAGAGAGCAGCAGGATCCCCACAGAGCAAGGAACCTGATGCAGGGCTGGATTCCAGGACCCTGGGATCATGATCTGAGCTGAAGGCTTAACCCACTGAGCCACCCAGGTGCCCTGAGCATATGATTCTTGATCTTGGGGTCAGGTGAACATAGAGATTACTTTTTAAAAATTGAATTTTACCTATTAAACAGAAGTTTGCACAACACTGAGTTTATAGCATTTTTTTTTTTAAGTTAAAAATTCTTTGGGGTGCCTGGCTAGCTCAGTCAGTAGTACAGTGTGTGACTCTTCATCTAAGGTTGTGAGTTCAAACCCCACACTGGGTACAGAGATTACTTAAAAACCTTTAAAAATTTTCAATGCAATAATCGTACAAATAAGCATGCTTTTCTATCCAACACAAAGCCTACCAAAATAATCAAGATACTTCCTATTAAAATAGTATTTTCCAAGTTACCTCAGGAAGGATCTTCTTGCCGTTTATCACAGAATTAAAATCCCTTTATTACGCACCCTCTGAATACATTAAATACTTCTGTGACATCCCCTAAATAGTAGTGTTCAGCAACCTTCAAATCTTCTTCCCATCAAAAAGCTAGCCAAAATGCTAAGGGAGGCCTTCCCTTAATGTTATCTCTATAATTATTGGTCTTTTCTGTTAGTCCTTATCTGCACCTGTCTTTAATTTTTCTGCATTTTTGGGGGTTGGTTTATTCCTTGGCCCTGGTTCTAATATGAGGGATCCATATCTGAATATTGAAGTTTTTTAAAAAAATACCTAACACCTATTTTAGAACCTAATATGTCAATAACTGCCCTGGTGGGGCCTGGCGTGTATAGTTTAACAGTCTCCCTGGGAAATTGTTCCCCTTCATAAAACAGGTTCCTTCAAGGAAAAGGTCATGTTCTATTATCTCTGTGTATATACTGGAGCACCCAGCCAATGCCATGCACAGGGTCTCAGTAAATAGAGGTCAAAGGAATAAGAGGAAGATGATTAAAGGATTAACTATTTACTGTAAAAAAAACTTTAAAACAAAATTTCAGGACACCTGGGTGGCTCAGTCAGTTACGTGTCTGACTCTTGATTTCAGCTCAAGTTATGACCTCAAGGTTATGGGACTGAGCTCTGTGTCAGATTCCACATTCAGTGGGGAGTCCGAGATGCTCTCCCTCTCCCTATGCCCCTCCCCGCACTCGTGCACTCCATCTCTCTAAATAGATAAATCTTTAAAAATAAATAAAACAAAATTTCACTAAGAAACAGCAAAATCTGACCATTTTAATGTACATATTTAAAATATGGTAAGCTGCCACTGGTTAGCTATCATTAAAATTCTTTTTCTTCTTTAGTGACCTAGGATGCCACACATGATGCTGAATGCATAAATATGAAACAGCAAATAAAGGGAAAAAATCCGGGATGCCTGGGTGGCTCAGTGGGTTAAGCCTCTGCCTCCGGCTCAGGTCATGACCTCAGGGTCCTGGGATCGAGCCCCGCATTGGGCTCTCTGCTCAGCAGGGAGCCTGCTTCCCCCTTTCTCTCTGCCTACTTGTGATCTCTCTCTGTGTCAAATAAATAAATATTTAAAAAAAAAAAAGGGAAAAAATCCCTTAGCATTATATGACCAACAAGTTAAATGCCAAGATACAAATATTGGTGATTAATGTAGATATAAAAGTAAATTTGATAATTTCATCTAATTGTAAAAATAATCATCTAAACATTAGTCTAAAAAATGAACAGTTAAGAAACTAAGAAAATATAGGCCATACTCAACTCATTGGTTAGCTTTCAAGCACATTCTTTGGAGACCATGGATACCAAAATAGACTTTGTATCTTTTGATTCTAAAAAAGTGCAGCTCTGTAGAGGAGTCCTACATTATAATATAGAAGTGTTTGATGTTGATTCCAACAAGGTCTGTGATCTCCACATAATCTGTATCTAAAATAATAATCTGACACACCTAGCCTGACTTTTACAATGGATAATTAAGGCTTTTGTAACATTGGCTAACCAAGCATCTTGAGCAATTTCATGCGGGGTTTTTTTTTTTAGTTTTTTTTTTTTTTTTTAATTTGACAGACAGAGATCACAAGTAGGCAGAGAGGTAGGCAGAGAGAGAGGAGGAAGAAGGCTCCCTGCTGAGCAGAGAGCCCAACACAGGGCTCGATCCCAAGATCCTGAGATCATGACCTGGGCCGAAGGCAGAGGCTTTAACCCACTGAGCCACCCAGGCGCCCCCTTCATGTGGTTTTTAAAACCATTACCACCTTTGTGTGATATTTGGGCTGTATCACTAACTCTAAAATGCCACAGATTTTAAGAGACATGATAATTAAGTAGCTAGGTGATCCTAAGACGCTATTAAATGCAAGATGCTGGGGCGCCTGGGTGGCTCAGTGGGTTAAAGCCTCTGCCTTCGGCTCAGGTCATGATCCCAGGGTCCTGGGATGGAGCCCCACATGGGGCTCTCTGCTCAGCAGGGAGCCTGCTTCCCTTCCTCTCTCTCTGCCTGCCTCTCTGCCTGCTTGTGATCTCTGTCTGTCAAGTAAATAAATAAAAAATCTTTAAAAATAAATAAATAAATAAATAAAGGCAAGATGCTAAATATTTTGTGCCTTTGGATTGATGAATACTATCTATATATATTTGCTTGTATTAACCTTTTAGTTCATAAACACTGAACAGGACATGGGGAGATGACTGGAAAATAGAAAAACTGGAAATATATTAACACACAGGTCTCAGGACACCTGGGTGACTCAGTCAGTTAAACGTCTACCTTCGGCTCAGGTCATGATCTTGGGGTCCTGGGACTGAGCTCTACACCGGGCTTCCTGTAAATCTGTTAAGTCTATTTTATTCAACTTTGTCCAAATCTCCCTAAAAGGCTACATTCTCTAGCAGTGATAAGATATAGGTACAAAAAGCCTCAGCTGGATTCACCATTACCACACATACAGACTAAAGAAAATTGCACATGTTTTAATTCTAATATGGTATCAAATGAAATGTAGTCTCTTCCAAAGAAATCTGGGGGTCAGGTACATTACTAACACTCAAGACTCTCCAGACTTACTTGTCTTCTCCCAGCACCACACCAAATCCGGCATGAGACACTCGAGTTACTTTTGGGTCATACCAACCAGCCATCTGGGCAGCACCAAATACTGTCTGGAAGTGCACAGACTGCAAAGAAACAAATAGAAAGTGATGCACTCAGCTTTCTAATAACAAAAAAGTGACTTAAAACTCTGTGCTAAGGGATAAAGATTTGTAAAGTTCACTCACAAATCTTAGAAGGCAAGCATAATTGTAAAAACTCTTCTTTATACCCAAGAAGTAAGAGTGTAAATATGAGAGAGTAAGAGCAGAACTGTGGTACTTTCTAAGTCCAGAGGTTTTTAAAGTGGCTGAATTAAGAACAGCTTCCTGTGCAATAATCTCAATTAAATTTTAGGTCCACAACTACCTTTTCAGATAGGAAGGGTCACTGATGTTTATGGAAATAAGCTGAAAAGCTGGGAAGTACTGGAGTATGACCAAATCCAAACCCTGTTTTTCATCTTATGTTCCACTGCAGTTCTGAATTTTAGTCTTTGGGAAGACTTATAGTCTTCCAGTGCTAAATGCCATAAACCCCACCACACTGTCTCAGCTCCAAACAGATGATGTAAGCACATAAACAAATCTACAAACTCACTTGTCCACTGTCCACCACATAGATAACCATATCTGCTTTTTCCTCAAGTAGTCTTTGTTTAAGAGCAGCCAGGTCAGATGTATCATAGGTATAACCTCCATCTGATTTTACTATGGTTAATGGTATAGAACATCCTGGGACAAAAACAATCTTTCTGCCGTCATCCACTTGCACAAATCCTAGGAAAGAAATCTTTATTAATAATGTTAAAAGAACCCTGAAGGAATGTAAAAGATGAGCCATTATAAGATATTTACTAGAGAGCTCAAGAAATCACATTTTCCCCCACATTATAACCTATTATGAGTTTTGGAAAATGGCTATTGTCAAGGTTGTATTGGCACCCACAATGTTCCCAGGACACAGCTGAAATATCCTGGTAGTTTTCTGGAGTCACACTATACTTGGCTCCAAACTCTATAAAACACCTTACCGGGTTCTGGGTGGCTCAGTCAGTTGAGATTCTGACTCTTGGTTTCAGCTCATGTTATGATCTTGGGGTCTTAGGACCGAGTCTTGCATTGGGTTCTGCACTCAGTGCAGAGTCTGCTTGTCCCTCTCCCTCTGCTCCCCACTCTGCACTCTCCCTCTCTCTCATAAATAAAAGTAAAATCTTAAAAACACCTTACTTAAAAACCCACCTACTCAAAGACAGAAACGGGAATCCATGCTCCATTTTCAAGTTAGAGCCATATACTTTCTCTGGGGAAAAGATGCAATTTCTACGACTGCCTCCTGAAATGTACTGAAAGGAAGTGAAAATTGTACCAGGGTCCAGGAAACAAACATGGCAGGGCTTAGCATTTGGAATGATTAGTGGAAAGAAAAAATAAAGTCATGTTCATATATTCATGTTGAAAAAGGCAAAATTCTGGGGCGCCAGGGTGGCTCAGTGTAAGCCTCTGCCTTCGGCTCAGGTCATGATCTCAGGGTCCTGAGATCGAGCCCCACATCAGGCTCTCTGCTCAGCAGGGAGCCTGCTTCCCCTTCCCCTCTCTGCCTGCCTCTCTGCCTGCTTGTGATCTCTGTCTGTCAAATAAATAAATAAAAATCTTCAAAAAAAAAAAAAAAAAAAGAAAAAGGCAAAATTCTTTGATGTAGTAAGGGACAAGAAAGAACATGATGACAAAACAAAGCTATATTTGATTACTACTACGTAGTAATTTCATTAAGTCTGAAATTCAACCTTCACAATAACTCTATGTAGCACATATACTATTAGTATTGATTTCTTACAGTTTAGGAATCTGAGGCTTGGTAAGGTAAAGGCAGTGTAAGATCGTAGTTAAAAACAAGTTCTGAATGTGAAGAAAGGGGACCCTCCTGCACTGCTGGCGGGAATGTAACCTAGGGCAACCACGCTGGAGAGTAGCATGGAGGTGCCTCAAGATGTTAAAAATACAGCGATTCTACAATCCAGCAACTGCATTACTAGGTATTTACCCAAAGAATAAAAAACACAGATTCCAAGGGAAACATGCACCCAGATGCTTATAGCAGCATTATCAACAGACCAACTATGGAGAGCCCAAATGTCCATTGAATGATGAGTGGATAAGAATGTGGCAAATAAACAGAATGGAGTATTACTCAGCCATCAAAAAGAATCAAATCTTGCCATGTGCAACATTGCAGATGGAACTAGAGGATATTATGCTAATGCTAAGTGAAATAAATCAGGGAAAGACAAATACCGTATGATCTCGCTAATATGTAGAATTTTAAGAAACAAAACAAATGAACATATCGGAAGGGGGCAAGAAAAAAAAGGAGAGTGGAAAATAAGCCATAAAAGACTCTTAACAACAGAAAACAAACTGAGGGTTGAGGGAGGGAGGGAGGTGGTGAATGGGCTAGATGGGTGATAGGTATTAAGGAGGGCACTTATGATAAGCACTGGGTAAGTGATGAATCACTCAACTATACTCCAGAAACCAATACTGCACTGTGTTAACTACCAGAAATTTAAAAAAAAAAAAAAAAAAAAAGGCACTGAGGCTAGATTGCCTAGGTTTAATTCTCAGACTTATTAGCTACATGACCTTGGCAAGTTACTCATTTCTCTGTGCTTCCTTCTCGTCATTAAAAATGTCCCTAAAATTTTACTGTCTTAAAAGTATAATCCCTAGGCCACAGATTGTGATTAATAAATATCAATTCCCATTCAAGGAACCTGGCTTTCTTGGAGATAACAAGTTAGCTGATTCTAGCTCTGAGGCAGGACATAAACAAAATAATCTTAGAATGTTGGGTACTTGAAAGCAAGCAAACTATCAAAGACTAGAGACTACAGGGGTCGAGAAAAAGACAAAAAACAAGAAACCCAATTTGAGGAGGCTACCTTTAGCCAAAAATGGGACAGACAGAATTAAAAAGGCAAATGATTAAAAAATATGAAATATATTAAATGCTGTTTATAATAATGCTAAAAACAACTCAGTTGGATGTAGAATATGCTAAGCAACTAATTTATTATTCTGAAATGGATGAATCATGCATTTATACTATTTGTCTTTTGTGAACTGTACTTCAGGATAACCCAAAATAATTATGTGGCAATGTTTGGCACAGGAGAATTCAAAGTAACAAAGGAGAAACAACAGAACACTACCATTTTCCAACCTCCAATGAAGTAATGGATCAAAGTCATGATCATCAAGAGCTGCTAAAAACAACAGAGGAGGGTCTAACAGGAAAATCTGTGGACAGGAGACGCCTGGGTGGCTCAGCAGGTTAAGCCGCTGCCTTCAGCACTGGTCATGATCCCAGGGTCCTGGGATCGAGTCCTGCATTAGACTCCTTGCTCGGTGGGGAGGCTACTTCTCTCTCTGCCTGCTTGCGCTCTCCACCCCCCCCAACCCTGACAAATAAACAAACAAACAAATAAATAAATAAAATCTTAAAAAAAAAAATCTGTGGACAGATCAGGCTGACACCTGAACCTACTAATCCATCTTAACATAAAGAAAGGCAACCAAACACTGTTGGACTGCTCGTAAATAAACAAAAGACAAAAATAGAAAACACAAACCATAATTTAAATCAAGCCTCTTCAGAAGATAGAGATGGAGGAAATGTTAAATAACACCATGTGGGAAATTTTCTAAGACAAATGGCCTAGTTTCTTCAGTAACAAAAGGGAAAAGCAGGCAGTAGGGAGGGACCCTAAGGATTTACCTAATTTTTAAGATGTATATTAAATATAATGTACGTCTAGACTAAAAAAACCCTAACGATTAAAGATCATAATATTCTCTCCACTTTCACCTGTTTGAAAATTTCCATAATGAAAAGCTTAAAAAAGAAAAAAAAAAAGAAAAGTAGAATGCCTACCTTTATCTTCAAATTCCTTTACAACATCATTCATCCTGTCTTGATAGAAGGATTCCCCTCTCTCTACTAAAGAGATGTCCAATGCGTCATAGATTTTATTAAACTCTAGGGAAAAAAGTCACCAAATTAAAAAAAAATGTGTAAGAATTTAAACAAATAGGAGACATGCATCTTACATTAAAAGAAATTTATTATTGGGGCGCCTGGGTGGCTCAGTTGGTTGAGTAACTGCCTTCGGCTCAGGTCACAATCCTGGAGTTCTGGGTTCAAGCCCTGCATCGGGCTCCCTGCTTAGTGGGGAGTCTGCTTCTCCTTCTGCCCTTCGCCCTCTTGTACTCTCTCTCTTTCTTTCTCAAATAAATAAATAAAATCTTAAAAAAGGATATACATACAGACTTGTTTTTTAAAAAAAATTATTTTTTTTAGATTTTATTTTATTTTTTAAAGATTTTATTTATTTATTTGACAGAGAGAGACACAGCGAGAGAGGGCACACAAGCAGGGGGAGTGGGAGAGGGAGAAACAGGCTTCCTGTTAAACATGGAGCCCTACATGGGGCTTGATCCTAGGACCCTGGGGTCTTGACCTGAGCCGAAGGCAGATGCTTAATGACTGAGCCATCCAGGTGCCCCAAGACATTTATTATTTAACTGCAACATTCTAGGGGCACCTGGGTGGCTCAGTCAGTTAAGTGTCTGCCTTTAGCTCAGGTCATAATCCCAGGGTCCTGTGATCAAGCCCCCACATTGGGCTCCTTGCTCAGAGGGGAGCCTGCTTCTCCCACTCCCTCTGTACCTCCCTCTGCTTGTGCTATCAAATAAAACCTTAAAAAAAAAAACCAAAACCCAATGCTGCAACATTTTATTTATTAAGTAAGCTTAAAATATGATGCACACTATATACATACTGCCATTTTGAAATGTGAAAATACAGGAAGACACTCATCAAAATATTAACAGTCAGTGAGACTATATATTTTTTTCCCTGTCCATTATGTTTTTTCTACAAGCAACACGTACTTCTTGTGTAACTTCAGAAATGTTACCCTTAAAAAAATGTAAAGGAAAAGAAAAAATGAACAAGCTTCTCCCTCTCCCAGTCCCCCTGCTTGTATTCCTTCTTTCTGTCTCTCTTTGCCAAATAAATTAAAAAAAAAAAAACCTTAAAAAATAAAAAATAATGTTTGAAAATCTGAAATTGTCTTATATCCTGCTGTCTATTTCTCTTCACTCTGGTCTGACACATTTCTAAACAAATTTATTCCAATGAGTATTAAAGCTTTGGTTGTTACTATGAATAGGATTTTCCCTCTTTCCTTTCCTAATTAAAAAAAAGGTTTTGGAATTGAATTTTTCCTAATTAACTTTTCCTGGTTTCTAAGAAAGTTAAGATTTGCACTTGACTATCTTAATAAACTTTCTTAATAGTTGTTTCAGTGTCAGAAAGTATTTTTTTTTTTCTTAATCTATTTGCCCATCTTTCAAAGTTTAACATGTCACTAAAGGACAACTGAGTAAAGACCCAAGGAAACTACACACAATGATATTTCTGGGATGAATAAATGAATTAAGCCTAGAAACTCACCTTGGCGGGAAACATCACAGATAAGCTTCCAACCTTTTGTAATATCTGGATTTTTACTTTGGAGCAGAACTACACACTGGTATGCCCGCTTCTTAAATTCCTCCTCAGTATCAAATCTCTTCTTGGATTCCTATGTTTGAGAAGAAAAAAAAAAGTAATGTTTATTAAGAAAGAGCCAGTTTTTTATTTCTAGATCAAGAATTTATTCATTTCTAAAACAAAAAGCAAACACACACACAAAAACAAAAGTGAGGAAAGTGAAAATTTACAACACCAGTACAAAAAACAGAACAGGTGCTTTATCACACTAGTCAACAATAGTTACGAATCAATGTACCAAAGAATCCTATGACTTCCTCTGAAATCATTTTCTTGAAAATACAAATTCTCACCACAGTGCTACCTCCACTTTTCCAATTCACAAAAACCTTCTCCACCCCAATGGCGTAAGAGTATATAAAGAATAACTAACAGGAAGGGTTGAATTTTCTGTGCTTCATCTTCCATTCTAGAAATGGTCCTGGATGAATAATTAATTTTTTGTAATTAAAAATAAAACTGCTTTCATTGGTTCTATCTATTCTGAAAGTAACACATGCTTACTGCAAAAAAGGAAAAAATATATAGTTAACCCTACCCCAACCTAACCATGGATAACATTTTGCTGCATTAATTCTAGAAATTTCTTTGCAAATACACACCTATGTGTTTTAACAAAAACTGGAATATATGGCTTTCCTTTTACTGCTTTTTAAATTTAGTAATGTATCATAAACCCTTTCTAGCAAACAGATCTACCTTATTATATTCAGAACACAGAACTCCAATAGATTATAACATTAGTTATATAATTGATAGTCTCACATTAGTCAACACATTGTTTTATATTTTTTCATTAGAAAATACTTACAAGACAAACCCCAAAAAACAATAACAAGAAAAAAAAACACACAAATGTTTACTTTTTAATGCTATAATCCTATTCTTGGGAAGTTGTCCATCAAAAGGAAATAAATTTAAGACTTGTATGTACAAAGTTGTTTACTGAATGGATAAATGCACTCAAAAATTTGGGGGGGGGAACCCAATAGGGATTAGTATGAACTTCAGTACACCAATCCAACAAAACAATGTGTAGTCAAACCATACAGTAACATGAAAGTTGATAATGAAATGTAACACAATACAAAAATTATATTATAATCACAAACCATGTAATAAAGATTTGTGTATGGATGTCACAAAGGGAAAGTTGACAGTGCTTAATTTAAAATAATAGTTCCTTTGTCTTTTAAAAACTATTCTTACATGTAACATTTTCAACTCATATAAAAAAGAACATCAAAAAAAATTTTAAATACTAAAATCTTTTGATCAACAAACTCCTAAATTCACTTAATAATGGGTAACATGGTAGAGTTCAACTTTTAACATGCACTAATTAAAAATGCAAAGATACTCTGTGAAAGGGCAGAGAGTTTAGTTTTAACCCCACGGTAGCTTCAAATACCATTCTGAACCCCCTAAAAAAACCTAATAATTATTATGAATGGTAAACACACAAATACTGTAACAATAAATGGTTTCTAACCTTATAAAAGGCCTGAAGATCCCCAATAGGAGGTGAAACTGTTAGGTAATCTGGAAATTTATCCTGCAAGTGAGCGATGAGCATGCCAAACTGGGTCCCCCAGTCTCCTACATGGTTTAATCTAATGCCAATCAGAAGAAAAAACCATTTAAATGACAAACATGCTTAAATTAGACAAACTATATTCCATTAGGAACCACTAACATTTAAGTGCCAGTACATCATGTTCAGTAACATCTTGTTTATTCAGCCGTCTCCTCAACTGGTCTGCAAGCTCCAGGAGAGGCAAGGACAGCATGTGTACATTTAGAAATGCTTACCCCTGCGATGCCTGGGTGGCTCAGTTAAGCATCTGCTCAGGTCATGATCCCAGAGTCCCGTGATTGAGCCTGACGTTGGCCAGCAGTCTGGTTCTCCCTCTGGCCCTCCCCCCACTTGTATTTGCTCTCACTCACTCTCCACTCCCTCTCAAATAAATAAAATCTTAAATTTTTTTTATGGGACGCCTGGGTGGCTCAGTCGGTTAAGTATCTGCCTTCGGCTTGGATCATGATCCTGGGCTCCCAGGATAGAGTCCCCACATCAGGCTCCCTCATCAGCAGGGAGTCTGCTTCTCCCTCTGCCCCTCCCCCTGCTTGTGCTCACTGTTTCTCTCTCTCTCACACAAATAAATAAATTAAATCTTTAAAAAAAATTTTTTTTAAATGTATACCCACTGACAGAGTCTGCACATAAAAGGCCTCCAGGATTTGTGGTCAATGAAGTTCCTATCAATGGACTGTGATTTGTTTATTGTATAGTTAACTGAGACATAGACAGGTGAACCAATGCTGATCATCACAACTTTATGAAAATTTAACTTTTCAACCAATTATCTTAGTGTGATTTAAAAACTAATGCCAGTGGGGGCACCTGGGTGGCTCGGTGGGTTGGGCCTCTGCCTTCGGCTTGGGTCATGGTCTCAGGGTCCTGGGATCGAGCCCCGCATCAGGGTCTCTGCTAGGCGGGGAGCCTGCTTCTCCCTCTCTCTCTGCCTGCCTCTCTGCCTACTTGTGATCTCTCTCTCTGTCAAATGGATAAATGAAATCTTAAAAAAAAATAAAAAATTAAAAAATAAATAAAAAATAAATAAAAAATAAAAATAAAAACTAATGCCAGTGGACAAAATTCTTCAAAATGTGTCAATCCAACCACTTTACACCCTTTACTGTTTTTAACTAATTCCAAACCACCAGATCATCTCTTAACTGGATTCTTACAATAGCTGTCTAACTTACAGTTCTACCTTCTTTGCCTAGTTTCTTCACAGAAGCCAGACTAATCCTTAATCAGATTACACTGCTCCTCCTAATCAGGACTCTCCAATAGTTTCCCCTCACACTTAAAAATAAAAATCCCAATTTCCTGCCATGGCCTACAGGCCCAGCATAATCTCTTTCTTGCCTACCTTCCCCCTAATAGAATATAACCTCATGGATACAGGAAGCACTCAAAAAGTACTTGTGGAGGGGCACCTGGGTGGCTCAGTGGGTTAAAGCCTCTGCCTTCGGCTCGGGTCATGATCCCAGGGTGCTGGGATCAAGCCCCACATCGGGCTCTCAGCTCAGCGGGGAGCCTGCTTCCTCCTCTCTCTCTGCCTGCCTCTCTGCCTACATGTGATCTCTGTCAAATAAATAAATAAAATCTTTAAAGAAAAAAAAAAAGTACTTGTGGAGGGGCACCTGGGTGGTTCAGTGGGTTAAGCCTCTGCCTTCGGCTCGGGTCATGGTCTCGGGGTCCTGGGATCGAGCCCCGCCTCAGGCTCTCTGCTCAGCGGGGAGCCTGCTTCCCCCTCCCTCTCTGCCTGCCTCTCTGCCTACTTGTGATCTCTGGCAAATAAATAAAAGTCTTCAAAAAAATTAAAAAAAAAAAAAGTACTTGTGGAATGAATGAGGTAGTTTTTCCTTGGTTGACCCACAGAAGTCTAAAAGGTATCAGTTCAGAGAAGCCCAGGACATAATTTATTTAAAAAGCCCGGGGCATCTGGGTGGCTCAGTTGGTTGAGCGACTGCCTTCAGCTCAGGTCATGATCCCAGAGTCCCGGGATCGAGTCCCATATCAGGCTCCCAACTCCATGGGGAATCTGCTTCTCTCTCTGACCCTCCCCCTTCTCATGTTCTCTCTCTCAAATAAATAAAATCTTAAAAAAAAAAAAAAAAGCCCACTCTGTGATCAGAAGCAGAACCATACTTACAAATCACTGATTAGTCAAAGATTCTTTCTCAAACAACTTTTTCCATTTTCTAAAGAAATTTCTAAAGGCAAGAGCACATACCTTAGCACATCATATCCTGCAAATTCAAAGAGGCGGCACATGCTCTCTCCTATGATAGTTGACCTGAGATGGCCTACATGCATCTCCTTAGCTATGTTGGGAGAGGAGAAGTCAACTACAACCTGAGACAGGAAGAGGAAAAAAGTTTTTTAGACAATATTGTACTTTAATTATTTAACGTGATAAATATAGGTACAAAGGCCAATTATGTTACAATATATAAATATATCAAAGTAACATCATGTAAATCTTAAATTTGCACGTTATGTCAATACCTTCAATTAAAAAAAGTTTTTAAAGGGGTACAGAAACTATTCTGCTAACATTCATTAATAACATTTAAAAATAAACTCAGACTTAGAAAACGGGTTAGGCTGTAATTCAACTGTGTTAGATTTCTGGTGAATCTACTTGCCCATTATTAATTGAAAAAGAATCAAACTTATTTATACAAATTATCTATCCTGTTTCAGCCAAACCTCATAAATATCAGCAGACTGCTTCAAATGGCTTGTGGAATAAAGTGGAAAGAAAAGCCACATACAAGCAAGACCCAGGCAAAAGGCT
Organism: Martes martes; assembly: GCF_963455335.1. Taxonomy (NCBI): domain Eukaryota; kingdom Metazoa; phylum Chordata; class Mammalia; order Carnivora; family Mustelidae; genus Martes; species Martes martes. Next base: position 108,338,172 of record NC_137892.1, read on the forward strand.
ATTTCAGTTATGTTCATAATCTCAAATATTAATAATTAAATCTCAATATAAAAAGTGACCAACGGTCACTTGTCATACAGTTCTAAGGTGTTAATATCATTGCAAACTGTGCATATACCTTTTTATTCTCACCAAGGGCAGGGAGTTTAACACCATTCACCAGGAGATTGGTCAACTGTTGCGATACAAAGTCCTTTCTTAAGTGAACATTTATAAAACCTAATGAACAGTAAAGGAGAGAAAAGAAGTCAGATAGTTTCCTATCTTAGAAGACTGCTCACTTCCAAAGACTAAATTTCAATTATGCTGGCTCCAGAGTGCTGATATAGCTCTGGCAAAACAAAGACTCCAACACCACCTGAGGCACTCTTGTTAACTCCTTCTTTCAGTATCTATTTCAAATATTACCACTCTCTTGAAGCTTCCTACTTAATTGTGGGCCCCTTCACTCTCAGTATATGATTTGTTGGTGGCCCTTTTATCACAGACTTATCTGCAATTACCTATCACCTTTTTGCTAATGAAAAATTGAGTCACAGGGAGGTGAAATAACTCATCCACGATTAGGCAGCTCAGACTGGACTAAAACATCAGTTCTGTTAACTTTCAATCCAAGGTATTTCACCACCTTGTTTGGTATACCAGTTTAAACCTACATTTATATATTATATGGTTCTTTTTTATTTGAAAAAGGACCCAACATCAATACGACTACTTAAGAAGGGTAACGCTGTCATACCAGGGCCGGCAATTTCAACTTTTTCAATACACTCATTGTCTGGGAGGTGTTTGGTAATGTTTTCGGCAATTTCTCTTGGATTAACTTTCTGTTCCTTGGTTTTGAGGATCTATAACACAATGTAAAATGATTCATTACACAAGAGTCCAGCAAGTTACTCGAAAATACACAACTGATAAAGCATGAACTGCATCTGTCATTAAGACCCACCAAGAGGCAGAAGCAGAGAAGTCCAATGACCTTGTAGATGGACAGATTAGAGCAGCAAGCATCAATAGTGCCAAGAGGAATACAAAATACAAAATTAAAAAAATCTACACATTATCTAGAATTCTTTTATGAAGATTTAAAATCTTTAGTTATGGGGCGCCTGGGTGGCTCAGATGGTTAAGCATCTGCCTTCAGCTCAGGTCATGATCTCCAGGTCATGATCTCTAGGTCCTTAGATTGAGCCTCAAGTCAGGCTCCCAGTTCGGCAGGGAGTCTGCTTCTTCCTCCCCTCTCCATATGCTTGTGTTCTCTCTGCTACTCTCTCTCTCTCTCTCAAATGAATAAATAAAATCTTAAAAAAAAAAATAAACAAAATAAAATCTTTAGTTATGATGCTGGTGAACAGGATATTCACATTTGGAATTTCAAATCATCAAAGTGTGCAATATTCAGGCTTGGGTAACAAAAATAGTACCCTTATACCTTAAAACACAAACATTTTATACAATGCAGCTATTAAAACTGGGGAATTCTGGGGGACTTGGGTGGCTCAGTTAGTTGAGTGTTGGGCTTCACGCTCAGTGAGCACGGAGTCTGCTTGTCCCTCTCCCTCCCCCGGCTCCCTCTCTCTTGAATAATTAAATAAAAATCTAAAAATGTGGGAATGTTGGTGGCTTAGCCAATTAAGCATCTGTTTTTTGCTCAGGTCATGATCCCAGGGTCCTGGGATCAAGTCCTGCATCAGGCTCCCTGCTCAGCGGGGAGTCTGCTTCTCCCTCTGCTGCCTCCCAACTCATGCTCGCTCACCCACTCTCTCTCATAAAGAAATTTTTAAAATAAAAAATAAATTTAGGGGCGCCTGGGTGGCTCAGTTGGTTTGGCAACTGCCTTCAGCTCAGGTCATGATCCCGAAGTCCTTGGATCGAGTCCCACATCAGGCTCCCGGCTCCATGGGGAGTCTGCTTCTTCCTCTGACCTCCCTTCTCATGATCTCTCACTGTCTCTCTCTCAAATAAATAAAATTTTTAAAAAATTAAAATAAAAATAAATAAATTAATAAATAAATAAATTTAAAAATGTAACTCAAGGGGTGCCTACGTGGCTCAGGTGTTAGGCGACTGCCTTCGGCTCAGGTCATGATCCCAGGGTCCTGGGATTGAGCCTCACAACAGGCTCCCTGCTCAGCAGGAAGCCTGCTTCTCCTTTTTCCACTCCCCCTGTTTGTCTTTCCTCTCTCGCTGTGTCTCTCTCTGTCAAATGAATAAGATCTTAAAAAAAAAAAAAAAAGTAACTCAAAATGGTTCTTATTTAAAAAAAGGAGCAGGCATTCCTCTAACTAAAAATGAAATACATAAGCCCACCTCAGATACCACAGTTGCATCACATATGTAATGTCAACACTGGTTGGTCAATGGCTAACCTGTAATCTCTCACCTTCCAATACTCATCAGTAACACTGAGCAATACTGGACACAACAGGAGAGAAGTACCAAGAATATCAACTACCACCCTTAAATACTGAAAATACATATAAAATATACACATAAAATTTGAATATTCAAACTTGTGTTTTAAAATTAAGAACATACGTCCCTTTTCCTTGAGTTTTTCAGAACTGTGGAAAATAGTCTGCTACTATTTACAATGTAAAAAAAAAGTAACAATGATGATTAATGTTTAAGAAAATCAAATCACCAAGAATGCTTTGTAATAATACAATCACCTGAGAGATACCCATAGCACTATTACACTGATAGTCCCCAAACTTGGGCTGTTGACTTGGTGTCACTATCAGAGGAGGATTTTCCAAATCTGGATATGCAGCCTTAATGGCACAACCAAAGACTTCTTGCAGTCGGCTATTGATGTTAATCATATTTTTAGTTGGTCTGGTTCTTTCTGCTTGAAGACTCTAAGGAAAGAATGAAAATGTCAACAAAATATTAAATTATCATACAAAATATTCCCCCAAATTTTGAGAAACCTTTAAATGTCTTGAGAAAAATTAACATACGTTGTGCAATGCTCATATCTGGGACAAATGTAATAGGACAGCCATCCAGTAAGTGGTTATAAGTCAGAGCATGTGACCAAAGTGACCCAGCGAAAGAAGTAGAGTGAACGAATGGGTGTCCCACACAGTATTTTATTCATCTATGACTTGTTTTCTGTTGTTTGTGTACCTTGTGTTTAGCTACTATTTTTCAATAGGGCAAAGTATCTGTGAAAGAACCAATGAGCCGCACCCCCATGACACTGACAGTATTCTGTCATTTACACATTAAAGCTGTTATGCTGCTATGTTATGGAAACATGTATTAGAATACACTGTACTTGGGTGCCTGGCTGGCTCAGTCAGTAGCTCATGGGACTCTTGATCTTCAGGTTGTAAGTTTGAGCCCCATGCTGGTGTAGAGACTACTTAAAATCTTAAAATAATAATAATAATAAACTGTACTTATTTTCTGTGTTTTTCCTCATACCTTCTACCACACAAGAGACATCTAATAATACTTCTGAATTAAAATAAATACAGAAATGAATACAAATGAGTGCAGAATAAATGAGGTAATCAGAAAAGTGAGGTATCTGAGGGAAGACTTCATGGAAAAGAAATGTTATTTTAAAAGACTCAAAGTTATTTCAAACAGAACAGATCCCAACTAGGTGATAAAAAGACTTCATGGGGGGCGCCTGGGTGGCTCAGTGAGTTAAAGCCTCTGCCTTCGGCTCGGGTCATGATCTCAGGGTCCTGGGATCGAGCCCCACATCGGGCTCTCTGCTCGGCGGGGAGCCTGCTTCCTCCTCTCTCTCTCTGCCTGCCTCCCTGCCTACTTGGGATCTCTCTGTCAAATAAATAAATAAAATCTTTAAAAAAAAAAAAAAAAAAAAGACTTCATGGGAGTGGGGTGGGCAGAGTCTAGATAAATGGAGTCAGCTTTGGAAAGAATTTAATGCCAGTGCAGCCTGGCTGAAAGTAGTATACACACACTGCAGAACAATTATGGGGGTGAGGTCATCCTCCAGGATGTGTCATCAGCAGACTTGAAAGGCAGACCAAGACATTAAAACCGCCACTAAAACAAGCTCAGTTTTTTGAAAAAACTGATTAACACTGTTAGATTATAAGGTTATTAAATAACAAATACAGCACAAGATTCATGGGAAAAAAATTCTGAAATACTAAGTGGAAAAAAACAAATATGACACCATGAAATATAAAATTATAAAATAACCAACTTAGGGCAGAGGACTGTGAGTATATTCCATAATATCTTCTTTTGAAAGAGGCAATTTATTTAAAATTCAAAAAATGGTCTTTTTAAAAAAGGGACTGGCATAAACTATTAAAAGAAATGTCTCAACCTTATTTGAAGCCTACTTCAAGCTGGTCAGATTATTTAGCATGATCAAACATTTCAAGGAGCCTTGGAAGGACAAGGCTATACCAACTTCCCCATTACTTGAACCAACAACTCAGTCCTAAGACAGGGGAAAAGATAGGGTTTCTTTCTTCATGTCTCCATGTTCCTGAGTATACTTTCTGAATCTTGGATAACAAAAGTTTTGTAAAAGATACAATAGTTCAAATTACAGAAGGAAGAACAACCTGGCGTACTTACCTTTCGAAGGATATTCAATCGATACTTTAACTTTAAATTTTCTTCTCGCAACTGCTCCAAATTTGGAGAAGCTTCTAAACAGCCACAATTTTTTAACCGATCAATTTCAGCAGTCAGAGACTTAATCTCTTTTTCCTAAGAAGGAAAAGGCACTTTGCTCAGTCCACAGTCCACTTATGATTGAAGACTTCTGTAAAGGGAATTGCACCATAAACTTATTCTTTTCCTCTCTCCAACAGGGCATGGCAGAGGTGATGGGAATGAAGGACATTCCCTTTGATAAGCCATGATTTTTCCTCCTGGAGGCCTCTGATTACATCAGCGTATTATCCTTTTGTATGAAAGAATTAAGTGTGTATGCTGGAGGAGAGGAACAGGGGTATCAAGCACATAATGGGATAAGCCTTATATCCCCGTTTCTCTGGTCTTAGTAAACCAGTCTGCTTCAGTGAGTGTACCAGCTAAGTTCAAAAGCGACCAGCCTGACGTAACTACCAAATCTTAGAATTTGGGGCTGTTTTAAAAAGGAAATGCCCTTTGTCAATTTAATATACCTCAAGTGCCTTTTGCCCTTTCTTAGACAAAATGACTTCCCAATTTTCCCCTTAGTTTCCATTGTCTCAGGTTCTGGACCAAGTATTTCACTCTAATATAAAAAACTAAACACATGCCAATTCACAAGAAAATAGCCTCCAATATAACAGAATTGCTAAGGAGGAGATTCCTCACCTGAAATTTGAGAATGTTTACAGGAGATAGTTACCGCAAGAACAGGCTGCCATAAATGAGCATATATATATATATATATATATATATTCCACGCACAGAGCTAAACCTTTTCCAGAAACTATCTCTATGATTATCACAACCCGATGAAGGTACTTATACCCCAACCCTGACAAAGAATATATGGCTCCAAACCAGGAAAAACTTGCCATTTTACTTGACCCACTTGTTTGTCGTGATTACTGATTTAATATAAACCAGTCCCCTTGATATAAGTACTTAAACCACTTTCTTATTACTCCTCTCTACCTGAGCATAAGAGATAATGGAAATGTCCCATTTTCACTTGTATAAGCTGTGACCGTTCTTCCCCCAGGAATACGGACAGTGGAGGGCAAATGAACCACTGTATGGGCTTGTTCCACTGCCCTTGCTCAGTATCAATGGACAGGACGGCTGAGCTACGAACCAGGACCCAGGGCTCCTGCTCTTATCCCACCTCCCTCTATACCTGACCCCCGCATCCCGAGAGAGCACGTGTGTGTGCGGGGAAGGAGGACCACAGTGGAGAAAGCCTGTACTGAACACGCCAAGCTCCAGCGCACCGAAGACCTGATCTGGGGGGGGGCTCTAGGAGGGCAAGGACCTCTACACCGGGCACGCTGGTTTGGAAGGCTGAAGATCACTGTCACATGGGCCTTGTGAGGATGGGTTCTTCCTCTCCAACCCCGTGGGGGCATCCCTGGGAGGGTGTTCGCTTTCGAGGTAGCACAGGCCCGGATCTCTGGACAACGCTGCCCGCGCCTGGGGGGACCAGGACGGTCCCCGGTTCCCTGAAGCTGTCCCGATGCTGCTCGGGCGGGAGGTGGATCCTAGTCCTTCCTCTCCCAGCCTTTTCACTAGTCCCATGTGGCCCTACCTGCTGCAACAGCCTCGCGGAGCACTGAGACACTAAACCTTCCATCCTCCCGTCACCGACTCACACTTCAAGTGTCCGGAAGCGGAAACGACCGGCCCCTCCCGGAAGCGGAAACTTTCCTTCCCGCACCGTCCGCTCCTGTCGACTCTGTGCCGCCACCTCTGCTGCCACCTGGCGGGATCCCGCAGACACTGCGGGGAGAACCGCACCCCGGGAAATGTTGCCCGCTGCCTTTGGATTCTAATGGTAGGGCAGGGGCAGAGAAAGTGAGGGGAATCGGCCAAGAGATGCCCTGTGCTTGGTCTAACCTGGACAAGGACACTTACCTAGCGCTTCTGTCTCTCAAGGCCTTCAGTTTGCCCCTCTGTGAAATGATCACACAATTAACAAAATTCATTCATTTACTCGACTGGCATTTACTGTGTATGTATACATTGTGGACGCTCTTCTAGGCACTAGAACACGACCTGGAAACAAGACAGACAACGTCCCCACGAGATATGCCAGACAAAAGAAGTAAATACTCTCAGGTAGTTTTAATTGCCAGGAAAGTGTTGAAAGACAAAAGTCAAGTACATCTGAAGATTTAATCGGCTTTATTAAGTTATTCGTGAATGAGGCTGCTTCCCGTCTTGCAGTTGGAGGGAAGATCCAAAGGGCTACAAAAAAGATAGGATTTATAGATAAGACAGAGAGGTAGTAAACAAAAAGGATTATTTAGGGTGCGGCTGCTTTTCTTTGGAGACAAAATGGTTTTAGGTGGGTTATGTTATCTGCCTTGGGTGGAGGGGGGGATGGAGAGGACCCAAGTGACAGATTGATACCAATCTGATGTCAGATAATACCAATAAGGTATTATTGGTTCCCACCAGACAAAAATTTTTTTTAAGATTTTTTAAAAAGTAATCCCTACATGCAACTGAACTCACAACCCTGACATCAAGAGTCACCAGTTCCACTGGCAGAGCCAGCTAGGCATCCTTGACCAGAAAATTTCTAACTGCCCAATTAAGACCACATTTCCGGGAGAGGTTGAAAGTGCAATTAGATTAAGTGTTAAGCCGGGCTTGGTGATTTGTCCTAAGTGATGCCATTTGGGCCCTGTGGTTTTCTTCTTAAAAATAATGAGGTATCTCTCTCTGCCTGCCTCTCCGCCTACTGATCTCTGTCCAATAAATAAATAAAATCTTTTAAAAAATTATAAAAAATAATAATGAGGTAGAGTGACTTGGGTCAGGGAAGACCTCTCATCTGAGTTAAAATTTTAAACAGCTTACCTGGGATATGAGAGGACAGGGACGTGAATGGTCTTTTTTTCACTTTTCCCTATGGCCCCAGTACTTAGAGCAGCAGTCTCTAAACTTTTTTGTTTCTGTGTCTTATAAAAGAATTTTAAAAATTTATACTCCAACGAAGATTTTTTTAAAGCTGAAACCCCAAAACTCTTGTCACAACTTTTTATTTTTTAAAGATTTTTATTATTTTTATCTTTCCAAAGATTTTGTTTATTTATTTGACACAGAGAGAGAGAGAGCACAAGCAGGCAGAGGGAGAAGGAGAAGCAGGCTCCCCGCTGAGCAGGGACCCCAGATGATAAGAGGCTCCTGGGATCATGACCTGAGCTGAAGGCAGACACTCAAGTGACTGAACCACCCGGGTGGCCCTAAGATTTTATTTTTTAAGTAATCTCTACACAACATGGGGTTCAAACTCACAATCCTGAGATCAACAGTCACATGCTCTACCAACTAAGCCAGCCAGGCGCTCCCTTCACAATTTTAAATAGTGACAATGACCTATTTTCTGGCCTGATATTTCTTTACTTCTTTTTTAAAGATCTTATTTATTTGTCAGAGAGAGAGAGCACAAGCAGGGGGAGCGGCAGGCAGAGGGAGAAGCAGGCTCCCCACTGAGCAAGTAGCCCAATGCGGGACTCAATCCTGCCTGAGTGGAAGGCAGATGTTTTAACTGACTGAGACACCCAGGACTCCCTGCAAGTTGTTTCTTGTATAAGAATTTCTCAGTGTATTTTCATCAAAACTGTAGAGCTGCAACAAATGAACGAGAACCTGTAGAGCTGCATATTTAGCCCATCTGGAATGTTACCATATTAATTAATTGACAAAGCCAGTTCTCTTTGTCAAATCAAATCATTCAAATCATGTTTACTTTTTTTAACTTAAAAGTATACCTTTATTTTTTATATTTTAAACCATGTAAAAGTGAATATATGTTCCTGTGACACCTTCTTATTTCTAAATTCTTAGATAAAAAGATAGATGTAGAGAAGGAGGGATGAGCTGGTGGATGGACAAATCGATGGACAGGTAGATTTCCACCTTCAAGATAAGGCAAGAAGTAAGGGCCATCTTTTTACAAAGGATCTTTTGCTTGGTGCTCAAGGATTTGCTTTCAGGAGAAATTCATTCTTGGAGTGTATCTTGTTCAGTTCCTGTTATTTTATACAGAGGGCAATGGGATAGGTGTTGTCTGTTCTTGTGGATGGAGGAGTGTAAAAAGAAAGTTGGGTAACTGCATTGCAGGCAAATCAATTTTAGGAAAAAGGATACAAAATTTCAAGATCCATGGAGGGATTTCGCTAATGTATCCAGATCCACAAACCCACACACATACATACATACATACACACCACACACACACACACACACACACACACACACACACACACACACTATATATATATCCCAGTTTGGAAGACACTTTACCTGGAGTGGTGCTTGTCATAGAGCATTGCTCAAAAACTGCTTCCTACCTGAATGAATAGGAGAATTCTAAGCAGAGAGGTATCCAAAGCAAATGACCTGAGGCAGGAGCTAAATTTATTTGCAAATAGAAAAGAGGGAGATTGGGGCGCCTGGGTGGCTCAGTGGGTTAAAGCCTCTGCCTTCGGCTCAGGTCATGATCCCAGGGTCCTGGGATCGAGCCCCACATTGGGTTCTCTGCTTGGCAGATAGCCTGCTTCCCTCTCTCTCTCTGCCTGCCTCTCTGCCTACTCGTGATCTCTGTCTGTCAAATAAATAAATAAATAAAATCTTTAAAAAAAAAAAAAGAAAGAAAAGAGGGAGATTGGATATGACCCAAGTGGAAATTGGCAAAAGGGAAGCACATAGGAATTTATAAATCAGAGCAGGGTTTTTAAATTTTATTCTAAGCACAATGGGAGCCATTAGAGGGTTTGGATGGAGTAGTGGAGGAGTATAATCTTTTGTTTTCCAAAAGGGGTGCTTTGGGATTAATTGTATTCCTCCCAAATTCATGTCAAAGTCATAAACCCTAGTACCTCAGAATGTGACTGCATTACTGGGATGTCTATCCCGATCAGATGGGGGCCCCCAAATGTGGGGCAACCATCTGGTGGGGACTGGTGGTGCAGGAGGAGAAAGGATTCACCAAAGGCAGAACAAAGGAGATAGAAGTTTATTGAATATACTGCAAGGGAGCTGCAGGCAGGACAGCAAAGGAGAGACTGGCTGCAACACCGCAGAGTGAGCGGTTAGGGGTTTCTGAAGGTGGAAGATGAGGGGCACCTGGGTGGCTCAGTCATGCATCTGCCTTTGGCTTGGGTCCTGATTCCAGGGGATCGAGCTCCCTGCTCGATCAGGCTCCCTGCTCAGTGGGAGGCCTGCTTCTCCCACTCCCCCTGCTTGTGTTCCCTCTCTCACTGTCTCTCTCTGTCAAATAAATAAATAAAATCTTAAAAAGAAATAAAGGGGGCAGATGAGGAGGTATGGGGATGTATGGAATTTTCCCTGTTTTGGTAACTGTGCCTGGTTGTAAGTAGCCCATTGGTCCATTAGGGTCTATGGATATTTTGAGGTGGGTCTGCCTGATGGGCCTGTCTATCTATATTCAGCCAGGTGGGCCCTGTGGGGCCTTTCACCTTGATCAAGTTCCATTGCTCAAGCCTGTGGTCTAAAAGTGGTCTCTACAGTTACCTATCAATCTGTCACAGCCACTACCTCAGGAAACAAAAAGGGAAGGACCGGGAGTGCTGCCTTGGCTGATTCCTCAGTCCTAGAAACTCTCGAAGGAGGGGACAAATCAAAAGCACAGTTCAGTTCTTGGCTGGGTTTGCCCAACTTGTTGCTGAGCAAAACTCAGGTAATCTCATTGCAAGAGAAGCCAGTAACTCAAGGGACGCCGGTTTGGAAAAGAGAAAGGGAGAAATTGATTGTGGGTGCTGGCAGCCAGAAGAGGTGCAGGCTCCAGCCTTACCAACCAACCTTTCCACCTGCAAGATGGATGCCTCGAGTTGGCAGGGAGAGGTTCGGGGGGTGTATGCAGGAGAGCACGTAAGCAGCACGTGATCATGGGTGGGGGTTGGTATGTGTTCAGTGCCTGATCCTGGGCCGGGAAAGGGATGGAACGTGGTCTTTTAGGCATTCCCTTGCTATCAGAGCTTTTCTGGCCTGGTGGTTGGAATGTTCCTGTCATTGTAAAACATCTTTGTCCATACCTCAAGAAAGTGTGATAAGAAATAAGCACGATAGGTTTTAGTTGGAGCATGTGGTAAGCAGTCGTGTCTATTTCTGGTTTTAACTGTTGGGCATCTAAAGTTGAGCAAGAGGGCTAGCTGACAACTGTGTGTGGAGAGAAGGTCCTTGAAGAGGTAATTAAATTAGGGGCACCTGCGTGGCTCAGTCAGTTAAGTGTCTGCCTTCCGCTCAGGGGATGATCTCAGGGTCCTGGGATGGAGCCCCACATCCGGCTCCCTGCTCAGCGGGGAGCCTTCTTCTCCCTCTCCCACTGCTGCTACCTCCCTATCCCCCCACCCCCCAATGTGTGCTCTCTGGCTTTATCTGTCAAATAAATAAAGTAAATTTTTTTTTTAAAAAGAGGTAATTAGGTTAAAATTTGAAGTCAAGAAGATAGGGCCTAATCTAATCTGATCTGTGTCCTTATAAAAGGAGATTAGGACACACCCCCCCCCAAACATCATGTGAAGACACAGGAAGAAGAACGCCATTTACAAGTCAAGGGAAAAAGGCTCAGAAATAACCAACCTTGCCTGCCGACACATCCATCTCAGTCTCCCAGTATCCAGAACTAAAGGAAAATAAATTTCTGGTGTGTCAGCTCCTGGTCTCTACTACTTTGTTATGGCCGCCCTAGCAAACTGATACAGGAGGCTTTGGAAGTCCCATCTTTTCGTCCATGCCAGGTTCTATGGGAACTGGGGACGGTGCCTACAGGATCTTCTTGTGGCCAAGACGCCGTAACATTTCTGGATGCCGCTAAATTAAGGTGTAGCGTTTGTCTGCCTTGTTTTGTGTAACAGAGGCTATAGCAAAGTGATGATAAGCTTTGCTATATAGCAAAGCAACTCGAGGCGTCCATCTTGCAGGTGGAAAGGTTGGTTGGTAAGGCTGGAGCCTGCACCTCTTCTGGCTGCCAGCACCCACAATCAATTTCTCCCTTTCTCTTTTCCAAACCGGCGTCCCTTGAGTTACTGGCTTCTCTTGCAATGAGATTACCTGAGTTTTGCTCAGCAACAAGTTGGGCAAACCCAGCCAAGAACTGAACTGTGCTTTTGATTTGTCCCCTCCTTCGAGAGTTTCTAGGACTGAGGAATCAGCCAAGGCAGCACTCCCGGTCCTTCCCTTTTTGTTTCCTGAGGTAGTGGCTGTGACAGATTGATAGGTAACTGTAGAGACCACTTTTAGACCACAGGCTTGAGCAATGGAACTTGATCAAGGTGAAAGGCCCCACAGGGCCCACCTGGCTGAATATAGACAGGCCCATCAGGCAGCAAAAAGAAACCCCAGCCCTTTGGTTTCATCTCCAGATTCTCAGATTCCAAGTTGGAAATTGCTGGTGGAAGTTCTCCATTTCTTTGGAATCAGTCCACAGTTTCATTCTTTGGGCCTGCACATTTACTTCCTTCCACACTTCTCAGATGATTAGTGTGGATCTGGGCAAATAAAAGGCCTAGCTGAAAGAAGTGGGGTCTTTTAAGTCCAGGCAGGTGAACCTGCTGTGTTCTGGCACACCTTTTCTTTTTTTAAGATTTTATTTATTTGAGAGAGAGTTCGAGCACAAGCATGGGAAAGAACAGAGAAAGACGGAGAAGCAAATTCCCCGCTGAGCAGGAAGCCCAACATGGGGTTCGATCCCAGGACCCTGAGATCATAACCTGAGCTGAAGGCAGCCACTTAACCAACTGAGCCACCCAGGTGCCCCCACACCTTCTTTTCTAAGAACTACAGTCCCAGAAGTTGCAAATATCTAGTAAAATAGCAAAATCTTACTAAAATCAACCTAGAGTTACAATAGCCATTATGGGGAAATGGTCCAATTAGATAAGATCATCTATGCATTTGAAAGCAAGAGCTTCCCCAGGTGCCTGGGTGGCTCAGTCGGTTAAGTGGCTGCCTTCCGCTCAGGTCATGACCCCGTGCAGTTCTGGGATCGAATCCCACTTTAAGCTACCTGCTCAGTGGGGAGTCTGCTTCTCCCTCTGCCCCTCCCCTCTTGTGCCCACTTGCTCTCTCTTTAATAAATAAATAAATAAATCTTTAAAAAAAAAAAAGGAAAGGAAAGAAAGCAAGAGTTCCCAAGCTAAAACACAATGGGAACTAATTGCATGCAGAAGCCTCTTAAAAGGTCCAAATCTCCAAAATAGTTTTACTGAGAGATTCCTTGCAAAAGAAATGAAGAATTTAGGAGAGGAAAGTTACCTACAACCAAAGACTTTGAGACAGATGTATAAGACTGACATAACTCCTCTTGCTCCCCTCTATCGTCCTTTACCCGAGTGCCCATTCTCGTAATCCTCCGTCTGAATTGCCTTTCTACTCGGAAGAGACTTATGAAAACAGTTACCTTTTAACATAAGATGACCTGAGGCTACAGGCAATCCTTTTCAGGTTTCTTCCTTTCACTCCTTGGTCACGGCCAAAAGAATTTCTTAAATCCAGGGAGAATCCTCCAAAGTTTTGGTAAATAGATTACCTCCTGAGCCCAGCAGAGAGAGAGAGAGAGGAAAATAAAAATTCATGTTGTCCCTTCCTTTTCAAATCCAAACTAATTGGTTATTGATCCTTTTCTCTCAGGGATAGCTGTTGCCTTCTTGCTTATCTCGTTTCACATCTTAAGGATTTGCCTCAGCTTTCTGCCTGCCTGGTACATGCAGGTTGTAGGTCCCTTCTCTCGCTATATTTGGGTGTGACTCTAGACCTGGTGAAGATAGTATCTTTTGCACTCTCTTTAAGGACACCTCTTGGGTCCATGAAGTCATTTAATACTGCCAGAAATATTTACTGTTTGTCCCAGCTGAATCCTGACGAGATATTTGCAAGAATTTAATGACTCTGTGATCAGAAATCTGGCCAGATTGGAAGAGGGGTTAGGAGCCTGCTAGGAATTTCTTCAGGCATTCAGCTCTAAGCTAAATGTACCCAGAGGGAAAGGAAGGTATCATAACTGAGGTGAGTGGAGGAGTCAGTCCTTGATATTATTTAGGTGGCAACCCAATTCTTTGAGGCATTAGAAATAGCTGTCCTTATTTTACAAGTCTAGTCTTTGCAGGACCAGAGGTATGGTTCCAGAAGCAATTCCAAGTCCACCAATCCTTTTTACTAATCCCCAAATTTCCCCTGCTTATCTCAAACGATTTGTAGGTATTGTAAAAACTCTGGCCTTAAGTGAACAAAATCCTAGGAGGAGCTTGCTTTTTCCCCAGCCCCCACCCATGCCTTTAGATATAATTAGTGTACCCAGAGTCTTTTCCAGAACTCTTCTCTAAACCTTTTCTTGGATATGCCAACTTCAGGGGGCGTAATTCCTATCAAAAGAAAAAAAAGGGGGAGAAGGGGGAAGGAGGTCTTTTGGAACTTGACCTGTCAAGGACAAATAACATACCTTTAAGTGTCTTTTCCACAAATACTTTACAGAATTTTAGCCATCTAGACAGGTAAACTTAACCGATCCCATCTGCCAGTAAACAAGCTTAACTCCAGTTTATAACTGGTAAGTTTTGTATTATCATATCTATTTTATGGCAGTAATTTAAAAACAGACTTGTGCCATCCTGATGTCCTTGTGCCGCAGCAACAGTCTGTTCCTGAATCAGAGAAATGAAGATGGGTAAACAGTGGCTGCCTATGAAACAATTGGGGTTATAGGGAATCCAAGACAGTTCTTCCTGCTACCTGACAAACCCCATTTTTCAGTGTTTGCATTCCTTCACCTATCACAGTACATTTAAGATGACTTGAATTATAAATAGATCTTGGCAGGGAGACTTCTGTAAAAGTGCAAAAACAGAGAACCCACAATGTCTGATCTGTCAGGCCCATAATCCTGGAAAAACTATTTTTACTCCCAGAGACCTCCTCCCTCTGGACCCTTTGAACATCTGTAGCCTGACTTCAGGGGTCACTTAGTATGCCTTATCAGTATGTTCTTGTATGGATGTTTTCTGGAAAGGTGGGAGCCTTTACAGTGGCAAAAAAACTGTGAGAGAACATATTTCCCACTTGGGATATACCCTCCGTCATCCCCAGGGATCGAGGCACCCCCTTCACCGGACAAATCATATGACCTTAATGAAAATCCTGCAAACTTCTTGAAATTAACACTGTTTTATCATCCTCAGTCACTGGGCAAGGTTGAGAGAACTAGGGGTGTTACCAAAACCATCACAGCCACTAACTCGGGAAATGAACAGGAAAACCCCAGTGCTGCTACCAGCTGCCTTATCCCAGGGAACCCCGAGGGGTCTGGACAAATCCAAAGCACAGCTCCCGGCTGCCTTTGCCAACACCGTTGCTGAGAAAACTCCCATAGACTCATTGCAAGAGAAGCCCATAACTCAAGAGATGAGGGTTTGTAAAAAGAAAGGGAGAAACTTATTTCAGGTGCTGGTAGCTGGGGAGGTAGCAAGTTCAAGCCTTAACAACTGACCTCTCTTGATAAGACGGACACCTACAGTTTCATAGGAAGAGGTTGCGAGGGCATCGATAAATGCAAGAGAGCCGGTGATGAGCACGTGATCATGGGTGGAGGTCCGTAGGTGTTCAGCCTGTGACGGGGGAAGGATGTGGTCTTCTAGCCATCCGGTTGCTATCAGGGCTTTTTTTCTGCTCTGGGGGTTGGAATGTTGCAGTCATTGTCAAAGCCTAACCAAAGTGCGATAAGGAATAACGACTGTGGTCCAGCGTTTCGCAACAGGACTCACTGACCCTTCCTCAAACGCAAACTTTCTAAACTTGCCAAAGCTACTGGATTTTCCTGACTCAATGTATTGCCTTTGGTCTTGCTGACAATCCAAAATTCCCCATTCTGGAAACATAAACTCACGCTGCATGAGAGTCACTGGCAGACCAATGTCTGTTGGCATACAACCTTCTGCTGATCTCTTGTCTCCTGCTAGTATGACCAGCCACTGGAAGTCTCTAATGTCTTGTGCTCAAGCCTGTCATCAACAGATTTAAGAAGGTTTCTTGGATCCCAATTCAAAGGATACTGTTGGTCATGAGAAGACTTTACTTACATTTGACATCAAACTTTTTTGGTATCAAAAACTATTTTTTTAATTTAAATTCAATTAGTTAACTTATAATGTATTATTGGTTTCAGAGGTTCAGATCTGTGACTCATCAGTCTTATATAATACCCACTGCTCATTACATCACATGCCCTTCTTAACGTCCATCACCCAGTTACTCCATCCCTCCACCCACCCTCCCCTCCAGCAACCCTCAGTTTGTTTCCTGAGATTAAGTCTCTTATGGTCTAGTTTCCTCTCTGGTTTTGTCTTATTTTTTCCTCTGTTGATTCTCTGCTTTGTTTCTTAAATTCCACAGATCAGTGAGATCATATGATAATTGTCTTTCTCTAATTGACTTATTTCGTTTAGCATAATACCCTCTAGTTCCATCCATGTCATTGCAAATGGTCAGATTTCAAGTTTTGATGGCTACAAAATATTCCCTTGTGTGTGTGTGTGTGTGTGTGCGCGCGCGCGCGCGCACGCGGGCGCATGCACATTTTATCCATTCATCTGTTTGTTTGTTTTTTTAAGATTTTATTTATTTGACAAAGAAAGACACAGTGAGACAGGGAACACAAGCAGGGGGAGTAGTGAGGGAGAAGCAGGCTTCCTGCCACCAAGCAGGGGCTTGGTCCCAGGACCCTGGGATCATGACCTGAGCCAAAGTCAGATGCTTAATGACTGAGCCACCCAGACGCCCCTCCATTCATCTGTTGATGGACATCTGGACTCTTTCCGTAGTTTGGCTATTGTGGACATTGCTGCTATAAATATTGGGGTGCAGGTGCCCCTTCAGATCACTACATTTGTATCTTTGAGGTGAATACCCAGTAGTGTGATTGCTATTGACCTCAAAATTTCTAACTGAGTAAGTTCTTTCCAACCTATTTGTTAACTCAGGCAAAAGACCCTACAGGCAAACATCCTGGGATGGGAACCAAAATTACCCCTCAAGCAATAAGGACTGCCCTGAGCCAGCAAGACTGCTTGTGATGGACTTGACCTTCACTGCCCACCTGCACACACTCACCGACCTTTGTTCTACATTTTCTTTTATAAACCTAGGAGTATTTTCAGCACTTTGGAGACAGTCTTTGAACATTCCTAGCCCCGCTGTCTTCTGGTGTTGGCTTCACTGAAATAAATTCTTTTCTTGTTTCACCACCACGTGTCTCTCTGCCTTTGGATTCTGTCAGCAGCGAGTGGCTGGACATGTTCTATTTGGGACCCCTGGAGCCAGGTGCTCTTGCACCACTGTGCCCCAGCTGCAGTCCTGGTCTTAAGCCTGGTGACTGGATATTCTGGAAACGTATATGAGGAAGATGGCCCTGGAGCTGGTGGAAGGCTCCTTACCAAGTGCTCCGATCACAGACATTGCTGGAGACCTCCACATCAACTTGATGAGAAAGAGAAGTCGCTGACATCGAGCTTGATTGCTCCCAGTTCATACTAAGTGAACATGAACACTTTCTCCTTTTCCTTTCCTTTCCTCAACATTCCCTTAGGAAAATAACGCTCTCATCTGTTATTTCCCACGACATCGCTAAGGGCGGGGTGGTGGTGGTGGTGGTGAAGGGTATAACCTGGGATTTTGCACAATCTTTCATTTCCGGCTAAAAGAAAATCTAACTACCTCTAATTTTTCACAAGCAAAATAAGAGACCTCATTGGTTGACCATCCCCCCTGCCCCGAATTTACACTGTGGAGCTACAAAGGACCTGGCAGGAGGCTGTCGGGATTCAGGATTTTGGCAGGTCCCTATTTCCCTGGTTAGGGATAAAGACAATGAGGGTTTCTTCCAAAACCTAATTCTTGAAACCGTTGCAGAATCTGCTACTAAAGCAATAGCTGCCTGATGAAGATTTTTAGCCTCTCTGGCCAGAGTTATTTTTGATAGGATAGCTCATGATTATCTTTTAGCTGAGCAAGGAGGTGTCTGTGCTGTGCCTAACACCACCTGCTGTATCTGGGTTAACACTTCTGGGGAAGCTGAAACTCAGTTACTTAAGATCACTGAGCAAGCCACTTGGCTTAAACAGTTGATTCCTGCAACGGGGTCTTTGATTGGTTTGGGTCTTAGGGACCATGGCTCCAAAGTACACTCCAAATATTAGGAACTATCATTCTTATAATGTTCCTGGTGCTTTATACGCTCTCAAAAGCTTTTTTTTTTTTTTTAAGATTTTATTTATTTATTTGAAAGAGAGAAACACAGCAAGAGAGGGAACACAAGCAGGGGGAGTGGGAGGAGTAGAAGCAGGCTTCCCGCCAGCGAGCAGGGGCTCGGTCCCAGGACCTTGGGATCATGACCTGCGTCGACGGCAGAGAAGATCTTAAGCAGGCTCCACTCCCAGTCAGGGCAGAGCCCAAGGCGGGGCTCAATCTTCCTGAGACTGAAACATTGGAGAAGCAACGAGAACGAGTGATTTAGACTATAAGCCTGGAGTTGTGATCTGAGTGTATTGCAGGGTTAAGCCAAAAATGTTGTGACCAGTGGATACCGCACAAAGGGAGAAGAGAACCGGCAAGAGCTTCGGGGTTGGTAACAGGCATTAGCACTTAATGCCTTAAATTTTGAGCACGTCTCTCAGGCTGGGAGTCAAATCAAAGGGGGGAAAAGAAAACCACAGACCCTAAGCCAAGTCACCAAGTCCAGACTGAACACCTAGTCCAAGTGCAGTTTCAACCTCTCCTAGAAATGTAGTCTTAATGGGTAGGTCAGGAATTTTTTGGCCAGCATCAATGAGGTCATCTGCCACATGGAGCCTCTCTCTGCTCCAAAGGAGTAGGAGATAATGGGCACCATTACTCCCTGCTTTCCCCAGAGGGAAGGTGATCAAGTGGAAACAACCCTTTTCTTTTGTTAATAACTCCTTGCCCCACCCTCCTTCCCACAGAAACCTTGCATTTTGCACAACTCCTTGTAGCACCCTGGTACTTGCTAGATAGGGTGCCACGGATTCATGAATCACTTAATAAGCTTATTAGATCCTCAAATTTATGCAGTTGCATTCTGCTTAACAAGGTCAGTTATTTAAAGTGGCAACTACTAGATTAGCTAGTATTAATTGTAAATTCCAGAGGATGAGGGTGACTTTCACATCTTATGTCCTGTGGTACCTGAGTTTTTGTTTTTTTACTGTGTGAGCTCCTTACATGATAATAGAAAACAAATTCTTTTTTTTTTATAAACTTTTTTTTAAGACTTTATTTATTTATTTCACAGAGAGATAGAGAGCACAAGCAGGCAGAGTGGCAGGCAGAGAGAGAGAGAAAAAAAAGCAGGCTCCCTACCAAACAAGGAGCCTGATGTGGGACTCCATCCCGGGATCCTGGGATCATGACCTGAGCCGAAGGCAGCCGCCCATCCAACTGAGCCACCTAGGTGTCCCAGAAAACAAATTCTGAACTTAAAAAAAGTGGGTGCCACGCTCGCATACTGAGACTCTAGAGGAGGGCAGGCCCCCTTTCTTAGCCAGTGGTCCTGAAAACTCCCTCACACAGAGTGACTTCTACAGAGAGGGGATGGGACTGAGGCAAGGCCCTAGCAGGAGGCACATCCTCCCCATCCCATCTGAAAGCCTCCACATCCCCTCCCTGCGACTGGAGAGGTGGTCCCTGTCTCTCCTTCCCACTGAGCCGTCCTGTGTCTGGGCGCCGCCTCAGTTACAGGCGGGCAGCACTCTTGTCCCATGGAGTTGAAGAATGAATGCAGCACACACAAAAGGGAAACGACATGAAAGTTTATTAAGAGAAGGTGAGCACAGAAAGGAAAGAAAAAGCTCTCCAGAGTGAGTGGGGTCCCGAATGGGCTGCCACTGAGGGCTCTCACTGGCAGTCTTGGATTGAGAACGGACCGGGAAGCTTGTGGCCTTGAGATTCTTGGGCCATATTGGTTTGTGTGTGGACCATCAGTGACATCCTGAAGGGCTTACTTCTCTGAGGTCTGGCCATTTTCTGTGCTTACAAGGTAGCTGCCAGCAAAATCCACTCCCTGACATCCTGGGCCAGGTGGCCTGGTTTGTTCCCTTATCTCTGGTTTTGTACACCTTGGCGTTTCTCCACATTTGGGACTTCTGTAAGCCCAGTCACACAGTCCCTGGGAGTGAGTCTCGTCAGGGGAGTCAGGGGCCTTCTATCTCTCCCTGCCTGTACCCAACTCTTTCCTTCCTCAACATTCATGTAGGAGGAAGACAGAGAAAGTTGGGGCGGATTGGACAGTGGCAGTTTCCCCATAACCTTCCCCAGCTTGGAAAAGCACCCTCAGGACTCTGAGGGTTAAAGGGAAGAGGTGGGCATAGCTTGGCCCCAGACATCCTTACCCCCTCTCCCTTCCCCCACCCCCGTGCCCCGTGCCCCAGAACCAAGAGTTCCAGCAAGAGAGATGCCCTGTTTCACCTGATAGGCCCTTGTGTGAGCCAATTTGAGCTGGATCAGAGCTGAGGACCTACACAGACTCCTGCACCCCCCCCCTCCCTAAGTTACGTTAGCTCATTATAATACTAAGATCTCCTCCTATGGGCAGAGTGTTCTGCCGTTTCTTGGACATACAATGTATGTACTAGCATGCTGACATGCTAGGTTTGTGCATATGAACCAGGGTGCTTATGCAAGTTCCCTTCCCTCAACCCCTAATATCCTAATTAAAAGCTTCCTGTACTAACTCCATGGGGAGACAGAGCTTTGAGTCTTATCTCCCTGCGTCCTTACATCACTAGGCCCCGTGGCTCAGAACTGGGCACTGGGGACCACAGATGAATTATCGTCTCTACTCACAAGGTGCTGACAATGTAGTATATTGGGAGAGAATCACATAACCCCCCCCACTTTTTTAAAAAGACTTATGTATTGGGGCACCTGGGTGGCTCAGTGGCCTCTCTCCACCAGCAACATTCCTTTCTATTGCAATGTCCTTGCTCATCCCATACCCAGCCCAAATATCACTTCTAGAAACCCTTCCTCCTTAACACCTATCACCCAGACCTCCCTACTACCACCATCAACAACCCACACACACCTTCCTTTTCTTAGAGATGTGAGGGGCACCAGGGTGGCTCAGTTGGTTTGGCAGCCAACTCTTCATTTCAGCTCAGGTCATCATCTCAGGGCCCTGGGGTCAAGCCCCACATTGGGTTCCATGCTCAATGGGGAATCTGCTTGAGATTCTCTCTCTCTCACTCTCTCTCTCTCCCTCTGCCCCTCCTCCCACTCCTCTCTTCCTCTAAAATAAGTAAGTAAATACATAAGTCTTTTTTTAAAATTTTATTTATTTTTTTTAAGATTTTATTTATTTATTTGACAGACAGAGATCACAAGTAGGCAGAGAGGCAGGCGGGGGGGGGGTGGGGAAGCAGGCCCCTGCGGAGCAGAGAGCCCGATGTGGGGCTCGATCCCAGGACCCTGGGACCATGACCCGGGCTGAAGGCAGAGGCTTTAACCCACTGAGCCACCCAGGCGCCCCTAGATCAGTAATTCTTAACAGTATGGATGCGGTGAGGGTTTAGAATTTCTGGATGAGGCAGATGTATTAGAAGAAAGCATATGCCATTTATTCCATATGGTGATATGGGGCACCGTTGTCTTAATACAAACTAGAGCAGATATAAACTTTTTTTAAAAAAAAGATTATTTATTTATTTATTTATTTGACACAGAGAGAGAGATCACAAGTAGGTAGAGAGGCAGGCAGAGACAGAGAGAGGGGGAAGCAGGCTCCCTGCCGAGCAGAGAGACCGATGCGGGACTTGATCCCGGGACCCTGGGATCATGACCTGAGCTGAAGGCAGAGGCTTTAACCCACTGAGCCACCCAGGCGCCCCCAGATATAAGCTTTTAAAAATAGGCAGAGTTACCAAGAACTCAGTTTATTGCTGATAAGGCATGGCTTCTGAGCCTACTTTCCTTATCTGTGAAATGGGAGATCATGCAAGGTGACCCTTTAGACCTATTCTAAATATATTAACTCAGTCTTTCCCAAATATGTTTCCATCATCAGTGTTTTTGCCATTTCTTTGTGCCACTATATTATGTGATCTTTTCTTAAAATTGATTCATTTTTTAAAAATATTTTATTTATTTTAGAGAGAGAGAGAGAGAGAGAGAGGGAGCACAAGTGCAGGAGAGGGGCAGAGGGAGAGGAAAAGCAGATTCCCTATTGAGCAGGGAGCCTGACAATGCAGGGCTTGATCCCAGGACCCTGGGATCATGACCAGAGCGGAAGGCAGCCGCCCAACCAACTGCGCCACTCAGGCGCCCCTGTATTGATTCACTTTAACTTACATACTTATCCTCATCCGAAGTTGTAATATTTTTTAATTCATGGGTTTGATATGCATGTTAAAATTATAAACAAAAAATTAAGCTAGGTACCATCTAACATTTTATCTGATGCTTCCTTTTGGGAAACAATGCATCAAGTCATTGTTATCAAGACAGCCTGTTGAGAGGGTCAAAAACCACTGGAAAATATTCATCCAGGTTTATGTTACTTAGTAGGGCTAGAATTAGAACTTTCGTCTTAGCCTAATTTATTCACCAAACAATTGCTTGATGGTGGGCCACCTGTCAGCGGCTGTTCTGGACCTAGGGATTTAAATAGTGAACAAGACATGAATAATACCTGCCCTTACACCTCCAACAGCCTCATGAGCAGACCGCCAAAACAAAACAAAACAAAATCAAATAGGTAAATGCAAGTGGTAAAAAATACTGTCCAGTTTATGTCTCCTTGTTACTTCTGATTGGTTTTGCTTGTAAACTAATGACTTACCATTGTTTCCTAAATAAACTTATTTAGTCCCAAGTGCCCTGGGGAGAAGAAGTCTTCTGATGGTGTAGGATAGCTTTTAAATTTACTTATTCCCAAATAAAATCTTTTAAAAAAAGAAGAAAAGGGGCATCTGGGTGGCTCAGTGGGTTAAGTGTCTACCTTCAGCTCAGGTCATGATCCCAGGGTCCTGGGATGGAGCCCCACATTGGGTTCTCTGCTCAGCAAGGAGTCTGCTTGTCCCTCTCTCTTTGCTCATGCTCTCTCTCTCTCTCTGTCAGATGAATAAATAAAACCTTAAAAAAATAAACTTAGTTATTCTCAGAAGAATCTAGAATGTTAACTAGAATATACTCCCCTGATAGAACATAACAACTTCCCTTGGGGCGCCTGGGTGGTTCAGTGGATTAAAGCCTCTGCCTTTGGCTCAGGTCATGATCCCAGGGTCCTAGGATTGAGCCCTGCATCAGGCTCTCTGGTCAGCGGGAGCCTGCTTCCCTTCCTCTCTCTCTGCCTGCCTCTCTGCCTACTTGTGATCTCTGTCTGTCAAATAAATAAATAAAATCTTTAAAAAAAAAAGTTCTGATTAAAAAAAAAGAAAAGAACACAACAACTTCCCTACCATTCATTAACAACTTGCATCTATCTATTCAGGACCTAAATGGATTATTTCTATCCTCAGGCCACTTAGTGAAAGTAGCAAACATGCTGAGAAGAAATGTCTGAGAGGCAGTTTACAGTTTCATGTGGAGCTCTGATCACGCACTTCAAAACCACAGGCCGTCCTTAATCTACAGATACATTCATATGCGTGTGAAAGGACAGAGGTACAAGGACCCATCAGACGCTGTAAAAGCAAGAGACTGGCTACAACATCACTGTCCACCAATTAATTTACGGTATACCGTTCAGTGGAATACTGCATCATTGCTAAAAAGAGTAAAGTTGTTTGGGGTGCCTGTGGGGCTCAGGACACGATCCCGGAGTCCCAGACTCGAGCCCCGCACCCAGCTCCCTGCTCAGCGGAGCGTCTGCTTCTCCCTCTGTCCCTCCTGCTGCTTGTGTTCACTCTCTCTCAAATAAATAAATGAAATCTTAAAAAAAAAAAAAAAGAATGAAGTTGTTTACAAATACCTTCCTGAGAACAGTAAGGTACAGGACAGTACATTTAGTGTGCATTGTGAGGTGGGAAAAGGATACACATAGAAGGGTCCCTACTGCCTCCGGTGAGCGTCTAGAGAGCAGACACCAGGTTTAATCCCAGTTCTACCACTTACTGTCTGTATGATGTTGGGCAAGTCACTCCTCTGAGCCAGTTCCCTCAATGCTAACATAGGAAGGATCGTAACAGTACCTACCTCATGGGCTTGGAATGAGGAGGAGTTAAAAATAAGTCAACGTTTAGAACAGTGCCTAGGCCTACAGTGAGTGGAAGGATGGGCTACCGAGGCTCCTGTGAACCCTTTGGATTTTGTGTGGCATCTGCGTCTTAGCTCTTAACGTAACACGACTAATTGTTACAGGAGAGGAATAATTTCGGGGTAAATAACCTGACTTTTCCCTCAAACCATGTAAATGTTGTGTGTGGGTGTTAACCATCCCAATCCCTTTTGCTTCTTTACTCCGTAGGGTGGCCTGCGCATATTTGGTGGGGGCTGCCCTGACCTGGATCAGAGGGGTGTCCACAACCCCACACCCCAAAGAACAGCCTTCCGTACTCTTGTTCCACCCTGACTCTTCCTTTGCCCTGGTCAGGAACGACAAAGAGGGGAGTACATACAGCTCTGGGGAAGACATTTGATCTCATTCATTTGTTCCACAAATATTTATCGAGGACCCGTTCTGCATTCGTCTCAACGGAAAGCACGGCCAACAAGGTCCCTGCTCTGCGATCTCCCGTTTTTAGAGGGGAGAGACAGAGGAGGGGATGTGACCAGATGACTGCAGAGAACACTGTTCTGAACAAACTGGGTTGTTGTCTGAGAGAGGGACATGTGGGAGGGTAAGCTGGATAGGGCGGCCCAGGGTCAGAGGGAGAGGTCTCTCTGAGGGGTGAGGCTTGAGCTGGGATCAAAATATTGATACTCAGAGAGCTGTATGAAGACAGGTGAAGATGTGAACGAAGAGTGGACTGGGCAGAATGAACTGGAATTGTAAACACAGAATACAGGAAAGAAAGGTTGAGGTGGCTGGAGTCTGATTAGCAGGGGCACGATTAACTGGATGAATCTTACTAGTCTTCTCGGATGTAGGAAGCACAAAGATCACCAATGCGTACATGGCAAAGGCTTTGCGGTCAAAGGTAACCTTGGTTTTGTGAATGGGGCAGAGCTGGTCGGTCTTTTCTCAAGCTAGCATGTCCTAGTCACACCACCTTTCTCAGATCCTCCCGCAGAGAAACCACAGGCTTTCATGACCTCATTCTTCAAAACCAAATGTTCAAATTCCATTAAAAAAAAAAAAGATTTTATTTATTTACTTGAGAGAGAGTGAGTGAGCGAGAGAGAGAGAAAGAGCAAGGGGAATGGGAGAGGGAGAAGCAGACTCCCCATGGAGCAGGGAGCCTGATGTGGGACTCGACCCTGTGACTCCAGGATCATGACTCAAGCCTAAGGAAGACGCCCAACTGATGGAGCCACCCAGGCGCCCCTCAAATTCCCTTTGAGTAGGGCCCACATATGACCTAGTGCCATGAAACAGAAACCAGAGCTGAAACACAAAAGACATTTTGGAAGCGATAGACAGTGTTTGTGTCCTAGCTCTGGCCATTTGTTATCTGAGAGACCTAGAGCAGATCTTTCCACATTTCTGAAACTGTGTTTCCGGAAGATTCTGGAGAACACATGTGCATGATTCTCAGTGAAATTTCTTTATCTATCCTTCAATTTCTTGCTGGGCAAGTGACAAGATGTATTTATTGCTGGTGTGCCAGTGAACTGCTTAGAATTCAATGGCGTGGCGGACAGAAGGCAATGCTCTGTCAGCTGAAGCAACACTGAGACACACTGCTCGGGTAGGAGGATTTGCTCCACACAGCCTTTTCCACACACGAGGAGGGCGTTAGGAGCTCTGCTTCCCGGAAGCTGATGCTGTGGGTGTGTGAGGGGCTGAGACTTGCCAGAAGAGCGGATGGCAGATGAAGGTGTGACTGAGTGAAAAAAATCCTACTGCATGACCTTCACGTTTTTATTAGCTCTCTCTGTTTAAAAGATTTTATTCATTTATTTGAGACAGAGAGGGAGAGAGAGGCACAAACAGAGGGAGCAGCGGCAGGCAGAGGAAGAGGGAGAAGCAGACTCCGCACAGAGCAGGGGACCTGATATGGAGCTCAGTCCCAGGACCCTGGGATCATGATCCCAGCCGAAGGGAGATGCTTAACCGACTGAGCCACCCAGGCGCCCTTTATCAGCTCCCTTGTCCTGGTTCACCAGAGAGACCACGACTAGAGAGAGGATAGAGGATTCAAACCTCTAGGTTCCCCACTTACATTTCCTTGTCTCTGAGGGACTGATCCCAGGAACATGAACCATGGCTACAGACAGCTTTGGGAAGAAAAAGTCTAGGTAAAAAGCTGATTGCCCATTGTCTGCAACAGCCCCTGCGGGGCAGTTGTTTTAAACTCAGTGAGCAAATGAGTGGTGGTGCCTGCAAGAGAAAAACCGTCCCCCTGGAGACCGGAGGGGAGGAAATGGTGAGAAAGGGGCAGGATAACACTTAGTGAGACACAGATGAAGTGAGGGGTGGGGAAAAAAAGAGAGAGTGAAAATTCATTCAGAAAGGCCACTTTATTGATGGAGAAGAAACTGAAAGGAGCTCTCCACAGCCCTCCCTCACTCACTTCAGTGGCTTCACTGGGCATCTGAGACTGGCGTGGACAGGCCTGTCGCCACACAGGCTGGGCCACTGGGCCAGCTCTGTGCTGCCTGCCCATGTCAGGCGGCCACATACAAACACATCACAGCTCATGAAGACTTGCAAATGCACCTCAGAATTCCCCAAATGGTTCCAGACATTTTTTTTATATTGTACAAAATATGGTACGTAGGAAAGGTCAGCTGTGCTGTTGACACCTGCGGGACGTCCTTTTAGGATTACCGTCCCTAAAACATTATTTTTTATTGCAGTGAAACCTCTAGAAGGTAGAGCTGTACAAAAAAAAAAACCCAAAAAACAAAAAATCTAAACAATTTTAAGAAGAGCAGCAACTTAACACTGCTTTAGTTCATTTAAATTTTCTTTCTCAAAAATACATTCCTAAATATACAAACTATACAATCTTGTCATTTTAATGCTGGTTTTTGTTTTTTTTTTGTTTTTGTTTTTGTTTTTTTTAATAATAATAGAACCCAAACTAAAAAAAAAAAAAAAAAAAAAGTCTGTTCGTCTTCCAACCGACGAGAGCGCTAGAGGGATTGTGACTCAGTACCTTCATATAACACCACATAAATAACTTTAGCCACAGTCTACGTTCACAGCGTGGTCAGTGGAACAAAGGAAATACTTTTCTGGCGATTAGACATCGTCTGCAGAGAGCGTCGGGATATTCATCCGAGGCTGGGTGAAAAATGCCATCTTCTCCCTGCAAAAGAGGCCAGCCCTTCAGAGCAGGGTTTTCAACCTCATTTTATGGATATTTTTATTTATTTAATTTTATTTTATTTCTAAGATTTTATTTATTTATTTGACAGAGATCACAAGTAGGCAGAGAAGCAGGCAGAGAGAGGGAGGAGGAGGCAGGCTCCCTGCTGAGCAGAGAGCCTGATGCGGGGCTCCATTTCAGGACCTTGAGACCATGACCTGAGCTGAAGGTAGAGGCTTAACCCACTGAGCCACCCAGGCGCCCCATCACTTTATGGATATCACAGGCAGGCTCTCTCTTAGTTGCGGGGGCTGTCCTGGGCATTGCAGGAAGTTTAGCAGCATCCCTGGCCACCAGCCACTTTGTGCCAGTAGCAGCCACAACCCCCCACCCCGCCCTGCCTTTCTTCCAGATGTGACAAGCAAGAAAAGGTCCCCAGACACTGCTAAATGTCCCCAGGGTGCCCAGTCACCCGTGGCTGAGAACCACTAGTTTAGGGACATTAGCGGGACCAGCCCTCTTCAGTTCAAATCACGGGCCTGAGTTTGAAAGGGCCCTCGGGCCACTTGCAGTGTTCATTTGTTTGTTTTAGATTCCCAATTGGTTAAATATTAAGAGGTGTCCAAATACATTTAAACAAATGACAGGATATTTTAAATGTTTCTATTCCAGAAAGGCACGTTTCCTTTTTTTTTTTTTTTTGGAGCACATATGTAACCACGAGTGCCTTATCTAGGAGGATATCATGAGTCTAAATGCAAGGGCCGCTGTGAAGGGCAGGCCCCGGCCAAATGGCATTTGGGGCCCTCTTGAGATGTGCCTAGATCCAGATGGGCAGAGGCAGAGTCAAGGAGGCCCGGTCAAAGCACCTGTCACCCCCAGACTTATTTATCATTCAGCCAATCCTCCGTAATTACCAGTAATGGAAACGATCAGAGGAAAGGCCGGAGCAGGTGGCTCACAGGTTCAACAAGAGGGTCTAACCAGTTAGCTCTCGCTGTGTGGGGACTGATAAAGACAGCTGAGGGAGAGCACCACGGCGCTCCCAGATCACCAGGGACGGCGTGGCAGAGGGCGCACATCTGCTACACGGAGCCCTAGTGCTCTGCTGGTGGAGGGAGCACGAGCCGGGGCCAGGCAGACGGAGGCTGGGGAGGCTGCGTGTGAAAGGGCAAGGTGGGCAGGCCGGGGGCCCACCTGCTTACCTGAAAGACTGCACTTCCGGGGGCTCCTTACAGCTCTGGCCTCGAAGCCTGTGCACATCCTTGGCGGCTGCCCGCATCATCTTGTCTGTCTGGAGCTCACCCTTGTGCTCTCCTCGGTCCATCTGCAGGGCAAAGCAAGCTGGGCTGTAAGGTGGTACGGAGTCCTCAGGGCCTCTAGAAGGGTCAGCCAATGCCAACTTCCTAGCATGAATGAGGAGTCTACTGTAGTCAAAAAGAGGGTCACAGAATGGGCTCGCTCACTCCCTCCTATTCCACGGCAGGATCTTCTGTTCAGAATGGTGAGGAGACACGATCCCACTGTCCGTCAGGGTGGACAGGTTTTTAGGGCCAGGGAACTGAATATCTGTGTGGTAAGGAGATGAGGGCTGCCTAGTGAGGTGTGTGCTACCTTTCTAATCCTCAGGGCCACCTAAAAAGGTACATTTATAATTACTTCTATATTATAGATGAGGAAATGGAGGCTCAGGCAGGTTAAGAAATTTCTTTAATTTCAAACCACTAAGAAGTGGCAGAAATCCAATTTCAATCATATAGCTGCACTCAAGGGCTCTAGGGACACTGCACCCCTTCCTTCTAATGCAAACCCCTGAAAGCACTTTTGAGAATAAACTACAAAGAGCCCTAAAATACCCATGTACCATATACTTGAAAACACTGCAATGAAGATGGAATTTTGGTCAATGAAGCCATGATATATTTTTTTTAAGGTTTATTTATTTGAGAGATAGGAGAGAGAGAGAGAGAGAGAGAGAATCCCCAAGCAGGCTCCCCACTGAGCCTGGAACCCGATGCGGGGCTCAATCCCAGGACCCCGAGATCACAACCTGAGCTGAAATCAGCTGCTCCAGTGAAGCCATCATTTAAATGGTTCTTTAATAGGAGGTCACTCTCCTCTCTCTCTCTCAGTCAAATAAATAAATAAAATCTTAAAAAAAAAATAGGAGGTCACTCTCAGACAGTCATGGATATACTATTCTTTTGCTATTTGAGAGGTCAGGTTTCCTCCCTTCCTCCCTCCCTGCTTCCCTTCCTCTTTCTTTTCTTTTCTTTTCCTTTTTCTTTCTTTCTCTCTGACTTTACCTATTACAAGTACATGGGATATAAGTAATAAATTAGAAACAAATAAACATTTCTGGAACTCCTGAATTACCAGAGTCCATTTGAAGGCCCCAGGCCGGTCCAGACCTCAGGGGCCCACCACCACTTTCCGACACTAAGGCATTCTCCCCTGCACCAAGAGCTGGGGCTTCAGCTAGTGGCTCTCCCCACAACCCAGGCAGGTGCCCTCTGTAAGGTACTTTGTTTGGCTGCAGAGAAAACTAGCAAGGGTCATTCCTGCCGTGGGGGACAGTCCAGGAGTGGCAGAGATCTTATACGGGAGTTGAAGGTGGCCTCTGTGTATTGACCCTGTGTTGTTGCTTTTTCAGGACAGCTGTCAGCTCACAAGCCCTCTGGTGCCAAACTCAAATTTTTAAGGCTCTAAATATCCAATTGCTCTAAATATAGCTCAAAAAAAACTGATTTTTTTTTTTTTTTTTTTTTTTGCCATTTAGAAACTGCCAGCTTTGCAGACCCCCATGAAGTTGTACCCATCATCTGCTAGCCATAGATAAGATAAACCCCAGGGCCATCAAGGACTCCAGCTGCCCTCTGGAGCTCTCTGACCCAGACAGTCCGGTGCTGCTGAGGGACGGGTTCTAGACGCTAGGCGCTCCCCATCCCCTGCCCTCCTCTCCTCTAGGTGGCGGCCCAGAGCGGTCGCCTCTGGGAGTTCTCGTGCGGGGAGGGACCTCCTCCAGGTGCAAACGTGTATCTTTGGAGATAGTACTCTGTGCGACCGCAGGAGCAGACGCTGGGGCAGGTCAGTGTTCTGTATCTACGCTATCCAGGTGTGTGCCCCATCGCAGATTAGGTCCCCGGGAAGTGTGACTAACAGGCCTTGCACACATAGACATGGAAATGCAGCAAGGGGGGGCCTGCAGCCAGGTCGAGAGTTAAAAAAGGGATGCCTGGATCCCTCTGCTGATGGGAATGAGGGGCCCTGGGAACACTCTTCGGTGGGTCCCGGGTCTGGAGGCCCTGTTGGAAGCTGTGGCCTCCCTCCCCTGAAGCCCTGGCCGCCCCCAGGGCAGACTGGCCGCCCTCCTTGCCTCTGGCGAGACTCTCACCCGCTTCTCCAGCATCCTCAGCAGCAGGCGGAAGCGCTCATCCTCACGCAACCACTGCGGCAGCTCCTTCTCCCCGTGGCTCTTGGCTTGTTCGAGCTGCTCCTTGAGCTCCTTCAGCACTGAGATCTCCTGAGTCAGCTGACTGTGCCACGTCCTGGTGGCCTGCAGGTCCAGCTCGAGGTCCAGCGACGTGCGGATCAGGCGCTCGGTGCGCAGGGATTTGACGGATGAAGGCTGCGGCGGGAGCGAGAGCTTTGACTGGTTATTAGAGGGCTGGATCCCATGAGCCCCAACAACCTGCCCCCTTAAACCTCAAATACCTCCCCTTTGTTCATCCCAAGGCTTCTATTCCCTCAGAAATGGGGTTCGCCCTCCCCCAGAGCCTGCCTTGATTTCTCCCACGTCCACCGCTTATGTTTAGTGAGCATTTTTATGTCCCAGGCATGGGTTGGTGGCAAAGCTGAGGCTGCAGCCCAGGCAGTTGGCCCCAGACGGCACCCACTCACTCTCCACACTGCCCGGTTTCCCTGCTCTCGGGGCCCTCAACGTTCACACTCAGTAAATGGGCTCTTGTCATGATCGTGCTCTGAAGTTGCTTCTCAGTACAGATCTGTCCTCCCTTGGGCGGAGACGTCATGTCTTCCTGACTGTATGTTCCCCTAATGGACATCTGTTGTTTCTGCTTGTCCAGCACCTGCTCCCCTGGTCTGACAGTAACCACCACAGTGATCATCTTCCCTTGGGGATCCACTTCTCCTCCATGCTCAACCCACATGGTGGTTCTCAGGGGACTCCAGGGACAGGAATGTGACCTGAACCTGGACAGTCAGAACCTCAGTGACCACTTCAGGGGTGAGTTTGTTGTCTAAACCCAGCCAATAACCTGCAATTCTGGCACCTTTGCTGAGCTCCTTGGAAAAAAAGAGTCTTTACACAGAGGTCGAGAAGCCAGCAAGATATAAACCTGGAACTGATCATGGCCATCTTTCCCACCATCTGGGGTGACCCTTTTTAAGAATTAAGCTATCTCCAGGGAGCAGTGCCATGAGATGGGGACTGAGGCTTGACGACAGTCTCATCAAAGGCTCAGTTCATGCCTGAAGGTGGTCCAGCATCCTGGGTTTCCCATTAAATGAGCCAGTAAATTGCCTCTTGCATTTTCAAGCTATATTTGAGTTGTTCAGTTATCTGTACGTAAACGATTCTGGGTAATGCAACCACTTATTCTCCTTCTCGATCAAAAACCAATAATGATTACAGAATAACTAAATGATTGAGGGAGGCAGAATTCTAAGTTGGCCTGGAGTTTCCCCACTTCCAACATTCATGCCTGTAGAATGCCCTCCTCTTCAGTGTTGGGGGGCAGGTGGTCTGTGAATATCATGGGATAGCACACCTGTAATTAAGTAACTCATTAGTTGACTCTGAGTTAATCAAAGGAGAGATGTTCCTGGGTGGGCCTGACCCAATCCAGGGAGCCCCAAATGGTGAACTGGGCCCTTCTTGGAAACAGGTCTCCTGCTGGCCTTGAAGACACAATCTGTACTGTGGAAAAGACCACATGGCAAGGGCCTGAGAATGACCTCTGGGTCCAGCGAGCAACCCCTGGCCTGAAGCTAGCAAGAAAACACAAGGCAAGGGAGTCTGCCAACGTCCTGAGGGAGCCTGGGAATGAATCTTTCCCTACTCACACTTACACAGGACGATGCAGTCAGTCAGCACCGAGATGTGAGGCCGCTGAGACCCTGAGCAGAGGCTCCAGCTAACCTGGGCCTGAACTCCTGACCTGTGGAAACTATGAGATACTGAATTTGTAGTATTTTAAGGTGCTAAGTTTGCTGTGACTTGTTATGCAGCAACAGAGAACAAACACAAGGGCTGATAGATGGATTTGGGAAATGGTACAGAAAACACTACTGTGAGTGCTACCCTCAGTTAAGGCAGCCAGCACACTTGTGGGACCATGAAGCAACTCAGCGCAGAAGTTCTGTAATGCCCTTCTGTGAAGAACCCTGTCTAGTCTGTGCTCGTAAGTGAGCACGGTCAGGAAATCCAGCTGAGGGATCTCTGCGACTCAAGTTCTTAGAGGAACAAATGAAGAGGATTTGTTCTGACTGATGTCCACTCCCGGAAACTTGCCCGGACAGGCCGAAGCAGAGTCTAAGCTCAGGCATGGAGTGGAAGAAGGACTTAGCGCCCAAGCACCCAGGCCCAGCCTCCGGACTCCCCTGTGTCTCAGATCAGTCAGGGCCTGAAGGAAATGCAGGCTCAGATCCATCTGTCAAGGGCTCCCTCTATCAAGTCTTCCCCTTGGCTAAGAGGAAGAAGAGGGGAAGAAGGGTGAACTGTGAGGGCCTGTCTTGACAGGGAGTTGTAGGCAATGGAGGGGGAGCAACCAGGTGCTTCCAGAGGCATTTCTCCTGGAGCGGATCATGAAACACCTGTTCTAGAATCTTTCAAGGAACTTACTATAATGCAGTTTCCAGGACCCCACCCCTGCTGCCTGAATGAGACTGTCCGGGAGTGTGGCCTGGGCAATGCACATTGTCAGTAACCTCCCCAGAAGACTCCCCGTGCTCTAGAGACTGCGGCACCAGCTACAGCAGATGAGGGTGGAAGAGGGGGACCCAGGCTGGCAGCGGGCCAGCCCCTACCATTGGAGGCCAGGTCCATATTCCTGGGCAGCCAGCCATGTGCACCCTCTTCTGGGTGGCTTCCTTTCTCCTGCGCTCTCTAGTTCCAGAGACTGGGGGGCACGGTGGTGATAGACAAAGGACCTACTCCTGGTTGGCAGGAGTCTGCTGTTGGCAGCCAGTCTGCGGGAGGTCTGTGGGAGGAGCCCTCCCCTGCCTGGGGCTGCTGGCACTCTCTCCCTGCGCCTTCTTTTTGTTTTGCTCTCTACTTTCTGACATTCCAACTCCCGTTTCTTCGAGTTCTGCAAACTCCCCAGAACTGCCGGGAAGTCTGTCTATGCTGACAGCCCAGAGAGGGAAGGGCCCGTGTGCATCTCTGCAGCTCTGACTTGCAACCAAGCGTGCATACCAGGAGTCAGTCCTTTGCCTAACACGTCTCAGCCTGATCTCCGAGCCAAGACTCCATCAGGCAAGGGGAGATTTCTCTACAAAGGCAGCTTGTGGCCTCTTCCCAGTGCTTTTCCAGCTGGACTGAGAAACCCGTTTGCACCTCCCCGCTTCTGGCTTGGAGGTGTCCAGCTTCTCTGCCAGCAGGGTGGGCTGTCAGAACCTTTGCTCAGTCAGCTGCATGACGCGCTGGGCAGAGCTGTGCGAGAGGCAGCTTCCCCCAGACTGGGACACCCTGAGTTGGTTAGTTCTTTATGACTTTGATTTCTACTCTGGAAGACAAGGATAAGTACGCACACTTCGGACCTAACCTATTCAGCATCACAACAATGTGACATTTACACTCTGACACCTCCCCAGTGCCTACACACACCCTGGGTTCATAAACACTGTCATGCTTGTGAAGGCAACCTTCTTCACACGGGGGCTGAGAAGAAGCGGTCAGACACAGGGGCATGCGCTTGGGGAGATGACCAGCAGCTCCGACGGGACTGTCTTACCCGCTTCATCCGGACACTGCGCCGCTCCAGGGAGTTTCGAACAAAGGGTGGCTTCTTGGACAGCGTGGAGCTGTCGCTGTCACTTCGGTTCAGCTGCAGGAGATAAGTCCTGGGAAGTTAATTAGAACTCGAGTACATCTCGAAGGCACACTGTGGCCAGAAGGGTGGTGGGGTTGCCATGCAGCTGGCAGCACTGGGAGGCTGTCACCACATAGACTGACTCCAGGATCTCATGGCCCCTGGACCTAGCACAGCAAGGCTGTTTGCATGGACTCTTCCCTGTCACCCACAGAGCCACTGGCAAGACACACATGGCTGATATGTCTAAGTCAAGATGGGCGGGCACAGGCTCTGTGAGCTCTCCCCTGCTCATGTACTCTCCCCAGAGGGCCAACACTTGCCCTCCGTGGCCGGAGATCATGCTTTTGTACCAAGAGTGCCCCTGACCGAGGAGGACAGGAGAGGGAGGCTGCAGTGACTGCACGTCCCAGGATACACAGCCCAGGGGTTTCTTTCTTGAATCACATTTGCAGGGCAGGGCGGTGCGATGGCCACGGCCTGAGGCAACAGAGCCCTCCGGAGAAGTTCTTTGTGCCGTTACTTTTGTGGTTACTGATAATTATTAGTAATAATGTTATTTATCTGTATTATTAATAACTATATATAATTTATATATTTATGAATAATTAATTTATAAATAATTAATATTAATTATAGTAATATTAATAGACATTATGAATCTGCTATGTTAATGGGCACAGGAACCCCAGGGATGTAACTGACAAAAGCTCCTGCAGGAGGCAGAATCTGGATCAGAATCAGGAAGAGAATAATAGAAACAATCGTAAGGATTGTGCCATGTGCTTTATGGACAGTTACATCTAATCCTCACACAGTCCTAATGGAGAACACTGAGGCCCAGGGAGACTTTAGAATTTTTTTTTTTACAAACCACAAGGCTGGTGAGCATCAGAACAAGAGTTCCAAGTCTGGTCAGTCTGACTCTTGAGGCCAGGTCCTCTCCTAGCCCCCAGGATGCACGGAGGGCTCAGAGTTGAAACTACATACGGATGGAGGTGTGGACCATCTTGACCGGGATGGGTGTGTACAATGGCTCGATACTCATACCAGGAGGCGGCTTTATCCCACACTGCTCCCATCCCAAGGCGACCCTCACAGACTGTGCCATACCAACTAGCCATACCCATAAAAACCATTGATCCTGAGGTTGTAGCTGTTCACGGGTCAATGGTGATGTTAGAGAAGACTGACGAAAGCCACATTAGATCCTAAACTTATCTCTTCCTCGTGTAAAGATGTTTTGCTGCATTCACTCTCAGCCATGGTAGAGAATATTGTTGCTCTGTAATATTTCCATGTAATAACTAGGGAAACCAGGAATGAAGAGGTGAAATATTTGACAGTCAGAGTCAGCTAGTTCAGGAAGGCGAGTCTTGGAAGAACTGTGTTCATCAGGTCAAGGTGAGCCGAGCATGTGACAGTACCACTGAGAACACTGTAAGTGTCAAATACACAGGGGCTGTGGAGAGCTGGAGGGAGTGTCATTAAATACACCGTCCCTACGCTCATGGACTTCAAGTTCAGCGGGGCGCCTGATCCAGGGAAACTAACCAAATGACACCGGCCATACTGAAGATCAAAGAAGGGAGAAGCCAGCAGAGGACACCTGGTATGCAAAAGTGTGACACCAGGCCAGCAGAATAGACAAGGCTTAAATGGTCTGGGGAACAGCAAAGGAAGTCCTTCAGGCCGTGGCTCTGAGTGATAGGAAGACTGTGGGCTCTGCAGGCCGACTCCTGGCTTTGCATCTAATAAACTGCGTGACCCAGAGCAAAGTGTTCTGACTTTCTGAGTCTCGATTTCTGCATCTGTGAAATGGGGTAAACACAATTTGCCTTGCAGGCTTGTTTCTGAGATCAGAGGACACAGAAAACATGTGCTTTTTTTGTGGGAAAGCTTGCTGCTTAGCATCCCAGACCCCATCCCGTGTGTGGGGAAAGCCCCAGCTTAGGACTCAAGGTGGGAGACAAAGCTCACCCTGCATTAAGGAGGCTGGCAGCGCCGGAGTGTGCCTTTCCCGGCCTCACTTGCAGCTACAGCAGGCACAGGACACGGCTTTGCCCATTGGACACAACTGCCCCAGGCTCTGAATCACAACTTGGTTAGCTGGACCCAGTGTTCTGTGACTGGGCCTCTCAGACCGGATTAGCCCACCTGCTTCTGTTGCATGAGCACGTCATATCTGTACCTCAGGGAGGTAAGGAGGGGTGACAGCAGCAGGCAGAGCAGCTCTGGCCTCCGTAGGGCAGGAGCCTCTGGGGGAGGGATCAGTGTCAAATCCGGCAGCAGCAGTGGGACAAGCTGGGCCAAGTTCAGCAGCAGCACTGGTTGTATCCTCACCTGACTGGCTCTGTGGGATATTTTGGCTGGGGTCTGGCCTGCCCCCTTCCCACCTGATTTCTGCGGCTGGTTCTGCAGTCTTCCCACCCTTCCAGTGAATATGTGCTCCTCGGTTTCTCTTCCAAAAGACTGTTTCCTGCAATAGCGTTCACAGTCTGTTTCTGTTGCTCCCACGAAGAACCTGACTGGAACTGGAGTGCCCTAAGTCCCAGACTGGGAAACATGGAGCTGGCCGTGTCCCGGCGGGGAGGCTGGGGCCCAGACCCCAATATTTCCTGTTGAGAATTTGGTAATACTCATTTTGTGAGTTCAAAATGGAGGGTTACGTTGTTACCAGATTATATGCCAACAGAGTTTTAGGGGAAATGATAGGAAGAAATTCAGGCTATTGTACCACTGGCTTCTTCCTGCAGCCTTCAGTAAGACTTTACAAGAAACAGATAACCTTGGGCGGAAGTGGGATAGTCAGAAAGCGAAAGAGGAAAAATAAAGGCATCCCTGCTTTCTGGAAGTTCACGGGACGTCACTTTGCTTTTACAAAAGACCCATGTTAGGACCTGTTTTTGCTAGCCAAAAGAAACGTGAAGAGGATTTTCACTTTTATGAAAAAGACAAGAGACAGAACAAGGCTCAGTGTTGGATTTGCAGCAAGCCCGTAGGGAGGCAGCAGCACCCTGAGTATGATGCGGCACCCCCACTCTCCTTCCCCAGAACTACACTGAGCGTCTCAGCAGCCAGCTCCCACAGCTCTCTACTGTGCCTGTGAGCATCTGTGCATTATCTTGATTTATGCTGTGCCATCTTTTAGTGAGATGTGTCCTAAGGTGTCAGAAAAGCCTCAGAGAGGTTACTTTTTAGGTCTGGGGATGTTAAAAAATTTTCCATAAAAATTATGGTAACTGCTTCTCTACCTTTTGTCACCTTGGCTCTGCTGTGAGAAAGGCACCTTCTGCCTGTTGCATGGAACACACGCTGTCTAGAGATTTCTTAATTTGCAGCCTTGCAGGGTTGGAAACTGGTCCAGATAATGAAACACGGGAAGGGGCCCCCGTGGTGCTAGGTGTGTTACAGATGCTTAATAAACAGCCTCAGAACTCCTGGTTATTTGAAGATGCCAATCCTGGGAAAGGGCCACTTAACGTGAATCCATCTAAACAGGGTACCAGGGATGCCTGGATGGCTCAGTCAGTTAAGTGTCTGATCCTGGGATCTGGGAATCAAGTACTACACTGGGCTCCTTGCTCAGCAGGGAGCCTGCTTCTTGCTCTGCCTGCCCTGCCTGGTGCTCCCCCTGCTTGTGTGCTCTCTTTGACAAATAAATAAAAAAAATCTTAAACAAACAAAACAAAACAGGGGACCAGAATCTTATAGTAAATATTGGGGGGGGAAAAACTTCATGTCTTTAGTTGGAAAGGGGAAATACTTTAACAAAGTTATATCTTCTACTTTCCATTTGACAAAATTACAACTGCATTCTCTAATTCTGATGAAAAAGAATGAATCAAACACTAATTTCTTTCAGTGTGATTTTTCTGACAAGTCGTGTTCTTTACTTTATGTTCTTTACTTTATGTTTGAATTCCACCGCACAGTCATAAAGCCAGTAATTTTACCCAAACCAGAGGATTTCATCCATTCATCCTAAGGGCTTTTCTAAATCCTTCAAATTATTCACATTTGCAACATGAGTTGGATTTTTCTCTTCTTCAGCTGTGAGTGGCTTAACTGCTGGATTCTCCACATGTGATTCACAAATCCCCTGACGTCAACATTCCCTTCAGGGACTTCAGGAAACTCTGTACCTTTCCTGAGATACACAGCCAATGTGCACATGTTTACAAGCTCAAACAATTAGCTAGAGGCTGGACACAGAAGGGAGGGATTTACATTATTTCTGGGAGGGATTAAGGGAATGTTTTTGTAGGAATAACTGGTATACCTTGTAAACTGGTGACACGACCATAATATAAAAAAATTAGCTTCTCAACTCAATCTTAGAATTTTGGCCGTGGATACTGAATGTCAGATATTGAAAAGTCCCCTCAATATTCCCTCTTCCTCCCAAATTACAGTGGACGGCTAAGTGTCAGGTTGATGACATAGGCTAGGTTGCATGGGCTTCTCCTTCTCTGACGACTGACTAGAACATACTGGAACTTACTGGGAAGGTTCTGTCTTTGCTTGTAGTTAATGTTCGCTGGTTCTCCATGGTAGAGGGTAAGGAAAGATATTGACCCAGGACTCAGGGGAAGTGTGCCTGTGTTATATCTGTGCCATCCCTGATGAAGGCTGGGACCCCCTCAGACGTGGGAAGGGGCTCAAACCTTCCATTTATAGTAGAATGAGAGAAGGAGGCAGGCCTGGGAAGGGGTAGCCTAATGAGATGGATACACAGGGAAAGGCACGAGGGAGCATGAGCCTACTGCAGGACTTCTTAACTCCAGTGCAGCCTGTAAGAGAAGGCTGGCAACCAAAACAGGTAAAGAGGGCCAGGGGGCCAGAGTGAATTTGCCAGCCTATCCCCTCCAACCACCTAAGGGCAGATGCCCCCACTGCTTAGCTCCAGCCCCCTGCTGCTGTGAGAGAATGTGCAGCCCACAGGGGCAGGCATTTTCTTTTTCTTTCAAGAGAAACTCCAATTTTATGTGAAATCTCTTCATTTTTATTTTATTTTTAATCGCCTTCCCTGACTTTTCAATGTTAGCGACAGGTTCAATGAAATCCAACCAACCAACCTGCGGCTACGTAGTATGGACGTGTTGCCTTTTTGCAACCTCAGACTGCATGCTAGGATCACCCTGGAAGTGGGGAAGGAATGCTCGCTTGGGGACAGGGAGGGGTCAGTCTGATCTCAGCAAGTGGTCGTGTAGAAGGGAAGGGCAGGCTGTGAAGGAGGAGGGGAGAGCTGGTGGGAATGATAAAGGAAACGTTGGCCTTGCACGGGTTACCAAGCTTTTCCCACACTTGCTCTACTTCAATCCCTGGAACAATCCTTTGAAGTCGCTGTATTAACTCTGCATACAGTAAGGTGTTAACTCACCCGAGGACAACTGACAAAGTAAGAGGCATCAGGATCTGCACCCAGAACCGTGTGAGGCCCCAGCCTCTCACAACACCTTGGGAAGCAGGTGTTCTGGGAGAAGAGCAGTACCATGCATTTGCTTACCCGGCACACATACTGGCTTTGGGGTCCCGGGGAGAAGGTCTTAGAGCGGATGATGGTGCTCCCCCGAAGAAAGGGCCCTGGGGATGGTGTGCCCACCCGGCGGTCCTTGGGCCGCACCACTGTGGAAGAGGGGGCCGGGGTTTCTGTGTTGGTCTCTTTGTCCACCTGAAGAAGAAGTCAGAGCTTTAAGGCTACTCGTATCCAGTGTCTTGGTCACCCAGCTGAGACTCTTGGGGGCAGACTCCCCAGCTGCTCCCCACTCCCATCATCTGGCCCTTGACCCTCAGATACAGCTGGGGGCTTTGTGCCAGGACAGCGCCCAAGGCCCCAAGTGCTGGGCGGGCCCCATTCCTCCATGTGGGTTGGAGCATATTCAGTCCCCAAACAAGCTCACATGAGCAGTATGTGGACAGATGTCCTCGACTTCATGCCCTCAACATGTCTATGCCAACCACATTTTGACAAAGCCACACCCAAGGCCTCCAGTGCTGCCGCCAAGAACCGCAGATGCTTCCCTGGAATTACGGAGGCAACCCACAAATCTTAGTCTTTCAACCCGGGGAGCAGGTTTTCTACTGTCCTTTTACAGGGGGCACCAGCAACAGACAAGCAAACAAGAACACCTGAATGCAGGGCCCTGTTGGCCTACAGCGCCTTTGCATAATTTTGAGAAAGGCACCCCTTCTGACTGCAGAGGCTGTAAAAAGACTGTACTCCGGGCGTGGAGCAGCTGGAAGGCTGCCCGAGGTTCTTCTCCAGCCCCTCTCGGCCAGGCAACTTTGTGCAGTGCGCAATCTGCAGCTCCACCCAGGTGCCCTACTTGCCCACAACAGGGTGCTCTACTTCCTGCCGGAGCAGAAGACAGAGCTCTCTATGGAGATTGACTCTGGTTATTGTGAGTAACCCTAGCACAGCAGGGAAGGAGGTGGTGAGGGGAACCCGACCGGACTCCTTCTTCCTACTGTAGATCCAAACAAAGAAACACATTCCTTTGAAACTTAAGAATGTGTCAGTGAGGTTGGTATTATTGTATCCATTTTAGAGATGAGGAAATGAAGGCTGGAAGGGACGAAGTCACCTGCCTAAGCCTGCAGAGCGAGAGAGTAGCAGAGCCAGCACCTGAATCCAGACCCATCTGGCCACAAAGCTTGAGGTCAGCCTGGAGATACGGGAGCAGCAGAGAGCAGGAGAGAGGAGGGGAGAACCAGCCTCTCCTCCTTTATGGTCACTGAGATACCCTGCAGTACAGGCAGGGGCGCTGCTATACAACCTTCTGCAGGTCACCCCATTCCGAGGGTCTGTCCCCCAAGGCTAGAGGTGCCTTTTGGAATGCCTGGACTCAGGCACCGAGGGCTGTTTCCCCAAGACAGCCCTTCCAGTCTCTCTGGTCCTGCCTACCTTTAACGCTGGGCACTCGTCCCTATCAGGTGAGGCTTTCTCAGCGAAAACATCCTCTCCCTCTTCTTCCTCCTCCTCCTCGGCCGCCGCTTCGTTCTCGCTGGTCTCCTCGTACCTCCTGTGATGACAAAGAGCTTTGGTTACCTGTCCAGAGACCACTCTGATCTGCTCACTTGCCTCTAAATGCACCTAGGGCAGGGCTTCCAAGCCTTTTCACAGTTGAGGACACATTTAAACAAACAAAAATTAGTGAGGTGTAACTATTGTACAACACAATGCATTTTCATCGTATAGTTTCATTTGACCAGTGTATTCCCAGCCGATGTATGCCCCCGTGTAACTACTGCCACACTCGAGATATAGAACGTTCCATGACCCCACATGGTTTCTTGTACCCTTTCCTACGTAACCTTTCCTACCCTCAGCCCACCACTGATCAGCTTTCTGTCCCTGTAGGTTGAGTTTTCTAGCATTTTGTATACATGCAATCAGACAGTATGTGTTCTTTTGTCTCTGGCTTCATTCTTTCCATCTAAAGTCTCTAAGATTCAACTATGTTGGTGCCTGTATCGGCAATTCACCCCTTTTCATTGCCGAGTGGCATTCTCAATGGCATGGATACATCACAATTCATACAGCTATTCATCTGTCTGGTGATGAACATTTGAAAGGCTTCCATTTCTTGGCAATTATGAATAAGGCTTCTTTTCTTAAAAAAAAAAAAAAGATTTATTTATTTATTTCAGAAAAAGAGAGAGAGAGTACACATAAGCATGAGGGGGGAGGGGCAGAGGGAGAGG
Source organism: Martes martes (assembly GCF_963455335.1). NCBI lineage: Eukaryota > Metazoa > Chordata > Mammalia > Carnivora > Mustelidae > Martes > Martes martes. Next base: position 108,380,008 of record NC_137892.1, read on the forward strand.
CAGACTCCCTGCTAAGCAGTGAGTCTGATGTGGGGCTTTATCCCAGGATCTGGGGTCATGATCTGAGCTAAAGGTAGGCACTTTACTGACTGAGCCACCCCAGCACCCCACTCCTCTTTTTTTTTTCCTTCAGATTTTTAAATTTATTTACTTGGGAAAGAGCTAGAACACAGAGGAAGAGGGAGAAGCAGGCTTGCCAGATGCAGGGCTGGATCCCAGGACCCTGGTATCAGGACCTGAGTCAAAGGCAGCCACTTAACTAACTGAGCCACCCAGGAGCCCCTATTTTTTTCTATATGGATATCTGATGGTGTTCTGGCACCATGTGCTGGAGAGTTTATTTTTGGTGGTACTTTTCATGATTATTCATTCTTTCCCTTCGGACTTCAGGGTTGGGAGGAGTTGTGACAAGTAGACTGCATTTGTTAATTACTAATTTATCTTCAGTCCCATCTTCTCCAAGACATACATAATCACCAGGAGACAGTGTTGCCACACTGGGCTGAAGGATTCCAGCCCAAAGCAGAGAATCTGACATCCAGTTAGCTGACTCAGTGAGACTGTGGATAAGCACAAAATCTCCTTTGGGATTTTCCCGATGAGGAGAAAAGATCTTGGATCTCCAGCCTCATGACTAAAACCTCCCCTGCCCTTAGATGGGGACCAGTGCTAATGGACACCCCTTGCTCTCCCTCCCTTGCCCCCACAGCTTCTTGATCTACTCATAAGAGGGCCATTAAGCATGGGAACACACGGTGAGCACCTCCCTAAGAATCTGGCAGATGCCACATCAACCAGCATTTACTGAAGGCTTAATAAGCACTAGGTGCCATGCTAAGGCCTTACAACAACACTGAAAGCAAATACTGTCTCCATTTTACAGATTTAAAAGCCGGGATCACTGAGTTTCTAGGTCCTATCCGGTGTCACACACCATGAAGGGGGCAGCCAGGTTTTCCATCCAATCTGTCCAACCCCACTAAGTGCTTGACCACCAGGGAAGTCTTTTCTTTTTGACCATGAACCTGATCTAAATATTTCTGGAAAGGAGAAAAGAAATCTCAATTGTCATGAGAAACATGATTAAAGTCGACAACATCTTTTCACCCTTTAGTGTGGCAAAATATATAGAAGGCATGGGAAACGGAGTGTATGTCAGAGCAGCCACTTTGCACAGTGAAGTCAGTGTAGCAATATCCACTGAAATAAAACATGGACGTATTCTTTTTTTTTTTTTTTTAAAGATTTTATTTATTTATTTGATAGAGATTACAAGTAGGCAGAGAGGCAGGCAGAGAGAGAGGAGGAAGCAGGCTTCCCGCTGAGCAGAGAGCCCGATGCAGGGCTCGATCCCAAGACCCTGGGATCATGACCTGAGCCGAAGGCAGAGGCTTAACCCACTGAGCCACCCAGGCGCCCCAAACATGGACGTATTCTTGATGAAGAACTGTAGTTAGACTACATGGAGTATCAGAGAGGGTGTAGGGTTAAGGGTAGTCTTAATCACTGCTGGTGGGAGCATTTACTAGTACCATCTTATTTGAGAACTATTGTGCAATGCCTGTTAAAATGTAAAGCACACGTGCCCTGGGACACCACAATGCCATTTCTCAACCTCTGCCCTAGACACACACACACACACACACACACACACACACACAAGTTCCCAAGGAGGCAAACAAAGGATTTTCACCCTAGCATTGTGTGTGATTACAGTCTCTTATATTTTCTAATACTCTTAGAACTTCATTTTGCTTGTGGATCTTAAGAAAGTCCAGGCTTGTGATTGTGTGCACTAAAGAAAGCTAAACAAATGCAAGGAGGGAGTAACTATGGCATCCTGGCCCTTGGGTGCTGAGAGAACAGAGCGGAAATTAGAACAGAGGGCCAGTCTTTGGGGGACCCCCACATAGGACTCTGCAGCGGAGCGGGCACAACGGAGTTAGTTAACATTCCAGGCCAAAAGAAGCCTCCAGTCTTGGGGGGAGGGGGCCTGCAGATGGACTGACTCCAGCACAGCAGCTCTGGGATTCCCAGTCCTCTTTGTAAGTCAGTGTCTAGGGAAGTTTGAATGGCAGGGGTGGGGAGAGAGGGGGCCGAGAAGGGAGAGAGAACAGAAGGCAGTTGCTAGGGGATGGCTTGAAAAGTCTCACCACAAGCTTGGAATTTGGCAGAAACCACTGATCTTGTGCCAGGGTTTTGGAAGACAGGTCCTGGGCCTATTTCCGGCATCAGACCTTTGCACAGCCCAGCCCAGCCCAGCCCAGCGGTGTGCCACAGAGAGGGAGAGAGAGGGAGGAAGAAGGAAAGGGGAGGTAGGAAGGGTTGGAAAGGGAGAGGAGAGACAGCGAAAGAAAGGGACACAGGGAGGGAGAAAGAGGGAAAGAGAGAAACTGAGACCGTTTAGAGCGAGCCCTAAAACAAACAAATGAACATACGAAAATTCAGGAACCTTGCCCTACCCTTTAATCGCATGGAGAAATAAGATGGTAAAAGAGAAGAGTGAAAGTGGGGTGAGGCGGTGAGCCAAATCCAGCCCATGGCCAATTTTGGAGAGCCCAAGCTGTGAGTGGTTTTTATATTTTTAAATGGCTGAAAAAAACATCAAAAAGAGAGTGATATTTCATGACATGTGCAAATGTATATGAAATTCAAATTTCGGCGTTCGCAAGTGAAGCTTCAATGGCAGAGACGTGATGGTTGGTGCGTGTGCCACCGAGGGCTCCTTTCATAGCACAACCACAGAGGCGGGTAGACACACCAGAATCCGCACGGCCCACGAAGCAGATATTTACTCTCTGGCCCTTTCCAGAAAACCTCTGCTGACCCCTGGAGTGAAAGATATTACGGAAAGGCCCTTTCTGAGACCCAGCGCATAACGAGGGGGCGGTAACAATAATACAGAAGAGCTCCTGAGTGTTTCCTGTGGGACTAAGTCTGTGCTAAGTGCTTATCATGCATAATTCTATTGAGTCGGCAGAATATCCCCGAGTTGTGGCCACTCTTTAAATCTGTATTTCCTGGAGGCAGAAACACAGGTTTAGAGCTACGGTTGAAAGCTGCACATTCGGGTCACTCAGGGAGCTTTTAAAATTCACTGATGCTCAGCCTCACCCAGACCTAGGATCCCCCAGGAAGCTGACGGAGCACGAGTCTGAGTCCCCAGCCCTCTGAGTTCAGAGCATGTGCACTAAAGCCTGACAATACTTCCTCCCAGAGGGCAAATTCACAGGCTCTGGTCATTTCTGAGATAGGATTTGCCTTCTGCCTTCCAAGCTGGTAGTTAGCAGGCTTTCTTCTCATTTTCTGAGTAATAATTTCTACCATCTACCGAGCGTCCACCATGAGCTTTGGGCTTCATCTTCGTTATGGCGGCTTTCCCGTCAGCCCTACCACAGCAAGCCCCCGTAGCTGGTGTGACAGCCCAGCCCGCTTTTCCAGATGAGGCTCAGACGAGGTCACAGTGACACACCTGACAATAGCTGCCCTTGCGGTGGAGGGCAGTGGCCTGGAGGAAGCCCACTATGGGCTCTGGAGAGCCGGTTATGCTCTGTTTCTAGATCTGGATGCTGGTTACATGAGTACTTTGGTTTCTGAAAATTCACTGAGCCGTACACTCAGGGGAACTTTTAGGTAAGCGTGTCATACCATGAGAAAAAGTTAAAAACGCGTTGTTAAAGGTGACCAAAGCATAATGAAGCTAAGGTTTGAATTTTGGTCTATACCATTGTTTCCTATGTGTGAGGAGACCTCTCTTTCGGGATCCAAGAGACTAAAGAGCCTCAAAGCATACAGACAGAAAGCTGTCTCCAGCTCTCCTTTGGACACCGAGAAGTCTCTCTGGCAACGCATGTCTTTAATATTGCTGAAACACTGACTAATCCTCCTGTTTAGCAGTGAGAGAAGACGTCAGGCCCAAAGACTTAGTGAGCAATATGTCTAGGCAGGTTTCAATACTCCTGCTTGATTTTCATTACATTTAACTTTGTTACTTTCTGAGGCAGACTTGTCTCATGGCCTACCCAGGATCCATTTCCACTGTCTTCCTTGGTAAGACAACTCTGATTTTCGTACCCAACTTCACAGACCGCATTTCCCAACCTCCCTTGCAGTTAGGTAGGCCAGATGGCTATGCATGCCCAATGAGAATCAAGCAGAAATTGCTGGGTGGGACCCTGAGGAATGCTCCGTGGTTAAAAGCCATACAGGCGCATCTTAGTCTTTCGTCTTTTCTGATGCCTGCCTGATGGCTGGTGACTCAGCAGCCATTTTGAGCTATAAAGCAGTCTCGGTGATGGCTGTCACCCAGTAAGAAGAGCAAAGTGGAAGGAGAGGAGGAGCCTGGGTTCCCAGCAACACCATGGAGCTGACAGATGAGCCTGGGACTGCTTCCTCCCATTCTTCTTTGTAAGTAACAAAGAAATAAACGATCTTAATTTAAGCCCATTATTTCTACTCTCTGTTTCTAGCAGTCAAATGCAGTTGCTTTTTGAAACATCTTCGATTTATGGCAGATTATACCTACTTCCGATATATAGTAATATAAGTTTGTTTTTTACCAAAATAAATATAAGTGAGTAAACGCAGACACTAATATGTGAACTAGCACGACTGAGTTATAGATCACAAAATGACCAATTGGGAAGAAATTCTGGGAACCACCGTATCAGGCTATATACAATTGATCTTGGAATAACATGGGTTTGAACTGCACGGGTCCACATATATATGGATTTTTTTGATAAATATACTAGAGTGCTGTATACATATCTTTTCTTCCTTATGATTTTCTTAACATTTTTTTTTTCCCTAGGGGCACCTGGGTGGTTCAGTTGGTTAAGTGTCTACCTTCAGCTCAGGCCATGATCCCAGGGTCCTATGATGGAGCACTGCATTGGGCTCCTTGCTCAGCAGGGAGCCTGGTTCTCCCTCTCCCTCTGCCTACAGCTTCCCCTACTTGTGCTCACTTACTTACTCTCTCTCTCTCTCAAGTAAATAAATAAAATCTTTTTTAAAAAATTAAAAAAATTTTTTTTCTAGCTTACACTATTGTCAGAATACAGTATATCATCCATATAATATACAAAGTATGCATTAATGCACTGTTTATGTTATTGGAAAGACTTCTGGCCAACAGCAAACTGTTAGTAGTGAAGTTCTGGGGGAATCAAACGTTCTATGTGGATTTTTGACTGTGCTGTGGCTTGGTGCCCCTAGCCCCTGCACCGTTCAAGGATCAGTTATACTGCCTTATTGCCTGTAGAGAACCCGTGAGGAGAGAGGTTCTCCATTTTCTCAGGGGAATGCTTCTCTTGGTTGCCCTGAAGGTTGGGCATCTCATTACTGTGTCCAGGTCCACACCAGATCAGTTCCGGAAGCCCAGGGGAATGCTCACTTACCAGCCATCTTCCAGGGTCTGTGTGCTGCTCCTTCCCTCCTGCCTCTTCTCCAGCTCCACTGCTGTCTGTTCCAACAGAGCAGACACGGCATCCTGTGGAGACAAAGGCCCAGGGCTTCATCTGCAGGCCACTAGAGCCACCTTACTGGGCAAGAACTGGAGCTCAGAGTGTGACCCTCCCCATGGACGGAGAATAAAATTGAAGAGCAGAGTGGGTGAGCATCCTGCCCCATGGTCACTTATAAACCGTAAGGACAGCGCTCAGTTCTCCTGAGAATAACCCCTGTCTGCTTGGACAGACTTTTGGAAGACAGTCCAGTTTAACAGTTGAGTGAGGCAGAATTATAGGTCTCTGGCTATAAAGAGATTATAGTGTAGTTGGGAAGACCATCACATGAACTGTCAATAATAAAATAATGTGATGTGTAGGAACAAAGGAGCAATGGCAAAGTCAGCTTGGGGTTTGCATTCAGGGAAGACTTCCTGGAGGAAAAGCATCTATACTGAATGGTGCCTACAGTGAGTAACACTTTGTGACTTGAGGAAACTAACCTCTCTGAGACTCAGTTTCCTCTACAGTAGTTTCTAATAACTACTACAAAGGGTTGTTATGAAGACTAATTGAGAATATGTCCATAAGGTATATAGAAGAGTACCGAGCACATAATTAGCATTCAGTAAATGGCAGCTCATAGTAGAGCAAAAACTGATCTTGTAGTTTTCTGAGCCCATAGTAAATCAGCAAATACCTTTGGTCGTGTGGGCCAAAGCCTGAAAACCCCCTGAAATTTTCTTTTGGGGAAGAGGGAACAAAAATCAGTTGAAGGCCTGGTATACGTCACGCACTGATAAACAGCTTATGTGTAGCATCTTATTTAATCTTTACAACTATTCTGATAGGTAGAGCTTACAAGTATTCCCTTGAGAAATGGGAAAAAGGAAATGAATGTGTCTAAGGTTGATGTGACTCACCAAAGGACATGCTCTAGAAAGCAGAGGATATTTTCAAGATCTTCGCCAGCTCACGGACTCCTTTTTAGAGTGAGGGAGACCTAGCTTTGTTGCTTATTGGATGTATGTCCTTAGGTAACCTTTCTAAGCCTTGGTAATGGCACATAATAAACCGGACAGTGCCCCACACAGAAGGAAGTGCAGAAAATGAGGAGGATGAAAAAGGAGGTGGGGGTGGTGAGGAGGAAACAGATTTAATCTTTACCCTTATCCTTAACTGGATGACCTAGCCCATCCCCTCCACTGAAATTCTGGGCAATGACTATCCAGAGTAACCAAGTACAGACTGTTCTTTACATGTGCTTCTTCAAATCTTCCTAATAACCTTTTCAGACTCAGATTAGACATGGAAAAAAAGAAAAAAAAAAAAAAAGCCAAACCACAGAGGCTCAGGGAAGTGAAATGACTGACCCGTGATCCAACTAACAATCACCCAGTCCTCTGACTGTCCTTCCTGTGACTTTCTGTTGCCTCTCAGAGCAAGCCTCTGCTACGGACCATGATGCAGGCAGTGGCTTCTCAAGAAAGGTTAATGTTTTATCTTACACAGGTTTCTCCTTCCTACTCCACTTCACTAAAAATACCAACATAAATTAAGGTTTTCATCAGCCAAGTTCTATTACGTCAAGCCAAGTGCAAAAGGGGAGAGCACAGATGTGGAAGATGTGCAAATGGGGGCTACCTGCCCCTTAGCAGAGGTCCCTCCTAGCTTGTCCTCCTCTCCCTCTCTGTTCCAATACCCTCGGCTGCTTCCCCCCACCTCTGATGCCCACCCTCCTCCAGTTCTGGGAAAGGCTTTTCCGTCCATCCATCCAGGTGCTGCAGACATAGGAGGGTGGGGCCAACCCGGGGCCCAGCTCACCGTGCTTTCAGGCCCTGGGGTGGAGACCTTGGCTCCCACTGGTTTGGGCTCCCTGCTCTGTTTCTTCAAGTATTTGTAGCTGAGGAGGTTGTACCAGCGAGTCGACCTCTCCCCAGACCGACAGACCTCAGCCAGGCTGATCTGGGCGCCTCCCTGTTGAGGATGGGAAAAGGCAAGAGGATAAGCCAGGGCTTGACAAGGTATTCTGGGGAATTCGGCTCCTGAGGGAAGTAGGAAAAACACCCCCAGAGGGGATGGGAACTTCTGGGAAGAGGAAAGGATGAGCTGTGAATCATTTTCTACAACTCACTCAATCACTAACTTACTCATTCATTGGTTTACTCATTCACCAAATCCTTATTGAACACCCACTGCATGTATTTTTTTTTTGTTAATTATGATAAAAAACATAAAATTTACCATCTCCTGTCCCCCAGTTTTACTGAAATACAATTGACATGTAACATTGTACTAGTTTAAGTTGTACAACATAAAGATTTGGGGGGTGCCTGGTTTGCTCAGTTGGTAGAGCATGTGACTCTTGATCTCAGGGTCGTGAGTTCGAGCCTCAGGTGGATGCAGTTTACTTATAAAAATAAAGATTTGGAAGAGTATGTATTGTGAAATGATTACCACAACAAGTTCAGTTAACATGTATTACCTCACGGTTATAATTTTTTTTCTCACACGAGAGCTTTAAGATCTGTCCCAACAACTTTCAAAGAAGTAATACAGTGTTGCTAACTAGTCCCCACCCTGTACACCACATGGCCACAACTTACTTATCTTACAACTAGATGTTCGTACCTTTTGAATACCTTTCCCCATGTCCCCTACCCAGCCCCCACCCCCCACCTCTGGCAACGATCAATCTGTTTGTTTCTATGAGTTTGGTTTTTCAGATTTCACATGTAAGTGAGATCACACAGTATTTGTTTTTCTCTCCCTGGTTTATTGTACTTAATATGTTATCAAGGTCCATCCATGTTGTCATGTAAAATTTGCCCTCTTACTGTTAAGTACATAGTTCAATAGTGTTTATATTTACATTATGCAACAGATCTCTAGTACATTTTCATCCTGCAAATCTGAAACTCTATACTCATTAAGCAACTTCCTTTTTCTCCTTTTTCTCTTCCCCTGGTCCCAAGTAAACACCACTTTCTGTTTCTATGAATCTGAGTACTTCAGATACCTCATATAAGTGGAATCCCTCACTTATTTGTCTTTCTGTGACTGGCTTTTTTCATTTACCATAATGTTCTCAAGGTTCATTTGTGTTGTAGCATGGGACAGGATTTTTTCCTTTTTTTTTTTTTGATTTTTTTTGATTTTTTCCTTTTTAAGGATGAATAATATTCCATTATATACAGAGATCACTTTTTTTTGAGACAGAGTGTGTGTGTGCGAGCCAGGGTGGGGGGTGTGGGAACAGAGGGCGATGGAGAGAATCGTAACTAGGCTCCGTGCTCAGCACGGGGCCCGATGTGGGGCTCAATCTCATGACCCTGAGACTGTGACCAGAGCCAAAATCAAGAGTCAGGACTCTTAACTGACTGAGCCACCCCAGTGCCCCAGAGACCACAATTTTTAATCCATTTATCTACAGACACATATTCAGGTTGCTTCTGTCTCTTGACTATCATGAATAATGTTGCTATGAACACAGTGTGCAAGTATCTCTTCAAGACCTTGTTTATGGGGGCGCCTGGATGGGCCTTTGCCTTCAGCTCAGATCATGGTCTCGGGATCCTGGGATCGAGCCTCACATACGGCTCTCTGCTCAGCGGGGAACCTGCTTCCCCTTCTCTCTCTACCTGCCTCTCTGCCTACTTGTGATCTCTGTCAAATAAATAAAATCTTAAGAAAAAAAAAGACCTTGTTTATATACCCAGATATGAGATTGTTAGATCACACTGTAATTCCATTTTTAATTTTTTGAGGAACCGCCCACGCTTTTCCACAGCAGCCCTGCCTAACGACTTAGACCCCACCAACAGTGCACAAGGCTTTTCTTTTTTCCCACATCCTTGCAAACATCTGCTGTCTCTTGTCCCTCTGATAATAACCATTCTAAGAAGGATGAGGTGCTTTCTCACTGTGATTTTGATTTGCATGTCCCTGATGATTAGTGATGGTGATCATCTTTTTATGTACCTGTTGGCCTTCTGTATGTCTTCTTTGGAAAAATGACGACTTAATCTTCTGCACGTTTTTAAGTTGGATTGTTTGCTTTTTTACTGTGGAGTCGTACGAGTGCTTTGTACATTTTGGATATTAACCCTTTATCAGACACATGACTTGCAGACACTTTCTCCTATTTGGTAGGTTGCCTTTTCATTTTGTTGATTTCCTGTGTTGTGTAGAAGCTTTTTTTAGTTTGATATAGTTTGCTTTTGTTGCCTGACTCCTTTTTGAAGTCAGATCCAAAAACTCATCACTAAGACCAGAGTAGAAGATTTTGAACAACTCAAAGCTCCAGCAACAGAAGACTGCAGAAATAAACCATAATATACCTACCTGATGGGCTATTATATAGCTATGTACAAAAAAATGAGGAAAATCTCTAGGTGCTGATGTGGAGAGACTTCCAGGCTGTACTGGTTTTGTTTTGTCTTGTTTTGTTTTTTTAAGATTTTTTTATTTGAGAGAATGAGAGAGAGAGAGCATGAGAGGAGGGAGGTCAGCGGGAGAAGCAGACTCCCTGCAGAGTTGGGAGCCCAATGCGGGACTTGATCCCGGGACTCCAGGATCATGACCTGAGCTGAAGGCAGTCGCCTAACGAACTGGGCCACCCAGGCACCCTCCAGGCTGTATTGTTAAGGGAAAAAAAAAACCCACCCAGAACAGCGCAGAATGGAACATGCAGTACGCTACTTTTTGTGTAAGAAATGGAAAGGTGGGGCACCTGGGTGGCTCTGTTTGTTAAGCAACTGCCTTCAGCTAAGCTGGAGTCCCAGGATTGAGTCCCACATATGGCTCCTGCTCAGCAGGGGGTGTGCTTCTCCCTCTGACCTTCCTCTATTTCACGCTCCCTCTCATTCTCTCTCAAATTTAAAAAAAAAAAATGGAAAAAGGGATGAGACTACATATATTCTCTTTCTATACACACATACATTTTGCCCGTATTTGAGGTGCAAGGTGAATATATGTGCAAAAAGAAATGCTGGAAAGATCAAGAAAACACTAATCAAAGTGCTTAGTCATCTAGGATAGGTGGGGGGACTGGGTGCAAGGGTCGGGGGAACAGGATCTCTCTTCAGTTAATCTTTCTTTGAATCGTGTAAACGGATGTCTTAAGATGGAGTGAAACGACACCGTATCAACCTAATTGAATGTAACCTCCCAGGGAGAGGATTTATTTCCGATGACACACATCCTCTGTGGCAAAAATGATAAAATAATTCTCACCATTCCTCAGAGGCCTTACTGTTTCAACATGCCCTCTTTCAAAGAGCCCTGACCAAGTCCGGGGTTTGGCTGACTCACCATCCCCGAAACAACAGCTGCTGCGCCAACAGGGTAGCAGAAAACACCACGAGCCAGTTTATGAAGTTGGCCAGTAGCCAAGTGGCGGCTCCAGTGGCCCCTGGGATGAGGAGGGGCCTCTCCAACCCACCTGGGATCCTTTCCCCCAGTTTTTCCTTCTGTCAGGATGGACCAGGGCATGGTACGGGCCGTGCAAACCCAATGGGTGGCTAACGGCTGATTTCTACAACAGTGGTGAGTAAGTGGGGAAAACGAGGTACACAACTCCTACCCGCAGGACTAGAGTCAGTTCAGGTGTTAAACGGCCGGTGCATTTTAGGCACCTGAAAAACATTTACATATACACAAATGTGTGTGTATTACTCATTTATTCATTTAATAAATGTCCTCTGAGCACTTCACAGCAGACTTGCACGGGAACATGTAAGGCAAAGTTCTGCCCCCAAGGGGCTCAAAGACAGACAAATGCATCAGACATCATGGTTCAGAACATGCCAGGTCATGTTCAAGGGGTAAGGGGGAATGAACATAATGACAGCTTTGAGGTGTGACACTGCCATCAGATCATTAGTAATTCCAACAAGATACACCGTGTATTTTGGGCTGGCTCATGGGTGAAAATATGGTCTACTTTGGTAAACGATTCGCTTTGAAGGCATTCATTTATTTATTCAACACACACACACACACACACACACACACACACACACACACACACACACTAAGTAGCCTCTATGTGCCAGACACTGTTTTGGGTGCTGGGGATACAGGAAGATTTAAGGCAGATAAAAATCTCTGCCCTCATAAGCTCACATTCCAGCCTGGGGGAATCAGATAAACAAACTGAAAGTAAATACTAGATTGTATTTCATGGGACTCTAAGATGCCATTAATTAAACAATATACTATTTCATGCACTCTAAGAAAGAAAACTAGTTGCCAATTAAACTATGACCCGTCAAAAAAAAAAAAAAAAAAAAAAAACTATGACCCGTCATCTAGTATAAAGTGCATCCTGATTTTAGAGATTTGATAAAATGTGAAAATCATGTATCCCCTAAAATCTGTGATATAAACAAAGGGGGAACGTGCCGCAGAGAAAAAGAATAGAGAGAGAGGGGAGCGGGGGCAGATAAGAGAGGGGGAAAGGGACGGTGATTTTAAATAGGGTGGAAGGAAGACCTCACTGAGAAGGTGACTTTTGGGTCAAGCCCAGAATGAGGCAGGGGAGTGAGCCTTGCCTAACAGTATCTGGGAGAAGAGAATTCCAGTCAGAGGAGACAGCAAGTGCAAAGGCCTAGAGCGGGGAGCATGCTGATGTATTCAAGGGGCATGAGGAGGCTGGAAGAGTCATCCTGGGATGAAATCTGGGAGAGTAATAGGGGCAAATCCCCGAGGGCCTTAGGGGGCAGGCCAGGAGCCCAGGAGTTGACTCTAGGTGGGGACAGAAGCTACCCTAAGGTTTTAGGTTAAAGGAGTCTGACGCACTGATTTGCAATTTAACAGGCTCACTCTGGCTTCCATATTAAGAGATGAAGGGAGGAAAGGACAGATGGCAGTGGGGCAGTGGGCAGTGATAAATGGCTGGGATCTTTTTTTTTTTTTTTGCAGAGGATTTTTAGTTTTATTATTTTTAAACTTTATTATTTAGAGCTGTTTTAGGTTCACAGAAAAAAAAATTGAGTGGAAAGTACAAAGAGTTTCCATACACCCTCTGTCCCCCAACACACACAACCTCCCCCACTATCAACATCTAACAGCTGGGATCTTTTGAGGATGGAGCTGCCAGGAGTTTCTAAAGGACCGGATGTGGGGTGGAGAGGAAGAAAGGAGTCAAAGATGACCCTGTGGTCCCCAGCCTGGGCAGTGGAAGGACGGGGTTGCTGTCAGCTGGGACAATGAAGACGCAAAAGAAAAGATCAAGGGTGTGCTTGCGGACAAGTTTATCTGAGATGCCTCCCGGACAGGCAAGAGAAGATGTAGAACAGACAGCGGGAGCGTAAGGCAGCTGCGCGTGCAGAGGCCCCGGCTGGAGCCAGATATCTGGCATGGTGGTGGACGCCAGAGAACGAGGCTCTCAATCACCGGGGCAGGGGATGCGAATGGAAAAGGCGGAAGGGCGAGACCTGAGCCCTGGTGTCCTCCGACATACAGCAGTTGGGGAACCGAGAAGAATCAGCGGAGACAGAGAAGCCAGTGATGAGGGAAGGACGCCGAGAGTGAGGTGTCCTGGAGGCCAAGTCAGGGCAATGGATGCCGAGGAAGACTCGCCGAGCAGAGCGACTGAAAAAACACAGCCGACCGGCCAAGGGAGAAGAGGACGGAGCAGTGGCCCCCGATGACCTCACTGAGCACACTTCTAGTGGAATGGTGAGGACGGAATCCCACGTGAGCTGGTTTCCAGAGAGAACATGAACACCCTTTCCACATTTTACTATAAAGGAAAAAAACAAGGTAGTAGCTGGAGGGAGAAATGGGTAAAAAGCTTCTCTCTCTCTCTCCCTTTTTCTTTCCTTTTTCTTTTCTTTTTGGGTTTCTTTTTAAGCATTGGGGCATTCCTAGCATGTTGGTATACTGACAGGCCAGATCCAGTGGAAGAAGGACTGGCGAGAGGACAGAGCCCCAGTCACCAGTGCCGTGGTGTCCCTGAGAGAAGCCTGCTTCAGATGGGGAGTGGGGGGGGGGGTGCCGAGGTGAGAGCCAGGAGAACGGCAAGATCGAGTGAGGCAAGGGCCTCAGCAAGGGAAGCCTGACCTGGAGAAGCTGCTGCTGGAAATGTGAGGACAGAGGAGAGGGTAGGAATTGCCCCTGGGACAAGGGGAAGGCAATGGGCCTAGGGAGAGGCAGTATCGGTGCTGAGTAGCATTAGGGCTCATGACCCTAATGAGGTTTATGATCTCAATTTTATTTTTTTAAAAGATTTATTTATTTATTTATTTGAGAGAAAGGGAGAGCAGGAGCACACATGCACATTTGTGTTGGGGGGAGGGGAAGAGCACGGAGCCTGATATGGGGCTCCTGGGGCTCTTGACCTCATCATGACCCATGAGATCATGACCTGAACCGAAACCAAGAGCTGGATGCTTAACTGCCTGAGCCACCCAGGCACCCCTAGGACTACTATTTTATTTCATTTTATTTTATTTTTTCATTAACAAATAATGTATGATTTGTTTCAAGGGTACAGGTCTGGGATTCATGTCTTACACAATTCACAGTGCTCACCACAGCACATACCCTCCCCAGCATCCCCAGTGTCCATCATATGACTACCATTTTAAAATGAGACCCCACGGCTTGGCTGTGTTTCCCTCCAAGTGCAGGGGTGAAGAAGAGTTCACTTTGACAGGGCGGGGGTTTTCCCCAGTGGGGAAGGCAAGGTGAAACGGGGCAAGGGAGCCTCTTTGTTGTAATGGTTACCTATGGGATAGGAGTGGGGCCTGGGAAATGGGCTTTCTTTTTTTTTTTTTTTTTTTTTTTTTTTTTTTTTTTTGGAAATGGGCTTTCTTGACAGAAACTGCGCCGAGTAGCACTGAGCTTAGCAGCTGGGAGTGGACGAACAGGGCGTGAACAACCAGGGCCCAGCTGGAGAGCCTGTGATCCCTGTTAGGCCATACTCAAGCATTTGGCAGAACTGTTGCCTGAGATATTGGGGAAGGCAGGCCTCGTATTCATCCTACCCCATAACTCAGGTCTGGGGGCGGGGGGGACACAGGAACCCCCTGAGAGGCAGGACAGTACAATGCCTGTGTGGAAGGAAGCTGCAAAGGAAACAGGCTTCTCCACCAACTTGATGGATGGCCTGGGCAGGCTACTTAGCATTCTGGGACCTTGATTTTTTTTTTTTTTTTTAAGATTTTATTTATTTATTTGACAGAAAGAGTGAGAGCGAGAGCGAGAGAGAGAGAGTGTATAAGCAGAGAGGAGAGGCAGACTCCCCACTGAACAGAGAGCCTAATGTGGGGCTCTATCTCAGGACCCTAGGATCATGACCTGAGCTGAAGGCAGACACTTAACCCACTGAGCTACCCGGGCACCCCATGGGGCCTTGATCCTTTATCTGTCAGATGGAGACAATCCTGACATCTCTTCCTCAGGCTGCTGGGAGGGTTGAGTGCGATGTTGCACACAGAGTTCTTAGCACAGTCCTAGACACGGACGCTGCTCAGGATGGGGACCACTGCTGCAGGCTGGCTGATGAGGCAGCTCCCAAGAGACCAGGGATTCCCCAAACCCAGCACTGTAGGGAGACCGCGTGGGAGCACACAGCCTTTCTCCTCGAGTCCCACGTCCTCGCCTGCTTCTCTAACCACCAAAACACGGCAGCCCGACACTCCACATCCCCACAGGAAACAGGAAAGTAGGTTTCCCATTGGCCACAGACGGAGACAAGCCACAGTGGGATGAGCGCTTTGGCTGCTGCCATGGCAACCAGCAATGGCCAGACTTCAATTAGGAAGGAGGAATAAAAGACATCCAATTAGGAGAAGAGAATAGGATTCTCTTCTCATTGAGGAATTCCCAGGGCTTAGGAAGTGCTTCAGCAGAAGAGACTGGCTTTAGAAAAGCTTTCTGCTCTAATATCCAGTGCCTCCCCTGCTTGCCAGTCTTCAGTCACTGTCCTAGCTGTGGGCTCCAATGGCGCTGACATGAGTGGGCAGTGCGAGTGGACCTGTTGTAGGTTCTAATCGCTCCAGCCACTGTGTGACCCCGCAAAGTTCTGTGACCTCTCTGTTCCTCAGTTTCCTCACTGACGTAACAGTACCTGTTCCATAAGATTGCAGTGAGGATAGAGAAACCACATGTATGCAGCTTAGCTCAGCATCCGCCACGGCAGTTCCCTTCAATCTACGGATGCTATCGCATTATTGCCAATAACAGTATCAACAACATAAACGGCGATGATGTTGTTCTGCACCCCAGCTGAGGAGGGGCAGGAGTGGGAAATGAGAGCTAGTGAGCATCTAGTCTGCACAGACACATCACTGTTTTACTTGCTGTGGGGAGCAGCAGCCATCGGCAGTGCTTGGGAACTGAATAAAAATGCAGAAACTCCTGCTGTCCCCGCCTGCCCCCAGTCTTGCTGAATCAGAATCTGCATTTTTAACCAGAGCCCCAGGTAACCTGTGTGCATGTTCAAGTTCCAGAAACTCTGCTTTAATCCTCATTTAATCCTCAGAGAGCCATCTGTGAGGTAGGCAGTGTTAGCTGGATTTTGTAGATACGAGACAGAGAATTAAGAGGCGTCGGTAACGCAGCCTCAGGCACAAGGGACACGGCCTTAGTTGCGGGGTTCAGAAAGGAGCTTCCCACTTCCTCGCCCCCTGCTCCCCGTGAGTGTGAGAACGCTGCTCGCCTGCCCCAGAGTTCCCTGCCTGGAACCCAGGATGAGCTGTGCTGACGCCATAGCCTGCGTTTTCTCTAAGCCTCCTCCCTAAACTGCGCGGTGAGCCCATCCCTAGAAGGACAGAAGGCCAGACAGACAGACAGAGCCCTCACCAGGCACTCCTCCATATGGCTCCTGTCGGTGGTACAGACATCGACTCTTAAGGTCTTCTGGTGAAGGGCTGGATAGGACATGGACACCCAGAACATTTCATTGAACACGAGGGTGTCTGAGGCGTCCAGGGGTCGGGTCCGGAACAGGCAGGTGGTGCTTTCGGAGCAGGGAAGGATAGCTACGCGAATGTTCCTAGAGGGAGACAGAGGAGAGCCCAGCTCAGCCCGGATCTGGGCTGATGTGTTGGGCTAAACGGTTGCTGTAAATCCCTCAGCACGTAGCAGTGGGGAGTCCCCAATTCTCAAGGGGTTGTGCAGGTATTCGTAAGGGAAGCAGAAAGGGCCCCCGGATAACACATCACTCTTCCTTCTTCTGAATCCCCCCAATCCCCAGAACCTCAAAGTGGGCGGAGCCTGAGGCCAACAGTGTGCAAACTTCTGTACGCAGAAGCAGCAGCGAGGCTGCTTGCTAACACTCGGGAAGCCTTACACAACCGCTGGTAGGAAGGCAAAACGCTCCAGCCCCGCAGAGGGGACAATCCCAGAAGCGCTGACCCCGTGACCCATTCAGCCGGCGTCTGGATACTCTCCCACAGATACCCCTGCCCAAGAACCCATGAGATACGGAGCAGGTCATTCATTCTGGCTCTGTTCGTAAGAGCGGAAGACTGAAAACGACGCTGCCGTCCCATCTTGTCGTCCTTCTGTTTGGCCGGCTTTCCTCCCGCCTTTCTGCTTCCCACACATCGCAGCCTCAGATGCTGGCTGGGGGCAGACGACGGAAATAGGAGTTCCTGTTGCTGCCCCAACGACTACCGTCTAGTCAAAGGAGAGACATGTGGGCAGAGGAAATGCAATGCAATGGAGAGCCGGTGGGCAGTGGGAAGAGCCAACAGGCAAACAGGGCAGTGTTCGCTGCATCATCCCCTGTAAGGTAAGAGCCATCACACCCTTCCGACAGAAGCCCAGCGCCGGGCACGGACTCTTGAGAACGGCAGACTCATCTCCTTCTGCGTGGAATACTTGGGCTTAGAGCAGACAAAAGGGGCCATGACCACCTTCTTCATAAGGCTTCGAGTTCACAAGGGCAAGGATGTGCTCAGCACCCCATTCTTGTGCTGGCCCACGGCAGGTGCTCACAATGTACTTGGGAAGGAACTAAGCCGTGGAGAGTGCTTCCCTTTACAGTTAGTGAGTTCACCATCACGCCTGAATCCGCACTCACGGTACGGACGCGTGGCATGACGACGGTCACATGTATTAAACACACACACGGCCCACTGTCGGAGCAGGACTGAGCAGGACGGTGCCCCCGGGGAAAGCCACAGAGGCTGAGAGGGTGACAGACACCCCGTCAGCTATATACTCACACTTTCTGGTCCTGCTGCAGCGGCAGAGCAGAAAGGTTACTGAGCTGGATGATTAATATTGCAAATTGCTTATTCTTCTCATCATACCTGAAATGGAAAGGGGCATATGGAGCACCTGTGAGTGACACATCTCTCTCTCTCTTAATGATCACCGATGTGGCCGCTGGCTGCTCGGGGGGCTGTGGTGAGCCCCGGAGGCAGAGGGCCCGGGCTTTGCTGCCATGCAGGGGTGTAGGTACAGAGCTGTCAGTCTCAATTTTTAAAGAGAAGTCAGAAGATTGCGCTATCTGAAATTTCTTGATATTTAAATGTTGGCCATTTATTTCTACTGAAAATAATATCGAGGTCATCTTGCACCGAGTGAAAACCACAAGAATAACAAATCTGGGCTACAACCCCCAGCGGGTGGAAACCTTGATGGGATGGTAAGACAAAAAGCCACAGCAACAGTGACCAAACAGACTGACACGCTGGAGGTCTCAGTCAGGGTCTGGTGCTGTCATCGGCCAGTTCCGTGAGTTGGGGCAAGTTGCAAGGTCTTCAAGACCTCATTTTTAAACCCTTGTAAAATGTGGAGCTGAGAGGGAGGGAGAGCGTCGGCCCCCTTTAGTTGGGAGACCATAGCTCCTGGCAGGTCCTGCTGGTTCTGCCTTCCTCCCCTGGGCAGCCATGAAGGTCAAGGCTGGGAGGAGGCTGCCAACCACCCCCTCTGCATTCGCCCTCCCAGTCACTTACTTCAGGGCAATCTGAACCCGGGTTGTACCCACTGCTTCTGATTCATCACTGTCAAAAGCAGCGGCTTCTGAAGCACCCAATCTGGAAGGCAACGTAGGGAAGAAGAGGGTCAGGCTTCCCTGCAGTCACCTAGGGCCATTTTCCAGACACGGGGTTCTCTCTGGCAGGGTGCAGCTGGGTCCTCAAGGAGGGAAGTTTAGGTCAGCTCAGACTCCCTACAGACCCTTCCTTCCCACAACTGCTCAGGATTCCTCTCTGGAAGGGGCTGCCCTTTGTCCAGTACTTGCCCCCTTAGCTATAGGCTCCAGCACTCCCGCAAATGTGACGTGCCCCCAGCCCCAGGAGGAGCAGTGCTGTGTGCATCTTCAACACATCCTAAACAGGGCTTCTGGAGGGGAAGGTGGGGTCACCTGGCCATGCCCTCCCACATACCAGAGGGGACCCGGGCTCTGCATTCTCAGACTTCCCAAAGAGAGCCAAGACTCAGGGACCCACCTCTGCACAGAAGCCTCATACACACCACTGTCCCCGGCCACGGATTCATCTGACACAGCAGCTGAGACACAGGCCACTTTCAGGCTGCACCCCTGGGCTGTATTCATAGCTGGAGGAGGAAGGGGGGAAAAGGAAGGATGGCAAAGCAGGATTCAAAAACCAGGACACACTGGGACGCCTGGGTGGCTCAGTTGGTTAAGCGGCTGCCTTCGGCTCAGGTCATGATCCCAGCGTCCTGGGATCGAGTCCCACATCGGGCTCCTTGCTCCGCAGGGAGCCTGCTTCTCCCTCTGCCACTCTGTCTGCCTGTGCTCACTCTCTCTCTCTCTCTGACAAATAAATAAATAAAATCTTAAAAAAAAAAAAAAATTTAAAAAAAATTTAAAAAACCAGGACACTGTCTTTGCAACATACACTTTTGATCTACTCTCTGTCCTAAGGCGGTCCTGCCAGTACCACCTCTGAACTCAACAGCAAGGTCCTGCCTTGCTTTGGGGTGTAGGGTTCTGTCGTTTAACGTCCCAGACTTGGAAGCCCAAGTGCCTGGGTGCACATCTCAGCTCCACCACTTACTGCTACGTGACGCTGGGACATGGCCAGAGAGCCGCCGATTCCTTCTCTGTAAAATGGGGAAAGTAACACCTACCCTATGAGGCTGCTGGGAGGACCCAATGGGACATTCTAGTGAAGTCCTCAGTACAGAGCCTGATGCAGGAAAGCACTCGACCGAAATTCAGTACCACTATCCTTACTGCAATGCTCATTTGCATCACTGTGCTGATGACTTCTAGATCGATCCCTATAGATCTGGGGCAAAATAACAGCCCCTGGACCCTTGGGAGGGGCAAGAGGAAAACAAGGGAGGATTTTACCACTCGGCTTATTCCATCCCATTCCTAAGTCTGCTCCTCAGCTCCCCTGCCCTTGACAGAGGCCCTCAAAAGTCTCCGACCCAGGGCTCCAACCAGGCACTTGGCCCATGCTGCACATTCCTTCTTCCCCTAAGTCGCAAGCACTGATGGTGAGCCAGGCCCACTGCCAGGCTCTGAGCTATCAAGAGGGACAGGACAGTTCCTGAGCTCCATGCAGTGGGGAAGACTGGGTTCAGGCCCTTCAACCCCAAAGCCAGCATTTGGAGCGCCCGCTGGGTGCCAGACCCCGGGGCAGCCCGAAGAAGAGACTGGGGGGAGCCCAGCCTGAGGGAAGGGATGGGGACAGCGAGCCTGCGGGAAGCCAAGAGACCATCTGGGTGCAGCTTTCCCAGCCCGCGTCCCACGCCTGCTGCGGCCAGCGGAGACCTCCCGCCTTTAGACCCACGCATCTCCACCCTCCACTAAGCCACTTAAGGAGATTAATTTGTCTGCTGACTGAACAGCGGCACTAATCGCATAACCTGCTTAGCGTTAGAGCTCAGCCTGGCATCGCTCACCGCGGGGATGGCGTTTGGAGATTGGAGACGGCGCGAAGGAAAACCCCGTCCTGAGACATGTGCGGTCCTCAGCCCACAAGTCCCAAGGACACTCAGGGAGGAGGGGGGACGCTCCGGCACCTTGCTGGGCCCCTTACTTGGCTCGACGCCAGCCTCTGACAGACTGTCAGGAGCTTTAGGAGCCTCCCCAGAGGTTCCGCCCGCACCCGCTCCTCTCCAGGGGGCAATTTTCTGAAGTTGGCCACCTGCTGTGGTAGGAAGCCTATTTTTATTTTTGTTTGAGAGCACTCAGCAAGACTCCCTTCCTGATGAGGGAGCCCCAGGGATCTCTCCGCTCCTCTTCTAAGGAAATGGCTGGCACTCACCCAGCGGAGCCTTTAATTAACCAGGAAATCTGATCTTCCCCCCACCTTGCTCCCACTGGCCCTTGCACTCGGACGGATAATTCTGGGCATCGCAGCAGCCATCCTGCCTAGTCCTGGAGCCTTAAGGCTGAGATGGGTCCAGCGTCTCCCACCTGGCCTCATGAGGAGCCAGGAGGAGGAGCCCTGCGCATACAAAGCCGGTACATCTTAGTGTGGATCTGCACAGGTGGTCCTGGTGCAAGTCCAATTCTACCACTTCCTAGCCATGACACTGACCTTACTGGGCCCCACTTCCTTTGTAAATGAGGATAAAAATTGCACCCATCTCACAGAGTTGTTATGAGGCTTAAATGAGTAAATACATAACAGTGACCGTATGCTGTATACCTGCATTTAATAACACGGCCAGGAAAGCCTGGGAACCGCAGGTGAGCTGCCTGGGCACCCGGCTCAGTTTTGACCTTCACACCAGATGGGCATGGTGGGGCCAGTAAGCACCAGAGTGTCTCAGGAGCAAACACACAGAGCCGCCTCACATCTAGAGAGGAGTGCCATGATCAAGAGGTTGGGTGCTCGGGCGGGAAAACCCAGGTTCCAATCCCTTCTTTCCCTACCTGCTGGCTGGGGGACCTAGAGCAAGCAATACCACCTTTCTGAACCTGCTTCCTCATCTGTGAAATGGGCATTAATAGAAATAACCTATTTCACTGTATAAAGCACATTACCCATCACATAACATGCCCCAATAAATGCTAACTATTATAATTTAATATGTAGTTGCTGCAAAAAAAATGAAGAGTTTCTCTCCTGACAAATCTTAGCTATATTGTCAGCATTTCTGTCTTGAAGATTCCAATTTGAATCTCAATCCATGGCAAAATGTTCTTTCCGACCCCATGCAGAATGGGAGCCTCATCATATCATTCCCCGATTCAAACGATCACATGGGTCCCTGCTGCTAATAAGATAAAATCCTAACTCCCTAGCATGGCCCACCAGGCCTCAAATGACCCAGACTCTGCCTGATTCTCTGGTTTGCTGGCGACCTCTAAACGCTGGCCTCAGAGGTTTAGCTCCTTCTTTTCCCAAGGCTGGCTCCTTCTCACTCTTCAACCATCCACTCAAATGTCGCCTTCCTTTACAGCCCAGTCTGAATGTGCAGCCCCACCCCAATCGGAATGGCCCCACCGCATCCCGTTTAATTTTCCTTCTAGGGCTTTCATTGGTCTGACAGACCAGTGTGACTTTCTATGCCTTCATTTCACATGAACTTCCTGGGGACAGGGACCTTGAGCTTGCCTGCCCTTAACGCTGTATTCTTAACTTTTTTTTTTTGTTTAATTTATTTATTTGTTAGAGAAAGAGAGCGAGCGAGGCAGACAGAGTGGTAGGCAGAGGCAGAGGGAGAAGCAGGCTCCCCGCGGAGCAAGGCGCCCGATGTGGGACTCGATCCCAGGATACTGGGATCATGACCTGAGCCGAAGGCAGCCGCTTAACCAACTGAGCCACCCAGGCGTCCCTTAACGCTGTATTCTTATGACTAATCCTGTGCCTGGCACATGGCCTATCTGTTGAATGAATGAAGGAACCTGTGTACATCCATGAGCACAAGACCTGGCATTTAGTTTTTTTTTTGTTTTTTTTTAATTTAATTTAATTTATTTTTTTAAAATTTTTTTAAAATTTTAATAAACTGGTATTTAGTTTTAATAGATACTTAATATCTGTTGAGTGAAGGAGTCCACCACGGAAAACCCCCTTAGCCCAGGACCCAGAACACGGTAAGCACATAAAAAGTGCCTACTGAATGATTCATGAATTGATAGAGATGTGAAGGCCAGGCACACAGAAAGCAGTCAGTGAATGACCACAATTATCACTGGCATCTGTGCTCAGGCCTGAGGGCACGTCCTACCCTCCTCCCTCCCTGTGGTCCCCCTTCTGGATATGATGCTCTCTACCTTGGCCCAGTGGTTTGCCTTCCGTTCCTGGTTCGTCCAGCTGGTACCTCTCCCGGGTGCTGCTGCCGAGGCTCAGTTCACAGAGAGTGGCACTCAGCTCTGGGTCTTCAAACTCCAGAGGGCTCAGGAAAGCGTCTCCAGCCAGGAGGGGGTCGGCAATGAGAGGGGAACAGGGCGGGGATGGAGAGGAGAGGGAGGAGCGGGGGGACAGGGAGGTCATGGACTTCGGGGTGCCAGACAGGGAGCGCAGGGCCTGCAGGCGGCTGCCCCCCTCCGCCTTCTGGGTCTTGGCCACCTCGTCCTCATGGATGGTGGTGATGCAGCCCGAGGGCCGGAAGCCCGTGGCCCCCTCCAGGATCAGAAACTCCACCTTGCTTTGCAGCTCTGAGTCCAGTGGCTCGAAGGGGTCATAGTAGAGGTCAGTGAAGCTGGCTGACGTGGAGGAGTCCAGGCTGGAGGCGGCCAGGGAGCCCCGGCTGGACGTGAGGGATCCAGGGCTGCTGCCTGAGGACAGGGACTGCATGCTGCTTGAGAGGCTGGGGGCAGGGAGAGAAGAGAGGGTGAGTAACGCAGAACGGAGTGGGCCATCTGGAACCTCCTTCCTGGCTTGGAACAGCACCACGGCCACTTACAACACCATTTTTGTTAGACCCTCTTGACAGTCTCAGGGGAGACCCTGCACCCCCGTTTCACTAAAGAGGACACCCTCAGAAGCCCACATAATCAGAAAGTGCCAGAGTCGGGATTCAGACCCAAGTCAGCTGCCTTAGAAGTCCACCTTCCCTTGTCTCCCAAGCCTCCACCGGCCCTAGTCCATTTTCACACTTTTTCCCTGTATGAATCCATCCCTATTTCTTGATAGTTTTCCTCAGATAAACTCGGTCATTACTCATCAATATGTTTATCTTAAAAGGAAACTTTATATCCTAAGTGTGATTGGAAAAAGCAGCATCACTTACTGCAAATAGAAGGCAAGCATGACACATCTCTGATGGAACAAAATGTTATTAAATCCCAGCAATGCGCTGCTGCCCACCAAGGCCCAGGCCTGAGGCCTGTGCTCTGTGTGTCGGGAAAGTGGGTGGGCAGGTATTCGAGATGTCAGTGAGACACACAATGGGGGCCTGTTCCTTGGTGCTGGCAGAAGGACGGAGGGCACCATAGTCCAGAGAGCTGGAGGACCCAGCCCCTGGCCACGCCGGGCCCAGCCCAAGCCCACCAGCCTGACCATCTGCCTGCGGTGCTTTGAAATGCCCACACTCAAGCCGTGGAGCACACTGGAAGGGCAGAGCCCAGCCGTGCGGCCACACTCACGGCCTGCCACTCACCTTTTCAGCTGGGAGTGCAGAGCTGCGACTTGTCGGGTGGCTTCCTCCAGCTCTCTCACCAGCTGGTTCCTCTTACTGTTCAACTTTAACCTGAAGGGACAGAGGGCATGAGTGGGGAGCCCCAGGAGATCCAGCCTCTGTCCACCTGAACGAGGAATCGTAGGCAGGTACTTGCAGAGATGTACACAGACCCACAGTCACATACACAAGAATCTTCTGGAAGCATTTTACCACGTTTGGGGAAACAGGGCCTCCACATATGAACCTCTAGTAATGGCTATACTCATCACCTACTACGTGCCAGGGGCTGTGCTAGGAAACGTATAACATAGCCTTAATCCATCTGCACAATAATCCTGCATAGCAAAAATGGCTTTACCACTTTACGTATGAGGAGACGGAGGCTCTTAGAGTTAAATAATTTACTTCAAGCTAGAGAATTAGTGGCAGAATTAGAATTCCACCCAATCATCCCTCCCTCTCTTTCTCCCCCTTCCTTCCCATCCATTGGCCCCCAGCTACCCGCCAATATCTGCTGAGTGCCTGCCTCACACCAGAAACTGTCGTTGGCACTAGGGATAAAGATGTGAGTGAAACAGAACTAGTTTCTATCTTACGGAGCTTACGTTCTGCTGGGGGGTGGGGGGCAAATATTAAGAGACTACTCGGATCTCTAGTATCTAATTGACACGCTGTGTGTCAAGGTTTATGAGGAAAACGTACAGAATGGCAGAAAAGAACATGGGAGAGACCCAGTGGAGACTGGCAGGTGGGCTTTTCTGAGCAGAAGACTGTATGGCTGGGCCTGTTGGTAGATCTATGCTCTCCTCCGCTCCCTGGGCCCACAGCCGGACCCCTTCACAGCTTCCCAGCTTCCCAGCTTCTGAGCGGGTGGAGCATGGGACAGGGTTTCCGCCAACAGGATATGAGTGAGGAAGGCCCATTAGGCTGATGTGGTTAAGTTGGTGGATCTTCCCCCCAGCTGCCCGGAGGGCTCTAAGAGGGGAGGTGGGAAGAGCTTGGGTCCTGAAGGTCCTGAAAGACCAAACACATGGAAGCCTGCCTGTCAGCCACACATACTTGACTGGATGCTACGTAGGCAAGACACGAGCTTCTGCTGTGTTAAACCATGGAGATTTGGGGGTAGTTTCTTGTAGCAGGTGACCTGCTGACTAGTAGAGACATTTAAGCTGATAGGAAGGATGGACAGGAGGTGGTCAGGAAAAGTGCAGGGGAAAGAACATTCCAAGCAGGGAATCACAGCAGGGAACTCTTTCATTTTAAGGTCACCATGGCTGCCGTGAGGAAAAGGGGTAGGAGGCTGTGGATGGGAGGCAGGGACAAGACGTTGGGGTGGCTACGATGGCGTGGGCCAGGGTGACACTGGAGTGGACAGAGAAAGGTCACGGGCTGGATGAGGGGAAAGGCTGAGGGAGTTCAGAGGAAGACTGAGGTACCTGCCACTAGCAACTGAACAGATCTGAGATGGCTCCTGCGGAGACGGGAAGGTGAGGCGCGGGGCAGCCCATGGGAATAGAAGAGTTCTCTTATGGATGTGTGGGCACGAACGCCGAACAGCTGGGCTGTTGTGAAGGTGCGGAGCCCCCAACACATGGATCACTGCGCGGAAGAGAGGACCATCTGCTATGGATTAGACTATGGCCCCCTACCCCAGAATTCATATACTGAGGTTTTAATGACCCACTGTCTCAAAATGGGATTGTATTTGGAGAAAAGAATTTCAAGGACTTAAGGCTAAAATGAGGTCGTACTGATGGGCCCTAATCCAACACGACCCAAGTTCTTATAAAAGGAGATTAGGACACAGACTCTGCACACAGAGCAGACCAAGTGAAGACATAGCAGATGTTCATGTGTGGATGGCCGTCGTCAAGCTAAGGAGAGAAACTTCCAAAGAAACAATTCTGGCAGCGCTTTGGTCTCAGACTTCAGGCTCCCGAACTGTAAGAGAATACATTTCTTCTATTAAAGTCACCCATTTTGTGGTACTCTGGTTTGACAGCCCTGACAAACGAATGCACCACCGTAGGGTAAAATATAATGGGGGAAAAGGAAGGGGCCAGCACCAAGCTCTGAGTATATACAGCACCGCACGGTTGAACGGACTGGCAATAGCAGGCAAAGGAGCCCGAGCGAGTGGGCCCAGAGAGCCCGGAGAAGGGGCAGGTGAGTGTGGTGCAGTGTCCTGGAACGCGGGAGCAAAGATCTGCACGGAGGCATGGCTGAAAGCGGGTATAAAGACCTCCCTGGAAGCAAAATCCTTGCTTTTAGAAGAACCTGATGGATCCAGGCCCACCCCCCAGCCCCCAGCCTCTCCTGAAATACCACATGGAGGGCAGCTTGGGAGTGTGCTGGCCCCAGAACGGCCCCCTCCAACCACTGGAGTGAGCCCCACCCAAGGTACCAGCATCTGACCGGGGAGGGGCTCCATCAGGCAAGGTTGTGCCCTCACAAACTCAGGACGTGGGCTCCCTTAAGGAGCCACTATTTAGGCTTCTCAGTGTGTGCTCTGCAGACCTCCTAGAGCGTAAAGAGAGGTGTGATAATTAAATGCTCCTTCTTGGGGAAAAAAAAAAATGCTCCTTCTTGGGTCCTACTTTGATCTACTGAATCAGAAGGTCTGGGGCAGGGTCCATGCATCTGCATCTCTGAGGGCTCGCAGGTGGTTTTAGGCACACGGAGCTGCTGCACCAGCGTGTCCTGCTCTTCCAGTCTCTTCCCGCGCTCCTCGCAGTATTTGCTGCAAGGGCCACTTTCTCCCAGGGGAGGGAGGTGAAATTCGTTCTCTCTGCTGAAAGACCTGCCTGCTCTATCTCCCACAGACAGACGTGTTCCACTGTAGGGCTTATATCCCCTTATGCCACCTTGCTAGAGGGACTGACTGACCCAGTCCAGGCTAGGGCCTGGGAGAAAGAGTTCCTTCTCATGGAAAAACCTAACCATGCCAAACCTCCATCAACACACCGAGACCTCCAACCCAGGCTCTGCAACAAAGACCAGAACTTGCTCTACACAGCTCAGCAAGGTCGTGAGGGACTTGGCCTGGGTCTCGGCCGCTTCGATCCCTGGTGCTGTTCTCCAGAGTCCTGCCTGGGGCTGGCGCGGCAGGCGGCGGGCCAGCAGATGGAGCCCACAGTGCACAAAACCCTTGACCCAACAGAACGGAGAGGGCTGTGGAGTCTCCTGACTCTCCTTCAGAGCAGAGACCTGGAAGGCTGTGGGGTTGCGGGGCCAACAAGCAGCTGGGGCTCACCATTTCTATCTTCATTTTCCTGTTCTTTGGGAGAAATGTCACAGAGATGTGTTCTGGGAGAAAACACAGGTCCCATCGGAGCCCCGCCAGGATGCCAAGGGGACCAGGAATTGGGGGCCCTCAACTTCCTGAGCGTGGGGGAGTAGCCACCTGGAGCAATACACAGGTGCCGGGCCCTCCTCCGGGGGCGCTAGGCTCGGCAGGCCGTATGGCATTTGCGTGTGATGCCTGGCACATGCTGGGAAGCCACGAATGCATCCAGCGTGGAAGTAGGGAGAGGATCCAGAAGGTGGAGCTGGAACCCCCACAAGCTGTAGCTCCATACCTGGGGTCTTGGCTCACAATGCAAGTGCTTGGGCTGCATCTCAGACTGGGGAACTGGTCCCTGGGGACAGGCCAAGGGCGTCCGTGCTCTACCCAGCCCCCTGTGTGTGATGCAGAGCAGCTCTCAGAAGTGGTGCTGGGGGGCCCACGGAAAGGGAGGGTGGAAGCAGGGGGGTAGGACGTGGGGTGCTGAGATGTCTGTGGCTGAGGTCTGGCAGGCCTGTGGGGTGCTTCTGGATGAGTCTATTCCTGTCCTCAAAGGCCCCTGGAGTGGAGCAGCTGATGTGTGAGGGTGAGGAGTATGACTCTCCCGGTCAGAGAGAGAGACAGGACAGAGGAACAGGAGAAACAACGGGAGAGAAAGAGACCTAGAGAGAGAACAACAGAGTCCGGGGGATGAACACAGACAAACACGGGACCAGAAGTGAATGGCTGTAGGCACGGACAAAAGATGGCTGGGCTGGCATTCTCCTCTCTCTTCTGTTGGCAGCCATCAGCACTGGGCTCTGATGTACCTGCTTCTAAGAGGCCGGGCAAAGGCCGCTCACCTCGATCCACCTGGCACCCCGCGATGTGCAGCGGGGGCTTATTCAGGGCTAGGGTAGGATCGCGAGTCGGGTGCTGTCGAGCTCAGAAGCCTCCCTGAAGGTATCTCAGGGCCCATCACGAGGTGACGAAGAGAGCGTGCACCCAGGCACCTAGGACGCCTGGCCTGCTGCCACTTCACCTGCTTTATCAACCAGGCTTCTGCCTCTCAACTCCCTTGCTCATCCCTGTCCCTAGACACACACACACACACACACACACACACACACACACACACACACACACACGTTTGAAAATCACCTCCTTCACTTCGAAGCTCCTGAAGGGCAGGGACTTTGCTCAAAGTCTGCTGCCAAAATAAGTGAAAATAACCAGGATAGCTTTTAAAGGCATTGGGACAGGGATTGCCACTTAATAGTTTCTGAATCCTCCAAACTGCCTTGCACAGAGAATACGCGCATCATAATATTTCGCAAATAAATGAACCAATGATGGGCCGATGGACAGAATGAATGAGACCTAAGGACTGCAGGGCCTACTCTCAACACAGGGCTGTGCTCTGTGCATTGTGGGTGTGGAGCTCGGGGGGACCCTGAAGGAAATGAAGTCTGTCATCCAGAGAACACAAACCAGTGGCTTTTGAGCTAAACCACACCCAAAGATGAAGGCGATTTGGCCTTCACAGTATTTTTTAAAGTTACTGGACTAGCTGCCGGGGGTTAAAAGTTAAAAATGCAAACAACTCTTTTCGTGAAGTGTGGGGACCTCTGGCCACTCAAGGCCCGAATTCCCACCTGCTGGAGGTGGGAGTTGGCACCCACTTGAGGCAAGCGGGGTCTGCGCACGCCAGCCTGACCCAGTCTGCCACCAGGAGGGCCTCCAGCATTGGTACTGCCTGCCTGGCCCCTAGAAGCATCTCACTTTGCACCCCCATCTAAACTAGGGTTTTGCAAAGTGCAAAGGGCAACCCCTCCGCTTGAGGCGACATTAGCTTGGTGGGTCGTGACCGTCACAAGAAACGCAATGTAAGGGAGATAGCCTCAGAGGCTACAATGCAGAGAAAGAGTATGCATGGTTTCGTGGAACTTCTGCATCACGGAGTCACCGTCACAAAGTTGGCCAGTGACTGGTCTCCCTTACATAGGGTTGTGCAGCTGACCTTAGTCACAAGACAACTTCTGAAAACCTGCACCTGAGCAGACGTTTCAGTACTAGGATTCCCTGTGCGAACTCCCAGGGAGCTGGCATTCTGGACGGCGAATCATCTTCCCCAATTGGCTACTTCAGAGAGCTGTGGGATCTCTACACTGGGTGTTCCTAGGGTGGAACCCTGGTGTCCCAGGCGGCCCCCCTCGCCTCTCCCCCTGCCTGGGCTACAGGACAGACTGTAGGTAGGGTCCCATGCCTGCTCCTGGCCCCAGCCCAGCTGTACCTCTCCGTCAGGGCCTTGCTCTGCGTGTCCCGAGCTGCCTGCAGATCCTTCTCCAGCCGCTTCCGGGCCATCTCCAGCTGCTCCACCTCCCCCTGTGTCCACTTTCGGGGGCTGACGAAGCGCATCTCCTTCAGCAGCTCCTCCTTCTCGTTGATGAGGATCAGCCGGTCCCTTTCTGAGTCCAGCACCCCTGGCCAGGCCTCACTGTCAAGCTTGGCCAGTTGGATCTTCAGGTTGGCGATCCTGTGGGCGGAGAGGCGAGCGTGACGGGTGTGCCCAGGGGCGCTGCGGGAGCAGGGTCACAGGCTGTGTTTTCAAGGTTATGTACAAGGAGCCGTGACAGCCTCAGAGCCATCTCTGATGGTGACTGTCTTCACTGGACCAGCATGTCGTCTCAAGGAACCTATTTTTATCTAGCAAACACATGTGGTGCCTCCCCTGTGCCAAAAATGAGTAGGCTCTGCAGGGGTGGGGAGGAGATGTCAACAAAGCAATGTCCTTGCCCTGAGGGACACGAGCCTGGTAGAACAGAGAGCTGGATTCATCACCAGGCGATAGGCTCCTACCGCCAGCTATGTGACCTTGGGCAAGTCGCTGCGTGTCTCTGAAGGGAATAACGAAAACTCCTTTGTCATAGAGCTATGGTGGGAGGCTTTAGACATATTCCAGGAACTCGAAAAGCCCGGTGTTTGGCACGGAGTAAGCACTCAAATGAATGCTTCTGCTGCTACCGTTTTATTACCTGGTTTGACAACTTACTAGGTGTATAACGTCGGGCAAACTCCCTGAGCCTTGCTCTGAAAATGAGCCACTAACGCATCCAGAGGAGCCGGCACAGGACAGGTGCTCAGCCACCGGCCGTGGGGAGCCCACTGCAATGACAGCGCACGCTGTGGCTGCTCACTGGGTGTTCCCAGTCCAGAGACTGGGGTCAGAGACCTTGAGCCGGAGAGTCTTAGATTGTTGGTAATGTGAGTTTCCAGCACACGGCCTGGTACACCGCAGGTACTTATGAACATTAAAAGGAAGGAGTTGGGAGCTCTATCCCTTAATCTCTTTGAGATGCAGTCTCCTCACCTGTAAGGTGGGGTCAGTAATGGAACCTGCAAGGTGGGTTATGAGAACCGAATGAAAACTCACCACCCAGAGCTCTTTATATGTTGCCAAGTGCTGGACAGAAATAAAGTTATCTTTGGACCAAAATGAGATTTACAATGTAACTAAGATGAGTGCTACAAAGATCTCAAAGGGATCGTGACCTAATCCTTTTGGATTCAACCTTCTCGAAGGCTTTCGGCATCACACTGTTGCCCCACCCAACCCCT
Organism: Martes martes; assembly: GCF_963455335.1. NCBI lineage: Eukaryota > Metazoa > Chordata > Mammalia > Carnivora > Mustelidae > Martes > Martes martes. Next base: position 108,410,851 of record NC_137892.1, read on the forward strand.
ACAGTGTGTATAAGACCTGGCGGTGAGGCCGCAGGACAGAGGGCCACAGGGGACATGGCTCACTGAATCCTGCATGGCATAAACACGGCTGGCACTTGACGTGTGCCCAGGCCTCTGGACTCTCAGTTCAATCTTACCTGCAGATGTGTGGCCCAACCTTTCAATTATAGAAACGTTGCTGGGGACAAAATCTCCACAGTGTGTCGTGAAAATTCCAGGCAGACAAACACATCTGGGTTTGCTCATTCCCAGCCAAGTGCATCAGAGGAATTCTTGGAATTGATTAATTTATATGCCACATTCACAAAGAGAGTAACCTGGGACAACTTTGTAGCTTTCGCCACTCTGAGGATGGAGTGGTCTGGGCAGGTCTGGCAGGGGCTCCACTAGGGGTGGTGCACTGAAGGGGTGATTGATGCTTAATGCTTACATGTACTTTCTAGTGGAGCTTTCCCCTGTGCTCCTTAACCTTTGGGCTACCCACCTTTTGGTGGATATGATGAAAAGCACTAGACTCGCTCTGCAGAAATGCACACATGACAAAACTTAGTATGCAGACTTTTCATTACAGCCACCTGCCCTCCCTTCTTCAAGTCCTGCAGCCTCTGCTTTCCATCCAGTGGACCGCTCGGTCCTTGACACTTAAACTACCTCTGGGTGAAAAGAGGGTTTGAAGCTGGGTAATGGCACATGAGCCAGGAAGCTCTGCGATGAGAAGTTTAATGGCTCAACCCCAGAGGGAAGACTGCAGTCCTTGGGTCTCTCCAGAACTGATCCTCTAAGATAGGCATTACTGTAGGCTGGAATGGATCCAGGGTTCAGAGTGGTCCCCTTCAGAGGGGACAAGGGGCCATCCAAATGCAGAAGTCCTGCTCTTTTGCTGGGCCTCTAGGGGGAGCTGAAATAATGCACAGTGTGTTTTCTCTACCTGACTAGGATCTAATTTCTCCTCCTCTGTTAACAATACTCCACATTTTCTTTGGGAAATCACTCCTCCCATACTTAAGCCATTTGGTTCCCACAAAGCTGATCTCAATCCCCTTCCCAGAGTTAGGCACATGACCCATGCGTAGACCTTCAGAGAATTCTAATTCCTCCAACTCTGCAACAATGATTGGTTCACCAGGAAAAGCCAGGGAGCCTCAAACTCAAAACCCATCAAATCTGTTGGGAAAGGCAGGTCCTCCTTCTGCTGGGGTTACTACCCCGATAGTATATAACTCTAGAATTGCTGGGGGTCACCTTTACATTTTGTTAGGAAAGTCTGTCAACACAAAGGCAAGCAGGGTGGAGAGGGGAGAAACTGAGTCTATGTAACATGATTTGAATCCCTAGATCCAGCTGTGCCTGAAGCTCGTTTATTCTACAACTTGGGAATTCAATAAGCCAACAAATTCCCTTTTCCGCTTCTTCTAGTTTCTGTTGGATTTCTGTCACGGCTACAAAGGGTTCTGCTGCTCACACAGAGTTGGCAGAGGGGCAGAGACGGGTGCTCCCATACTCTGTGTGGCCTGGTGTCAAATGTCCGTGGGCCAGGTAGCATGTGGATGTGATATGCCTGGCTTCGATCACCCCACACTCTGTGGGTTCCTTCCCAGGAAGGCTGGCTCCGTGCTTAAGAAGATTGCAGACTGGGAGCCAGACTCTGATTCAGAGTTCAGAATCCGACTCCATCATCTTGAGAAGTCCTAAAATATCTTAGACCTTACCTTTCTCTTCTCTACCATGGAGATAATACAAACCACGCTATCAGGTTGTTCTTAAAATTCAGTGAGATGATACACATAAAGATGCTCTACTACAGTACCTGGTACATAACGGATGCTCCAAAAATAACAGCTTTGCTTATGGTCTTAATTTTATTTGTGGCAGTGGATCCCAACTGAGGTCTACACAGTTTGTGAGCACAGCTGGCTCCCCGTTGGGCAGGAGACACTGTAGTGCTCAGGATCCAGGGTCTGTTTCACCTTATCCCTAAAACCTCCACTGTGCTCCTTCAAACCAGGCTACTCATAGGATCACTGGAAAACCCTGATTACAGAAACCGAGCCGAGTAAGTAGAAAGAGAACAAGGCTCAGAGGTGTCAAAGATCTGGGTTCAAAGCACAGTGCCACTTTTTACCTAGTTAAGTGTCTCTGGCTCAGTCATTTCTTCTCTGAGCTTCAGAGAGGGTTAAAATATAAAGATTGTAATCCTTATCATCATAATCGTGGAGGATTAAAGAGGAGGAGGTGTGTGAAAAGTCAGGCAAGGAGCAGACACTGTGCAATGGTGGTTGTCGTCACTGGAGCCATCCCGTCCCCAGCCCCTAATTACCTTCTCTTAGCCTCTTCATATCGAAGGCGCAATCTGACCTTCTCTGCCAACTGATTGTTGCTGCTCGTGCCAAACTGGGGGAAAGAACAAAGTCGGGAATTATAGGGCCATTGTGGCCGGTGCGGAGTTGGATTTCAAGAGCTCATGAGAGACTTGACAGCTTGCGTGGGAAGTAACTAAGAATAGCCCCCAATTACTGAGTTGGCTGTGTGATAGCAGGGAAGCTAGTCGGGCAGACACTTTCCTTCCTGCAGGCTGTGGGAAGACCCCCAAATTCAGACATCCATCACTTCCAGTAGAGAAGCTGAGCACCCAGAATATCATCTTGCAGCCCCGAATGGCTTGGAGCCCATTCAAGCCCCAGCAGCATGGAGGACAGCTGGTCAGAAGGAAACAGGGGCAACCGATATACAAGAAAGACATCCTGGGAGAGATGGGGAGGGGCCCAGCTGAAAACTCAGGGAGGCTGCAGGCAGGACTGAAACACTGAGTGACTGAGAAGAAGGTCCTGGAACCGGCAGGGAGGCCTACAGTGGCTTGGAGCTGAACACCTGGGTAGCATGAGAGGGAGGGCAGAGCCCACTGGCCGCATCATTCTGTCACGAATGGCAGGAAGCTCCAGGGCTCACCGAAGCAGACATGGACAGAGCTTCTCCTCACAAGTGTGGACACAGCAGAAGTAACCAGGGAAGAATAGCATTTAGCCATGAGGCTGGGAGGTGGGTCTGCACAATGTCACCTGCTCTAGGAAAACAAAAATTCTCCAAACGAGCCAGATGGCCGTGGGTCAGTCCTGCTCTAAAACTTCTATGGAGTAAATCCGGAAGGCACTCACACTATTTACTACTGTGACCAGCCTGAGCTTTCTGAAAGCTGCATGTAATGTTTCCGGACAAACAGAGGGAAGATATCACCTGCTTTATAGCTGGGGAAAGAAAAACAGAATGGTGATACAAATCTGTAAAAAGGGAGCCCAAGAGAGACCCTGGTCCTTCAGACCCACTTTCTGTGCAACATCTAGAGATGCAAGCACGTGGCCAGGCAACACCTGGGACCATGGAGTCAGCACTGGCTTTTCCTCACACTGTCACCTCATGTCATCCTGGGGCCAAGAGGTCTGCAAGAGAACAGAGCTCCAGGAGGCTGAGTTAACAGCCAGGCCCACAGAGAGACACCGGTCCACACCTCAGGTGCGAAACAAGAAGGTGGCAGCCCTCTACAGCCGCCTCCTGCACGCACGGCCTACTCACACTTCCTGAGATGTCCGTCTGGGAGCTCACATCCAGGTACTGTTTCGGCAGCGGGAAACCTGAACTTTCCAGAGAGCTGTTGCTGGACCACAGGTCAGAGTGGGACCCTCTCTCCGTGCGGAAGCCATCCTTCAGCATGGCGAGGCTCTAAAGAGGGGAGGGCAGGGTTAGCGACACAATTGCCTGGGAGGGAGCTCTGGTCTGTCACCCTCCATGTGCTCTCCACTCTGCCCTGCATCATTCAGTAGGAAGCCACGCTCGTTCCGGGAAGGTAAGTAAAGAGCTAGCAGCAAGGGCGTAGTTGCTCGGGGCCGGGGCTTTTCCCTGGGAGAGACCGGTATGGACCCCGGCTCTGGAGCCACAAGGCCTGACTTGGAATCCCTGCACTGCTACCTCCCAGCTGTGGGACCTGAGCTAGTTGATGAAGCACTCTGTGCCTCAGTTTCCTCTCCTGAAAAACAGGAAGAACCACAGGTCCTATGTCATGGGACTATCATACTGATTTAAAGAGGTGACCAGGCTAAGGTGCTAGCACAGCTGATTCTCATTACCTGTCAGCTTTACCACCAGCTTACTGAACCCTGACATCGGTCCTGTGAGAAAAGACTGACGATTAGCCCCATTTTATCGATAAGGGAGTTTTTCCATGGAAAGGCTGGCAAATGACAGAGCACGATTTGGCCTGGTCTGTCTGACGGAAGACTCAGCACTCTTAATTGCTAATTACAATAGGAACACGGCCTGGATGTTTTCATCGTGCTGCTGCCCTGGGCAAGAGCTTCAAGATCATTCTCTGTCAGAGACCATAAAGCTCCCTTCACAAAAAGGATAAAGCTTCACATAAAGCTTCCTTCACGATAAAGGAGCCTGATTCCTAATCTGCCAATGGGAACACAAACACACCCAGTATCTCAGAGGTCAGGGTGGCTCCTGTGAGGGGAGGTGGAGTGTCCAGGGATTAAAAAAACAGGCTTCTGAGTCCATGTTCATGGGTTCAAATCCTGGCTCTACCACTGACTCTGAGCTGTACAGTTGTTAGCTGTGAGAAGGGGTGAACTAGGGCTAGTGTAAGAGACGAGGGAGGCGGGGGTGCCTGGGTGGCTCCGTGGGTTAAAGCCTCTGCCTTCCGCTCAGGTCATGATCTCAGGGTCCTGGGATCGAGCCCCACATCGGGCTCTCTCTGCTCGGCGGGGAAGCCTGCTTCCTCCTATCTCTCTCTGCCTCTCTACCTACTTGTGATCTCTGTCTGTCAAATAAATAAATAAAAATCTTTAAAAAAAAAAAAAAAAAGAGACGAGGGAGGCACAATGCGTGCAAAGTGCCCGGCACGTGACATCACACTGACCCTCATTTGTTCAGTCCTCAGCACAGACAACAGGTGATGAAATGCTTAGGAAGATGTTACATTTTGATGTGGGGGCTATCGATGTTGAAACCACCTCCCTATCTGGCCGAGAAGGATGCCAGGTGGCCAGTGTGAGCGGCAAGGACATGCCCTTCGGACTGGAGCGGCCGGCTCCTGCTGCAACTCTGCCAGCGGCGTGACCTTATGCAAGTCACCTAATGCTTCTGAACCTCCCTTCCCTACTCTGTGAGACTGGAAGTGCGAGAAAACGAGCAGTGAGAACTCAGTGACTGTGCAGAATGCAGAAACACCGCGAGTCCTGGCACAGAGAGGTGCTCGGGAGAAATCCACGTGGGACCCCCCACCCCCACCCCACCCCGCCACCGATCCCTGGAACTCTCGTACCTTAATGAGATCTTGCTTTTCTTTTTCTCCACAAGTGATGGCCTTTTTGATGGCTTTTGTTTCTCTCAAGACAGCCTGAGCTTCATCCAATTTGTAGCTGCCCTGAGCATCAGACATTTTCTTATCGATTCTAGGAAACAGTCAATGGGGAAGGTCAAACAAAGATAGGGTGAGGGATGGAGTCTGAGTCTCCCCAGGGGAAAAGCAGACGATGGACTTCAGTGCCGTAAGAAGGCTCCTCTCTGTCCTGCACACCCGCCCTCCCCAGATCCTGCCTGTGGGATGAGGCACAGCAGGTGCCTGTGAAATGTCTCATGGTGTGGGGCTGCAGAAGCGACACCACCCTTGAAACCAAGCACCAGCTCTTACGGGAAGCTTTCCCTGATTACCTCCCTGTCTCCTCCAGGCTGGGCTAGGAATTCCCCTAACACCGTATGTAGCTGTGACACCACAACCATTACGTTGTGTTCTACTTAGTGCTATACATGGTGGTATCCTTGACTGATCCCTGGCAGGCTTGGGACAGGGGTGGGACTGAATAAACTTAGCATCTGGCACAGAACATTCCTTTAACTTGGGGTCTCTCAACCTCAACATCTTGACATTTGAGGAGGATGATTCTTCAAGGTGGGGGGCTGTCCCGTGCATTGTTGGATGTTTAGAGGCATCCCTGGTCCTGCCCAGGACCAGGTCAGGAGCATCCTGACCCCAAGCTGTGACAACCAAAAACGCCTCCATACTTGCCCAGTGCCCCTTGGGGTAGAGGAGCAAGATCATCCCCCGATGAGACCCACTGGCTTTAATAAGCATTTGCGAGTCAACAGGCATAATAAAGGAAAGCTGTGAATGATGAAGAACTCCCAGCCCTGCGACTCAGTGGTGTGACCTTGGGCACGGCCCTCAATGCACGGAGGCTTGGCTTCTCCTCTGAAAAAACCTGGAAAAGGTCACCTGCCCAGCTAATGTTCACGAAAACGTTAGGAACGTCAAACAGGATAAAGGATGGATAGTCAGGTGGTGGACTAGAAAGTATGGACGAAACCAGCTTATCGAGGCACCCCATCCAGGTTCATTTTGGTGGTGGAAAGGAGTAAAAAAAAAGGTTAAGGGTCTTGATGTTGCTTTCTGAAGACCAGACCACGCCAGAGATGGTGGAGGTCTGGCCCCTGGGGAAGGAGGCTGTGGTGTTGAGGAGCTTCGGAGGAAAGAGATGAATTTTTACTGCTTCACACTTTCCCCAAAGGCTAGGCCTGAGGTCTCAGTCCCCAGTGGAGGAAAGGAAGTCTTACAGTCTGAGGGAACACCACAAACCCATTATTTCAGGATGAGAAACCGCTCACAGGCATTCCTCTCTGGTTTCCTGCTAGAGGCCAAACTGTCCTGGGCTAAAAATAACCTGAGTGGGGAATCACTGACGGCGGCGGGAGCAGGTTTTCCTCCGGGTCTGTCTGTGCCTCCAAGCGGGAGAGAGGGAGAGAACCCGGGTCTCAGCACGGCCCTCCCCCTGCCCGTCCGTTATTTCAGCCTCCGTGGAGAGAAAACAAAGCCCCATTTATGTGTCCCCACTAAAAATAGCCTGTCTATTCCTTTCGAGGACTTGGGCCTGAGCAAGCCTGCCAGGTTGGCTAAGACCGGTCTCAGATTTAGTTTGAAAAATTAGTCTAAAGGGAGCTTTCTGTAGCAGAGGCCTACCCGAGATGCTCTGTGGAGAGGAGGGTCCCCCAGGACTGGAGGTGGCCCTGCCCCAAGTTGGGGGGGGGTGAAGGAGAGATGCCATTTGCTTGAGCAGGGCTGGGGGCTCCGGGGAGGGGGCTGTGCCCTGCCGTCCTCTGCCAGCAGGGTGAGGAAGGCTCTGAATCCTCAGCAGGATGAGACAGAAGCGGTTTGTCTGCTGTGCCCTGGGCTCCTCAAACAGCCTCTACCTGATTTCTCTCAGGGGCCTTAGCAACCCAGGCTCTGGAATTTGGCTCCAGAGAGGAGCTCCAAGAGGGAACACTCTTGGGATTGGGGGGGAGGGGTAGGGGAACAAAGGGTCGCCATTATGTGCTCAGTGAATGAATCTCTCTCTCTCTCTTTTTTTAGTTAAGGGAAAGAAAAGTTGTGTGTTTGCAGGGGAGGGGAGGGTGTAGTGGGCTGCGTGTGTTTTAGAATTTCCAAATCACGCAGCTGTCCAGAGTCACACACCCACTAGCCACAGCACAGCCACAGAGAAGCAGGGCAAAGGCTCTGACAGCAGCCAAGTCCTTTTGGTCTTGTCCAGACAACTCTCACCTGGGCAGGGAGGCTCTGGGGACATGGGGAAAGACACCTCACGGCCCTCCTCCCCAACAGAGGACATACCAAGTCTCAGTTCTTTCCTATTTACAAAGCTCGAGGCAGCTGATGGATCCAAGTCCCGAGCTTTCATCTCGATTTTCCTTTTTAGTTCCCATAAAGGTGTCCTTCAATTCTCACCAGCCTTTCCCTTTTTTAAAACTGGGGCTGCTGACCATGAACATGGTCATGACAGCTGGATGAGTTTCACCTTCTCCCGTGCTCTGTGAAGGGAAGAGGCTGAGAGGTAGAAGTGACGAGATCACCTCCCACCACTAGCCTCTGAAAAAGATCCCAAAGCACATGGAAAAAGGCCTCATGTTTTCTGGGTATGAGGAGGGGGTTATTAAGGATGAAGCCAGGAAGGAAGGTATTAGCACATGAGTGGCAAAACACAACAGTCTTGGGTTCTAATCCTGCCCGGCTGCTTACTGGCGGGGTGGAGAGCGTGGCGGGCTATGGTCTATGTTCAACCTCATCAGTGCCCTCATCTATAAAACAAGGCAGAACAAAAACTTCTCTTAAAGGGGAAGAGACAGTGAATTGAGGTGACTGATGCATAGTGTTTGCCCAGTATAGCCTTTACCCTGGGGCAAACAGAGTTCCTCTGAGTTCCTCCCCAAATCTAAGCCAGCAGGTAGCTGCAGGTGATCCCCCCACATCCCTTGCTGACCGTTACACTCACTGCCAGGCACTGTCACACACGTCCGTTTCATCTTCATAATCACTTACTTTTCAGATAAAGAAACCAAAGCTCAAGGGGGTTGTCATTTTTGCAAGGTCCCAGGGAACGGGGATTTGAATCCAGGCCATCTGCCTCTTGAGGCTACGTTCTGAACCCTCTATGCCAAGGTGTGCAAGAATGCAGATGCCTTCTCTCACGCCGAACACGGAGCCCACTTCGGGTAAGGAGTGTGGGCGGTCGGGGCTGCCATGAGTCTTATCTGGGCCTGATATCAAACATCAGTTGGGCAGAGGGAGGAGGAAAAAAAGGAGGCTTGTCTTTGGGGTTTCAGCGTCAGCTTACCAAAGAACAAGAATTTTCAATGCTGCTACAGGGTGACAAAGTGGTAAAACAGGTTTGTGGTGGCTCAGAGAATAATGGGAAACGTTCTAACCAGAAGCTTCTGAGGATTCCAGGAAGGTGGGGGAGGGCCCTGCGGTAAGATGACATGGGAGTGAGTAACCTTTAAACCATGTGTTCAGAATCTGGAGGGCTCAGGAGGTTATTTGCCTTATAGATCACAAAGAGGACTTTCCTAAGCTCATATTCCTGCTCTTGCTGTCAGTGGCATATGGATATAGATGTATATTAATAATGTACGTATCTATATAAGCACACCTACATAAAACCGTATTTTACAATAATTTATAGTACAAAAACGTATTATACACAATCTATACTTTCTTAGACCTTGTGTGTGGGGTGTTCATCGTAGCTCCCCCGCCAGGCAGTGGGGGCTTGGGGGGTAGGAAGATGGGAATAAGAACCAGCCAAACCCTGAGAGTGGTCACAGTTCCCCGATTCACAGAGCCTGGAGGCAGGCATCCTGAGGTTTGGAGCTGCGGTGACAGAGTGGTGGGGGTGGATCTGAGGTTCAGAGGATGAGAAAGGTACAGGCAGAGAGAGGGAGAAAAGGCAAGTGACTAGAGAAGCAGTTGTGTGTAGGGATGTGGCCTCCCTGGGAATCTAAGTGAGATGTCCCGTACAATAGAGAAACGGACTGCGTGCTCTCCCTGGGGCTTCCAAGAGGCCCCCAGACACCCTGCAATGACTGCACACCGAGTCTATTAGACGCACTGAACATGACTCAACGCACAAGTATTCGCTGCCTGTGTGACTATTCACAAGAAGCTAATGCTTACTGAGCACCTACTATGGGACTCGGTTTCCTACAAGAACATTCCTTACAGAGTAGTAACGAGAATGAAATGAGGTCAACCAGGCAGAAACACTGAAAGTGCTTCCTGGCAGAGAAACTGCTCAGCAAATCTTAGCTAGTGTAATAATGATAACAGCAATCAATGCACCTGCTCTAAGGAAACAACAGAGCTGTTTGCTGGTGGCAAGTCAGCTTCTCAATATTCCATTTGGTCAAAGTTACCCCGGAAACTCCCTAAGTCGCCCGCAGAGTACAGTAAGCGTGGAGCTGTGCACGCTCGTCTGGTGATCTGTGTGTTGTGGAAGAGAGCCTTGTTCCTTCAGCGGGGCACATGAGCTGCTCGTCTTTAGGGGCCAGGGGAAAGAAGAGTGTGTTTTGTTTGGGTGTGTACCAGATCCTACTGGATCTTCTGGAGGAGATGAGACAGGTGACCAGAAATGCCCAGCAAAATTGTTTCCGTGACTGCCTGGTAAAACTCAAGGGAACGGAACAGACTTTAATGGCTTCAGGAATTCAGAGGACAATGAGAACTCTGGTTTGAAAGGATCCCCCTTGGGGAGCCTGGGTGGCTCAGTCAGTTAAGCGTCTGCCTTCGGCTCAGGTCATGATCCGAGGGACCTGTGACCGAGCCTGCATCAGGCTCCCTGTTTGGGGAGGAGTCTGCTTCTCCCTCTGCCCCTCCCCCCATTCATGCTTGCATGCTCTCTCTCTCTCTGAAATAAAATCTTCAAAAAAAGAAAAAAAAAGAAATGATTCCCCTTTTCTCTTCCCACACCTCAACCCTGGGAGGCAGTATTTTCGGTAAATACCAGTGGACAGCTGGAATCGAATGATTAGAGTGGCCTTACAGAGAGACAGACAGGGGCAGCCAGGGGAGGACGGGACCTTCCCACACTCTGCAAGACACAGTGGACTTACTTCTTCAGGGTCTGAAAGCCGCGCTCTTTGAACTGCAGCTCTTGCTGGAGGTGAACCATCTCTCTCTTGAGCTTGTTGACCTGGATGGCAGCAGACCACAGACGGGGCTAGATCAGAGGTTGATATGGAACTGCGGGCTGCCTTCTCCTCCAAGGGGATCCCAGAGCCCCTCCACAGCCCCTGCATAATGACTTAGGTTGATATCCCTTGGGCCACATGGTCCTAACACCTTCCCCTCACTGATGTTGCCTTGGTCTCTGCAGCTGCTCGTGTGGTTGGCAGCCCAGCCTGGCTGTCCTGCAGGTCATCCTGGGTCAGGCCTCACTTGAGGGAAACAGGAAGTGGACAGTGCTCCCTGACCTGAGATAGAGCTTAGCCTTCTTACTGCCTAGCCGGGTGACCTCTCTCAAGCCACCTCGCCTCTCTGAGCCTCCCTTTCCCATTCAGACAGATGAGAAACATGGTCATTCGTAGGGCTGTGCATTTCTTAGAGCAGGTAACGGGTACAGGGGTGCTGGGCATGGAGGCGAGAGGCAAGACATAGCCCATGGAGCCAGACTGGACCAGCACGAATGCTTTGTTTGGCTTGCAGATATTAAATAAAAAAAGTTAACTGCTAATAATGAAATATTGAGAGATTTCCTATAACAAGCCTAAGTATAGTTGTTTTCTAAAATTAGAAGGTCTGCTGACTCTAAGCCCTCATTCCAGCATGGCCCCAAGAGGGGAGGGCTACAACTCAACTACACCTTTAGACAGGGCCCAGCTCTCTCGGTCACTCACTTCCCACCAGTCCCTCCGGCTTCACCCCAAGCCCACTGCCCCCTTTCACGTTTTCTTGCAGGCATGTGAATTTGGAGAACCTACTTGAAGTGTAACTGAACCACTGTTCAAAATGCTGGCTTTCCCTTGAGCAAGTCCCTTAACTGCTGTGCTTTCGTTCCACATCAGGACAATGGGGATCCTATTAATCCCCAAGAAGTCAGGAAGTCATTATGATGAAGCAGTTAAATAAGACGATGGAGAGCATGCAACAGCTAGGAAAACAGCACATGATGTGACGCCCTGTGGAGGCAGCCTGAGTCCTTGTGACCCCGGGCGAGCTCCTCAGCTCCCCTCAGCTTGTGTGTGCTCATCACTAAAGTGCAGACGCGGACAATAGCTGCTTCACGGGCTTGCTTCGAGAACACGAGACATAAAGCCCTGAGCCCTGTGCCGGGATGCAGTGAAATGGCAGCCGTGGTTACCGTCACAATTACTGTGACAACTGCCGCCCCCGCTATCACTTGGGATCCTGGCAGTCGGCATGGGCCGCCACTGCCTGGTGGAAGCACCTGCTCCGGTCTTGTGGGCGGGCAGGGCGAGGGGCCTGGGGCTGCCTCTGTGACCCCCCTCCGCAGTACCGGCAAAGGGGCCCTACCCGGGATTTCGCGGTGGCAATCTCAGCCTTCAGGATCTCAGGGTCGTACTTGGAGCTGGATGATGAACCCGACACCACTGCAACGAGAAAGAGAAGAAAAAAGTTCTGTAGAAGAAACACATTTTGGTAAAGATGGCTTGTTTGGCCATCTACATAAACCCAGAAAATAATGACTACAAGTGAACCACCTAAATGTCCAACAAGGGGGGAAATGTGCTGAGTAAACAGGGTGCATGCATAAACGAGGACAACACAACTTAATGTGATTTAAAATGATGGTGCATGTTGGTTAAGCGTCTGCCTTCAGCCCAGGTCATGATCTCAGGGTCCTGGGATCCAGCCCTGTGTCGGGCACACTGCGTGCGCAGCAGGAAGTCTGCTTCTCCCTCTGTCCTTGCCTCCTCCCTTCACTCTCTCTCTCAAATAAATAAGTAAAATCTTTAAACAAGTAAGATAAAATGATGGTGCAGAGAAATCCCAAGCAAGGGAAAATGTTCAAAAACGTGGTGTTACCTGAAAACAATAGTGTACAAAAAAAGCAATAAAGAGTTACTTAAATTTGGAAAATATACAGTTAATACATACACACACAGATGCATCTTAAAAAAAAGAAGCACAGAAAGAAATATGCCAAAAAAGATAATATTGATATCTAGAGATGTAGATGATGAATAATATTTTCATTTTTGTATTTTTATTTTCTACATTTTCTAAGATAAACATACTTTTACAATCAGAAAAAATTACTAAAGATACTATGTATCATACTTTGCAATATTAATATACATTTTTAAGGGAAAATAAATTACTCATAATCTCATCACCCCAATACAATAATCTTTTCTCACAAGTTACTTTCCACTGCTTATCCACAATTCTTTCTTTCCTTTTTTTTTTTTTTTAAAGATTTTTAATTTTATTTATTTGAGACAGAGAGAGAGAACATGAGCAGGGGGAGAGGGCCAGAAAGAGAGGAAGAATGAGAAGCAGGCTCCCTGCCGAGCAGGGAGCCCAACGTGGGACTTAATCCCAGGACCCTTGGATCATGACCTGAGCCAAAGCCAGACACTTAACCGACTGAGCCACCCAGGCGCCCTGCTTATCCACAGTTCTATTACGTAGTTGTATTCTTACTGCATTTTTAAAATTTTAAAATAGTATTTAGGTCTTGAAAAGATATCTTAAGACTTACAAAAATGAGCACAACAGAGTAAAATATATTTAAAGTAAGAAAAATGAGACAAAGGAAAAACAAGAATGAGGAAGTACACCCACAGGTGTGAGGTTAGTTAGGGCTCAGGCAAACAGGGAAGGTCCCACTTCCTCACCAGGTGCCACAGCCTCGCTCTGAGCTTCCGAACTGGTGATGTGAAGAGGGAAAGGGGCCCGATGGAAGGTTCGAGGTGTCCTTAACGTAAACACAACCTCACCGTTCAGGACAAGGACAGGCATTCTTGGTATGGAGGCTGGGGAAGAGTTCCTCCCATGGGGCCTTAATCCCACCATACTTGAGATTCCATCCTCTCCCGCCCCTTTCCCCCACTGTCACCGGAACAGTGTATGCACCCACGAGATCACCTGCTGGGACCTAGCGTTTTCTGAGGATAGGGACTGGTGGCAATTTCCAGGGTCCAGAGGTATAAGTGACAGTTGCGAAGGGGATACTGCTCTTTGGATCTGGTTAAAATACTGGAACGGATCTTCCGATCACACCGAAGGAAAGTTAAAATGGAACACTGAAAAGTTCGGCAGAAGGGAAATAAAAGTGTTCTGCGTAATTACAGAAAAGATGTTTTGCACCAAAGGCAGTGTTGCATTTCTGCCCAGTTTACAGTGAGGAAGAGGAAGAGGTAGAGGCTGGGTTTTACTACAAGAGATCACCTGGGTTGAGTGGGGAAACCTTGTGGTCCTCCCTGTGAGCGTGGAACAGAGATTTTAGATACAGATTCTTGTTTCCAGCTGTAAGTGCTCATTTCCTGCATTCTAATTCCCTGGTGACTACTGGACTTAGGGATTTCAGGGTGGGACTTGGCTGGATACAGAGCTGGAGGCTGATTTAAGCCACATTTCCCAGACAGGCACTTTTCAACAAAATGTTAAGGTCGTTGATATTTGTTACCCACTGATCAATTGTAAAAACACAGTGGAGAGAGTCACTGGTGCGGAAGATGGGGCGAGCTCAAGAAGGAGGGTGTCTGTTCTGCGAACGGCCCATCCTGCCAACCCCTCTGCTGTCCCGAGGTGCTGCCGGACTGGGGTCGACACTCCAGGGAACGGTAAAGGTGAGCATGGAAGCAGCCAGGGGAGCCCAGGAGACATTGCAAGACCTTACCCCACCAGAGAGAGCATGGCTGTGGGGACCGGCAACGCCACCCAGCGCGGACCTGCAGAACATGGAGTGGTCCTGGGGCATACTCAAAAATCCCGGGGGACGGGAACCCGAAAAAGAATAGACTCCCACCAACTGGGCCACTGGGGGCTTGAATTCCTCTGATCTGGAGCACCACTGCTAAATGCACTATCTGTACCCCAAAGCTCCTGAATGGGATGTGGCTTGATACTATTTTTTAAGTAAGCATTTTATCTTACTAAAAAATACATGTGGAAAGGTGTACAAGTCAGGTGTGCAGCTTGATTAATTTTCACCAAAGAAACACACTTGAGCTCTTTCTGCCCACGGGTCCTGCCCCTGTGCTTTAATAAAACCACCTTTTTGCACTGGGAGCAAAGGAAAAAAAAAAAAAGGTGAACACACTCACTTTATCCGCACTGTAATCAAGAAACAAATCATCAACCTCCCTCCCCTTGGACCTCTGTCCCTTCACTACTCCTCCAGCCAAGGAATCTTATATTCAAACCGGACCGTAAAGGCTGACTTTAAGTGCTCACCTTTTTACCATTTTTAATTGTTAAGCTTTTATTCAAGTTATGTACAAACACCAATTTAACAGTCCCACACAGTACAAGGTTTTGCTCTAAAAGAACATTCCATAGGTACCTATCCCATATCTCATTCCCCAAAAGGGAGCCATTTCAATATGTCCAGTTCATTTCTTGGTTATCAAAAAGCAGCGGGGCGCCTGGGTGGCTCAGTGGGTTAAGCCTCTGCCTTCGGCCTAGGTCATGATCTCAGGGTCCTGGGATCGAGCCCCGCATCGGGCTCTCTGCTCAGCGGGGAGCCTGCTTCCCCTTCTCTCTCTGCCTGCCTCTCTGCCTATTTGTGATCTCTGTCTGTCAAATAAATAAATAAAATCTAAAAAAAAAAAAGCAGCAAGGTGTTTTTGGTTTAGGCATTATTTACTTCTCTCTCTGGAGGCCCAGGATTTAGCTTCCCTCCCTTCCGCAGCCCTGTCCCAGCACCCGTGCCCCCTCCCCTGCCCCCCATCCTCACAGACGGCAGGCAAAGCCATCTTCAGTGTTTGCATTACTTTTACTTTGTAAACACTCCTTGGGCCAGAGGCATGCAGCTGACTTTGCTTACTTTTCCATTCCAGCACATTTTGGGGGGTTTATTTTTCCTAGAGTTAATAATTGTCATTTTTATGCTTGCTCACTTTCTACAAACTTCTCACAGATTCCACCTCACGCTCTGCCAGTTATCTGAGCCTCCCCTCCCAGGGTCTGCTTCCCACCCGGTCCCACTTTTGGCACTGCCTGGCCTGGGCACGTGAGCTGGTCGCTCTCTCTGCCCCACAGGCGCCCTGAGATATCCTCCTCACCCTGCTCCTCTTTCCTAAATTCCATGTCTCCCTCTCCTACCAGCTCTTTCAGTAGAACACCAGCAGCTGCCCAAGAAAAGAAGGCCACAAAGGAAAGAAACTTTTGAAATTGTGCCTGTCTAAAAATATCTTTGTTCTACTCTATAGTTGATTAAAGGTAGTTTTGCTGGATATAGAATTCTAGGTCGGAAGTGATTTTCCTTAAAAATTTGAAGGCATGGCTCCATTGTCTTCTAGGTTTCCAGTGTTACTGTTGAGCTATTCCGAGTTTCGGTAATTTTTGTGTGACCTGGTTTTTCTCTCTGAAAGCTTTCAGGATCTCAGATGGCTCCATGTTTGAAGTTTCACCATGGGTATGTCTTGGTGTGAGCTGACTTTCATGCTTTGTGCTCACTGAGAGCCCTTTCAACCTAAAAACTCTCCTCCATCTGTTTCGGGAAATTTTTCTGAAATTATTTTACCCGACACTCCTTCTCCTCTGTTTCCTCTGCTCTCTCTGGAACTTTTATTACTCTGATAGATTTCCTGGCCTGGTGCTCTATTTTTTTTTTTTTCCTCTTTCTCGCTCTCTCTCATTTTCCATCTCGTTCTATTTTTGCTCTGCTTTTTGGAAGATTTCTTCAGTCTTACCTTCCTACTGTAAGACTGTCTTACAGTCTTCCTACGGATTTTAAATTTCTGCTATTGTATTTTAATTTCTAAAGGCTCTTGGGGCACCTGGGTGGCTCAGTGGGTTAAAGCCTCTGCCTTTCGGCTCAGGTCATGATCCCAAGGTCCTGGGATCAAGCCTCGCGTCGGGCTCTCTCCTTGGCGGGGAGCCTGCTTCCTCTTCTCTCTCTCTCTGCCTGCCTCTCTGCCTACGTGTGATCTCTGTCTGTCAAATAAATAAATAAAATCTTACAAAAAAAAAAAAGAATTCAATTTCTAAAGGCTCTTTTGTGTTGTCTGAGTGTTCCTTCCTGTAAAATGTAGCACCCTCTTCTTGTTTCATGGGTGTGTAGCTTCCCTTGAGGTTTTCTTCATCATGCGGACTCCCTGGTCCCTCCAAGCACGCCCCCCCCACCCATATCACTTGTTTTCTTTCTTTCTTTCTTTCTTTCTTTCTTTCTCTCTCTCTCTCTCTCTCTCTCTTTCTTTCTTTCTTTCTTCTTGAGTATTGAATCACATTTATTTTTTCCCCCAGAGGGTAATGGCTATGATTTATTTTATAATTTTTTTATTATGTTATGTTGTCATCATATAGTACATCATTAGTTTTTTTTTTTAAAGATTTTATTTATTTATTTGACAGAGAGAGAGATCACAAGTAGGCAGAGAGAGAGAGGGAAGCAGGCTCCCCACTGAGCAGAGAGCCCAATGCAGGGCTCCATCCCAGGACCCTGAGACCATGACCTGAGCTGAAGGCAGAGGCTTAACCCACTGAGCCACCCAGGTGCCCCATACATCATTAGTTTTTGATGTAGTGTTCTATGGTTCATTGTTCACGTATAACACCCAGTCCTCCATGCAATACGTGCCCTCCTTAATACCTAAACCAGGCTCACCCATCCCCTCCTCCCCTCTAAAACCATCAGTTTGATTCCCAGAGTCCATAGTCTCTCGTGGTTCATCTCCCACTCCGATTTCCACCCCCTTCATTTCTCCTTTCCTTCTCCCAATGTCCTCCATGTTATTCCTTATGCTCCACAAGTAAGTGAAACCGTATGATAACTGTCTTTCTCTGTTTGACTTATTTCACTCAGCATAATCTCCTCCAGTTCCATCCATGTTGATGCAAAAGTTGGGTATTCATCCTTTCTGATGGATGAGTAATCCATTCTGTATATGGACCACATCTTCTTCATCCATTTGTCTGTTGAAGGGCATCTTGGCTTCTTCCACAGTTTGGTGACTGTGGATATTGTTGCTATGAACACTGTTTTCATCTCTACTTTTCATACCAGAGGCTTTCCTCAGATTCGTAAAATCTTAGCTGTGTGCTCACACTTAAGAATGGGACCCCAAAAACTGACCAAGGTGGAGTTTGTTTACTGTGGGTTACGTGGCACATGCTTTGGCTAGATTGTTTCTTTCTTTTTTTAAGATTTTATTTATTTATTTGACAGAGAGACAGATGACAAGTAGGCAGAGAGGCAGGCAGAAAGAGAGAGGGAAGCAGGCTCCCCGCTGAGCAGAGAGCCTGATGCGAGACTCGATCCCAGGACCCTGGGATCAAGAGCTGAGCCGAAGGTAGAGGCTTTAACCCACTGAGCCACCCAGGTGCCCCAGGCTAGATTGTTTCATCCAGAAACTTCAACGTCTTCACATCTCTTCTATCTGGTCAGATTCCCCAGCTTCTGCTCCTGTCCAGCATAGGCAGGAAGAGCTTGGCACCATTCTGGGGAACCAAGTGGTGCATGTAAGCTGAGGTCTTAAATCCTGTGTGTCCCTGTTCACTTCTCACTTTTCATTGTGGTTCACCCCAGTTTTGAACTTGCCTTATATCCCATAGTCCAAAGAATATTTATTCCTTTGGGGAAAAAAACCAAAAAACAAAAAAAACCTCTCCAGTCTTTCGCCAGGTTGGGGATGGGCTGAACCAATTTGGGGAGGAGATCTGGTAGTCCTTCTCATAAAACAGCTTTCATCCAATCGTCTTTATTTCAGGCCTTCCTCTCCCCACAGCTTTTGCCAGTGATCTGCATGGACCAGAGTGCTGGTTTCCCTTGGACTGGCCCGTATTCTCTTTTCTTGGGTCTATCAGACAGGCTGTCACCTGCTCTTTAATTTCCAGCTTCCACATCTTATTGTTGCTCTTCTTTTCTCCAGGTCTCTCTCTCTTTGTACATGTACTCTTCAAAAAAAAAAAAAAAAACTCTTATTTGATATTTCCTTTGTTTCAGGAGTGAGTGAGATTAGGTGGCTGGTTGAAATGGCATTTTTAACTGCTAGGTTCCCAATGATTTCTTTTTCACATGGGAGACCAAGGCCTAGAGAGAAGAAGGAATGTGATGAGGTCCCAAAGAACCCAGCTTTCCTGAGTTCCCATCTTTCAGAGGACAGGAAGACCCAAATGTAACATAAGAACCTTAGAATTTGACTGGTTGATTTGCATTGAGAAGTGTTTTTGAGATCAGATACTCCTGGGTATAAAGGCTAGCTCTGCCACTTTTTACTGGTGTGACCTTGGAGTAGCTCCTTCCCCTCTCTGGGCTTCAGTTTTCTGATGTGTAAAATGGGAATGACAGTATTTTGTAGGATTGTTCAGAGAGGGAAGGTTACTTTAAATAACATATGTGGAATGCCCATCATATTGCCCTGCAGGAATATAACAGGGACACATTAAATGTTAGTGCTCTTCTCCTTCTCTGTGGAGCTAGAGACTGCATGAGAGTTGACAACACAGTCTCCATCCCCAGGGCAGGGCCCACCTGTGGCCAGGTCCCACTGCAGCCAAGGCCACGTGGCAAGACTCTCACAAGCCTGGGCAGGCCATCTGAGTTAGAAGCAAGGCATGTGATCTCACCAGTCCAGCAACATGGTGCAGAGTTTGACTTGGAAGGCAGACCTGGCTTATAAAGCCCAAAGAAATTCATGAGACTTTAACTGGGATGCTTGGACTGGAGACACCCCAGCTCCTGGCTGGTTTGGATCTCAGATCTAGTTACCTGAGATGACCCTAGTCACTTCATATGGAAGTTCTTTAACACTCAAATCAGTGGTGCCTTTGGACTTGGTGGAGCTCTTGGGAACATCCAAGAGTCAAATGATAGGACTATATCATTACCTCCTACCACTGATCACGTATTTATTCTTATTGGCTAAAATAAGAATAAATAGATCTATTAAAAATTTTTGTCATTTCAATGCCAATGAACTAATAATTATCAAATAATTATTATTTATTGAGAGCTTAAGAATATGGCAAGTACTATTCAAAGTACTTTATATCTGTTAATAAATTTAAGCCCCATAACACCTCAATGAAAGTGACACCATTATTATGTCAATTTTATAGATGAAAAATTTGAGGCAGAGCAAAGTGACATAACTTGGACAAGGTTACACGGCTGGTAAGTTGCATATCCTGGATTTGAGCCCAGGCAGTCCAGCTCCAGTGTCTACACTCTCAAAATATTATGTGAAGTGTTTCCTGCTAAGAAGAATATTGAGCCATTAACATGTTCTAAAGGTATTGTTTTATCTATACCATTGGTTTTTGGCTGAGGTATTTCTGCACCCCCCCTAGAATACATTTGGCAATTTCTGGAGATATCTTTGGTTGCTCCAACCTGGGGTGGAGGGCTACTACCAGCATCTAGTGGGTAGAGACCAGATGTGCTGCTAAATATCCCACCATACACAGGACAGCCCCTACAATGAAGATTTATCTGGCCCCAAAAGTCAGCAGTACTGAGGCTGAGAAACTCTGACATGGGCCCAGGAGACGAGGGGACTATTAACATTCCATATTTAACAGAAGGAATCTCAAATGTAAAGAGATGTGAAGCATGTTCCCCAAGAGGGCAGAGTAACAGTGGAATGGAGATTTGAACCCAGGCTCTCTGACTTCAGAGTCCAATAACTTTCTTTTCCCACCACAGGCTTCTCTGTGGGAATGCATTATTCCTGCCCATTTGGCTCTTTTCCCCACCCTGACCTTTTATTTTGAAAACTATACGTACAGAGAATTTGAAAGAATAATATAATTATGTCCTCCTTTACCTAGAGGTCCACCAATTTTTAACATTTTCCCACATTTGTTCTATCTATCCCTCGGTCCACTCCAATTCTTTCAGTAGGTCACCTGGTTTGTAGCAAGCCTTCAACGAATGAATGATAATTAAAAATGGTGACCCAAAATGAAAGCCTACCCTATTCAAAGCCACCAGTGTGTCATCGGCAGCTACTGATCAGCTCACTTACACTGATGGCACCGTTGTTTCTTTTTGTTCCTGCTTTTTTGAAATGAAGCTGCAAACAGGATGCCCCGTGCATGTCTTCGGAACAGGACATTCTCCTACATAGTTGCAACATGATGATCACACTGAAGACAACCTTCCAAATGCCTGAGAATGTCTTCTATGGCTGCTTCCCACCCCCTACCCCAATCCAGGGTCTAATCAGTCTGCAGACATTTAATTTGGTTTATGCTTCCAATAGCTTTTTTTTGTTTCAAATCTAGAATAATTTCCCCCTTTTCTGGTTTTTCAGGTTTTTTTTTTTTTAACCCCCAAAGAGTCCAGGCTGATTATCCTGTAGGATAGTCCACGTTGTGGGTCTGGCTGCGTCCTGATGATTTGATCAGTGGCAAACATTTTTGTCAAGAACCTTCCATGACGTTCTTACTGCTTCCCATCAGACAGTGTGCAATACCAGCTCGTCTCCTGGTGGTGAGGCTAATTTTACACCTGTGGAAGGCAGTGGCTGCAGCTCTCTCCCATGCGAAAATACACTTTACCCTCTCAAATTACGAAGTGATTTGTGGGGTGATCATTTGGGTCCATGTAAAAAGCATCCTGTCCCCCAAACTAGGAAGTTTTGTTTTTCTACATACTTGTCACTTTTCAGACTGTAGGACTTCAGAGAGAAAAAAATGACCCTACCTCTTCAAACCCGAGTTTCACTGGGGACAATTGTATCTCCCTGCTAGGGCTGTGGCAAAGATAATGCTACAGACTGAATTCTGTCCCCCGCCCCCGTAATCCATATGTTGAAGCCCCAACCCCCAATGGGACAGTGTTTGAAGATGCGCCTTTGGGAGGGGATTCGGTTTAGATGAGGTCACCAGGGTGGGGCTTTCATGATGGGTTAGTGACTGTACAAGAAGAGACACGAGACAGCATGCTGTCTCTGTCTCTCTGTTAGGTGATGACACAGTGAGAAGACAGCCATCTGCCACCAGAACCAGACCATGCTGACACCCTGATCTTGGACAGCAAGTCTCCAGAACTAAGGGAAAAAACACTTCTGCTGTTTAAGCCACCTAGTCGGTGAGATTTAGTTATGGCAGCCTGAGCTGCCTAAAACAGATTAAGTGCTAAAATGCTCAGGATAGTCTCTCGGATATTACTTGACCTTGAAAAAGCTAATGTGTTTAATGAAGTTCTCTTCCATAATCCGAGATGCTGGGGGTTTGCTCGGGTCACCAAGGAAAAGGGCAGGGCTGGGACAGGGAGTAACTGGGCAGGTTTTGTCCGCCCGGTGCACTGAACTTCTCAGAGTGTGGACTTCACACAGAAGAAGTGTCAAGTGACCCAGCCAAGCCATGGCCACCCTACCAGCATGGCCTAATGCTGCCCTTGGCCCATAGTAAGAATGCTGGAGGGACAGAGGGGATGGGTTTACAACTTACCGCTGCCTCTCGCCAGCTCTAAGACCCTGCACGTGTCATGGACCCCTCTAACCTGTTTCGTTATCTACGCAGGGGAGATTAACTGTGCTTGCCCAGGATTCAGCGAAACAGCAAGTTCAGCCCGACATGTATCCAGCACTCAATAAACGTGGGGAAGGAATGGTTATTAGAAATAGTGGTAAAAGACAAAAAACTCCAACACAGAGCAAAAGGTGAGTGGGCTCCCGTACAGATACTGATCTGGCAGCACCCTGGGAATGAAGGATGGGGATCCTGCATGCCCGTTCTCCTGGAGATACCAGCATAAGCCCAGGAGACAGGAACCCCCCCCCCCCGACGGAGTGAATACGCCCGCGGAGGTAACACAGACAGACATGTAAGCAGATGTCTCGTGACACACGCTACGAAGGGAATAAACAGAGAGCCATTACAGAGGCTAACGCCGGGGAAGGGAGTCTATGGAGGCAGTTGTCAGAAGCGAGCCTCTCAGAGCGGACAGGAAGCATGAGACCAGCAGGGTGAAACCGGAAGGGTTAGAGGGAGCCAGCTGGGCAAACGGGCGGTCGGAAGAGCATTTTAGGCAGGGGTGCAGCAAGAGCAAAGGCCCTGAGGTGGGAAGGTGCAGGGCAGGCTGGGGGAGCCGAGTGGGAGCCTCTGGAGCCTCGTGAATGAGCCCGAGGTGCAGGGAGTGGCCGCGAGAGATGAGGTGGGGGTGGCAGGCAGGGACCTGATCACTAAGGGCAGGGTAGGCCATGGAAGGAATGACAGGAAGCCACTGAAGGTTTTTTTTTTTTAATTGTGCTAAAATATGACAGAACATAAAATTCACCACTTTAATCATTTTTAAATGTCCCGTTCAGGGGCATTATGTACATTTATACTGCTGTGCAACCATCACCACTATCCATCTCCAAAACTTTTTTATCTGACCAACTTGAAACTCCATCCATTAAGGATGAATTCCCTACTCCCCACACCCCTTTGCTCTGTTGCCCAACCAGCCATTGGTAGTTGAAAGCAATGGAATGACAATGGCCCATGAATCACTGCAAGGCACAAGCAGGAGCTGGAAAGGCATCGGAGAGGGCGGTGGGAGAGGACGGTGGTTTGCAGCAGAAGCGGAGATGGAAGGAGACAGGATGCACTGAGAGGCAAGCCAGGCTGGACTGAGCACAGCCACTCCCTTCTCCTGGCAGGGGTGCTGGTGGGGCGCGGGCGGGGGAGGTACTCACAGCTGACCTGGGAGCCCAGCTTGTGCTCCCAGACGGCATGCAGCTGCTGGTACTCCTGCTGCGCGAGCTCCAGGCGCTGCTGCTTCACCTGGTAGATCTCCTTCTGCGCGCTCAAGGCCTCCTGGGCCACCACCAGGTAATCCTTCAGCATGTGCTCCTGCTCCCGCCGCCATTGTACACGGGGGTCCTCGATCTGGGTGGTTTCTGGAACAGACCGCAGACACCCCAGATCAGCACCTCACAAATGTCTTGCTGGGTCGGTGGCCTGTGGAATCCACTCCCAGAAATCAAAAAACGCAGTAAATAGAAATCACGATAGAAAGCGGATGGGTTAAACTTATCTATTAAACAACAGTGATTCTCCACTTGGATTAAACAAGCAAACACAAAATAAACCAGAATCAATTTCCATACCCAAAGTCAAGCCGTCTCAGAACAGCCAGGAGAAGGAACAGGTTTGAGTTCTAATCTAGACAGAGGCTCAAGGACATTAGAGAAGCTTAAGGTCAGCTGTTTTGGCGGAGTAAAGAAAAATAAATAATATTTTAGAGACTATGAAAAAATAGGGACCTCATTCCCTGCTGGAAATGTAAATTAGAACGAACTTAGAAGAGGACTGACTATGCAAATTAAGAGCCTTAAAATGTGAACACCCTTGGATCAGTAATTCCCCAATAGTAATTTATTATTAAATATAATAAAGGAGTCAGGTAAAGATGCACTTGTACCAAATCAGGATAATAATAATGAACATAATAACTAGCACTTACTTCACATTAATTGAATGCCAAGCACTGTTCTAACTACTTTATATCTCTTTACCCCCACTGGCCTTACACCAACCTTAGAGAGCAGATTCTGTTATAACTCCCGCTACTCAAGAGAGAAAATCTAGACACAGGTCAAATAACTTGCTCAAGGTCACATGGAAAAGAACTGGCCAAATAGGTCTGCTGTATTTTACATAATCCACTGCCATAGCCACTAAAGTGTCTTCGAAGAAATATGGATGAAGTGGAAAGGAGCCTCTGACAGGCGAGTGGAAGTGCAGGGGGTAAACTGCATAGAGAATTTCATGATTATTGAAATAATACGTACATTCTCAAAAAGATTAGGAGAAAACTTAGTATGTTGTCGAGAGTAGAGATGTCTTGGTAGTAGGATATTTTTTCTTCATTCTTTTTTGAAAAAAAATGATGTATAGAGTAAGTATGTACATCGATCATTTGGAAAAAAAAGCCAAAACCCCAAAAGATAGACATTTTAAAAAAGGGACAGCTGGCAGCCGAGCAGACACGAAAGAGGTCACATCAATGTCAAAGAATCGGTGCCCATCACCTGCCAACCCTCCAGAGAGCTCCCAGTGGTGGGTGGGGCTCGGAGGGGCTGACACACCGAAAACGGTACCATCAGGACCATGTGGTAAATCCAGCCAGTACACAGGTGTTGCTTAACCCTAAGTGTTTCACTCATTGTGAGCTGGTAACTAGTATGTACAAATGGGGAGATTAACACATTAGAATCCTATTGTCTGGTTTCTCAGAAGATCCGGCCACACTGAGTCCACAGTTGGCCGCAGACCCGTGCCGTGCATCAGTCTGCTGGTCTGCTTCATTCATTTGTGTCACGAATCTGACTCCTGGGGAATTTGAGTTTGTCCCACCTTTTGCAGGCCCTACAGCTCTCATTTCTCCCAAGCAGGCCCAAATGAGCATTTCCAATGAAAGCAAGAAGGGATAGGGAGAATGATTTCAGAAGCAGCAGGGCCGGGGTGCCTGGGGGGCTCAGTCAGTTAAACGCCTGACTCTCGATTTCAGCTCAGGTCTGATCTCTGGTTGTAAGACGGAGCCCTGCATTGGGCTCTGTGATCAGTGTGAGCTTGCTTGCAGTTCTCTCTCCCTCTCCGCTGCCCCTCCCCATTGCTTGCATGCTCTCTCTCTCCCTCAAATAAATACATAAATAAAATCTTAAAAAAAAAAAAAAAAGCAGCAGGGTCAAGTTTTCATTCCTGCGAATAATTGCTGTGTTACAATGAGCAGGCTGCTTATCCTCTCCGAATCTACTCCTATAATTATTAAATAGGCTAATGGGCCCTGCCTCCCTGCTTCCTAGGAAGCCGTACGGCTCTTCTGCCCAGGTTAAAGTAAATAAATGATGGTTGAGAGTAAAGATCAAACTATTTTCTGGGACCAGTTTTTTTTTTTTTTTTGAAGAGCGTGCTGGTATTTTTTTTTTTTTTTTTAAAGATTTTATCAGTTCACTTGACAGAGATCACAAGTAGGCAGAGAGGCAGGCAGAGAGGGAGGGGGAAGCAGGCTCCCTGCTGAGCAGAGAGCCTGATGCGGGCTCGATCCCAGGACCCTGAGATCATGACCTGAGCTGAAGGCAGAGGCTTTAACCCACTGAGTCCCCCAGGTGCCCCCTGGGACCAGTTTTTAAACTGTCCACAAATAGCAATTCCTTTAGCTCTTCCTCCTCCCTTTTTCTGGGAAAGAAAACCAGGTCTGAAGGTTGCTGGCAGGAGCCACAAGATTGCTTCTCCTAAGAAAAGCTTTGCAATCTTTCCACCAAGAACGGAGGAGGAACATCTGCAAGAAAAGATTAAGAAGGGGAGTATTTATAAAGCTGGACCCTGGGGTGCCTGGGTAGCTCAGTCAGTTAAGCATCTGACCTTGGTTCAGGTCATGATCCCGGAGTCCCAGGATCAAGCCCCACATCGGTTCTCTGCTCAATGGGGAGAATGCTTCTCCCTCTCCCTCTGCCTGCCACTCTGCCTACTTGTGCTCTCTCTGTCAATTAAAGAAATAAAATCTTAAAAAAAAAAAAAAAAAGCTGAGCCCCGTGTCCCATCAGTAGATGTGGACTCCCTCAAATGCAGCGGCTCCTGAGTGCCTCTCGAGCACTAGCCTCAGATCTCTAGCTGACAGAAGACACAGAAAAACGGCTGGTCACGGCCAGGCTGGAGATGTTTTCTAAAGTTTGTAACTTTTAAAAATCTACATTTTTGGGGAAAAATACTGAAAAACACAAAAAAGGAAAATCTCACAATTCTACCACTGCAAATTTATCAAGTAGGAAGTGAGAGTTTCCATGACTCTAATCCTGATCCTCAGAGGTAACTGTTGCTAGGAATCTCACACACTAGGAGACACTGTCTTCTGATGATACATAAATCGGTTTATACATGTGTGTCTATATGCACTAATTTATTTTTAGTGCAACATGGCCCCATGTCCCATCTGCTAGCCTGTAATCTGCAAATGATATATCATGTCCATCTTTCCTTGTGGGTACAGATGTAACTCAACTTTTTTGTTATTTATTGTTTTAATTTTAATTTTATTGCTGTTTTTATTTTTAATTTTTTTTAAAATCTACCTCGACCATTTAAATGGTTGCATAGTATTCTATGGTATGGCATTAGGCTTGACTTCTGGTAGGTGTTAGTGGTTTCCCAGACCACTATTGGGAAAACATTTGGATTGTTTTCAGTTCTTTTGCTACCACAATCAATACTGTAGTGACAATTGTTAAAAACATAATTTAATGAACTTGTGTGATAATTCTGCAGGATATATTTCTTATTAGAGGGAAGATACAACCAAATTACCTTCCAAAATGTTGTATCGATTTTTTTTTAAGATTTTATTTATTTATTTGACAGACAGAGATCATAAGTAGGCAGAGAGACAGGCAGAGAGAGAGGAGGAAGCAGGCTCCCTGCTAAGCAGAGAGCCCGATGCGGGACTCGATCCCAGGACCCTGGGATCACGACCTGAGCGGAAGGCAGCGGCCTAACCCACTGAGCCATCCAGGCGCCCTGTTGTATCGATTTTTATTCTCATGAACAGCCTATGAAAGTGCCTCTTCCCCCAGATTCTCAGCAAAACTGCTTAAAAAAAAATGTTCATACTTCATCCAGTAATTTTGGGTCTTGACAGTATAATAGACTCAGCCGAGGAGCTACAAAAACCAAAAACACAAAAAAGCCAGAACTCTGCCCCAGAACACTTACATGGGAATTTCTCGGAGTGGAAGCCAGGCACTGAGTTGGAAAATCTTCCCCAGGTGACTCTGATATGCAGATATGCCTGAGAAGCCCTGACTGCGACATGAGAATCATTCCGAGATATATTAACACTCCTGATGCCCAGGTTTTAGATCAGAATCTCGGGGGTGGGAATGAGTCAACGGCGATTTGCAAAGCTTGTCAAATAATTCCAATGTGTCACCAAAGGTGAAAATCACTCTCTAAGAGGTGCCAACACAGATGGGCTGAGTGGTCACTGAGGCCGGCAGGCAAGGCTGGCTGGTGTGATGCTGAGCTCCAGCGAGGATCACCCACCAGAGCGCTTGCTGAAACGCTGGGCCCTGGGCAACCAGCTAGGGGCGCCCCGGATGAACCCTCCCTCCAGTGCCCACCCTGTGGCTGAGGCTCTACTCCTTGGAATACAAACGAACAGGAGAGTCTCCACTGAAGGCTGGCTTGGCTACCATTTTTGGTGGCCCAGGCTCTCTCGCAGTAGAAACCAACACAGATAGATGAATGCACACACAGACAAACAACACACAACCCTACATCAGAATACTGGTTTCAACCTGGTTGCACACTGGGAATACCCCAGAGATTTCCATTTAATTGGTCTGCAGTATGAAGAGGGCATCAGTACACTGCTTCAGTCGACTTTACTAAGCCATAATTTACAATGAAGTGCAGGCATTTGAAGCATATATAGTTCACTATGTTTTGACAAACATGTACATCATAAACCACTGCTTGAATCAATGTGTAAAACATTCCCTTTGCCCTGACAATCCCTGTGCTCTTTTTCCCAGTAGCCCCCTACCCGCCTCCTCCCTCTGTTTCTGCCTGTTTAGAACTTGGTATCAATGGACCCATACAGCGTGTGCTCTCTGGGCCTTGCGTCTCATGCTCAGTCTAAGGCTTTTGAGACTCATTTACGGTTTGTTTGTTTGTTTTTTAAAGATTTTATTTATTTTTTTGACAGAGAGAGAGACAGCGAGAGAGGGAACACAAGCAGGGGGAATGGGAGAGGGAGAAGCCGGCATCATGCCAAGCAGGGAGCCTGATGTGGGGCTCTGAGGACCCTGGGATCATGACCCAAGCCAAGGGTAGATGCCTAACGACTGAGCCAACCAGGTGCCCCTCATTTATGTTGTTTTTATCGCTGACCTGTTTCTTGGTATTGCTGAATAAATATATATTTTTTAAGATTTTATTTATTTGAGAGAGCGAGACAGAGACAGTGATAGAGAGCACAAGCAGGGAGGAGAGGGAGGAGCAGGCTCCCTGCTGAGCAGGGAGCCCTGATGTGGGGCTAGATCCCAAGACCCTGAGATCATGACCTGAAGGCAGATGCTTAACCGACTGAGCCACCCAGGAGCCTCACTGAATAATATTCTATTGTGTGAACTTATCATAATTCACTTTTTTTTTTAAGATTTTATCCATTTATTTGACAGAGAGAGAGAGATCACAAGTAGGCAGAGAGAGAGGGGGAAGCAGGCTCCCCGCTGAGCAGAGATCCCAGATGCGGGACCCAATCCCAGGACCCCGGGATCATGACCTGAGCCGAAGGCAGAGGCTTTAACCCACTGAGCCACCCAGGCGCCCCCATAATTCACTTTTTGATAAACTTTTAAGTTGTTTCTAGTTTGGGATTTTTATTATTTATTTATTCTTTTTAAAAAAGATTTTATTTATTTATTTATTTAACAGAGAGAGAGAGAGAGAGAGAGATCACAAGCAGGCAGGCAGGGTAGGGGAGGAGCAGGCTCCCTGCTGAGCAGAGAGCCCGATGTGGGGCTCAAACCCAGGACCCGAGCTGAAGGCAGAGGCCCAACCCTCTGAGCCACCCAGGCACCCCTCTAGTTTAGGATTTTTAAAAATAGATTTATTTATTTGAGAGAGAGAGAATGAGAGAGAGAGAGAGAGAGAGAGAAGGAAAGCACACACACACGAGCAGGAGGGGGCAGAAGGAGAGGGAGACAAAGAATTCTCAAGTAGACTCCCCACTGAGCATGGGGCCTGATGCTCAGGGCTTGATGCAGGGCTTGACCCAGAGCCCTGAGTTCATGACCTGAGCCAAAATCAAGGGGCGGATGCTTAAATGACTGAGCCACCCAGGCACCCCTCTAGTTGTGGATTATTATGAATAGCTTTAATGAACGTGCATGCACAAGTCTTTATATGGGCATCTGTTTGCATCTCTCCTAGGTAAAACTATCCAGCTGTGGAACTGCTGGGTTGTATGGCAAGTATATACTGAATTTTATAAGAAACTGGCAAATTATTTCCCACAATGTTGGTTCTGATCGACATTCTCACCACTAATGTATTAGAGTTCTAGTTCCTCCACATCCTCAATAGCTACTGGCACTGTTCATCTTTTTCATTCTAGCCATTACAGTGGGAATGAGTGGTACCTCCCTGTAGTCTTTAATTTGCGTTGCCCTAGGGACTGATGCTGAAAGCATACTTTTATGTGTTTATTGGCCATTTGTATGTCTTTAGTGAAGTGTCTTTTAAAAATCT
Source organism: Martes martes (assembly GCF_963455335.1). Taxonomy (NCBI): domain Eukaryota; kingdom Metazoa; phylum Chordata; class Mammalia; order Carnivora; family Mustelidae; genus Martes; species Martes martes. The sequence continues at coordinate 108,440,543 of NC_137892.1, forward strand.
CTTGCTTATATTTTTAATTGGGTTGCTGGGCTTCTTACTATTGAGTTGTAAGATGTAAGAGTTCTTTATATATTCTTGATATGGGTCCTGTGTCAGATCTAAGTGTTGTAAATATTTTTTCCTTATCTGTGGCTTGCCTTTCCAGTATCTTAATGGTGTCTTTTAACAATGCAGGTTTAAATTCGATGAAGCTCCATTTATAGTTAGTGTTTTTTGGGTCTTGTCAAAAAAAAAAAAATCTTTGCTTACTTTCAAATCTTGAAAATTTTTCTCCTATGCTTTCTTTTAGATCTTTTCTAGCTTTCCCTTTTATGTTTGGGTCTATGGTCATTTTGAGTTTTTTTTTTTTTTTTTTTAGATTTTATTTATTTATTTGACAGAGAGAGATCACAAGTAGGCAGAGAGGCGGGCAAAGAGAGAGGAGGAAGCAGACTCCCCGCCAAGCAGAGAGCCCGATGCGGGACTCGATCCCAGGACCCTGAGATCATGACCTGAGCCGAAGGCAGAGGCTTGACCCACTGAGCCACCCAGGTGCCCATTTTGAGTTTATTTTTATGTATGGTGTGAGGTAGGGAGAGAAGTGGAGGTGTACTTTTTTCCATGTGGGCCAGTTGTACCAGCAACTGTTGAAAAAACTGTCCTTTAGAACACTGGGCTTTTCAAAAGTGCCCAGGGGGTTCTATGGAATTGTGTTAACAGCTGTTAACAGCTGTTAGTCCTAAATTAGTCCTGAATTAGTCTTACTCTGAGGGGGTCCTCCCAGGCCCAGCCTCTTCCACTCATACTCCCCTTCCCTAAGCCCATCACACCCAAACAGATACCTTTACACTTGGGCAGGATCTTTCACATCATCTTGTCTAACTACTTTTCAGTTTTCCTTTTTATTAAAGCTATACATGGACACAGTTTAATCACTCAGCAGGTTACAAAGTTGGCTACATTAAACAGCATTCCCCATCCTCTTTCTCCCCAAAAGGCAGCTACTGCCAACAAACATTTAGCCGACTGAGTGAAACCATGATTGAGAACCCCTTCTCTATCCTCTCTCATGCTCCCAACCTCAAACTACAAACACATTCCACACGTTCTCCACACTCCTGAACTCTGCATTCCACCCCCCACCTCTTCCACACACCACACACCCCCTTGCTACACACACCACACACCCACCCACGTGGCTAACACTACTGTATTCTCTAAGGGCTATAACAATCGTCTTAAAAACAGCTGAACATCTGGAGAATGCCCAACCTTGTTACTATGCAAATGAAAAGCAGGGAAGTAACAGTTTCAACCTATGAAGAATTTATCAAAAAATAAAGAAATGAAAATAGCCCCATACTGCCCAAGGTATGAGGAAAACAGTACCCTTGCTGCCTGTGGCAATACAGACTGCTACAATTTTCTGGAAATACTTATCAACCTAGGAATATGGACCAGAAGTCTCAAAAAATTTTCATGACCTTTCACTTAGTGACCCTATATTTGGAAATATAAAGGAAATTATCACAAAGGAGAGAAGCAATATGAATAAGGATTCTCCCTTCGGTTTTATTTATTTATAACAAATAAATGGAAATAACACAAAAGGTCAGCAACGAGGGCAATTACAGTGCATTTGTTTTACATGTTAACATGCATCACTCCATCTATTTGATGCATTAAAAATGACAAATACGGGGGCCCCTGCGTGGTGCAGTCCACTGAGCTTCCAACTCTTAGGTTTCAGCTAAGAGCAAGAATCATTGCCATTCTGCAACTCTTCATGTATCCCAAGTTGTGAGAACAGCGCATGGAATATGAGAGGTGGTGAGTGAATATTTGCTGAATGAATGAACGTTGGATAGTAGATTTAACTTGTTCAATTCTATTGGGTCTATAACTCAAGAAGGTAATTTCTGTCCATGAACAATACACACATGGAGGACTGGTCCGAGTCCACGGCTCTGAATGCTTGGGCCTCCTGAAGGGTCACAGGTACACCACCTCCACCCCTGGCTCCTTCTGCAGAGGTGGTGTCCTCCCTCCAAGGAGAACAAGTTCAAAGCAAAAGGCACCTGATAGGCTGAGAGCTGGTAAAACTCTCAGGCAGAATTCTTATGGTGGCCCCCATTTACTCACTTGCCCATACACCCCATTTCTGCCCTCATCCTCTCAAGAATAAATTCTTTTTTTTTTTTTTAAAAGATTTTATTTATTTATTTATTTGACAGACAGAGATCACAAGTAGGCAGAGAGGCAGGCAGAAAGAGGGTGGGGGAAGCAGGCTCCCTGCTGAGCAGAGAGCCCGATGTGGGGCTCGATCCCAGGACCCTGGGATCATGACCCGAGCCGAAGGCAGAGGCTTTAACCCACTGAGCCACCCAGGCGCCCCTCAAGAATAAATTCTGCTGGTGCCTGCTACTCCTTCCTCCCTCCTATTTCTCCTGCAACTCCCAGAAGCACTGTAAAATCCTGCTCTCGCCATCAGGTTTTAACGAGGGGGATGAATTCAGCAATTAGACACAAGGAGAGAACTGGTTAGGGTCCCTGTACATCAGTGTTTAACCCAGCATACTGTGCAGCCCTCCAAACATTAACCTCATTCCCCATACACACTCAATTAGGCATATTTACTTCTCAGTATCCAGCATGCAATCATGAGTGCTAATAAAAACCTCTGCTACCCCCCAAAAAGCAATTAATGCCATTAGCTGTCCCTCAGAAACTCTTCAATGAAGTCGGCTCATTCATCCACTCAGTCATGAATTCATGCACGTATGCCCTTTGCTATTTAACAAAGGTCAAGTGCACACCTACTATGTGCCTTACCAAACACAGGCCTGGGAATGGAGCAATGAATGAGATACTGCCCTGCTTTATAACAGGCAAATGGTCATACCGCCGAGTGATGAGCGGCACAACAGAGCCCAGCCGGGTGCTAGTGGAAACCTGAGGACGAAATGAATGGGGAGGCACAACTTGGCTCCCTGGTACCAGTTCAAATCCCAGCTGTACCGCATTTTCCCTCTGAGTGTTAAGCAGCCAGTTACGACTTCTAAGTTCTATGTCTAAGATGGGGATATTCCTCCTAACACCCCACAGGGGAGCTGGGAGGATGAAACGAGATGATGCCTATCTGGTGCCTCACTGAACACAAGGCACAGGATGTATGTTCAGTGAACAGGGGCCATTAGCATTTCCTACCTTATTCTCAGCCTTCAGGCTTGGCCAGGCACATCCCATTTCAGCCCATTTTCCTCTGGCCCGAAAGAACAAAGGGAATCCTACACTTCAGAAGTTGAGAGTGAGACAGGCCTTGGACAAATGGGGAAGCAAATTTCAGAGGACACGATGAAGCCCAAATACACAACAACTCTCCCTGGCTGGGGGGACCGTGACGTGAGTTCCCCTACCTGCCAGACAATATGCCTGTCCCTTTCTCAATCTATCCCTCCAGCACAGTCCCAGAGACAGAGACACTAGGAATGTGTACTCTGGATCAGGATACTTGGATCATGGGCACAAAGTGAGGGTGGGCTGAGCAGTATGATGGGCCGGAGACACACACTGATGCCCATCCACTACAGAGACAGGCGTGCACATGCTGCTAGGGACATGCTGGGGCTCTGGCTCCAAAATGGTCTGGCAATGACAATGACACATCTGCCTCACATGGAAAAAAAAATTGTAGGCAGAAAAAAATTGAGATATTAAAAAAAAAAAAAAGAATAGATGCATATACACACAAACATACAATTGGAACATTTCTGGAATGATACACAAGAAATTATTAGCAGTGGCTGCTTCTGCAAAACTGGGGAGCTGGATTGCAAGGGGGGAGAGTTTTAGATTCTATTTAAAACCCTTCTAAATGGTTATTTTGTACGAGCATACATTATCTATCTATATCCACATCGACATCTCTATCTAACTCCATATAAAACAAAACACAATCTGGCTTTAAGAGCCTTTGCTGGCAGCTCTTTCAGACTCTCGGAGGGGGGTGGGTGTAGAGGTAGAGGGGTGGGGTGCAGGAAGGGGAAGGGAGGCTGGCCAGGAACTTACTGGTATTGTGGTCTATGAAGTAATCTCCAACCTGCGGGTCATACGCCTCTTCCCATCCTAGCGGCAACTCATCACTAATGCAGTCAGCAAAGGTGAGCGGTTTGGTGTACCTGGCAAGGGAGAGGAGAAACAGACTCCATCAGCCCACAGTCCCCAAAGCCCTGCAACTCACTGCTTCTGTCAGCCTCCCTGCTCCTCTGGGCTGGCCTGACAGAGTCACAGACTTCGCCCTGGTCCCGGCTCTGCTGTCCCCATGGCCCCTGTTGTCCCAGGAAGGTGACTGCATGGCTGCAGCCGCAAGATTAGATCACCCAGGAGGGAGGCGGGGAATCTGCATTCTGGTCCCAGCTTTGCCACTAATTTGGAATTGATTTGACCAAGTCATCTTCCTTCTTTGGGCCTCTGTTGCTGGATCTCTGGGGGGGTTTGAGGAAAAGGGTTCAAACGTCAAGTCTTGTTTCTGGACTCAGACTCCAGCCCTCTCTAGCTCCTTCATCCGCAACTCACCTGCCCACCCCACCCCCATTCTTCACTCGGGGTCTATCCCATGTTTGTCATGCCCACTTGCCCTCTGGAAAGCTGGCTTACAGCAGCATCTAGAATAGCAGATGTCCTATCCCTATGAATTTGGCCAAAAGAAGTATTTATTTTCCTCCTGAGTAGGTTCCCAAACGTCTACACCCACCACTGTCCTTCCCTAAACAATCCAGGCCAAACCGATCTTTTTAGTAATAACCACCCTCTAAGACCCCATTTTGGTGGGCAGTGGTGGTAATCACCCACTTGGTGGCTAAGTGAGAAGACAAATCATCCAACCAAATGAACTAAGGGCTGTGAAGGCTGGAAAAGAGCACAAGCCATCGGTCAAACATTTCAGCCGGTGCAGGAAGCCACCAACCTAGATATACAGCCTGTGGGCATGAGCGGCCCCTCCGGAAAGCCTTTGGTTTCTCCCATTGCGGACTCTGCTTAAAATACATATTCAGATGTTCTCCCTCTCCTGTGTGTTCCCACCCCCTCCCAATCCTGGAAGACCAGAAGGCTCTGTTTCATCACTCTTTGGATAGAGTGGCAAGCTGAGGTACAACAGGAGAGGAAGAGAAAGGACTAGATGGGGTCTTGGAGTTCTGATGAAGACCTTCCCTCCAGGCCTCAGAAAACTACCCTCTCTCTTATACTGTGCAATCTCCTTCTCTATACCCACTCCAGGTCAGACTTAAAGAAAAATATATGGGGGGGAGAAAGAAACACTGAAAGAGCCCCTGTGAATAGGAGGCGGTAAGTTCATGTGCCACCATATATCCAAGTCAGGTAGGCTGTGAAAAGTACCTCCTGACTGAATAAATGAGAATCCAAAAGCTTCCGTTGGTCAGTAATTTACTGCTGTATTGTGGGAGACAATGAGGATGAGGCCAGAGGGATCTAGGATATGCAACAGACTCCGCTCCATAGAGTAAGGATTCAGTAAGTATCCCTTAGGGTGGTATGTGGGTTTGGCAACTTAATCTCTTTGAGCTTCAGGATTTGTTTTGTTTTGTTTTTTAGAGAGGTTGGGGGGATGGGGCAGAGGGAAAGGGAGAGAGAGAACCTCAAGCAGGCTCCATGCTGAGTGCAGAGCCTGATGCGGGGCTTGATCTCATGACCCTGAGATCATGCATAAGCCAAAATCTAGTGCTGGATGCCTAACTGACTTAGTCATCCAGGTGCACCACACCTCCCTTTTTTCTTTTTTAAAGATTTATTTATTTGGGGGAGAGAGAGAGACAGACAGAATGTGACTGAGGTCGGGGGAGAGGGGCAGAGGGAGAGAAAGAGAAGTAGACTCCCTGCTGAGTGTAGAGCCCCACGCATGGTTTGATCTCACGACCAGGACTTCAGCTAAAATCAAGAGTCAGACACTTAACCAAAGGAGCCACCCAGGTGCCCCTGAGTCTCAGTATCTTTATCTGAGAAGTGGGGATAATAGTAGCAACTGTCCCGGTTGTTGGTTAGGTTCAAGAATGTCATGTTTTAGGAGCATGTAGCACAGATCCTGGTAGGAATGAGTGCTCAGAAAACACTACTGTTGTCTCCATTTCCCAGAAGGGAAACTGAGGCTGAAAAAGACAAAATAACATTTTCCAAGTCAGTGACAAATCTGGGACTTCAAATTGGTATCCAGAGCTCCTGTTGTGAGCTAAACGGTTCTCTCGAAAGCTGACATTTTCAGTGTACCTCCTGAGTCCTGTGGAAAATCGTGAACCACTGTAGAGTCAAAGGGGGAAAAATGGAGAAGACACACAGGGGATGAGGACTTCCCTCCTCGAAGAATGCTCTTCATTCAGGCACACCTGTGCCAGTCTGGATAAAGTTCCTGCAAAGCTGTCTTCAGCCCACGCCACCACCCCCCATGCCCTGCACAGACTTCAGAAACTAAAGGTCACCTGCCACAGTGCCTCCTCGTCCTCAAACCTCACCGGGTGGTTTGTTTCCTCTTCCTTATGGAGAATGAAGATCAGTGACCCCCAGAAATCTAATCTCATCCAACATCATTTTATACAGCAAATCTCTGAAAGAGTCTCTGAAAACTCCACACATAGGCATACCCTTCCACAGGGAGTCACTGTATTACCGAGGACAGAAACATCTGGGAGGGAGCAGGAATGCACCAGTCAGACCTCCCTTTCTGGTTCATTCCTCTCCCTGCTCTCTGCCCTGAAACCTCTGCCTGCCATCCTGGCTGCACAGGTATGAATTCTCTCTCTCTTTTAAAAAAGATTTTATTTATTTATTTGACAGAGAGAGCACAAGCAGTGGAAGCAGCCAAGGGAGAGGGAGAAGCAGGCTCCCCGCTAAGCAGGGAGCCCAATGCAGGGCTCAAGATCCCAGGGATCATGACCTGAGCTGAAGGCAGGTGCTTAACCGACTGAGCCACCCAGGCGCCCCCACACAGATATGAATCATCTTATATATACTGTTTGTAACCCAGGAAACCAAGAAGATATGCCCCTTCTGACAGATCCCCTGGATTAGCACCTTTCAAAATTCTTCCCTGGGGATCATTTAAGTGGTTTCATCCAATGGTGCATCTAAGCAAGAGATCCCTGGGTCCCCCACAACTGGTGCTCGATAAATATTTGTGGAATGGGTGACTACAATAGTGAATATGTAGGAATGAAAAATAATGATGTATTGTTCTATATATTGCTAATACGGGAGGATTATCTCAATATATTATGAGAAAACACTGTTGAAAGAGAAAATCTACAGGATACTGTTATCGTATATTTTGCTTACAAATCTGTGTGTGTGTGTGTGTGTGTGTGTGTGTATAGAAGAGAAACCGGGTGCTTGCTTCAGCAGCACATAAAGAAGGGAAACTGGAAAGATGTACATTAAAATGTCATCTCGGTACACGGTTTCTAATGTAATTGTTTTTACTAATTTCTCTGTAATGTTCATATATCAGTGTAATTAAAATATTTAATAATGGCTAAATCTAGGCCTAGAAAGCAGGTTATATATATCATGTTCTCTCTCTCTGGGTAGCAGGCACTCTTAGTCCATTTTACAAATGAGAAAACATGCCCAGTACCACACAGTTAGTAAACCCCAGAGGGATCACCTAAAGCCCTACTAACTTGTTCCCAAACCACTTTGCGAACACGAATGAACAAGACCGAGTGAGTCTCACAGCAACCTGGAGCACAGAGTAAGCAATGCCACAGATACAGGTAACGACAGAGGCCAGTCTGCAGGCAAAAGGCCCTGGAGCTTTTGTGTATTTGCACCTTCGGTCATCTGTGTCTTGGTACAAAGATGTTCAATACACTTGGATCATGCAGAGCTGCTTGACGAAAAAACAATCAAATGTTTCAAAGTCACCCAAGTCACCAATGCCAGTAATTCACTGAACTCTATCAGAGGGGAGGGGGACTGGAGATGGGCAGGTCTGAAACACCAAAATGCATCACTTTTCCAGAAAACCCTGAATTCCACTGTTGGTTCCGGCCTTCGACACGGGGAAGTCAGAAGTGAGATGAACATTAGCTACAAGGTTCAGTAATGTGACTGCCTTGAGACCCCCCCCCAACTGAGATGCCGACTTCCACCTGCAGTGAACAGAGACAGTGTGCCCATCAGGGCAGAGAAGAGTGAGTCAAGAGGACCCGACGTCGGAAGGAGAGGGCCAGAGGAGGAGGGGGGCTCTGGTTTGATATTCAGGGTTCCCCTTTGATGCAACCTTGGGGGAAAAGCCAGAGGGCTGAGAGCCTAACTCCCAGAGCTCTTCCATGGGAAAGAGAAAACGCTTCTATGGGAAGACTATGCAACTTACAAGAAATCTGGACAGCGAGATTCTCTCTGGAACAAATGCCAAGAGGGAGATGAATTATTCAGTGTGCAGCAATGTGTCATTCAGAGAATCAGGATGAAGAGAAGTGTTTTTAGTTGCACAAAGATTTAAACACACACACACACACACACACACACACACACGTATATATGCACGTGCAGACATTCACTCTTCCTGCCAGAGAGAACCGTCTGTTTAAACCAGTGCCCTCTGGGAAACGGTGGGTGCTTCTCTGGCCTACAATGTTTCCCCTTGGGCAAGGGCCAAGAATGTGGGCTGGGAAGAGATGTCCGCTTTCAGTTGTGGCCCGGACTTGGGGGCTTGCCTGGAACTCCCAGCCCCCATCCTCCAGTGAAGTGATTCACCCCATTTCAAGCTTTGGAGTGGTCTCCAGCCTCCCTGTCCTGGGCTACCGAAAACCCCAGTCATGAGATCAAAATGGCCCAAATGCTGGAGGGGCGAGAGGGAGGGAAGGAAGAGGGCCAAGAGAAAACTAGTTCTGCCTCTTCTTAATTACAAATCTCTGAAGGAACACAAACATTCCTGAATGTTTCACAACAGGCCCTCCTGGAGAAGTGGCCCGGATGTGTCACCTTGGAGACAGGTAGGCTCTGCCAGGAGCACCCTATGGGGAGCACGTTACAGGGACCGCACTGGCCCTGTGTCCAGGAACACAGGCTCCCTGCCCTCCTGCCGCGGTGTCACATCACTTTCCTATGGTCTGTGGCAGAGGCTCCCAGATCGCCAGGGCCGGTATTCGGTATTCAGAGGCTGCATCCTTTCTAAGCAAGGCAGCTCAGAGAAGGAACGGAAGACCTTTTGCCAAGTCTAACACTGGGTGGTGATTCCCTGGGGACTGAGGAACGAGTAACCTATCTTTCATGTTCCTACTGCTTCCCCAGCGATCCGAATGCTTCCCACAGCAACCTCTTTATCACTGTCCAGCAGGATGCCGGCCCCGGGAGTGAGCTCTCTTCGAAGGACAGCTGGGCGGGATCACTTTCTAAAGGGCCCTCCAGGCTGCAAGCCAAGAACTGTCCAAACTTTCAGCTGAACCTCTCCTCCCGCCCAGGCACAAGGAGCCCGGGCAGCAGGCTCCTCCGCCTGGGGGTGTTTCCCATGCATCGTTCCCATAGCTTCCATTGCACAACTCCGACCTCCGCAGTCTCACCTCCAAGCTGCTGCAGAACAGGGCTGCATGTCCCCTTCACCTTTGGCACGCTGAAGGCTGGGGTGGGCATTGAGAAAGTGCCATACTGGAAGTTCTCCCTTCCTTTAGGTCAGTTCCGTTCAAACACCTTTATTCAGACATCTCTCACAACCGGGGGCATGGGGGGGCGGGTGTGTGAAAAAACAACCACCTCAGAGTTTGTGAGGAGGACTGGGCACGCCGAACCCAGCTGAACCTTCATCAACGCCAACGGCAGAAGTGAACCAGATGGACAGGGACCTGCCCTGACATTCTAGTCGGGAGACACACCCCAACCAGGAAGCAAGCTGCCAAAGTCCCTCATGGCAGAGATTCATGCTGTGCAGAAAAATGCCACAGGGGTGGTGGGATCAAGGGTTACGGGGGTGGGGAGAGGAAGGGAGGCAGTGTCAGAGGAAGCCTCTTGCAGAAGGTGATCTTTGAGCAGAGACCCCATGGGGGGAAGCAATGATAAGAGCCAGCTGGGGTGGGATGATGTTGGTGAGTTTGAGGGGGAAAAAGCCACCTAACATATCTTTTTGTTGTAAGTAATAGGGTGGATGCACAGGGATGCAGAGGGCAGGCTTCCCTTGTAAGTGCCACCTCTAAGCTAGGCTGCAGAAGCAGACTTAAAGAAATTCCCCGCCTCACCCTCTGCTTTCCTTCTCTCTCCCCCACTTCCGGTAGTCCTCCAAGCAACAAACATTTACTGCAGGGACACAAAAGCCTAGACCCACACTAGACACCAGGGGGGCTCTGACATTTAAATAAGCCTTATTTCTGCCTTCAAGAGCAGTGGGTCTGGCCAGGGAGCCAAGGTTCACCCTTAAAACAGGCAGTGACCCATCACCATGGCATTTGGTGACTGTGTATGAGGCAGCCATGCTACCTGGGGCTGTGGACCACAGGCAATTAATTAGAGGATGTAGGGATGGCTGATAAGCTGCTAGGTCAGCCGTTTAGTCGGGAAAAGGCCCAGGGGTTGGAAGACCGGAGAACGTTAGGCAACAGGATAGTCAGGAAAGGCTGGAGGAGGAAGGAGTCCAGGCAGGAAGGAAGAAGATGGTGGTCAGCTTCACAGTTGCCGGGGAGGCAGACTAGCTGTTACCCACAAAGGCTCCGGATCCCATGCTGTGCCTCTTCCACAACCAGGGGCGTGTTACATAACCTCTTTAGGAGGAGCGTCCTTCTCTGTGAAACTTGGAAGTTCCAGTCTCATAGGGCGTGGTGGGGATTAAAGGAGATAACCCATATAGAGTGCTGCGCACAGGGCCCGGCGTGGACGGAGCCCCGACTAGATGTGGGTTGTTAACGGGATCTGTGGGGAGGCCTTGTGTTCTGTGCACGGTGAGAATCATGCCCCTCTTCCATCTCAGGCGTCAGATATGTCCGTGACCCTCGGCAGCAGCACCCTTCACCCCAACAGATGTCCCATGGTGGTTAAAACTCCCAGGCTCTAGAGTCAGCCACCTGCAACCCCATGCAGACACAGTCACTTACTCTTTGGCCTTGGGCATGAACCCTAACCTGCCCCAATTTGCTTCTTTGTCCGAAAAGTGGGGATGTTCAAATCAACTGTGCTGAGCCCATGGCGCACAGGGCTCAACCAACATTAGCTGGTATTATGAGCTGGGGCTTCTATCCTTATTTCCATGATGGGGAAACAGAGGCAAAATAAGTGTCCAGGTTAAGCACCAATATACTCTGCACTGTACTCCAGGGGCTGGGACTGTGTACATGCTCCCTTTCTGGAAATTAAACCAGGAGTTGGGAAATGGCAGCTGGAGTGGGTTTGGCTCTCATGATCTGCTCTCTGGAGGAGGTGTTTACACTAGGGACTTCTAAACTCTCCTTCTTAAGAGAACACTTCCCTCCCTTCCTCCACTCTCAAAACACCGATCTCAACATCCTGGTGTTTTTACCCCCAGACCTCTCTGCTTCCCTACTTGGGTCGAGCTGGTTTATCCGGAAGCTTTCTTGGCCTGGTCACTCCCACTCCTGGAATTCTTTTATGGGGAAAAGAAGAGGAGGGAGCAAATCAGAGGGAAGGTTCCAGACTGTTCTCCATGCTTCCCTCTCCTTTTTAGGCTGCCCCTTTCCCCCACACACAGGTGGCTCACTTCCCCTCCTAAATCTTGTCTTTACTCTGCCCTCACTGAGTTCTTGGGCCAGCCCCCTCCTCTGCTTCCATTCCCAGGTCTCTGTGTCTATCCATTCCACAACTTCTTCCAGCTCATGGACAGGGGTGAATCCGTGCTGCTACCCCTCTGAATATCACTTGCTGGGATTTAAGGTTACTGTTCTGAGAACCGGATTGTGCACTAGAGTAGGCATGGCCAACTGACTAGCGGAAGGCCAAATTCAGCCCACATTCTGCAATAGCCTGTTTGCCTATTACAGTGCTGTGTGTGTTTTTTTTTTTTTTTAAGATTTTATTTATTTATTTGACAGACAGAGTTCACAAGTAGATAGAGAGGCAGGCAGAGAGAGAGAGGAGGAAGCAGGCTCCCCGCTGAGCAGGGAGCCCGATGTGGGGCTCGATCCCAGGACCCTGAGATCATGACCTGAGCTGAAGGCAGAGGCTTTAACCCACTGAGCCACCCAGGTGCCCTAACAGCGCTGTGTTTAAAAGGAGAATTAGCATGACTGTGGTGAGCCACACTCCTGTTGCACATAGTAAGTACCCTTGCTCTATAACATGTTACCCTAACTTTTGTCTTACCTAAAGGCAGCATAGAGTAGTAGTTAAGAACACAGGGTTCTGGAGCTAGACTCCTAGGTTTGCATCCAGGCTCTGCCATTTTTGAGCTGTGGGACCTTGGGCAAGTCATTTAAACTCTGTAGCTCAAGTTTTCAAATTTGAAAAATGGGGGAAAAATACATTTATTAAATACTTACCAAATGCAAGAACTTTTCCAAGCACTTTGTGGATATTAACTTACTTGACCCTTGTAACAACCCTTCTAGGTAGGTACTTTTCAGACCTGCTTCACAGTGTTGTTTGAGAATTGAATGAGATAATGCACAAAACAGAACTTCGGAATACATGCCGTCCAAATGAGGCCTCTGACGTGGAGGTATTAAGAAATGATAAAACTGAGCAGGGGATTTGGAATCTGACAAATCAACACCCTTGTTCTACTGCTAAGAAAACTGAGGCACAGAGAGAAAAGACTTGCTCAGAGCCATGCAAGAATCCAGTGACAGGGCCGAGAATAAAATCTGGAATCTACCCCAGGCCTGCATCACACTTGTGACACCAAGAGATCAAGCCAACCTGGTGCTGAGTTCAGCTCTATATGAAACACAGTGAGTATCTGAACATCCTGCAAGATATAGGTACTGATAGTATTTTCTGGGCTCACTGTCCTTATGATACTGAAAGGAGAATGACCATTGGACAAGAACCTGAACGAAACTATGAAGCTCCCACTCATGGAGAGACAAGGCTGAGAGAAGGGCCCTTCCTTTGGCCCATTTCCTCATCGGAGGGTAATCTCCTGAAAGCCCAACACCCCAACAGAACAGGGCACCTGGTATGCATGTTTGTCCTGCATCCAGCTCCGCCCCACCTTCATCCTCATTCCTGAATTGAGAGCTAGGCTAAGGCAGTTCTGTGCCCTATAAAAGGGCCAGTTTCATCTTTCTTACCTGTGCAATCTTAGTCCATTCTTTCCCCAGCTCTGAGCCCGAGTTTCCTCATAGGTATAAAGCAGTCAAGAAAATCTGCCTTGCAGGGTTCTTGCAGAGACTAAATGAATTAGTACATGGGAATGACTCAATATAGCACTTGGCATATAATGCCGGGTACGAATGCAGAGCTCCCTTCTGTAGTCAGGATCTTGAGGGCACTCAACCCCCAGTTTTTACTCCTTCCAGTCCCAGGAGCTAGGTTGCCAAGGGGTCTTCCCAGGTGCGGGGCTGCCCGGGAACCTCCAGCTCGAAGAGCAGAGGCCACAGCCCACCGTTCCCTGGAATCTGACCATTTCTCTATTCCTTGAGCTCTGACCCTCACCCTACCCATGCAGGCCTGAGGAGCTGGTCCTCCTAGAAGGAACTGGCCATGAAGGCTTCTCTGGGATCCTGTCTGACCTGTGGCCCCTTCCATGACAGCACAGCTTAGAGCACTGGAAGGGGAGTGACGAGATCTGGGTTTGAATATTGATGTTGTCATTAGAATAGCCATGCCTGTGGGCTTCCTACCCTCTCTGGGCTTCCCATCTCCAAAACAAGGGAGCTGGAATATGGTATCTCTAAGGCCCCTTTTACAGTTTTAGCCTTTATTAATCTATTATTGGGCCGCCCATCCCAAAGGTCAAGAGCACTGGGAGGTTGCAATGAAACAATAATGAAAATGTCTTTTGCTGAAGGCCAATTAAGTATGAGGCACTGGACCATATACTCTATGTAAGAGAAATCATTTCCTTTATCCCCACAACTTTTCTGTGAGTCAGGTACTGCCACCTTCATTTAACCAACAGAGAAACCAATACTGTTCAGCATTGGTTATGGTATGTTACAGTAATAACAGTAATAATAATAATAAACAATGCTAAACTTTGTTGAGGTTGTACAAAGTACCAGGCACTACTCAGGCTCCCTTCCACAGACTATCTTCCAGTATCCTAAGCAGCACATTTAAAAATACGGTGTAACATCCCTGAAGTAGGGCTGTGTGTCACCATGCTTACTGACATCTTACAACACTGTCAGCCAGCCTGCAATCCTGATGGAGATTTCCCTTCCTGTATACAGACGTCAAAGGTGTCCTGGCTTGGGATGAAATCCTAAAGACAACAGTGGAGCACGTTTAATCCCTAGGAGCCAAATGGTTGTGGGGAAGGGTTGAGGAGGCAGTGAACCGACCTGTTTAGCAACATTCCCCAAGCAGGAGTGCAAAGTAAGTAGGCTAACTCTATCTGATTGCCACGCTGGCTTCAGAGCCCAGCACCAAAGCCTTTGAATTCCCCTGTGGGTCCTTTTACCAAGGCTGTATCACCAACACTTTGAGGGCAACAAGGATGCTATTCAAAGCACAGACACCAATAATACTGGGTTAAAAAGTAACTCCAAAGAATTGGATTCATGAAACTAATATAATACCGTATGTTAACCATACTGCAATTTAAATAAAATAAATAAATAAATAAATAAATAAATAAGGAACTGGATTCTGAATAGGAAGATGTTTTAGGAACACTGGAGCTTTATTTTGTTTATCTAGTTGGGTTTTTTTCTTTTTTATGTATAAAAGCAGTATGTGAGTTAAAAGAAATCTAAGTTCAGAGATATACATAATGTATGTCAAAACTCATCCAGAATTACACTTGTTGAATACATACAATTTAGTGTGTTTTAATAATCAATTTCTCAATAAAAGTTGTCAAGAAAAAAATAAAAACCCCATATTCGATGTACCAGAATCTTAATTTGCTTAAAGTAATCTTATAAGTACTCTTATCAGCTCCATTTTCCAGATGTGCAAACTGAGGCATAGAGAGAGGACCTGACACATCCAGGAACACTTGGCCAGTTGAGAGGTAAATCCAAGTGGCCTCAATTCCCAGCTCTGCCACTGACTGACTGTGGGTGGCCAAGCCCCTCTCCCATTCTGGGCCACTATTCCCCCATCCCCACCATGAAAAGATGACACAGTGATTGCTAAGGGACTTTTCAGTACTGAGTTTCCGAGACTGTCTCCAGTACTTGTCCAAGGTCACATGGCCACAATGGAGGGGATCCTCCCAGCCACCCAGATTTCCTGACCTGTACCCTGTTTCCCATGCCCATATTCATTTATTCTATGAGAACCCTTCCTGGAATCTCCTTATTGTACACAGCAGTGGTTCTCAACCTTGAGCTGCATCAGAATCCTCTGGAGGGCTTGAGAACTCACAGACAGCCACAACTCATCCCCATACTTTCTGATTCAATAGGTTTCTGATTTGGGGTGGGGCTGAGAATTTGCATTTGTAACAAGCTCCCTGGGGATGCTGATATTGTGGGTCCTGGCACCATGCCTAGGGCCCACTGGTGTATAATAGCATCCCCAACCTCATAACTGCAGGGACTCTAAAAAGTGGTAGCCAACCTTGTGTTCAAGAAATGCCTCTCCTTCTCTATCAAAGCTTTCAGCCTCCCCATCCTACTCTGCAGGTCCTGGTCATGGTGACTCAGCCTCTCCCTGAGCACAGCCCTATTGGTAGGCTGTATCAGCCCCTTGCTAGTGTTTGCTGAGCTCCTGTCCAGAACAGTGTCTTGTCTGAGGTCCCACAGCCAGTGAGCACAGAGCCAGCTTTTGGATCTGATCTGGGAACTCAGGTTCTCAACCACTTAGCTGCTGTGTATGTAGACGGCCCTCAGTGAGGATCATTTTCTTTCTGGTTTATTTCACATTAAACAGCCCCCTTCCCTTTGCATCCATTTGCAGACGGAAGGTCAAGCAGGGTTGGGGCCTGGGGCAGGGGCAGGGGCAGTTGGCAGTCCCTGGACTACAGGCTCTACAGGACCTTGGTTCTGCAGGTGCAGGACTAGACCACAAAGCCCAGTGGCACCATCTCTCCAATCATCAGGGGTCTTCTGGTGTCATTTGTGTCTTCAGATAGACACCTGTCAACTTGTGCTGTAACCCACACCACCTCTATCAGCCCAGGCCCTGCGTATCTTGCTACCTCTTGCTGCCGCCATATGCATTTATCAGGGGCTCCAGACACCTGGCTTCCAATCCACCCTCTTCTCCAGGCCTTTCCACCAGAACCACTGGAAGAAGCCTTTTCAAAGCTGGACCATGCATTTCACACTAGAGGTGACCTGCCAAAGCCCTGGAAGGACAGGACACTGTCCTCCCTCACTCCCCTCCGACCACCACTATGGGCATCAGGGTCAGGGTGGTTTCCTGGGTTACCCTAGGTGGGCAACCCAGGCAGGTAGGGCCTTCCTGATTATCTTTCCTCGACACTGCAGCGGGCTGCTCTAGGAAAGCACAAGTCAGCACAACCCGGCTGCGTCTTAGAATCTGAAATGCTGCAGACACCCAAGTGTTCGCAAATTGCATCACAGGGTGCAGACTGATCTAGTCCAGAAGCTCACCTTGTCTGCCCCTCTCACTGCTACTTCCTTATTTTCCAAGATCACCGAGGCCTGGAGTAACTGACTACAAAGGATCTCTGCACAGGAGTTGCAAAAGGAATGGTTTTCACCTCTGAGAAATAGGACTTTCTTTAAGGGCCTATTTTCCTTCCATCGTTTCTTTTTAAAGAAGAAAATAAATAGAATGTGTCGTTCCCTGAAGGGAAAGCCCTACCTGCAAGTCAACATTAAACACCAAAGTGTGCTGCGCTGAAGACAGCCGAATTAAAGTCAGCAGTGAAACAAGTAAGCAATTAAAACAGCTATTTCAGGAAGCCCTGGAAAGCAGCAGATACAATATGAATTATTCATTCATCCTGCCAGGATGACTTCTGGGCATTGTCTTCTGTGCTCTGTTCTCCTGCTCTTGTGCATGCAGCCATTCAAGCACAGAGAGGGGACACAATACCCCGGCCCTGGGACACGGGTGCCTGCATGCACACACACGCACGCACATACACACACCCCACAAGGAGGCCAGGTGGGCACTCCAGATGGTGAGCCACACGAAAAAGAAACCCACAGGTTGGCAGGCGCCTTCAGCTGCAGTGCCAGGGGAGAAGGTATGACTAGCCAACTGGCCCAAGAGGATTGTGGAGGGAGGAAGGGAGAGGGAGAGAGGTGTCACAGAAGATTACCTGCACAGTGCAGAAGAGACTATGTATAGTGTTCAATATCCCACAAGCTTCCTACCTGCTCTGGGATTGATCTGGGAGCTTGAGGGGCAATGGGAGGGATCTGGGACATCAGCTGATCCCCACACTGGGCCTGCCTGAGCTCTGGACATCAAAGGGTGCATCCAGCAGGATTGGTGGAAGGGCTCCATCTGGATTCTGAAGTCATTAGTCCTCCTAGCCGCCTGACTGTGGGAGAAGCTCTGCTACATATCTTATGTCCATCCAGGTGACCTCGGTCAAGACCCTTCCCCTCCTCGGGCCTTTGTTTCCCCATCAATGAAACAAGGAGGATGGACTCCATCTCAACAAACTCTTCCAGATCTGGCATTTCAAGGTGCCATTTTGTCACGAAAATCTAGTGTGTGAAGGGTGCCTCGCACACTCCTCTGTAGGGACCCCGTGTCAAAACCCTCAGAGAATAATAATAATAGCACATGCGTTGTTCCTTACATGTATGACATAGCATTAAGTTCTCACAGCAAGCCATGTAAGCAGCTCCTATGATCATCCCCTGGCATGAACCAAGTGGAGCCTTTGAGAATGATACTGAGTTGCCCAAGGTTGCTCAGCTGATAAGAGGCAGATTAAGGATTTGAATTTAGATCTTAGCAACTATTCAAAAACTGAGTAGAAATTGCTGACTACACCATTGGGTGGCCAGAAGAGGGGATTTTTTTAAAATACCATGGAATTTAAAACTACTCCCTAGAGGTTTAAACCAGAAAGTCAGGGAAGAAGGGAAAATGGGGTGGGGGGGGGATATTTTTACCCCCAGCTACAAACTGGACATTAGGAGTTTTAGGGGAATACGGGGAACGAGGCTGTGAGAGACAAGGAGGAAAAGAATTGCCCGAGATAAACTGAAAGAGACGCTCATCTCAGAGCCCCAGGAGCAGAAGTCAAGGCTGACAACTGACGCAACAGGAGTCAGAGAAGCTCCCGATGGCTCAAAAACTTCATCACTTGTCTCACCGCTGTTTTCAACCTACCCAGGTGGAAAGTTTCATACACAAAGATGTTCAATGCAGCATGATTTATCATATAAAAAAAAGGGGACACAGCCTCAAAATCGATAGGGACCAGGCAAACCATATAGGGACTGAATGGTTGGTAATGACCATTTGATGCAACTGTTGGAAATGTACGCTCACGAAGCCTTTCGATGAGAGCAAAGAGTGCTTGTATTACAGAATTGAAAAAGAAAGAAAACAGCAGGATATGAAAGTGTGTGTGCAGCACAATCTTACCCACCTGCAAGAAAAAGGGAAAATGACTACAAGGAGAAAGGCCGAAATGTTGACCGTGTTTGCCTTTCGGTGTAATGTTCAAGGATTGCCACCACCCCCCCCCGCCCTCCACTGCTTTTATAACCAGAAAAAAATACTAAAAATACCAAGTACATTTTCAACACAACTTCAGTTCTCCTATTTAGAACCTCTTACTACCCCTTCATTAAAAAACAAAAAACAAAACAAACCACCATTCCAAATGAACCCTAATTTTCTTCTTAGAGAAAAACGCAAAGTACAGAAAAATATTAACACATTGAAAGAAAACAAGCCTCAACATTCGTTACATGATCCTTGCTGAGAAGTGGAGCCACAACGCCCAGTGGAGGCTGGTGAGAGCCCCACAAGGCCCTGTGCTGGCTGCCAGGACAGGAACGCACCCAGCCCTCCTGGGTCCCCACCCCAGAGCGGACCCCGAAGGGACCTGGGAGGCTGTCTAGGGGCTGATGTGAAAGGCCCCGGGGGGACCTGACTATTATTTCTAGATCCTCCCCACAAAGGCTCTGGATAGACAAACAGACAAATCCCAAACCATTATCCATCGCCCAAATTACAACCAGTTAGGTTTCGCTGGAGGAGTGCTAGTGGAGGGTGGTAACTAGGGGGCAGCTTGGAATATTTTGTGTCAGACAGAACGTGGATGGGGATCAGACCAGCCTGTGACAACACAAACTGTGGTTAGAAGACTTGACAGAATCCTGGGCCATAGGAGCTGTTAAAACAACTCTGACCCATTCACATCCATGATCCCCTCAGCCCTGACAAGGTTCTGGCTCAGAAAAATGGCAGCCTCCCGCTGCTGCGGCTGCGGACATGGTTTCAAGACCACCCCATGCATACTCCACGCTATTTCGCGAGCTCCATGCCTTTCTCTTTGCTGTTCCTGCTGCCCAGAACATCGTTCCCTGGGCACCTGCTGATCTAAAGCAGGGGTTGCAGACTTCTTTCTTTACCATCTATGTCCCGTGTCTGTGTCTGCCACCTCCATGAGTTTTAAGAGGGCCTGAGCAGTGTCCTACCGAGCACTGCCACCTCAGCATCTCACAGGAGGGAGCACCGAGGGAGATGCTCACTGAATGAAGGGAAAAGTTGTAAATGAAGAAATCCTTCAGGGTCCTCAAAGTACTTCCGCATGCTTGACCTTATGTGATTCGCAAATAACCATCAGGATGACGGCATTCTCACCATCATCACGGCCCCCCCATTTTACAGATGAGCAAACTGGGCACTCTGAGACTTTCCTAAACTGACAGGGCTCCCGGGGCCCTGGTTTGTGTCAGAGCTGGACACAGGCCACCTGAGCCCTGGCCCACTGCTTGGTTCCCTCCACCATGAACTCTCTCAATAGGTCTCCCTCCTCATTCCCAGCTGGTAACCAGAGAAGTGTGGCAGCAGCCAGCTCTCCTTCCCTAGGAACTGCGTATCCCACTGGGTCCCCACGGAAGCCTCCGGCCCCTCCTCCTGTTCCATTCTCATGAGTACCATCAGCAGCATGCAGAAGGGAATCTCTCTCTGGCACAGGCATTCTGTGATCCTTGGACAGTCCTGAGGGAAGGAGTTGACACCCGAGGGCAGGAAGGATCCTTGTGCATTGTCTGTGGGTTTCTGTTACTAGGGAGCCGCGGCTCCATCAGCACAGATGATCCCCAGACCAGGGCAGGGAGTGGGCCGGGGTCTCCCCAGCCCCGCTGACATGGAGGGCCCTCTCCTGACACTGATGTACTACTACTGCTCCCACTTCACAGACAGCAACACAGGGGAGCCCACCTAGGTCAGGGGAGCAGGCCAGCCTTTGGGAGCACAGGGCGCTGGGTTCCCCCCTGCAGGCCCCACGCAGCAGGCACCCCAGCACGGAACAGGGCTCAACAGTGTGGGCCCCTGTGCTTCCTTCTACTTCCCATCTCTGTATTTGCTTATTGACGGGCTGAGTGTCTGTCTTGTCTTTCCCACGGAAATAGAACTGACCTGCCCAGCTCACTGTTGCTGTCTTACTACAACACAGCATAGGGGTAGCTCCTATTTGCTGAATGAATGAAAACACAGGACTTGTGAGTGTCCTTTCCTTTCCACGGGGAGAGGTTTTGAGTTAGTAGGGGCTTTTTGGGGTCTTTTTCCCCCCTTTCCCTCCCTCCCGAGGTAAAGTCACTGAGCCCAACACTTACAAAGCCAGCACCAGCCTCCTGCAGAGTCCCAAAGGCACAAAACACACAGCCCACTCCAGGGCCTGTTACAGGCTTACCCTTGAACACAATGCCCTCCATAAACCACAAAGCAAACCAGAAACTCCCCAAAGAACAGGACCTGGGAACCCTCCTTGTGAAGATTTTGAACTGACAGAACCAAAATAGGTCCACAGAGGAGAAACTCGCCAATGGAGGAGACTCTGTGGGCATCCAGCAACCTCTCTCTGCAGATGGGCAGAGGTCGGACCCTGTACCTGGGTTCAGAGTGAACACCCAAGTGTCCTGGGAACTTCAGGAATATTTATTTTGTACAAAGGACACTGCTAGTGCCTGGGTCATGCCTGGACCCAAAAAATGTAGAATGGAGGACAGAAAGGATAATTTTTTAAAAAAGTAAGCTAAAATATGGGGCACCTGGGTGGCTCAGTTGTTTAACATCTGCCTTCGGCTCAGGTCACAACCCCAGGATCCTGCATTGGGCTCCCTGCTTAGCAGGAAGCCTGCTTCTCCCTCTCCCCCTGCTTGTGTTCCCTCTCTCGCTGTGTCTCTCTCTGTCAAGTAAATGAATAAAATCTTTAAAAAAATTTTTTAAAAATGCTCAAATATATTTCAGAAATTTATTCGAATGCTTGAAATTTTCCTTTTCCCTAGAGAACCCAGAAACCAATGAGAAAGGACTTAATTAAACCTCTATCTGCTCAAGGGCATCAATCTTGAAAAACGTTCATTTTTGAAAGAGCCTAAGCTAATGATCAAATATCTTTTACACAGCTACTATGTACCTAGTGCCAAGTTCTACATGAGCTTAAAATCCCTGGAAATAAACATATTCATTTACACATGATAATATATATATGGAGGAATGAAAACAATGAAGACATTGTTCAAAAGGAAACTTTCATGAGAGGTGCCACAGGATTCTCAAAAAGGAGAGATCCCTGCATGCTGGGCTGTTCCCAGGAGGCTCCTGAAAGGAAGCAGGAAGTGGCCTGGGTCTCTAAGGGCAGTGATTGTTCAACCAAATAAATAACATTATATGTGTCCATCCTTCACAACCACGTACACGTCCAGGAGAGGAAACTAGGCCTTGAGAGGGGATGTGATTGGCCAATGGCACACACAGCTATGGAGGAACAGCCAGCCAGACCTAGGTGCAAAGGCAAAGGCGGTCCAGCTCCCCTGGGGGCTTAGGGAGGGGAAGGGCAACAACCCTCCTTCTTTGGGGTAGGAGATGAGAAAAACCTGGGCAACGTCAAAGCTGGCTGATGCCAGAAGCAGGGCCTTCCTCTGTTTGTACATTAGTAGCTTCTTGTCTCTTTACTTAAGAAGTTGACATGCAAAGGGCAAGAATTGCCTCAGGGTCTGGAAGAACAGCAAGGGACTGGAAGAAAATTCTGGAAGGAAGAGACAGACTGGTCATGGTGTAGCTCTAAGGAAGCTTGGGGGTTGGGGAGAGGAGGGAGGTAAGCGCCTCGTCTTAGGGAAGATAGGAGGAGGTGAGCAAATCTGCAGAGGTGAGTCTGGGAGGCCCAGGGACGAGAGGCAGCATGGCAGGGGCTGTTCTCGGCACCCTAGAAGGACCCAAAATATAGAGAAGGGTTTTCAAGTGGGAGAGAAGCCTGTTAGCCAAGTGGAAGGAACAGCTGGGCTTTGGAGCACATAGGTCTGGGTTCAAATCTAAGTTCAGTCCCGTCCCAGCTGAGTAACTTCAACTCATTAGGTAACCATGGCAGTGATAGTTCTCATTTCCAGATGATTACTATTTGGCAAGCACTGACTTAAGAGTTACACATGGGGTGCCTGGGTGGCTCAGTGGGTTAAGCCTCTGCCTTCAGCTCAGGTCATGATCTCAGGGTCCTGGGATCGAGCCCCGCATCGGGCTCCCTGCTCGGCAGGGAGCCTGCTTCCTCCTCTCTCTGCCTGCCTGCTTGTGATCTCTCTCTGTCAAATAAATACATTTAAAAAAAAAATCTTAAAAAAAAAAAGTTACACATACTAACCCAGTGTAATCCTCACAGCAATCCCATGAGAAGATTCTGCTTTGTATAATTAAGTATTGTTATCTGCATTTTAGATGGAAACTGAGGCCTGGAGAGGCTAAGCCAGTGGCTCAGAGCCCTACAAATGGTAAGTGGCAGAGCCCGGATTTGAGCCTAGGCAAGCAGTTTCTGTGTTCTCTTAACCACCTGGCACCATGCAATTAGTAAAACAGGGAATACAGATGTTAACCCTGTGCAAAGTTATTTTGACAGTCAGAAAAGACAAGAGTGGGAGGCCTTGGCACCAAGCTGGAACTCAATGAATGACACTAGAACAATCAAGGGACAAGCCCAAAGCACCGCCGAGGCCACTCAGGGGCAGGAAATAGCTGTGGAGGGCCTACTGTGCGGTTCTGGCTTTGTCAGTGTTACTGATCACCTGGCATGGACATCCCATTTTTCAGATGATGACACTCGGGCTCGGGAAGGTTACCCTGCTTAAAGTCACAGAGCTGGGAGACAATGAGGACAGGAAGCCAACAATGTTTCAATTACTGGTTACACTCAGTAAGCATGCATGGGACATATTTTCCAAAATCGTATTTGTTTGTGTTCACTGAGCTCGAGCTCGCGCCATGCCAGGTTGTGTGCTAAGCACTCTCTGGGCCCTGGCTCCTCTTACACTCCCACCGTCCTTGAGGTGGGTACTCAAGATGACTGCCCGGTCTCCGGGAAGAGGGTCCTACGGCTGGGAAGGAGGAGCTCTGGGGTCTGCATCCCCATCGGCTGCTTCTCCTACCCCAGCTGCCACTCCAGGACGACAGGGCAGAGAATGCGGAGCAAACCAGGGTGGAGAGCATGCAGGGAAGGAGCAGGTCACTGCGTAGACATCCTGGTCTCAGCGCTGAATGGACAGTCCACTAATCAACACTGTCAGGATCCGAGTATAAACGCGACACCTGAGTGGGCAGAAACAACCCAGCCATAGGCGGCCTCTGAAGCTCCTCCCCTCCCATCAAGGCCCCGCCCCCTTCACAGGTTGCCCAGGGAGCACCCTCTTCCGGTCTTCCAGCGCGCGTCCTCTGGACCCTCCTTCCCTCACGTTCTCCCTGACAGCACTGGAGTCGGGTTCTGCGGCTTCTCTCTCACCTACTAGAACGGAAGTCGCTTCGAGGCAAGGTGGTGTGTTGGATTCACTTGTGAACGTCATCAGTACTTTACATATCCGGGGTGTGCACTACACTTTTGGGTGGCACACAGGACAACTGCACCGGCACACATTCAAGGCAGGAGCAGGCACTGGCTCTCCCAGGGAGAAAATGGATACCCTTTTCAATTCCCTTTCAGCTTTTCAGATTCCACTGAGAACTGAGTCTCAGTCTGGTGACACCGAGTCTTTGATCTCTAACATCTGCCAGTCTCCCTTTTCATAGAGCAAGCTCAGCCCCCAGGCTCACAGCCTCCCTGTCAGCCAGCAGCTAGGGATTGAGAACATCATTTTGCTTCATGGCTTTTGCCAACAACTGGGAAGAGGGTGCCCCAATGACTGAAGTTTGGAAAACTCTTAAACCCACTGTCTGCAAGGTCTTAGGTGTTAATGAGTACTTATTGAACAAAAAGCTGAGTAATCCAATGAGGAGAATGAGTACATGATTGTGATAAGACCGGCTCTCCTCCATTGCTCCCCCCGCTCCCGTCCCTCCCCATCCTGCCTTCGCCACATCCCATTCATCTCTGCATGGAGAAAAAGAGAACATTGCTTAAACGTAGAGGCCCAGGGTATGTGGGGAAGTTAGTCCACAAGAGGAGCTCTCCACTTCTGTCCAGGTGCCCACCTGGCCCATGAGGGCAGACTGCTGGACTGGCCCTGGGGACCAGCAGGGGAAGGTATGAAGGACAGCTGTTGGGTTTTGACCCCAAACACCCATTTCTACCTCCTTGGGTGAGCACACTGCCAGTTCTCCAGAGCAATCACCTCTAGGATTCTTGGCCCCTGTGCTTTCTTTGGAAGGTGATTTCACCCCAGCTCTGGAGATGGACACTTGATACAGGCTGACCGACTCCCACTCCGTGCCTCTGAACCCTCAGCCCCAGGTCAGGGGCAGGCAAGTGACCCAGTATGGGCCAGTGACAGTTGACCCCAGGGCTTCTGTCCTGAGCCACGAAGGAAAGAGACCTCTTTCTGCACCTGTCCTGAATCCTTGAAGCCCACTGTATGAAAACTGAACGAAACCAGCACAGCAGCAGCGGGAGTCAGGAGATGAGAGAAGCTATGTCCAATGAGATCACTGAGCGAACAGCAACTTCTCCTGGACTTTTCCAGTGAGTGGTCTCTGGTATCTGGTATTCAAGGTTCATGGGACCCTGAAGGAATAACCTGGAGGTAGAAGATGAAGCAGGTGTTTTAAGCAGCAGAAGTGGAGAGTGGATCACCACCCTGTCTGCTCGGTTGAGTACTGCTTTGAGGAAATCAAGGTTACTAGACCTTGTACCTGTGCCTTCTGCAACCTGCTGGTTACAAGGTTGGGGCTGTTGTAACTGCTGGTCCAGACCACCTCTTCTCAAAGCAGGAGGGTCTGGAAGACCCTGGCCCAATGGGCCAGAAGCAGTCAAGCCTACTCCCAGCCCCATGCTGCTCTCTGTCTGCCAGCAGAAGCAAACCAGGAGCTGGTTTAACAAGGAGAAGGAAGACAACAGCATTCTTTGAGGACCTACTATGTGCCCTATAGGAGACCACACTGTATGATCAGGGTGTATGTGGGAAAATGAGGCCGGTGTCCAGATTGGACCATGGACTGACAGAACGGCAAAAATGGGGTTTAAGTCCCAGCTGGGAGTAGCCACTTGCCGACTGTGTGAACTTGGGCCAGTCCTGTGATGGGTGTTCAGTAAACAGCGGAGGGCTGGTAATGTCTGCCTGCAGGGCTGTCCTGAAGGCAAGGCTGCCTGGCCATGACTAGGCCCTGCAGAGAGGGAGAGGAGCCAGAAAGCTTCGAGGAGGAAGAGAAAAAGGGGTCTCTTGAGCCTAGACACAGAAGACATTTTAAACAAAAACCTCCCTACATTCATAAGCTGGGGACTGCTATATGGGAAAGGAGATTTCAGGAGGCTTGCTCAGAAATGTGTATGCATGAGGAGAGTGGACAGGTCTGTTAACAACCGAGGTGCCCCTCTGTGGCTGGGTGACCCTACAAGTCCCTGTGACACAATCACGGTGTCTCAGTACTGAGGACTTTGAAATAATTATGTCCATCCATCTCATTGTGGAGATGGGGACACTGAGGCCCAGGGAGGGTAAGTGACTTGACCATGGTCACTCAGTGGCAGAATTGGAAGGAGAAACCAGCTTGCTCCTCCATTTAAGCACTCTAGAACATTGAGCGTGCCAGTTAACCTCATCATGCCTCAGTTTTCTCCTCTGTAAAGTGGGGGTAACAGTAGTCCCCACCTCATAGGGCTCCTGGCAGGGGGGTACAGAATACGTGTGTATGACACCATGTATCGTGTCTGGCATATGAAAAGCAGTAGAGTCTTGTTAGCTATTGTTATTCCCAGACTACTCAGGAACTTTTCCACCAGGAGAGAAACCCCTTTCTTCCCACCTCGCCAAGAACCCAGACTATGGTTCGGGGACTGGCCACCCCACCCCAAACCAAATTCCTGCTAGGTCACATTCAGGAATAGCCTTCTTAGGGCGCTTTCCTGGGCTGATCATTTCTATCTTTCTTTGTGTTTCTCAAGCGGACCCTAACCAGCCTACTCCTCCATCCCCCGAGGCCTCAGCTTTCCGGAGGGAGCCTTTGTATTTCCTCTTTGGAGAAGCCCTTGTTTGTGATGGCCATTACTCCCGGCTGGCAAGTCAGTGGAGCTCCCCTCTGGCCCATCCAACACCGAGGTGGGATAAAGGCAGGCCTGTGCTCACGGCCAAGCTCCCACCCCACCCCGGAACTTGTTGAGAGGTGTGTTTCACGAAAGGGACAATGATGTGTAGCCCTTCCCTCTGCCAGCAGCGCCAGCAGCTCTTCCCATCCGGCCGTGGATTAAAGGAGCCTGGGTAAGTGCCCAGGCGGAATAAAGCCTGCAAACATCCTGGGGACGTGCCCCTCCTTGGCAGTAAGACAGGAGAGAGGGTGAGGGTAACAGCTTGGATCTCCCTGAGCTGCACCCTACTGCAACTTCTGCGCAGGCACACGTGTGTGACACACACACACACATACACACACACACACACACACTGCAGTCACATCCCCGGAGCTCAGGGCCAGCTCTGCCACTTGGCAGCTGTGTGCCCTGCTCACATCGCTTCATGTCTCCATGTAGCATCCCACACCTGCCAAATGGGGCTGACGGTAACACTCACCTCATGGGGTAAAGGGGCCCTGCCATGCCAGGTGTTTGCATGGTGCTTAGACAAAGTAGGTGCTCGGTACTCTTTACTCGGTGGTCTTTATCCTGGCAGGTACGTCAAGTAATTAAATTATCATCACAGGAACAACACTCCGCCTACCTTCCAGACCAGGTTAGATCCCAGCTTTGCTTCGAATCACTTACAGTCTTGCCCTGTGGACAACGACCTTGACCAAAGGCAAGCATCAGCATTGCTCAGGTCACTGCAGTTTCCCCAGTGATCAGTGCCAAGAACAATGCTTATGATGATAATGAACCTATAGGGATTTGGGTTTTTTGTTCTGACTTTGCCTGACAAGGACCCTATAAAAACACCTCCATCAGATTTCCGCCAGGCTAGTAAATGAAAAAGATTCACATATGGTTTCCTCTTCATCTTGTTCAGACCCCTCCCCTGACACTTGATTTCAGGGTGTATGTGGGAAAATGAGGCCGGTGTCCAGATTGGAACATGGACTGACAGAATGGCAAAAATGGGGTTTTCATTCTACCTTGGTGGGAGAGCCACAAACGGGTCCCAAAAGAAAGAGCAAGATCTGCATAAGACCTCTTCCTCAACACGGGTATCTCAACAGAAGGTGCAAGGGGATCCTGGAGCAGCCCCTGGGATCTGTGGCATAGAATTCCAAACTCCCTCTCCTCGCAAGGCAAGGGTGAGCCCCAGGGAAGGAAGACTGGAATCCTGGAGGAAGCCCCTCCAACACAGTGGACTAGAAAACAGTCCCCACAGACGTGCTTCACTCCAGGGGTCTGCCTTAGAGTGGGGGTGGCCCAGACCAGTTACATCAAGAATTCCTGGCATCCGAGGCCCCAGAAAACAGCATTCACTCCACTGCTCTAAAGTCACTGCAGCTGACCTGGGGAGACCCCAGCCTTGACCTCTGAAGAGGACTTTTGTCACTCAGGGGCCAGTCCAGTGGGATAAGGGTTCTTGCCAATGCCTGGGGGTGATTTCTGAGGACCCCATCAGGAAAGGAAGAAAGAACCTCGAGTAACAATCCCACTGTCACAGATTCAGAATGATTTTCTTAGGATTAGGAAACCATGGCTGCCTAAGACAGGAGCTACAGGTATATTTCTGGCTCTGCTCAGCTCCCTCTGCCCTTCATGGTCCCTGAGATGCCCAAGAGACCCTAAGAACATTTGTCCATGCCCCAATGTCAGACAGAAAGCAGGTGGGGGACCGACAGAGACACAGTGCCTGACTTAACCACAAGGCTCCCACTCAAATCATTTTACAGGGCCCACAACATCCACTGTCTCATTAAAAAATAAGGCATGTCTGGCAATCATTTCTAAACCACCACCAATTTATGGAACAATCTCACTCAAAGAGCATTCCAAACCTGGGCCCTGGGAGGTCCTCAGCTTTTACTTTTTAACTAATTCTAAGTAGTCACACAAGTTTGTCAACAACAGCTCAGCTGAATTCCTTTGCTTACAGGAAAACAGGAGGTGTTCCAGCGCATTCTGCATGCATTTACTCTCTCAACAACCATTCAGGCATGCCCGCTAAGTGCAAGGTGTGTGCTATCTCTTTCGAGTGATTTTGCATCTCCAAAATACAGATTCCCAGCCTAACTCCAGATCTGCTGACACGAATCTGTTAAGAATCTGCCCTTCCCATATCCTTTTTGCTGCTTCCATCAGACACAAGGCACCTAATTAATTTCAGGGAGCCCCAAGCTCCATACAGCTGGAGAGCCAGGGGCTGGGGCATCCCAGGCCACAGCTCTTCAAGGTGCCTTCCTCTCTTGGCCATCTGGTTCTGTTATGAGATGGGATCTGTCATTTCTCCCTGACAAGGTGGTATAGGGTGGAGCCTTGCACACCACATAAAGTCCTTGGATGCTGGCAGTACTCTTGTTCCAGCCTACTGCAGTCTCATTTATTTTAGACCTTGGATTTGGAGGTAGAGTGTCATTGCCATTGTGAACGGCAGCTCCACAGAAAAACTGCGCCACGCATAAGCAAGATTCTGATGAAAACTATGAAAAACAACACTTGGCAATAATAGTAATTAATACTTGCTGAGGATATAGTAAGTTCCAGAACTAAAGTAAGCTCTTCACAGCAACAATCTTATTTAATCCTCATAAGAACCTCATGAGTTAGTGATTAACACGGTCCCCTTCAAACAGGTGGGAAAACCTGAGACTCTGATAACTTAATTATCTTGTCAAGGGTCACACAGATTGTACAAGTAGATGCTGGGATAGAAACCCAAGCGTCCTGACTTCAGAGCCCACACTCTCAGTCATGGGAAACTCAATAACTGGATATTTATTATGTTGATCCCTGTACTTAGAAGATCATTAGCAGAAGCAAGAGTCATCACAATCTGAAAATTAAACCCATGAACCAAGCACTTAAAAAATCAGTGCTACTCAAATATTATTCTTCACTTAACCTCAGTGTCCACCCCAGCCCAGGCCATTAACATTTCAAGTCAACATCCTCATGGGTTGGCTGGATGTCTCAGGGATTGACAAAGCAGTACAAGGAAAACGCACACCAACTGAAAGGAAAATAGCTAATATTCTAAGTGATGCAGGGGGAAACATCTTCAAACCAGGCCCAAAGAGTGGCAGCGTTCCTCAGTTAACAAGTGAGGAGGAGAGCCACTGGGATGAAGAAGAGACAAGAGGCTGTTCAAGAGAGAAGAACTTCAGTGACAACAGCAATTAAATGAGGCCCTTGGGAACCGCTGAAGCTCTCTCCAGTATTTTGCAAAAATGACCTTACGCGTCTGCTGGGAAAGTCACATGAGAAGAGAAAAGCTCTTATTGCTATTGTTAATTGCGCCCAAATAATTATGCAAAAGGGAGATCAACACTTTGTTTGTACTAAGCATTACAGCATAGTTGCGACTATAACTTTTGTTAAATACAACATAAAACACACTTACTTGTCATGACTTTCAGTTCTGTTTTCCAAAGTCAAGTCCTAATAAAATGCCCGCCCCCCCCATACTTACTGTAAATGTCTGGCCTCTGTTTTAAGTGATTCCTCTTCTAAATGAACCCTTCCCTTGGAACAGGAATCCCCTACACTGCTTTGTCAAGCCCCCTCCACCCTCCTCCTGCTGTGGGAGGAGGGAGACAAGCTGCTAAGGCTTGAGCAGTAACACCATCGTTGCAGAGACGTAGAGGGGTTCTCCCCCATCACAGCACGTTCCCATCCACTGCTTCATCAGGTGACTTCAAGAACCCCGGGAGCTCAGGCAACTGTGTACTGTTACCCCTCACACGTATCTCCACTTTGTCACTTGCAGAGCTCTTGTCACTTCTAGAATCTCACCCGGACCCACAGGACAATTCTACAAGGCAAGAGGAACACCCCCACGTTGCAGCCGAGGAAGCAGATTGAGATCCAAAGAAATAAATGCCCAAGGTGCCATGACTTATTGGTAGAAGCTTTAGGCCTGGCAGCCGGGTTTTAACTGCTTGTCCCTTCCCACAGGATGCTGGACTCTCTCAAGCTTAGAAGGACACATGAAAACTCTGCAGGCAAGGGGTACCTGGGTGGCTCAGTGGGTTAAAGCCTCCGCCTTTGTCTCAGGTCATGATCTTGGGGTCCTGGGATCGAGCCCCACATCAGGCTCTTTGCTCCGCAGGGAGCGTGCTTCCTCCTCTCTCTCTGCCTGCCTCTCTGCCTACTTGGGATCTCTCTCTCTCTCTCTGTCAAAAAAATAAATAAAATATTTAAAAAATCAAATCAAATCAAATCAAAAGAAAATTCTGCAGGCAAGCTAGTGAACATTTTTTCACGCCGATAAAATTTCTTCAGAAAACTATCTGCAAGGCTGCCTTAAAACACTCAAACACATCTTCTTTCCTTTCACAGAAAGGGTCTGAGGTCTTTGAGTACCAGAGTGATCATTAATACATTTCCACTGTCCTCTCCTGACTGTTGTAGGTGGAAAATAAGTATGAGAGGAGCTCTAGTTCAAATGCTCAGCACGGAGAGGACCTGCGAGTCTCTGCTGGAGTCTGCAGCTCGATGGCGTCTTGTCAGCTCCGCCTGGCCATGGCAGTGCCCTCTCCTCCCGACAGAGCCAAGGGAGAAGCACACGGGTTACCAAGAAATGCCATCAGTGGAAGACTGGGTCGGGGTGCTAGGAGGAACCTCTGAGAGGTCCAAACCCTAAGGACTAGGAAGAAACACCCGGAAGCAAGAGTTCAGCTTCTGAGGTGTAAGTCGGCAACATCTTTGCAACCAGGCCTTTGTGCTGCTGCTGACAAACAGCATGGGGTGGTGAAGCAGGGATGTTCTAGAATTGGGCCGATCTGAACCCTGTGACCTGGGGCAAGCTACTTCCTGTCTACGAGGCTCAGTTTTCCTCATCCATACAGTGGGGATTTATCACTCACACCTGTTGTGAAAAGTATGCGAGAGAATGTGGACATACCATTAGCCCAGAGCCTGCTTCATAGTAAACACTCAAAACACAGGCTATTACAAACAAATGCTAGTGCAAGGCTCATGACAGCACCCAAGACGTGTTAGGTCCTTCCATCCCAAGAAGGTACTTCTGTGTCCTCTAGTTGCTGGCAGTCCGGTTGTTCCTTGCAGGGTATTAACAGGAACGAGTTGCTTTACTTTGGAACTGAAAACGCCCTTTGCTCCCTGCCTGGCGCCCAGACACAGGTAGTTGGCAGTGGGCACGAGGCTAAGCCCACCGGGTCAGGGTGGGAATGCTCAGGAGTCCCCACCACAGTGCCCCCATGCAGGCACGACATAATCTGTTCGCTGTGCTCTCCACTCCTCAGGAATGTCCAAGGGCTCCCGTCACTTAGAGGCTTCCAGGGCTAGGTCGAGGCTCTTCCTCATCTATGCTTTGGGAGTTCTCTGCCTTTCCACAAAACCTCTTGTCCATGCAGCACGGTCCCGTCCCTGGGTCCCGTCTCACTCCAATGTCTCAGCATGTGAGGTCTTCCATGACCCCTTGCGTCACCTCCAAACGCATGAGTTCCTGCCCTTTCAAGAGCTATAAAACCTCAGGACCTTCATCAGGTCTCAGAGATCTCCCTCTGCTTGAACCCCATTAGCTTGACTCCAACCCCACATCTCTTTCCCCTGCTTAAAACTTGTGCGCACACTTCAACGGCTGAACTGTGAGCTCCTGGTTGTGGGGGAGGGGGACAGGCTATGCCACCTACATCTGTGATTCACCCACAGCACCTAACACTGTGACCCAGACCCAGCTGAAGGCCTGCCCCATACCTGCCTGGGTGCCGAGGACCTCATTGTGCTCCGAGACTCTCCCCTCCATGGTTCCTCCCCTGCTTCAGCTCCATCGGCCCCTGGAACCTATGACCCCGATCTGTGTGTTTTCCCTCTCCCTTCCTCTGCTCCGCACAATTCAGATAGAACCAGGTGCACTGGACTCGAGCTGTATCTAAACTTGCCCACCTCTGACAGTCTCTCAATGGGTTCCCCATCCCTCATCACCTCCCCACTGAGACAACCCCCTGTAGAGGGCCAGTCCCAGGGTCTGAGGAAGCACTTGGAACCAGTGCCTGCATGGCCAGGACAGTGAGACAGGCTGCACACTCGGCTCCAGACCCTGCCGCCCACTGGCACCAGGCAGGGAGCAGCAGTGCCTAAATGTGTGGGATGCTCCTAATTAGCTCACGACACCCACTCCCAGCCCACCTGGGGAAGTGGCAGGCTCAAATGCTAGCAAGAGATGACAAGGGCTTTCTCCTGCTGACCTTGCGTGAATCACCAGGTCCTCTGCACGGCTCACTTAAGAAGGGGTCAGGGGAGGACCTGGCTGGCCAAACCCCTGGCAGAAGCGCATCTGTGGATTGGTACCTTACTGTCCCTCAAATCCACTATTCATCAGCCAATGACACCTGTGCCTTTTTAAAGAGGAATGGATATTCTTTTCCCTATTTGAAAGGCCCGTTACCTGGAGGGAAGAAGATAAAAACCACTACCCGAGGTTCAGATCTGAAGCACACCAACCTTTTGATGTTTCAGATAAGAGGTGGGGACTGAAATCTGCACAACTGCCTGTCCCCCACCCCGCGCCCCCCACGACTGAGACATCGGTATCATTTGACAGCAAGACATGTCCCTGCCTGGTGCTTGGGCTGGAGAGGTTTTCCTCAGTCAGCACTGTGCCTAGAACCCGTGATCAGTGGAGCCCTGTGCCTACTAACTGCTGGATTAATGCTTGAACTCTGAAGGATTCATACTCCCCCGGCCCCACCCTGGAGGGCTTGCGTGCGTCCAAGGCTGCTCTCCCCTTCCTTCCATCTCTGGTTAGCATCTCTGCATCCTGCAGACATAGTTTGAGCACCTCGCATGAGGGCAAGTCCCACGACCCACCAACCCACCTGCCAGCACCTCGTCTAACTCCCTGCTGTGACAGCTGTCACACTAGCTGTTGTGTGAGTCTTTGTTATGTTGAAGATTTTATTCATTTACTTGACAGAGAGAATGAGAGAGGACAAGCAGGGGGAGCAGCAGAAGGAGAGGGAGAAGCAGGCTCCTCGCAGAGCAAGGAGCCCTAGGCAGGACTCGATCCCAGGACCCTGGGATCAGACCCTGAGCCAAAGGCAGACGCTTAATGGACGGAGATACCCAGGCGCCACTTGCGTGAGTCTGATTATTACAGCGTGTCTCCCAGTCAGCTTCAGAAGTGCAGGGACGTGTCCGCTTTGCCCTCCCGGTCTCTGGCTCCATGCACAGTAGCTGCTGCCTAGAACGCTCTGAGGAGGGCACAGACTCTGGAACCAGACTGCCTGAGTTCTAAGGGCTCTGTCACACGCTAGCCGTGTGATACAGGCAAGTGACGTAACCATTCTGTGCCTCACTCTCCTTCTTGCAAAATAAGGGTAAGAACGGTACCTACCAGATACCCAAGAAAATGCAAACTGAGACACACACAAAAGGTTTGTAAGTGAATTTCATGTCAGTATTATTCAAAATGGCCCAAAGTGGAAATAACCCAAATATCCATGAACTGATGGATGGCCCAGCAAACTGCGGTGTGTTCATACAGTGGAATATTATTTGGCGATAGAAAGGAATGAAGTGCTGAAGCCAAGCTACAGCATGGGGGAACCTTGAAAACATGATGTTAAGGGAAAGAAGCCAGACACAAAAAGCCACATATTACATGGCTCCATTTATGTGAAAGACCCAGAATCCATAAAGCTATGGAGACAGAAAGTAGATTAGTGGTTACCCAGGGCTGGGGGGAGGAGTGGGAGGAGGCTGAGGAGGTTATGGCTAAGGGGTATAGGGTATCCTTTGGGGTGCTGAAAATGTCCGAAAAGTGATTGTGGTGATGGCTGCAAAACTTCGAATATACTAAAAGCCATGGAATCATATGTTTTACATGGTTACTTACAGGCCATGTGAATTAGATCTCAACAAAGTTGCTCGAAAAAAATTGTAGCACCTATCTCACAGTATTGAAGTAAAGATTAAATGAAATGTATCACTTGTGAAAGTGTTTATCTAAACTAACTACGTAGTAATGAATATTCACTAAACCTTGCTTATGCACTGGGAGCTCTGCTAATAAGCCCTTTACAAAGAGAACCTCGTTTCAGTGGCATAGCCTGGTGAGGTAGGTACCTACCCGCTTTATAGATGAGGAACTTGAGGAACACAGAGCACAAGTAACTAACCTACAGTGACATAACAGGCGAGTGGCAGACACAAACAAAACCCACACACCGAACCATCACATACAGAGAGAACAATATTCCCCAAACCCGGGGGCCCCTGGACTTGAAGTGGGAACCAGTTGGCAAGCACAGACCAACAACATTCTCCTTCACATCAAATGAGAGTGCCCCTCACAGGCCCATGACCTGTCAGCTGGATTCTCTCCTCCTAAGCAACTAGCGGGGGGCAGCTCCCTCCCTCCCCTCCCCCAAGTCCCGGGCTCCCTACCCCAACCCCTCAGCTCTTCAGAGCCCAGCTGGTACAGTTCTGCTTCTCTCCTCTTAAAGCCCCTTCCTGCACATAACTCTCACACAGGCAGGGGAGCATGGTTCCCCTGGAGCCCTTGGTCCCGACGATGGCCAGGATTGGCTTCTTTAGCACCTCCCAACATTCTGAACACAGGAAAAAAGTCCCTTTCAATTCACAGTTTTAAAATCTTTTTTTAAAATAAAGGAGATCCTATCATATCCCCGTTAAAGGCTTTCCAGTGGCTTCTCACTGTGTTTAGAACAAAGCCCACGCTCTTGCCCAAGCCTAAGTCTGACTCTCCAGCCTCCTCCAGCTCTGATCATTTTTCCCACAGCTCACTCTACTCCAGCCGCCCAGCACACTCAGACCCATGCCAGGAATGTGCTCCCTCTCTCTCTGCATGGCTAGCTCCTGGGCTTTCAGATCCCAGTTTAACTGTCACCTTCCCAAAAAGGTCTCATCTGACTGAACCATCTTAATTAGGTCCCTCTTGCTTAATCCCTCTTGCTTAATCTTCATCACGGCTCCATTTTACTTCCTTCATTTTATTTCCTGAAAACACATGGCAATTTTATGTTTGTTTCTTTGTTTAGTCATATCATCTCTGTTCCCTACACCCCCTGCAGGGCAAACTGGGCTACAAGATCCACACAAGCAGGGGACCGCGTCTGTCTTGTTCACCACCAGGCCTCTATGTTGGGTGCTCAACATGGCTTTCCAGGCGTCTCCACCTTGGCCTTCACCATGAGCCCTTGTTGATGTTTTGGGCCAGATGATTCTTTGTTGCAGGGGAACTGTCCTATGCATCATGGGATGTTTAGTCACATCCCTCGTCTCTAACAATTAGATGCACCCCCTCTCCCAGTTTTGACAACAAAAATGTCTTCGGACATTGCTAAATGTTCTCTGTGCTGGGGGCGGATGGGGGAGGAGGTGTCAAAATCTTCCCCAATTAAGAACCACTGATCTATCTGTTGAAAGACTGAGTAAGTCAAAAGTATGGAAAAGAGAATTCATCCATAAGTGCCATATATAGTTTGAGAGTGGGGTGTCTGCACACCGGGCAGGGCTGTTCGCCACCACGTAGAAGAGTGGAGGGAGAGAGGACAGCTATGATCCAGGTGTCTGCAGAACCCCAACAATTTTGGCCCATCCGTTGGTGTAGATGGCTGGGTAGCTTGTGAGGGAATACAGGGTGATGCTCCTTCTTCTTGGAATGTCACCCTCATCTTTATATAACCCAAGACCTCCCAGCTTGGTGCCTATTTCTAACTATGGTCATTGTACATTAGAAATAATGCATGCTTTGCAATTGAGATTATTAACAATGACCGATAACCTGTGGAGCATGTACACCAATCCCCCAGTTTAATACTAGAGTCTGGGCAACATCGCCTCCTTGACACCCAAAGAAACAAAAGCAGGGGGGTGCCTGGGTGGCTCAGCTGTTAAGCATCTGCTTTCGGCTCAGGTCATGATCCTAGGGTTCTGGGATCCAGTACCACGTCGGGCTCCCTGCTCAGCGGGAAGCCTGCTTCTCCCTCTCTCACTTCCCTTGCTTGTATTTCTTCTCTCACTGTCTCTCTCGCTGTCAAATAAATACATAAAATCTTAAAAAAAAAAAAAAAAAAGCAGGTTAGGTAGATAGGACAGGTTAGGTGACTTGCCCATGGGCACAAGCTTCAAGGTGAAGGTGCAGGGATTTCAACCCACTCAGGTTAACGCCTTGCAATAACTACTAATTTATATGGCTTTCCTAGCAAGTCAGAACACCAACCACACAATGAACTTGATGTCTATGCCCTATAGTTAAGCCAGTTTCTAAACACACAGGAGGTGTATTCTGGGACATATGCTCAATATCTTTGGCTTGGAGTCCCAAGGAGATGTTAAACCAGAAGGTATTGCTTTTAAAAATGAGAATGGGCCCTGGCTCTTCTATTAACTCCCAAATTACAGAAGCAGAGATGGCAGACTACACTGGAAAGGCCTTTGAAAGTTGCCTACAGCTGAGATTCTCAGACTAGGTTCTGTTTGAGAATACATGGGATATAGGAGACCCCCATATCCAGGCAGGCTGGTGACATTGGGAAGCAAAGGGAGGGCTTCACGTGCCAGGGTTCAAGGTAAGATTTCACTTGAAAAGGCTCCATTGCTTAAAAAAAGAAACAAGTTTGGAAACGCCTGACATTGTCCACTGCCTTCATTTTACAGATGAGGAAACCGGGGACCAGAGAGGAAAAGTGACGCTCTCTAAGCCACACAAACCTGTCTGCTGAAGGTGAAGAAAAGCAAGGACTTTGCAGGTGGATGAAAACGTGTTTGAATCCTGCTTCTGCCATCTAACTAAGTTCTCTAAGCCTAAGCCTCAGTTTAGTTATTTGAGAAATGAGAGTCATCGTATCTCCCTTATCAAGTTTTGTAAACAAAAGAGCTAATGAAGTGGCAGGAAGACTCTGCTGTGTTCAGGTGCTGGTTGTCAGGGCAACCTGGAGCCAGCCCAGTGGTCAGAACAGGGGCTAGGAGAGATGGATCTACGTTCAAATCCTGGCATTTCCTCCCCCGGCTACGTGACTGGGCAGATCGTTTCAATTCCTGAGCCCTGATTCCTCATCTGCTTAAGCGGCTTACTTCTTTGCTTACAGGTGTGGCAAGGCCCCCATCATGGGACACAGGAAAGAGGCTTATCCCGGTGTCTGGGATGTAAGAGATGCTCAGTGAGCACCCGCTTCCTTCTGACTTCTGTGGCACCTTGTCTGGGGGAACCGCTGCAGGAACCGTCCCCACGAGTGCCCAGGGAGCGTGCACCAGGGGACCTCACCTCCTCCGCGCTTGCAATGCCCAGGAATCTTGGGAGCCGCACCTGCACCAGCAGGAAGCAGGTCTGGGTGATGAGTGGAGCGTGACTTAGAAGCCCCCACCTCACAGCTCCCTCAGAAAGAATGCTCTGCGTGACTGCACCTTTTATCTTGATTTTTTTGAGAGGGGGTAAAAAATAAAGGCAAGAACTTCAAGGTCAGGTTCACTTCCCTGCAGGCTCCTCCTGGGCCCAAGTAAAATGTCAAGAATGCAGCCTCTGGGCCCAGTTTACATTCCCACCCTCTCTGGTATCCAGGATACCAGAGGGACCTGTCGCATTCCATCCCACCAATCAGCCTCCTCAGTCCCATCCTGCTGGGGGCAGGGCCCGCCACGGGTTCTTGGGAGAAGCATCACAGCCCTGTTAGCAGAAGGGTCATCCATCCATTCATTTGTGCAACACAGATGTGCAGAGCTTACTGGAGCCAGGCACAGGAGATAAAGTTTTATGGAAAACAGCCTAAGTCCCTGGTCCTGGGGAGCTTTCAGGGCAGTGAAGAAGACAGCCAGAAATAAGGAGAGCAGTGCTATGAAGTGGCCGCACACAGAGGCACGAGACTGTGTACAGGGGGTCTGACCTACTCAGCAATGTTAGAGGAGGCTTCCAGTTGAGCTCAGGGCTGAAGGGTGAGTAGGTGTAAACAGGTGGAGAGAGGAGGGAAGAACATTCCAGGTAGAGGGACGAGCATTTGCAAAGGTTCTGAAATGCCTTTGCAGACCTATCACCAGAGTATGGAAGGTGGAGGGTGGGGGACAGGATGGGGCTGGAGAAGCAAAATCAGGGTTGGACTTGTGTGAGCGTTCCAGGGGCCCTGTTAGAGATCAGAATGTTTCATGTAAAGGGATGGCATTGATCAGGCTGCCTAAGAACTTTGTAATAAGATCATCTTGGAGACTGGAGTGGGATGGGAGGGTAAGATGAAAAGACAGGACACAAGTTAGGGAATTTTAGGAGCATGTCCAAGTCCCCAAAATGACAGACCTGGGCAACTGGGCTGAACGGCAGGGGGACGGGGGGCGGAATATGATGCAGGTGGAGCTTGATTTGGCTGTCTTCTTTCCAGATGTCCGCCTCCTCTGGAAGGCCCTGGCAGCCACCCCAACACTGAGCTCAGTGTTTCTGGACTGACATTGCCTCAGAGGAGCCTCTCTGTGTTGCAGAGGTGCTGCCCACCATTAGTAACCTGATAAAATGCCACCTGGCCTCACATCAAGATTGCTACAAGGAGGGGTGCCTGGGTGTCTCAGTCGTTAAGCGTCTGCCTTCAGCTCAGGTCATGATCCCAGGGTCCTGAGATCGAGCTCCACATTGGGCTCTCTGCTCCGCGGGGAGCCCGCTTCTCCCTCTCCCACTCCCCCTGCTTCTGTTTCTCCTCTCACTGTGTCTCTGTCAAATAAATAAATAAAATCTTAAAAAAAAAAAAAAAAAGATCACTATACGGAGAAGCCATTTTCCCCGTGGTGAGGCTCATATCACCATGGCCACATTATCAGACTTAAAAGCTCTGAAGCGATGGTCAAGGATTGTAATGACATATGCATTTTTCAGGCACCTCAGCTGCAAAATGGACACCCCCTCCAGTTCTAGAAGGAGGCGGGGGGAGTCCTATAGTTGTTTGACATTATACACAAGAGACATGCTCAAAAACATGAGGAAAGAAGGGAGACAGGGAGGGAAGAGGGTAGGAACATAGTTAAATGGCTGGTGAGCAGTTTCTTTGAACACCCAAGAGCCTCATGGAGTTCTTGGTCTCGTGAACATGGAGATGCTGGCTGGCTTTCAGCCTGGGGAGATGGATAACCAAACGGCTACCCCACATCTGGGGTCCCACCCTCTGAGATCTCGAACTCAGGAGGCCCAAGACAGGGTTGAGACTAAGGGTTTCTCTACTTCTTTAAAGAAAAAAAAAATTAGAGAAAATGACAATGAAAAAGAAAAACGAAAAACACAAAAGCTCCACAAACACAGGCAACAAAAACCCTTTCCCTCCTCATGCACAGACATGAGCCCCTCAAGGAACATGAAAGTTAAGGTTTCCTGTGTGTCCTTCCAGAAACATCTTCACAGTCATACCAGCATGGGTCTGTACCCAACACGCACGCACACATAAACGTGTGTACATGTAAGCTGATCATACATGCTCATACTCCACAGAACTGAGAACGCAAGCCTCAGTGACATAACTGTGTTCTTATTTATAAAACGAAGAAAGAAAAACATGCTAATAAACTATAGCCCAGTGCTTTCCTTACCTTGAAATATTTACTTTACATATACTGAAAAAGCTTTCACTTGGACTTATTTAGACATGTACGTAATTATAAAGCTCTTTTCCATATATGGAAAGAAAAATATAAGCAAAATAAATGAGCTCAGGTATTGATAAGATGGAACCCCTTCTCAGAGTTGCGTCATAGACACCTGTGCGCTGCTCACACTGGCGCTCTTTGTGCCGCCGGGCGCTGGAGCACCACCCGCTCTGATAACATCTCTGTGGTTTTCTTCCAAGCTTCTGAAAACTACTTTTGAGTTCGGATCCTGGTATCTACCTGATTTTACCCAAAGATGCCAAAGAAAGGTTTTCTGATGAAAGAACAAAGGTGTGTCCACAGTCGTCCTTAAGGGGTCTGTGGCTGAAGCTCAGCGGGACCGCAGCACCGGCTGTGTTAGCGGGAACGTGAGCGTTTGGGTGGGTTGTGGGCAAGGACTGGGGCCAAAAGCATTTCTGAGATGCAGCTCCGATGTGAAGATGTTAACACACAGAACGAAACAAAGCAAAACAAAAGCCCACAAGTTACTCTTAAAACGGATGAATTATACTACAGTACATACATAATCTCCCTCACCTGACCCTCAGTTGACTTGGGGTTGCAAACTCAAGTCACAACACCAGCCAGGCAGGACGCTGAGTGAGGTGAGAAAAGTGGGGCTATATGAACACAAAGTGGTTCTAAAGCTGTGATTCCCCAGGGGTGGTCCTGGACCAGCAGCTACATGGAGTAGAGAATTCCTTCAATCCCCTCCATAAGATTAACACGTACGGATCTATACATATTTTTAACCCCATTCTTTTAATACAGAACATACTATTCTGATTGCTATTTGTTTAATTATGTATCTTGGGGTTCTTTCCCTATCAGCACCTGTAGCTTGAGCTCACGCTTGTTAATTACTACGTGGCACTCCACTGCATGGATGGCCCTTAACTTCCCTCTGCAGCTCCCAGCATGACATAGTCGGGCTGTTTTCTGGTTTTGCTGCTCACACTCGAGGTTACGTGAGGAAGTGGCTGCAGTTTGAAGCAGGACCCCGAATGTGGGAGTGGAGGTAGTCTGGTGACCCCAAACCTGGGAAGGGCTGTGTAAGTCACCCACAAGGGACTGTCTTGAGGTCAGTTCGGGGCTCTGGGGAGGCAGGAAGGGATTGGTTGTGGAATATTCCAGATGCACCAGAGATTCAGCAGCTTGAGGGGTGAGGATGGTGAAGAGGGCCCAGCTCTTTCCGCATCTTCCTCTTCCTAATCTGCAGAGCCCTGTATCTCCTAAACCCAGCCACGGTCTGCCCAGAGTCCCAGACTCCCTCACTGCATGCTGCTCTATGTTCTAGGTCCCCTTCTCCTGCCCGGCCAGCCCCACCCCCTTCCAGATGAACAGAGATGAAACAAAGGGGACCTCAAGGAATGAGTGCCTGTGGAGGTGGAGGTATGTCTTAGTTTCATTATCCCAGGATCCCCCCCCACCAGATGACCCCCCCGCCTCCAGCACATTCCACATATATATGTGGGCTCTGTAGGGGTAACAGTAATGGTTACTGAACACTACACTGAGCACACACAATCTCAAGTCAACCTCACAATTGAGAAGGTACCGATTGTTAGCTCCATTTTATTGATAGGAAAACTGAGTCTTGGAGATGGTGAATGCCTTTGCTCAAGTTACACAACACATAAGTAATCTCCTTGCACAGAATTCCCCAGTTTTTCAAGAGTTCCTTCCAAGGTGGTGTTTCTTGGGCAGCAAATTGAAACCCAGAAGTCTTTTTAGTGGCAAGCGCAGGTCCCCAGGTCAATCCCCAAGACCCTCCTGTTCAATGTATTATGTCCGTGGATGTGGTGAAGGGGACCCAGCTTGGCGGGGTGGGGGGCGGGGGTGGCAGGGGAGTGGAGACTTCTTTCAGTGATCATGGGAGGAACTTATAAAGAGTTTTAACTAAAACCACAATGTTTAATGAATGTTGCTTTACATCATTTTACTTTCCCCTTTATCTCTCTACCTTTTAATTATTGTTTTGCCCTGTTCCTCCCACTTTCATTCACTGACAGCGCCCCCCCCCCAACACCCCAACAGGGGTGGAAGCAAGGCAGGTCTTCCTAAGCTCTCTTCTCTTCCACTGGGCCATGGGCACAAGGTCCAGGAATTCCTACAATGTGGCAAAAAAGCAGTCTACTAATTCTAGGTTCATTAGCATGGCTCATTAATTATCAATGCTCCCCTCCCCAGCCATCCTTCTCCCCAAAACACCCAAAACAGATTAAGTTTTAACTTTTGCTGGCAGAACACCTGCTTCTGAAATTCCTCCTCCCTCCACCTCCTAGGATTTACAACACAAAAGTAAACATTTACACTGGTTAAGATTTACCAAAAGGAAGTGTGGCCTGAAATGAGTCCTTTGAAGTTCTGTCTCAAAAGAAGAAGGAGCCCTTTTTAAATATAGAAAATAAGAAACCTCAAAGCCTTCTAAGTGATGTTGGACTTGGGCTTAGGGGTAACTGGGCCTTCTCAATTTTTCACTTGGGCCTTAATGCCAGCATATGTTATCCTAAGTATAACTCCAAACAACAGGTCTCTCTGCTCCAGGGTAAATGAGGTTATCAGTCCATAATGCAATCAAGTGGCTTCCTGGAAACTCTAGGGTAGAACTTTCTTCCTGAGATATTACCAAGGGGGGTAGAAAAGGGTACCCTGAGAGGGGAGCCAAAGGGCAAGGCTGACTTTACAGGCAGGAAAGATCCTGAGGCACACCTGTTCGTCCAGACAGAGGGGATTTTCTCAATGAGGCATGTCTGTTTTACTGGAGGTGGGAGAGATGGGAGCAGCCAGCCCAGGACTCATGTTGGTTAAGCAGACCGAGTATCAGATGCCCCAGGCAAAGAGTCACCAGACACTGAGGTCATGCAGATACCTTTGGGGAAAAGGAAATGAGACAATTCCCCACCCATACCCCAAGATCGCTGGCGTAGGCCAGTGGAAATGTTGGAATCAGAAAAGTAGGGATGGCTGCACCTAGATGTTTGCACCCAATCAGAACCTTCTATTTTAGTGATAGCACCCAAGATGCAACCAACCAAGAATCCTGAGCACCCGGGGCAAGTCCCAGGCAGTGGCTGTGTGCACCAAGTGAAGGCAGAGTTGATGAAGCAAGGATTCCTCAGGAAACAGCACCATTAATAACTGACTTTGTCCTGGGTACCTGATGGCTGCTTTACCCAATGAGCTCACTAGTCTTCCGTGCAGCCCAGGCAAGCACATGTTCTTATCCCCACATGCAGATGAGATCGCTGAAGCTGAGCTAACTCGGTCAAAGTTGCAAGCCGTGCCTAAGCCCACCCTCTTCCTATTGTACTACACAGCCTTCAAGTGGAAGATAGGTGTTAAATGCTGACTGTATGATACGCTAGAAGAAGCAGTGAACCTGGATTCCTCAACGGTGGGAGGCCAAGCTCAGCTCTTAGCTGAGTGACCTGAGCCAGTCATTCAGTCCTCTGCAGGTATTTCTGACCCCACTGCTGTCCTCGGCCTCAGCATTTCCGTGGGTTGCACACTGGAGGAAGGAGTCCACATCCGCCCGCTTTGCTTCAACTTCCTGGCTGATCCAGCCAAGCGTTGAGAAGTTTTGTCAGCAGGAATGCAACATACTCTGACAAGGCTTTTTTCTTGCTCCTGGATTCCCTATAAAGAAAGAAGCATGCTCCGTCCAACGTGAGCTTATATTATCATTATCTATCCTTCCAGAGTTGGGAAAGGAGCCAATCTGATGCTATTCTATGTTATTTGACACTTGGGCTTTTGTTAGGGACCATCTACAAGCACTGGCCTTTCATCGTTCTTCAATCAAATACAGCCCCAGCAAGGCCTCATCTTTACTTGGAGAGAGAAAGAGAGAGAGAGAGAGACATCCAGAGACCCTGAGCATTTAATCTTGCTGCCTCCAGCTTCCTAGGGTCTCACAAAGCCATAATCTCATCCAGAGCAACACCCTGGCTCTGATTCTGAATTTGACCCAAGAACCAATTACAAACCTATTTCTCTGCACTCAAAAGCTCCATTTCCCAACTTGTCAACTGGGTAAGAAAGGCTTTATCTCATAAGGTTGTCAATGGAGAGCTCATGAGACCCCAGAAGGTAAAACTCTTTTAAGAACAGTCTAGCATTAACTTTGTGCTGGGCCCTTTAACACACCATTTGAATGAGTCAATACTAGACATGCATGTCAGAAACAAATACAGAAATATGGGACATGGGGTGAACAAATGAATCAATCGATAAATGCAGGAATGGAAGGAGGGAGAGGAAGACGGAGAGGAAGAAGGGCCTAGGAAGGCCAGTGGGGCCCTGAGTCAAGCTCAGAAATTTGGGGTAATGGAGAACCATGACAAGTTTCTGAGAAGAAGAGCAATTTACTCTGGAAAGCCCTATGGAAGGAAATTCCAACAGGACTTGCAACACGAGTTGCTAGAAAATCATCTTGTGAGTCTGGCTACTCTGTT
The DNA here is from genome assembly GCF_963455335.1 of Martes martes. NCBI lineage: Eukaryota > Metazoa > Chordata > Mammalia > Carnivora > Mustelidae > Martes > Martes martes. The sequence goes on from NC_137892.1 coordinate 108,485,339, forward strand.
AGCCAGGGGCCATTAAGATGGCCAAGCCAGAAATGAGACCTTAACTCAGTGGGTCACCACGGGGACACAAAGGACAAAGGATTGGCAGAGGGGTGGGGCAGACTTTAAAAAGACCTCAACCACTGAAAAATCTTGACAGCTGTTCCCTCAAAAATGCAGATTTGTAAGGATAAACAATCTCAGAGGCGTGTTTTTGTCACATCAGTGTCCCGAACCACTAACTTCTATCCCCACATCCACCTCATCACCTCTAAACAAAACAAAACAGGAAGGAATCACTGCTATACCCTCATGGTCACTGGAGCATTATTTGCAAGAGCCGAAAGGTAGAAGCAACCCTGGTCTCCATCAACAGATAGAGAAACAAGAGGTGGTGTATCCTCACCATGGAATATTATTCTGCCTTTAAAAAGGACATTCCGGAGGTGCCTGGGTGGCTTGGTGGGTTAAGGCTTCTGCCTTTGGCTCAGGTCGTGATCCTGGTCCTGGGTCCTGGGATTGAGCCCCGCATTGAGCTCTCTGCTCAGCAGGGAGCCTGCTTCCTCCTCTCTCTCTGCCTGCCTCTCTGCCTACTTGTGATCTCTGTCGAATAAATAATCTTTAAAAAAAAAAAAAAAAGGACATTCTGACATGAGCTGCGACGTGGGTGAACCTGGAGGACATGATGCTAACTGAAATAAGCCAGTCACAGAAAGACAAATGCTGTATAATTGCGCTTACATGAAATACCTATAGGAGTCAAATTCATAGAAAGTAGAATGGTGGTTGCCGGGGCTGAGGGAAAGACGGATGAGGAGCTAGAGTTAAATGGGGACAGCATTTGGGTTTTGCAAGAAGGGAAGAGTTCTGGAGATCGATGGGGGTAATGGGTGCACGGCAATGTGAATGCGCTTGACACCACGGAACTGGACACTTGAAAATGCTTAGGATCGTCCATTTTGTTAGATGGATTTTACCAGAATTTTTAAAGAAGTTTGGAAAGGAAGGAAGCAAGTAAGCAAGCAAGCAAGCAATCGTTGTGGGAATTGTCAGAAAATGGGACAGCACGAAAACAATGCAGGTCTTTGCCAACCGGGCACACCCCAACTGAGAACCTCCTCCTCCTCCCTCGTCCAGGCAACTTTTCCTCACTGCTTCAAGATTCCCTTAACCCCTTCCCCCTGTCCTACCAGATGCTGACTCAGCCCCTTGTAGCATCTGAACGGCGGAAGTCAGCCTCAGGATGGACGAGGCCACCTTATCCTGTGACCTGGGACACCTGGAGTTCCCAGTGACACACTGACCGTGCCCATCACTCCAAGACCCCGGCTCCCTCCAACCTCAGGAACTACACCCCCATGCGCTGGCTGGCATTTCACGTGAGAGCGGCAGATTCCAGAAAATGCTCTGTGGCAAGGTGGAGTGCCTTGTGGGAGCTCCGTATAAGGGCTCCTGTCACAGAGCCCCAGGGCCTGCCTTCTGAGCGGCACAGGAAGGACACCGGTGCTCACGACGCTGAGCACAGAATGAGGCCATGGAGTTCCGCTTGTTTCTGCCCACCTCTGTCCTCATCACTGACTCTAAGAAAATCAGGCCTAGAATGAGGAACTGCCTCCATCAATCCTTCCCCTTGCAAAAAGCTGGAAAACCAGCTCTACTGGATCCAGTCCCTCGCTCACGTAGTTTGAACTCTGCTATTAGGTGTACACACATTCAGGATTACTACATCTTTTTGAGGAACTGATCCATTATAAACAAGACCTCTGACTCTGTATCTGGTAATACTCCTGTTTTTGGTATTTTGTGTTTTGCTATTACAGCCATTCATTTTCTACTGATCGGCATTTTCCCATCCTTTCTCATCCTTTTATTTTTAGCCGAGCTGGGTATTTGTATTTAAAGGGAATCTCTCAGAGGCAGCTTATACATATGCCTTTTCCCTCCCCAACCTGACAGTATCTACCATTTTTTTTTAAATTTATTTATTTATTTATTTGACAGACAGAGATCACAAGTAGTCAGAGAGGCAGGCAGAGAGAGAGGAAGGGAAGCAGGCTCCCTGCTGAGCAGAGAGCCCGATGCGGGGCTCCATCCCAGGACCCTGAGACCATGACCTGAGCCGAAGGCAGATGCTTAACCCACTGAACCACCCAGGTGCCCCCAGTATCTACCTTTTAACTAGAGTGTTAATCCATTTACTCTTAATAAATTATTAGTATATCTGGATTAAAGTCTACAAACTTGCCAGTTGTTTTCTATTTGTCTCATCTGTTTCTTTTTTCCTACTCTAGAGAAATCATCCACAATACACTATTATGTTTGCTTTAAATAATTATCTTTTAAAGAAATGAAGAAAAATGTTAAAGTCATTTATATTTCCGGGGCTCTTAATTTCCCATGGAGATCCAAGTGTCCATCTGATATCATTTTCTTTCAGCCTGAAGAATTTCTTTTGACATTTCTTTTTGTGTAAGTCTGTTGGTGAGAATTTCTCTCAGCTTTTATCTGAAAATATCTTGATTTGACCCTCATCTTTAAAGGACTTTTTCCGTTGGATATAGCATTGTAGACTGACGGTACCCCAGCCCCCTGGCTTAGCACTGTGGAGATATAATTCAATTTTGGGGGGGGGGTTGTTTCTGACGAGAAGACAGTAACAGGACTCATTGTTCTCCTGTATATTGTGCATATTTATTTGCTGCCTGGTTTTAAGGGTTTTCTCTTTTTTTATTTTTTTAAGATTTTATTTATTTGACAGAGAGAGATCACAAGTAGGCAGAGAGGCAGGCAGAGAGAGAGGGGGAAATAGGCTCCTCGCTGAGCAGAGAGCCTAATGCGGGGCTTGATCCCAGGACCCTGAGATCATGACCTGAGCCGAAGGCAGAGGCTTTAACCCACTGAGCCACCAGGTGCCCCAGGGTTTTCTCTTTTGTCTTTAGTTTTCAACAATTTGATGATGATGTGTCTAGGTGGGATTCTTCCCACGATTCTCCTGTGTGGGGGCTGAACCTCATGGATCTGTGGGTTAATTTTCATCGACCATGGAACTTTTCTGTCATTACGTCTTCCAATATATTTACTTCTCCAATTTCTGTCTCACTCTCTCTCCTTTGAAGAATCCAAATACACATTTCTCAGACTGCTGAATGTCCCACCGATTGTTGAGTTTCTGACCTTCTCTCTCCCAGCTATTCTCTCTGGGCCCCGTTTGCACAGTTTCTATTGCCCTGACTTCATGTTCAATGCCCCGTTTTCCTACAACATCCAATCTACCATTAGATCCCCCTACTGGACTTTTCACTTCAGATACTATAGTTTTCATCCAGAATTTTTATGTGATTCCATTTCTCTACTGGTTTATTCTCCTTTGAATCCTAAACATACCTATGCTACTTTAAGATCATTTTTCTGCTAATCCCATCATCTGCCATCTCTGAGTTTGTCTCTACTGTCTTTCCTCCTATGTCTAAGTACCTTTTCTAGTCTGTGCTGGACATGGGGAATACTGAGCTGTTGAGAATCTGGATTTTGTGTTCTTTCTTTAAAAACTTTTGTTGTGGGGCGCCTGGGGGGCTCAGTCTGTTACATGTCAGCCTTCAGCTTGGGTCATGATCTTGGGGTCCTGGGATCCAGGACCTGCTCAGCAGGAAGCCTGCTTCTCTCTCTCCTCCCTGTTTGTGCTCTCTCTTTCAAAAAAAAAAAAAAAAACTTAAAAAAAAAAAAGTTTTGACATGATGGCAGTTAATTTATTGGCAGATTAGCTTTATTCCCTTGAGCCTTTTTAAGCTTTGTGGAGCCATGTGAGTATAACGATGGAGGGAACGTGCTAAGAATGGTGGAGCAGAGATGCTGAAGGAACCTGGATCCCCGGTGACCATGTGGAGCTACTGCTCCAACCCTGACTGGCCTGTCTTGTGATTTTTTTTTTAATATGATAAAGAAGTAAAGTTAAATCTTGAAGTTAAGGGGCACCTGGGTGGCTCAGTCGTTAAGAGTCTGCCTTTGGCTCAGGTCATGATCCCGGGGTCCTGGGATCAGGCCCCACATTGGGCTCCTTGCTCAGTGGGGAGCTGCTTCCCCCTCTCCCTCTGCTGCTCTGCCTGCTTGTGCTCTCTCGCTTTCTCTGTCAAATAAATGAATAAAATCTTAAAAAAAAAAGTCTTGAAGCTAAACCACTGTTCTTTATACATTCTGACTTGTGCTGCCAGCGGTTAAACTGTTGAAAGTACTGAATACCTACTAAGTAGACCAGGGGGTAGGTGCTGGGGATAAAGTAATTAACAAGTTAGAAGGGGTTCCTGACCTGTCAGCTTATCGTCTGGAGCAGGGGATGGCAAACTACGGCCTGCAGGCCAAACGCATGCACGGCCTGCTTCCGTCAACAGAGTTTTCAGTGGGACACAGCCCTGCCTATTTGTCTCCATATTATCTATGACAGCCTTTGTGCTCTAAATTTGAGTGGCTAGGACAGGTGGTATCATCCACAAAACCTAAAATATTTACCATCTAGATCTTCATAGAAAGAGGTTACTGACTCGTGATTAGGGTAGCAGTTCTCAAACCTGCTGGTCTTAGGTCCCCTTCACTATCTTAAAACCTGAGGACACCAAAGAGGTTCTGTTTATGTGTGTTTTCTTTATCAATATTTACCATACTAGGAATCAAAACAGAAAAAATTTGAAAATATTTATTAATTTCTTTGAAAATAAAAATAGTAATCCCATCGCATGTTAACACACACTTGTTTATAATTAAATATAATTTTATATTTGTAAATTTAATATAAATTTAAAAACATTTTACTGTATAGATTTATAATTTAAGTGCTTCTATACTTAAATGTTTTTCTAAGTCCCCTCCCAAAAAATTGGTGAGAAGAGTCACATTACTTTATATTTTTGCAAAACTCTTTAATGTACGGCTTAACAGACAGCTGAGTCCTAAGAGATGTATTTGCATCAGCCTGTTGCAAAACCACATGTCATGTAGCCTCTAGAAACTCCACAGTCTTCTCGTGATAGACACAACATAAAAAAGGCAAATGACTTCTTAGTATTATCATGAAGTTTTGACTTTGCAGACCCCCTCCGAGAATCTCCAGGACCGCCAGGGACCACACTTTGAGAACGGCTGTCTAGAAAAGTCCTAGGCTGACATTAAACAGAAAACACATGAGATCTAATTAGCTAATTATCATGGGACAACTGATTTAAAGGAAAAGAATACTGCTCTACGAGCGTATGTAAACACCAAACCTGGCCCCATCTGGGGAGTCAGGGAATGATTTCTTGAGGAAATGATGTTTCAAGCTGGGCTTGGAAAAGACGGTTAACCAGGTGAAGGCAGGAGAGGGGAAGCTCTCCCTTTCTTCAGTGAGTTTGCTCCTCACTTGTTTGGCTAAGGAAATCGGGTTAGGCTTTAGGGAAGGATCAGGAATGAGGATGACTTTGCCATGACGTCTTCCCCTGAGAGTACCAAGTCAGAGATGTGCTCTGGGAAGCAGAGGGAAAGCTGTAACCCCAGGCTTCTCCTGGCATGCCTGGAATTTACCTCAGGGAAAGCAAACCCTGATCCCTCTGGAATGAGGCTAATGCTCTACAGATGGGGCACTATATGGAGGCTCAGACACTGAGACACAGGGGACACAGGCAATGCGGGCCTGGGGACAGTTACCCAGACCCTATGGTCATACGGGTAGCAACACAAACCCTCAGCTGTCTTCCTTTAAGGCATTAGGAGCCATTCCTCATCCAGATGGTTACTTGCTGTAAAGACTACTGGTTGAGGAACCACAGCAGCTTCCTTTCCAGTAGATGGCCAGGCCTAGTCCCATTTCCCTACCAATTACCAGCTCTGCAAACATTCACTCTCAAAACCAGATTCTGCCAGGTTTCAGGACGGTATCAGAGGCTGCCACGGTTCTTCTTCCCCCTGACATGCCCACCCGTGGGGTGTGAAAAGCCACCAGATTCTAGCCACCATCTCACCTCAAACACCCCTACTTGAAAAAGAGTTGGCAGAAAACTATCCCTGGCTGATGGAAGGCAGCAGATTCAACTCTGTTCACTAAGAGTAATGACGCAAAGCCATTGGCCCATCCGTAGCAAGTATTCTACAGGACGTAACGGTGTTAATGTCCTGAGTCTTCCCAGTAGCCTTGTGAGATCTGTTTACATATTATCCCATTTTACAGATGAGAAACTGAAGCACAGAGAGGTCTTGCAGTGGACCCAGGTAACAAAGTCAGTAAGGAGTGGGACTAGCAATAAACCCAGGCAGTGTGGCTTCTAGGACTCAGCTCCTTGAATATACATTTCACTGCCTTTCTATATTTGAAAGGACATGATGATTTTTTTTTAAAGATTATATTTATTTGAGAGAGAGAAAGAGAGAGCATGAGAAGGGGGAGAGTCAGAGGGAGAAGCAGACTCCCCACTAGCCTGATGCGGGTCTTGATCCCAGACTCTGGGATCATGACCTGAGCTGAAGGCAGACACTTAACAGACTGAGCCAGACAGGTGCCCTGAGGAGATAGATTTTTTAAAAGTATCTGTGTAGATGCTCCACACTGCTTATTATCAGGGGAACACAAATCCAAACCGCGGGATACCATTTCACACTCATTCGGATGGCTACTATACACATACCCAGAAAATAACAAATGTGTTGGTGAAGGGGCGGGGAAAAGGGAAGGTCTGCAGCCTGCTGCTGTGGGTTTAAATGGTACAGCCACTGTGGAAAAGAGTGCAGTGACTCCTCAAAAAATTCGAAGTGGAATTGCTATATGATCCAGAAATTCCACGTCTGGGAATAAAGCCAGAAGAGTTAAAGGCAAGTACGGGAACAGATATTCGTACACCTGTGTATGGAGCAGCATTATTCATGACAGTCTAATGGTGAGAGCAACCCCGGGCCCATGAATGGGAAGTGGATAAACAAAACGTGGCATGTACATACAATGGAATACTAGTCAGCCTCAAAGAAGGAAAGGAAATTCTGCCATATGGGACAGCATGGATGAACCTGGAGGGTGTCACGCTGAGTGAAACAGACCAGTCACAAGAAGACAAATACCGTGGGAGTCCATTCATATGAGGTAGCCCAAGCAGTCAAACTGGTAGAAACAGCAAGTAGAATGGTGGCCACCATGACCTACAGAGAGGCAAACGAGGAGCAGAGAGTTTAATGAGACAGAGTTTGGGGTGCCTGGGAGGCTCAGTGGGTGAAGCATCCTCCTTCAGCTCAGGTTATGATCCCAGGGTCCCGGGATGGAGCCCTGCGTCGGGCTCCCTGCTCTGCAAGGATGCCTGTACTCCCTCTTCCCCTCCCTCTAATTGTGTTTCCTCTCTTGCTGTGTCAGTCTCGCTGTGTCAAAAAAATAAATAAAATCTTAAAATAAAAAAAAAGAGGACAGAGTTTCAGTTTTACAAGATGGAAAGAGTTCTGGAGATGGACGGTAGTAACAGTCGCATAGCAGGGTGAATGTGCTTAACACCACAGAACTGGATGCTTATTATGGTTCACAGGTAAATCTTATGTATATTTTACCCAATCAAAAATACATGTTTTTTCTAAAGATTTTATTTATTTGAGAGAGAAGGGGGAGGGGCAGAGGAATAAGCAGACTCCCCACAAAGCAGGGAGCCTGACGTGGGGCTTGATCCTGGGACTCCAGGATCACAACCTGAGCCGAAGGCAGATACTAAATCAACCAAGCCACCCAGGCGCCCCAAAATACATGATTTAAAAAGTAAACGAATGTTTCAAAAAGTAAACTAAAAAGTAATATATCTCAGAATGTTTATTATTATAATTACAGTAGGAATGACCCTAAATAATTTTTTTAAGTGGGTAGGGGGGCACGACGACTTTTCTGAACTTCTGGAACTGAGAGGGCCCTTGCAAACAGATTAAATGCTACGGCCTTTCCCTGGTTCGCATGCCAAGCCAAAAGAGGTGATTAGCAGGCTTACACTACTGGTTTCTAATCAGAAAGTTAAAAAAAAAATCCTTTGTCAAAGAGAACAGGAACAAAGGGCCAGCAGGCCCAGGGGTTATATAATGAAAGCTAAATCATGCTGTGTAGAAAGGCCTCTCCATCTCCTCATGGCCGTGTCCTCCTAACACCAGGATCTTCGTGCCGTCGGAAGGCTATTGTACCGTTCCTGATAACACATCTTTCAGTGAGGCCTGGCTCCTCACAAAGGCGGGCAGCACCCCTGCATGCAAGTTGGACATTTAGGAGACAAATTCCAAGAGTCATTAGCAATTGCATCTCAATGGATCCCATACACTTGCCTCTCCTTCCCACGCAATCCTGCTTCTGTCTCTCTCTCTCTCCAGTGAGTAAGGACACCGGGAATACTGGAGAACAAGACTCCTTCTGAAAAGACCTCTGTGTTCACTTTTCCAAACAGCTAAAGACTCTAAGAGGGCAGGGGCCAAAGAGGGAACTAGGAGAGGAGGTTGTGGCAGGGAGAGGGCCCGGGTGTGAGAGCTGACAGGGGATCATGTGCCCCGTGGGTCATCACGACCCCACCCCCTCCACAATCTCCGTCCGTGCTGCCCACCAACTGCTGGGCAACACCTCTTGTCCTCACTGCCCTGCAGAGCAGGGTCTGTGGGATCTGGCTGCCCGTGGACTCTAGGAAGGAGGCAGGAACTTCCTCCAGCGCCTGGATTCCAGTTGCTGCACCCTGGAGAGTGCAAGAGCTTAACTAATTCTCAAATCAGGACACATACACAAAACCCTCTGAGAAGCGGTGGAGAACTCAATGAGTGTTAGCAATGTTACATCAGCGCGAGCCAACAACCTCCAGGAGACCATGCGGCAGTGATGAGCACTGAGCCCTGGATGGAAACCCAACCTCGTGCCAACTTGCTGTGTGACACTGATAAGTTCCCTGCTTCCCTGCTCTCTCTGGGCCTCAGTGGCCTCATCCGGAAGGTGAGGACAAGTGAAATAGTGAATGCATGTACATTGGCTTGGTACACGGTCACAACCTCCAGGAAGTTTCACCAGCATCCAGAAGGATTTTTGAACTTGATTATCTTTGAATATAAAATCCTGACCTGATGGCACAGCACCGCCTTCCTCCTAGAAACAAATCAAGTGTAATCTGGGGAGATGAGAAGAGAAAGGGAGTAGATTGTGAAATAATATCCTTATAAAAAATGCACAAAAGAAACTCAGTAATTACCTACGATCTTATAATACCTGATTCCCCCATGACATTATAGCAAACGCCTGAAGATTCTGACACAGCCCACATCAACGAGAACTGGCCGCTCCCCTTTTACCAACTCAACTCAAGCACAACTCAACTGCACGCTGAGCCCTCAGTGGCTCGGCCCTGCCCCTCCAAGTCAGCCACTCCTTTCTCTTCAAAGAACCAAGGAAGGTTCTGGCCCCACTTCGGATTGAGAGCAGACTGCCCTTACCCTGACCTCATGCATCAAGAGGTCAGCTGTCTCCTGGGCTGAGGTCCCCCGAGGACACAGCAGTCTGGGCTAACCCTTGAGTCCCCCCAGGTGCACCCACCTCCCTACCCATGCCATGCACACAGATAAGCATGCAAGCTCAGAGGAGGGACCCTGGACTCCTAAAGCAGGTTTTGTGGTACTCCAGTGAAGAGTAAGGAACTGCAGCTTGTTTTTCAGAGACAGGTGATGGGCAGCATTCTTAGACCACAGACAGCTGGCTCTCCCTTCACCGATGCGATAAATACAGGCCATGGGATTCCTACTGGGTCAACAGTTACCGGTTTGGCAAACAGCAATACGGAGCCTTACGCAGAAAACCACAGTAGCAAACGCTGAGAAACTCTGGGGGAAAGGACTCGTGGGAGTTCCATGGTGCAAAAGCTCTATTTTTTAATGCCTCATGACAAAGGGAAGGCTTGCACATTCTAGCGGCCCTGGGTGTGGGGTTGGGCCGGGGCTGGCACACTGTCCTTGAGTCTTTTTCTCCACATCAGGAGACTTCCTGAGCGGCAGACAGAGAGCTCAGCTCCCACAGAAGACACCTCCGCCCCATACAGGTGGGCTGTGCCCCCAGACACTCAGAGCCCTGGGAGCTCTCTGAGTCCAACACTGGCTCTCTGGCTCCAAAACCTGACCTAGGACCTCAGACTGACCAAGAGAGTCACGACGTGACAGATTATCACCAGGAAGCATCTATCATCATGATCCTTTATTCCGTGACTTTCCTGTCGCCTCTCAGGTGCCTTTGGGAGTATCCATCCACTCGTTTGCTCGTACAGTTGTGTGCAAGAGGCAGTGCTGGGCCCGAGCAGCTGACAGAAGACCACCCCATTCAGTGGAGAACGAGGACTTGAAAAGGAGGATGACTCCTGGTGGATGCATGCGGGAAAGGTGCACAGCAGGGGCCCTTACCCGAGCTGGGACAAGGCAGGCTCCCGTAAGAGGAGGTCTTTAAGCTGGGGGAGGGGAGATGGGCAGCAGGGCTCAGAGGGAGAATCAGCAGGCAGGGCACACACTTGGTTCATGGAAAGCAAGGAGAGTGCCTCCTGGCTCGGGAAGGAGAGGGTTTCAAGCTTCAGGTGTGTTAGAATTGTCTGGGTGGCATATTTAAGATTAGATTCCAATAAATCAAATCCAATAAAGATGCAGCATCCTGGAAGCCCCCGCTGAGGTTTGGATTCAGTGTATTTCAGGTGGGGGCCCACCTATTCTGTGAGCTCCTGTCTAAGGCAGGAGGTCTACGGATCACACTCTGAGAAACCCTACTTTGAAGGAATGGGAAAAAAAAAAAAGCCATTTGTGGCTTTGATGGAATATTGGTTTATTTTCCTGGAATGTTCCCAAAGGGACTTTGGACAGCTCACTAATGATTTGTTCTTCAGTCCTTTTACACAGACAGACATGACCAACGTCAAACAAACCGAAAGCGAACCCTGGCAGGGTGTGAGGAACTCCACTCACGTGGACGGCTGTCACTGTGTTCCATGGGACGACGGTGGGCCTTATCTCAGGAAGGTGTTAGGGCAAGGTCCACACTTCAGCCAAAAGGCTGTCCACAGGTGAACCAGGGCCCAGCGAGCAGTGACGGGAAAGCCTTCTGGAATCTGGCCACACCTCCTTGCCAACCTCGTGTCAGGAAAGGCAAGGCAGTCTACAGACATCTTACAGACCTTCTCTATTGCCCGTGACTGGCTCCCTGCCCCTCCGTCCTGGGTGCTCCATTGGGAGTCTGGTCTCTGTTACCCCAGTACCACCCCACTCAGGCTCCTCCTGGCTTGGACCCGGGGCTCCAGGTGAGGACTCTGGCTCCAACAGCATAAACCTTGGCCATCGGCACTGTTTCTGCTGGCACCCCATGGCACTATTTTTCCCTACCCAGAGCTAGTTCCAGGGAGTCCGCCATTTATTTCACTGGCTCAAGCCCCTGCCTGGGAAGCTTATGGGGGACCTTCCCAAGGACCCTACACCTCCTTGTCTTGCTCTTGCCACTGTTCCCTGAGGGCTGGAACCCTGCCTTTGTGATCTCTGCCCAGTGTCTGCTGGGCCACCTCCAAACTGTGTTAGAGGCATAGGCACTAGCCTCCCAAGACTTCCCACCTTCCAACGGCCCCATGTCCCCAGGGGCCATGTTCTGCCACCCTGGGGACTTCCCACACAGCCCCCCTCTGCTCTGGCCCAGCTGCTGAATATGCTAGTCTCCCAACCTGCCTTTTCTCAGCACGTGTGATCTCCTTTGAACTGACCTTCACACCCCATCCAGCTTCACTCCCTTATTCCATGTGGAGCTCTGGGAGTGGGCTGAGAAACTCTTTTCCCCTGATGCTGTTTAGGACTGGCTGTAATAATCCACTGTTTATTGATATTACAACTACGTGGTGTGCTGAGCATCAGAGCTTAGTAAGAGGCAGGCAGCCACAGAACAAAAACAAAAAATTAAAACAAACAGAAAAACCAGGGCTGTGCAGTAGTAAGCCCTATTGAATGGTCTGGCCAGTGCTACTCAAACATCAACATGCGTAAGGACCACTGGGATCTTGCTAATATGCAGTCTCTGCCGCTCGCTTCGGCAGCACGTACGCTAAAATCGGAACGATCCAGAGATTAGCATGGCCTCTGTGCAAGGCAGATACACACGTTTGTGAAGTATTCCATATGAAAAACAAAAACCAAAATCAGTTTCTGATTCAGTGGGCCCGGGGTGGAGTCTGAGATCCTGCATTCTTTTTTTTTTAAGATTTTTTTTAAGATTTATTTATTTGACAGAGAGAAAGATCACAAGTAGGCAGAGAGGCAGGCAGAGAGAGGGGGTAAGCAGGCTCCCTGCTGAGCAGAGAGCGGGATGTGGGGCTTGATCCCAGGACCCTGAGATCATGACCTGAGCCGAAGGCAGAGGCTTAACCCACTGAGCCACCCAGGCGCCTGAGATCCTGCAGTCTTAACAAGCGGGATCCCAGGCAGTGCTGCTGTGCTGGTCCACAGCCCACACTTCCAGCAGCGAGAGGGTAGGGATCACACTAATGAGTGGGAGTCTGCCACACAGGGATGAGGCCAGAGCAGGGCTCTGAATCGAGCATGCGCTCAGATACAGGAATCACTGAGTCCTACTCACTGCCACAGAATCAGAACAATCGACTTAGAAGTTCTGAGAAAGAATGACCTAGGGATGGCCAATTGCCCACAGACTCTCTGGGCAGGCAGCTGCTGTGGTTGGTACCACATGATCCCTGACTCTGGTTTCCAGTACCAGGTGAGCCCAATTCAAGGTCAGCTCTGTTATTTTCCAAATCAGCACTAAATTTCTGGCCACTGAGTTAACTGTGGTCGCTGGGCTGGAGGGTTATGAGACAGACTGGGGCCATGGATAAGGGTCACCTAGTGCTCTGATAATGTCTAAGCTGTTAGCATTTGTGACTACTTAGTCTGAGCCCTGCTGTCCGCTAGGTGCCTTGCGTGGAAGCATTCATGCTGCAGTTCTCCCAAGAACCCTCTGGAGCGGGTGGTCATTTAAGAGGGGGCGCTCTGGAGCCAGAAGCCTGAGACTGAATCCCAGCTAGGCCACTTTCTAGCCGTGTGACCTTGGGCAAATAACTTAGGTCCTCCATGCCTCCACTTCCTCTTCTGTAGATGGGGAGAGTTAGAGCACCTCCCTTAGACAGCTGGTTGAGTAAATATAAGACATTTAGTGCAGCACTTAGCACTCAATAAAATCTGGGCTATTCTTTTAGCCTTATTTGTATGAAGCAAGGACACGGAGGCTCGAAGAGATTAAGCAGCTTGTCCAAGTTTACACGGCAAGTTAGAGGCAGAACTGATTGCAAACAAAGTCTGTGAATTCATGAACACATTTTAGATCTGCTGTTTGTAGGTGTCGGGAGGTAGCAGAAACCTCTGGTGGCCTCCGGCTGCAGTCCCAGCTGCCCAGCAGTGCGGGCTTCTATTCCCTTCCTTAGATTCCTGTGAAATGTAAGCTCACAGGGGCTTCTTCCTCCCACAGCCATCTGATATGGGCTTTCCCTGCTTTGGACTAGAAGAGACTTGACTTAAAGTAGATCCCTTCTGGGCAGGAGCCAGGAGGGAGATGATGGATGAGGGAAGGCCTCGTGGAGCAGGCAGCATCCCTGTGGCCTGGGAGGGACGTGGGGCTCCCACGGATTCCGGTGGGGCTGGGAACCGGGCCCACGCTTGGGAGAATGGCAAAAGGCTCGGCCTGTTTCGGGACTGCCACTGACCCAGGTGGACCACACACAAAAGACTGATCAAGAGAGCTCACGAACTGCAGCAACGGTGACTGGCGCCGACGGGCTACAGGGCGCTCTGCAAAGTATTTTAGATAGTTTAACATAAGCTTATTAAAACTGGACGTAGCGTAGTTATGTAAGAGCATGTTTTGTTTCTTATACACACATATACAGACAAACACGGACGTACTTAGTGGCAAAGAGACATGATGACCAACTTAAGAGTAATAACCAACTTTTAAAAAAAAGGTAATAACCACTTTTTTTAAAAAGCAGGCTCTGTGCCCAGCATGGAGCCCAACATTGGGCTCAAGACCTGAACTGAAATCAGAAGTTGGGAGCTTAACCAACTGAACCACCCAGGTGCCCCTATAACCAACTTACTCTTAAATGGTTTATATATGTCATGGTTTCACATAATTACATATGTTTGTATACATATGCACACATATCTAGACTCACATACACACAGGGAAAATGAGAGACTATAAGCTACATGGGCAACACGTAAAAATCGGTAAATCTGGGTAAAGGGTATACGGAAATTTCTTACATTTTTGTAATTTCCCTGTAAGTTTAAAATTATATGCCAAAATTGAAAAGATACCAAAAGATGCACGGGAAAGATTTTTTTGTAAAAAATATCTTTAAAAATAGTAAGAGGTCTTAGGTCTTTTTTTTTTTTAAGATTTTATTTATTTATTTGACAGAGATCACAAGTAGGCAGAAAGGCAGGCAGAGAGAGAGAGAGAGGAGGAAGCAGGCTCCCTGCTGAGCAGAGCCCGATGCAGGGATCGATCCCAGGACCCTGAGATCATGACCTGAGCTGAAGGCAGAGGCTTTAACCCACTGAGCCACCCAGGCGCATAAAAATAGTAGGAGGTCAATACTACTATTACCCCCAACTTATTAATGAGGAAAGTGGGGCAAAGCATGAGAGACATAGAAAATGAGGCAGGACCAGCTTTGAGGAGCTTTGATGGTCAGGCTCAGAAGGTTGTTCCTCAGCAAACTTGGGGGTGAGGTGACTAAAGAGTGTGAGAGGGGCGGTCAGCACTGGATTATGCAAGACTGATCTGAAAGCAGGCCACAGCTTGGCTAGAAAAGAGAGGCCTCCAGTTTGGCCTCTGTTTTCAAACAAGCCTCAGTAGGAATAAACAGAAAAGGAAGCAGGTGTCAGAGCCTGTAAAAGAAAGGGTGGCAGAACTTGGCAGCCAAAAGGGGGGAGGGAGGAATCCAGAGGATGGAAGCAGGGGTGGCCTGTGTGTAGTGGGGGGAACTGGGCCCATGGGTACCAGAGGGAGGAATACCCACGTTTTGCTGCACACCTTTTGGATCTTTAGAAATTGAACCAGGCATGTTTTAGTCATTATAGGGGGATCCTCTCATGGGAATGGCAGAAAAGGCAAAGCTGTTTGAGCCCAGGACTGGATTCAGGTTTAATTCTGTAGTTGAGTACAGTATTTGTCTGGACCCAGAAATGATGTCCAGCAGGAAACTAGAAATGGGCACTTCAGGTTTTGCTGGAGAGGAGGTAGCAGGAAGTATGGGGTCACGGGACACTACTAGGGAAGAACAATGGGAGGTAAGACCACAAAATGCTCTCCCTTTCCTGGAGCAGAGTGACCGCCAATAGAAGAGGGTCAACACCATCCATCACTAGAGGCCCGTCCACTGCTGGAGGGAATGTAAGCTGGTGCGGGCACTAGGAACAACAGTACCTGGGGGTTCAGTTGGTTAAGTATCTGCCTTAGGCAGGGTCATGATCCCAGGGTGCTGGGATCAAGGCCCGCATCAGGCTCCTTGCTCTGCAGATAGTCTGCTTCTCCCTCTGCTGCTCCCCCTGCTGGTGTGCTCATGCTCGCTCGCTCTCTCTTTCTCTCTATCAAATAAATAAAATCTTAAAAAAACAAAAAACAGTAAGTGGGTTCCTCAAAAAATTAAAAATAGAACTACCATATGACCTAGCAATCCCACTTCTGGGTAACATTGAAGGAAATGAAAACACTGATTCAAAAATATATCTGCACCCCATGTTCACGGAGGCCTCATTTACAACAGCCAAGATAATGGAAATAGCCTAAGTGGATGCTGATGAATGAATGGGTAAAGGAAATGTGGTGTATATATATAATGGAATAGTCCTACCATTAAGAAGAATGAAATCTTATGTTAACATGGATGGACCTTGAGGGCATTATGCTAAGTGAAATAAGACAGAGAAAGACAAATACTGTATGATCTCATATGTGAAATCCAAAAATAAGACAAAACAAGCTCACAGATAGAGAACAGGCTGGTGGCTGCCAGAGGCAGGAGGTGTGGTGGGCAAAATGAGTGAAAGGGGACAAAAGGAACAAAATTCCAGTTACAAAATAAATAAGTCCTGGAGATGTATAAGTCCTGGAGATGTAATATACAACATGGTGACCACAGTTAACAATACTGCATTGCATACTTGAAAACTGCTAATAGCAGACAGTAAAAGTTCTTGTCACAAAAGAAAAAAAAAAAACTCTATGTATTGAGGGATATTAACTGGACTTACTGTGATGATCATTTTGCAATATATACAAATACTGAATCATTAGTTGTACACCTAAAACTAAACTTACAAGTCAATTATATCTCTACAAAATAAACAAAAATTAAAGAAAGACACCAGGAAAGGAGGAGGGCCAGCCATGTTGTCAGGTGCTACAGGGAGGTCAGAGCTCACCATGGGGCTCCTGTGACCTTTCTGGAACTGTGGTCAGAGGATGAGGTGGGAGAAGGAGGAGGATGTCGAGGGCTGGAGCATGAGTGGGGGCTGTGGAGCCAGTGGGTATGGAATTCCTCTGTGTTCTTCAGAGGTAGGGGCGTGGAGTGGGAGCACAAAGGCTGAACATTTATTCTTGGAGAGGGAATGCCAGAGCACACTGGAGAAAAATCCACAGAGGTCGGGCAGAAGGAAGAGATTTCCTTGATATGAGGTCCAAGAAGCAGGCCAGGTTGTGGCAGAGGCCAAAGGGATTCTATTCCTGGTTGGGTTCGGGGGCTCTCAAACTTAAGATGGCATCAAAATCACTTGAGGGTTCCTTTCACACACATGGAGGCTGGGTCCACATAATCTATGGGTTCTGATTATGCTGACGGGGGCTGGGCCTGGAAATATGCATTTGAGCCACTCAGGCAGTTCAGATGTATGCAGTCAACAGACGATGCCGGACTCAGGGGAAATGTGGCTCCTTGGCCCAAAGAGAGAAGAAACCCTGTTGGTTGCCACTACAGTGAGGACCACAATCTACTCACCGGAATTAAGAAGCCCGGTACGAAGAGGGAGACAAGCGATGATTACAAATGCATCTTATTTAAAGTTAACAGCAAACCCAGTTTTTCAAATTCTAGAACTTTACAACATTATGCCTTGACCTCTGGTGTCATTCACAAGGACTTATTTTCTAATATAGCATCTTCTTCATTTTCATGATCTGTAATTATTTTATGTTTTTATTATTTGGCTGTAAGTTCCACGAGGGGCGATGTTAGCTTTTATTCACTACGGGATCCCGTTCCTAGTACAGCTCCCACCAGGAACCAAATACACAAAGGTAATGACATTCTTTTGTTTCAGTTCTATCCAAGTGCAATAGAATTAGAAGGTAGTTCATGTCCAGTTAGAGCCATTTCGGGCCTGAGATGACCCAAATGACTTCTAGGGACCCCAAAACAAACAACCTACAGGATGTTCTAGTGGGCAAGCAAGAGTGCTGCAGACCAAGCCCATACGCTGGGCAGACACCAAGAGTCCAAGAGGAACTTGATTCTCGCTAAGTCTTTTGTGCCAAAGTAGTAAGAGATGGAGACCTCTTGAACACAAGCCGTAAGGAGGGTAAAGCAGAGATGCTGATCACCATCACGGACCAAAGAACTTGGTTGAGGACATTCATCCCTGGGGGGTGGATTTTGAAAAAAACCTACCGCACTCTGAAAAACAGCTCACTCACTCACCCTGCTTCCTGAAAAGGGACATCTGCTAAAACAGGAGTAGAGCAAACACGAAAGTCTGGCCTCTCCAAACAGACCCCGAGCAACTGGAAAAAGTTGCCAGGGCAGGAATCACCATCTGAAAGGGGCTCTGGTCTGAATTACCAGGATGAAGTCAGTGTTGCTCTCCCTGACAGCCTTGCCTGACCTACCCGACGGTGAAGAACGTGCCTTTTGGGGGTGGGCAGACTGAATCTGAATCCCAGTTCTGCTACTTACTAGCTTACAACCGTGGGCAAGTTTTCAACCCCCTATGCATCACTTTCCCCATCAGCAGAATGGAGATGGTATCGTTCTTACCTCATTGGGCTGCTAGGAGAATTACATTGGATAATGCATTCAAAGCCCACAGCCCAGATCTTGGCACAGACTAAGGTCTTAATAAATGTTAGCTATTATTAGTTCTTACCCACAGGCTATGATCTATATGGTGACAATGTCTGCACGCCCCACTCTCTTGGAGTTTCAAGGACACAGATGTGTGCATGAAATCCAGACGGGGTTCTGCTGAGGTCAGAAAGAAGCAGCACTGGGAGCCCAACCCCCAGGCCTGCAACTCCACAGTAGCTTAGACCAATTTGTTCAAAAGCATCACTGCTGCAATGGGAATTTAAAGATTTTCACATTAAAGTGAAGATGAGCTTAAATCTCTCTGATCCTTAACACGCCAGGAAAGAAATCACAAGGCAGGTAGGGCAAGGTGACTGACATCCCCCAAAGATCTACTTCTCCCCTCCCACAACTGCTTTTTAAGTATTTCCTAGATCATCTCAATTTTTCCATATAGAACTGTAGAATTCTTTAGTTTTAAAACCTTCTAGGGGGTACTTTCATATAATCTCACTGAAACCCTGCAAGTGTTTATAAGACCATATCTACCTACAGTCACGGTTCTCCAATCTGGCTCTACCCTGGAAATCCCGTGCCCGGGCCATACCCCAGTCCAACTAAACCAGAATGTCTGGGAGTGGGCCAGACATGGGTATTTTTAGCACTCTCCTCCTGTGAGACCGATGTGCAACTGAACTTGAGAATCACTGACTGATCCTTTTGTCCCCCAGGTCCAAACACAACCTCCTATCCTCTGTTGCAGAAAGGAGAACAAAGGTTATTATTCCCCCACGGTAGAGCAATGGAGACTATGGCTCAGGGAAGGCAAATGACTTGTTGCTCTGAACAGAAGCAGAATCTAAAACTCCCAACTGGGGAGCACTCATTCCCTGACTCAGTGCACTCCTATTGCCTGCCAGCCACCAGGCTACCCAACAACCCCGAATGGAGAACACGCAGGGAGGGGGTCATGCTGTTCTACTACAGCGTAAGGTGTCATGGGGCCTAGGCAAGGCACATGGGGAGGGCCTTTCTAACCTTCATTTGTGAGCTGAACCTCAATGTGAGATGTCAAGCAATGGTCGGGTCTGGTGAAATAAGTGTGAAGGTCTATCTTACACAATACAAGTCTGAGGATGATACTAAAATAGTCATAAGCCAATGAAGACCATTTCAACTGGCCACACCTGCCAGTGCTCAGAAAGTTCTTTAAATCTGGTCAATTTCTGCCTGTGATCACTAACAAAATATCTTATGTCATTCTGGCTGCAAACATTTGGCCAGTTGATCTGAGACTGAGGGGCAGTAGAGTCAAGTTTTGGATCCAGTAGGTGGAATGTGAGAATCTGCGTTTCTTTTTTTCGCTTTTTAAGATTTTCTTTCTTTATGAGAGAGAGAGAGAGAGCGAGCGAGCAAGAGAGCACAGGCAAGGGGAGCTGCAGAGGAGAAGGAGAAGCAGATTCCCTGCTGAACAGGGAGCCCAATGTGGGGCTTCACCCCAGGACCCTGGGAGCCTGACCTGAGCCTAAGGCAGACACTTAACCGACTGAGCCACCCAGGTGCCTCAAGAATCTGTTTCTTTCTTTCCTCTTTTTTTTTTTTTTTTTTTTTTTTGAGAATCTGTGTTTCTAATGAGTTCCCAGGAGAAGCTGATATGCTAGTCTGGGACCACATTTTGAGAACTTGGGCTGGGTGACCAGTAAGGAAGCTAAAAAAATACCCAGGGTCTCCAATGCAGCTGGCAAATGTTTGTTTTATGTCAGCGATGGAAATAAAGCACTCAGGCTCGTTTTGAAACTCCTTAAGCTGTTAAGATACCTTTCAGTAGTCCCCTCTAGCAAAAGTCATTGTTTACTGGAACGATGTTTATCGCTGAAATATGATCAGTTCTCCCAGAAAAATAGGAAGAATGTGGTTTATGCCCAAGAACTCTGGTACTCAAAATATATGAATTGAGCAGTAATTATATAGTGATTGATAAAGCTATAAAATGTACTAAGGAGGGGCATCTGGGTGGCTTAGCTTGTTAAATGTCTGCCTTTGGCTCATGATCTCAGAGTCCTGGGATTGAGTCCCATATCACGCTCCCTGCTCAGTGGGGAGCCTGCTTCTCCCTCTCCCTCTGCCCCTCCTCTCTGCTTGTGCTCTCTCTGTCTCTCAAATAAATAAATAAAATTTATTTTAAAAAACATTTTATTTATTCATTTGAGAGACAGAGAGAGCACAAGCAGTGGAGAGGCAGAGGGAGAAACAGCCTCCTTACTAAGCTGGGAACCTCATGTGGGGCTCGATCCCAGGACCTGGAGATCATGATGCTCAACCACCTGCGCCACCCAGGTGCCCAAATAAATAAAATTTTAAATGATAATAATAATAAAAATTTAAAGATAATAATAATGAAATGTACTGAGGAGGCCTTATTTGCTGCTTTTAGAACTATCTGGAGAGTGGAACTTAAATATAATGAGACACCTCTAATTTGGTTTTGTGCAACCCTATGAGGTACGTTCTAACGTATTCTCATTTGCCAGTGAAGACACAGAGACTCAGAAAGGTTTAAGTAACGTAACCAAGCTCATAGAACTAGCCAGTGACAAGGCTGGGATATAAAATCCAAACTGTGGTCAAGGGGACCAAGAATGGACATTGGCTCCCTTAAGGGTTTGTGAGGATTCAGCGAGAAGAGGGACTTGCCTCTTCCACGCCTCTCCCCTGTACTCCCTAGAGCTGAGGTCGGATGGGGACAGGAGGGTCTGAAACTTCCAAGCGGTGAAGGAGCCCGGCAACCCTTTCTCGGCAGAGCAGCTGGGCATGGATGTCCTGGCTCAGCGCCACTGAGAAACAGGGAGGGTTCCCTCTGATCCTCTCCTGAGTACCGATACAGAGATCCTATACATTCCGATGTAAAGAGAGGTCCCTCTGGCTTCCGGAATCCCCTCAGACTTCCTGCTTCCCTGTGCTTTCTTTCACAACGAAGGGGAAACCCTACCAGATTTTGCCACCACTGGGCTTCAGGGTAGCCAAAGAACTAGGACAAGAGTACGCTCACACAATCACAGCCATGCAGGGACAGCGCTTGCTCCCGAAACCACTTTCTCTCGCACTCTTGGCGTAAGAATGAGGGCCAGGTATCCTCAGCCGCTTTCCTCAGTTTCCCTGTGTGTGAAACAGGAATAATACAGTACTCTTCCAGGCTACCGTGAGGGTTCAATGAATGGACTGCCAGGAGCCGTGCAGGGCAAAGACCAGCACCAACACCTGGGGACAGGTTCAACATGCAAATTTCCAGGCCCCACAGCAGCCCTACCAATACAAACCGGGGGCCGGTGGCAGGGAGTGGGAGTGGGATTTAACAAGCCCTCCAGGTGGGTCTGATGCTTCCCCAAGTTTAGCAACCTCTGCTCTAAAGTGTAAGCTCCACGAGGACAGGATTTCTGTTGGTCCCGTCACTCCCAAGTCCCCAGCGCTGGAATAATGCCTGGCATATTACAGACACCCTAGCCACTTCCAGGCACTCAATAAATATTTTTGAATGATTAAATGCGTCCAGATGAAACAGGGGAGGAAGGAAAACCGAGGTCCAGAGAGCCTGGCATTTCTAACTCTATTTGCATAGCTTGATGACTCTCTCACTCATTTGTAGTAAATATTACAAGTCGCAGACGGACTGTTGTGTCTCACCCTTGCATTCCCAATTCCTAGCGCAGTGCCCAGTTCATCCTGACAGGCTCTTGGCAACACCCTGCCGAAGGCACAAATGTCTCCCAAGTCCAAAGCTTAAGTTCACACCACAACTGCCAACAGGTGCAGCAGACAGGTCTGTCCCTCCACCTTCCCAAGATGGGTAAAAGAATTCCAGAGAACACCAAGGCCCCCAGCTGTAATGCAACTTATCTGTTTCACTGTTTGCCCTTCTCCCTCACCCAAGGGTGCACCCTGCTGCCGCAGGGACTTTGCTCTGATCTCAGCACTGGCGACGGAGCCTGAAGCCCAGTAGGCACTCAATAAATACCTGCTGGATGAGTGGCCCAGCCCCGGCTGGGTGGGTCATGATAAGTACCAAGGCCCTTCTGCACCGCCGCCATGCTAAAATCAGCAGCTTGGGTCCTCAAACGGCTCTCCGGCAGTCCCGGAGGTGGGGGGTGGAGGGGAAGGAAGGGCTTCTGGAGTGAGGAGACATGGTATCAAGGAGTCACAGATGAATTCCAGATACCTCCAGTTTCTGCAGCAGCCTTTTCAGTTCTGCCATGACAACCACGATTCATTACCCCTGCTTCACACTCAGCCCTGGTGCCAGCTCGCCCGCAAGAGTCACTCCGCTCCAGAAATTCCAAAGAAGGGCTTGTCTCCGATAAGACTGGGGGTGGGGTGGGGGGTAGAATTTATTGACTTATTTATCTAATGAGTGCTGCCAAGGTGGTTTGCAAGCTCTGATGTCAACGTGGCTCAGAATGAGCCCTGGCTTACCAGAAGACACTGCAGTTGCCAAGGAACTCCAGTTCCAGTTCCCCTACCGATGTACAGGAGGGCAAACACGCCTCACCAGGAACAGGTGCCATCAGAAAGACTGATGTGCACTCGGCACTGGGCTAAGACTTGCCGCGTCTGGTGTCATGTCAGCCTTGGGCGTAGGGAGGTCCTACTCTGAGGAAAAGAAACTTATTTGAGGTCACTTACTATGTGTAACGAGAGAGCCGGAACTTGGTCTGGTGCCCTCTGAAGATCTTTACGAAGACATTATCGACTGCAGGGAATGGTGTGGAATTGTCGGACCCGTATTTGGCTGCAAGCACACAATCGTGTTTCTCCACAGTGAACAATACACTAATAGGTGTGTTTCTGTTGATTCCTCTGTCGTTAAAAAGTTCCTTTTCCCTATGCTTCCCTCTCTCTCTTCCCTTTCTCTCTCTGAATTTACTGAGAGTGCAGTCATGCCAAGAGTAAGGCTTTGAAAGCAGATGGACCTCGATTCAGACTCCAACTCTGCCTTTCTACCTGCCTGACCTTGAGCTTGTCATTTGCCCATTCTTAGTCCCAGTTTCCCTATTTGCAAAATGCCAGAAAACTACAATGAGCAACAGAGCTTGCCGCATGGCAGGTACTGGATAGAGACAATTACACAGAACTATTATTATCTTCATTATCTCCAACGTTAAAACCAGTTACTGTTTGCCTTGTTAGCAGCACAAAGACAAGCCATGCACTTGGAGGAAATTCCTGGAATACAAAGTGAAATGCTCACAGAGCCCTAACTATCTAAGAAAAGCCACAACAGATGCAAGATCCGAAGGCTGTCCCAAGGTCACCTCATCCTGGAAGCCACCTGATGCCCATATCTTGGTATTTCATCCTTCCAAGTCAGGCACCAGTCAGTGGATCGGGAGGGCTGCCCCAGTGACCAATCAAACAAGCAACCGCCACTGGGCGGGGAGAAAGCCAGCGTGGGGACAGCTGGGCTGCCACAGAACCAGGCCCAGCAACAGCAGGCAGCCGGCTGGGGAAAGTCAGCAGCTGCCGTTGGCCTGGTGTCCCGGCTGCCAGAGAGTGATGAATGGAGCAGGGGAAGAAAAAAGGCAACAAAGGTGTCCCTAATCTTGATGCAGCTTCATTTTTTTTTTCTGTCTGACCATTGAGCGAGAACTTAAGCCTGGGTCCTTTCTCTTTGGCAGACATTTGAAACTGAAAGATCCCATTTCTTCCCAACGGTGAGATGTCATGGGTAGAAGCATTGAGGAGGCAACTGCGAGGGGGCTGGGAAGGGGGGAGGACTGGAGAATGTGACCCACCACACTTGTCCATTTTTCCACTCCTCCCCACTCTCTCGACTCCACTGGCCCCCCCTCATCCAGCATCTTTAGAAAACGTTCTGTGCGCTCCCAACACGGCAGCAGGGAACGCCTGTCCCCGCCTCAATCTCCCCCCATTATTTTGGCAAGAGGTTTTCTGCTCAGGAGCTGGAGGCTTAATGGCCTGCTGGTGAAGGCTGAATAACAAAACACCACTGTATCCAGTTTCTGAGTTTTCTCTTCTTTTATCTCACTCTGAAACAGGGATTCAAGGCAGCGGGAGAAGCTTGTCAGCAGCAAGCAGAGCTTCTCGCTGTGCTGCCGGAGGGTTTGCTACCGGCTGGCCCTGCCCGTGCTGGGAGACACAGGCCGTGTGAATTTTTCACACATGCTCAGCCCAGATCCAGCCCTCGGCCCTGCCCAAGTGGAAGCCCCAGGAGATGTCACCCCAGCCATTTCTCCAAGAGAAGTGGATTTTTCTTGTCCAGAGCCCCCCATTGGGTGCTGGGGGCTGCAGCTCCTCACTGCCTGGAGGCAGACATGGCCCGAGAGAGCTCCTGACAGTCAGCATGGACAGCCCACTGCCCCTCACTTGGCAACCCCTGGAAATGCCACCAAAACCTACGGCTTCTTCCAGTTCGGGAAGGTCTGCAGCAACATGCCGGCCACCTTCCAACTCAGACGTATTTGAGCGCTGTTCTCTCCTTATGCGCACCTGAGCTTGGTGTTGCAACCCTCTCAGTAACTAAGGCAACCTGATTCTCTTCTCTTCAAAAGAGCAGTGTTTCACAGCTACCTGGGATCCCGGGGGATTGGAGAATCAGGTCAGTTTGGCTAGGCAAAAAGCCGGGGCGGGGGGAGGGGGTGATGACAGAGAGTAGCTGCCTTGGCTACTAATTCCCTGGCCACTGGGAACATTTACCCAAGCAACTTGGAAATGACTTTGAGCTCTCGACACACACTGTATCCTTTAGAACTTCTTTGCCTCTGTTTCTGTGCTCTCTTTCCCAGAGCTCTGGTTAGCTGGTGCTCCCAGAAGGTGGGGTTTTTGCCCAACAGCCTCCTGATCCGCTGAGGATCTCACAGGCACTGATCAAGCATCCTCGGCAACATTATCTCCCTGAGAGGCACAGCAGGTCGGCTTCAGCTCAAAAATACATGGAAACTCCCAAGCCCACCTTATTGACGGGCTACCTGGAACAGCTAGGAGTTCCAGATAGGACTGTGGACTCAAGAGTCCCACTACCTGGGCTCCAATTCAAGGTGCATCACCTACTGGTGACCTTGAGCAACTTGCTTTACTTTCTAAGTCTCAGTGTCCTCATCTGAACATGAAAATAGTAACAGTACTTACCTCACAAGGTTGGCGAAAGGATGAAATGAGATCATAACAAAAAAGGCTCAGCCCAGTGAGTACCTCAGAGTAAATTCAGTGTCACAGTATTCCCAGGACACAATTCACAAACGGTTGGGATGGTATGAAAGGAAACTGCCGGTCTACACAGTCAGAAAGGATTATGGAAAATAACTCAGCCACAAGCCTAAAATATTCCCAAATTATTATAATGGGTGAGAAGAAACTGGATCTGATTTTTTGGGGAAAATTTATATAAAAGAAAGAGGGAAGGAGACCATTCCTAGTGATTCAAGGTGTGACCTTGGGCAAGTCACTTATCTCTGAGTCTTAGTCTCATCAGTGAAATGAGAGGAAAGGGTTACATGACCGGAAAGGAAAGGTCCATCCCAGCTGCAAACTGCTACAGAGCAGGGCAGAGACTCAGTCCCCATTTGATTTAAGTGTTCCATAGGCACTTCCGAGTAAAAGCCAGGACTGGCATTAACAAGCACCTCCTGGGTATCGGGCTCTGTGCTAACTGCTCTACCTGACTTAGCTTCTTTAACGTCTGTAACTACCTTTGACAACTATGTGTACCTCCCTATTGTAGAAAAGACAAAAGCCAAGGCTTGCAACTTGCCAAGGTCACTTGGGTAGCAAGTAGGACATCCGAGATGCCACAATTCAAAAGGTCACCCTCTTTCCACTGTCCACACTTGCTCTCTGGTTAACTGTGGCCTGGCCACACCAGAATGGTCACAGGTAAGTGAAGTCAGGCCTGTCCCCACTCCATTCCCCAAGGCCAAATTCTTTAGGCAGTGGAGCCCAGGCGGTAGAGCAGGGCAGGGCAGTGGCCAGATGTGTGGGTTCTGGCATCAGTGCACTCAGCAATCACATCTTGCCTCCACAAAAGCTGGCTTTCACCAAACTCAGCCCCCCTGAGCCTCAGGCACCTCAGAGGTCATAGTACCTACTCCCAGGCTTGTCAGAGGGAGTAAAGGAAATCACCCATATAAAGCTCACAGCAGACTGCCTGAATACAGTAAACGCTCAGTCGTCATTTCCTACCTCGCTGAACAGGTGAGCATATAGGCAGTGGTGAGCAATTTCTAGATTAATCTATGGCAGGAGTATGAACCTGGGGTCCAAGAGCCCCCGGAAATTATGTGCCAAAACTGTATCTGCACTTTCCTTCCAGAAGCATCTTTAACCTTTATCAGATTCTCATAAGGATCTGTGGGCCAGAAGGAGGTTAAGCTCTTTGGACAGTAGCCCAACTTCCTATAGTAGAAATTCTGAAAGAACAGGATTAGCACATGTTCCCCCAATCATGAGAGAAGTTGCGGAGTCCTCTCAACATGGCCTCTTAGCCAAGTGGGCCTCCAGGACTAATCACATAGCCCTGGAAACTGTGCCCACAGAGCTCCTGGGTGGTTCCTGGAAGAAGGTTCTGAACGTACACCACCAAATAAGCAGGAATCAGGCTTCAGGAACCTTCTCTGGCAGGGCCAGTTCAAACAATCCATTCTTCCTCGGAGAACAATCAGCATATTTGTTTTTGCATACCACTAAGTTAAATACACAAGGAACGCCGGCCCTTTGTTGGGAGCTCCCAGGAGCACCCAGAGTTACTCCGCTGAAGGAACACTGCTCCAAGGGGCTGTGGAGGCCAGAGCACCTGATTCTCCAGGCCAGCCTTGCCTCAGGAGGAGCCTGTGGTGCTGTGGGAGCCTTTGGCCCAGTAGGCAGGGCCCAAGCTGCCCCCTGGACCCTCTCCGGTTGTTGGGACAACCGTCCTCAGGAATTTCGGCCTCCCAGTCTTGCCCTGGGTGAGAAGGGAAGAGAGCTGGCAAGGCTGGCTGCCTGGCTGCTCTTCCAACCCGCTGGTGAAAGGGGAAGCGGAAAACTGGATTCCCTACCCCCAGCAGCCTCCATGGCGGACAGCACACAAAACAGCTCAGCCCCAGAGGGAGGAATGTGCCAAGACATTCTTCAGGGTTGGTAACCCGAGACGCTATTTTGTTCTTCGTGGCTAAGAAATCACTTTTCTGACTGAAGGACTGTTTGACTTACTTCTTTTAAATTCAAGGGAATGGGTGGGCATCTCCTTGATTCAGGTAAGGAAAAAGCCAAGACAAATGCCAATACGCGTGTACACACACATACACACACACGTACATAAGCTTCAGGAGTAGAACTTTTATGTGATCGTTTGTTTAAGAGCATTAATTAGATGCAGAGATGTAAATACCTTCGTAGATTTTTATCTCCCCTACCCCACCACCCCAAGGAGTCTGGCTCTTTTTGACTTTGTCATTTTTTTCCTCTTCCTTCTTACAATTCCCCCTCTCCTTCTGCCATGGGGTCGGGAGGGATAGGGTAAGGCCGAGGAGTCTGAAATCACATCTGAGACTTGGCAGGGTCCTGTGAACTCCTCTCATTAACTATCTTCTCTCACCAATGGAGCACGTACTTGTACCTCAGAGAGGTCAAGTGATTTACCTAAGCCCACACAGGTAAGACTGTAAGACAGAAATCCCGAATGGGGTGTGCAGGAGAGAAATCCCAGAGAGCCATAAGTGGATGCCCTCCACTTAGCCCTTTCCCCAAATTTTCAGTTAGCCCACTTTAACAGTGACCCCAGGATTGTGCTAGGAACACCTCAGCACCCCAAACTTCAGCACCCCCCAACTAATCTAGTGTGGGTAGGATGACCAGGAGGTACAAAGATGCATTAAAACCAGTGACTTGCAAGGTGAAAGTGAGTGGCTCAGTTAAATGCCACTATGTTTTTAATTCCTCTCCAGTGCTTGCCAGTCTGCCTAAAAACAAAGGCTGGGCATGGGGCGCCCGAGTGGTTCAGTCGGTTAAGCATCTACCTTCGGCTCAGGTCATGATCTCAGGGTCCTGGGATCAAGTCCCATGTTGGGCTCCCTGCCCAATGGGAATCCTGTTCCTGCCTCTCCTCCCTGCTTGTACTCGCTCTCACTACCTCTGTCTCTCTCAAATAAATAAAATCTTATATAAAAAACCAAACCAAAACAAAAGAAGCCCACAAAGGTTGGGCTATTGCTGGGATATGGGCAAGCTACAGTACAGAGCTAAAATATAATGGCACTGGGTTATTATTTTATTCCTCCTCTACTATTTCTTTCAGAATCCTTTCTATTTATGACAACAGATATTACTAGTTTCCCATTTGTAAAAGTGGTTCAAAAATTTTCAAATCGAATTGACTTAAAGTCAAGTAAGCAACAGTACAAGTTCATTTAGCACAAAATCATGGTGGTGGTTCACATGATACTAAAATTTAAAAAATAATGCTCTAGCCAAGTCAGTTTTCCATTCGCCCTCGTCCAGGGATGAAACATTACTGTTGTTTGAGAAGCTTTCTATAGCTGTATTATCCTCTCAGAGGCCCCAGAGAAGTCCCTAGATTCGTGACCTAGGTTAAGTTAGCAGTGCTCGGTGTGGGGCTGTCCCAGTCCTCCAACGTCCAGCTGCTGACAGCACACCAGCCTCAGTAAGCTGCTGGGACCAAAACCAGGCAGGGAATAGAAGACTGAACTCATGTCTGTTCTATAAGAGAACAAGGGGCTGCCCCGTTCACCAAGAGGGCAACAGCATCCCTGGGACAGATGACCCTGAGTGGGGCAGGGAAGGAAAGAAAGTGAGTCAGGACAAATGTGGAGGTCAGAACATCAGAGCTGGTAAAGAACCTGGCATACGGGGATTGATGGAAAGATCAAGACTTTCAAGCAAATCACAGCCCCGGGCCTCAAATTTTTTCTGAGGTTTGAAAATAAGAACTGGGCGCTGATTATTTATGTCCCTTCCAACTTTTAGAATTCTTCTATTAGTCCTTCCGTTCCAAGCAAACAATTAATCTGACAAACAGGGAACCTGGGGCTCAGAAGTTAAAGCAGCTTACTCATGGGATGCTTCCTTTAGCATAAAAAATTTCTCTTCCAAGGCCACCTGGCTGGCTCAGTTGGTAGAGCCCACGAATCCTGATCTTGGGGTAGTGAGTTCAAGGTCCACATTGGGCACAGAGCTTTCTTTTTTTGATTTCTCTTCCAGGTTACATTAATGAGACATCCCGCATGGTGCTGAGAATAAAGCACGCACCCAGTAAATGTTAAATGAATGAACTTAAAGTGCTCACAGAAACTACTTGGAATCTCAACTCAAATTTTCTTTCTGCCTCTTTTTTTAAACCCTCACCTTGCTACACACCCCATTTTGGACTTCTGGGACCTCAATCCCAACCCCGCCAGATGAAGGGTCCAAAAAATTCACCTCTATTGCTTTAGAGGCACCTGATACCCAAGGTCGCACTGAGGAGGTGAAAATTCCACATTCCTAAGACAGTAGGACCACAGACCAAGACAATAAGGACAACAAGGCAATCTCAGAGGGTGGTCCTCTCCAACCCCACCCCCGGGGGCACCAGGATATACATGGGGATGGCCTGTGTAAAGAAATGCCAAGCAATCAAAACCGGGAGAAAGTCTGGAAGCTAAGAGCCACACCAGTTATCTCATCTCAGACTTCACCTGTCTCAGCACACACACACACATCCCGTGCTACAGTCAGCTTGGTGCCCACCAAGGTCACGACGCGCTGGTGCACGGCTGAGGAGCTCCGGCCCCCAGGGGAAGAAAGGGAGGAGAACAAGGTGATGGGCTGGGCTTTGCGGGAGGCCTCTCACCTCCATCTATATCCTAAAAGATTCCAAGTTGCTGTAAGATTCCTGGAGAACCAATCTTCCCCATCAGCCCTCCCCCGCTCCTTGCTTTCCTTCCCACTCCCGGCCTCCAGGCCCCCTGGCTGCTCCTATGCTCTTCTCAGAACCTCCCAGGCACCTGTCAAAAACCACTCTCTGGGCTGCCTTCCCCTCCGCCTAGTGTCCTTCTTCCTCCAGCAGTTTCCCCCTGGATCCTGGGTCCCTACTACCCCCTCCAAACCAGATGCTTCCCCATCTCCCCCCACCTGCCCCCACATGCTGGG
Organism: Martes martes; assembly: GCF_963455335.1. Lineage (NCBI taxonomy): Eukaryota > Metazoa > Chordata > Mammalia > Carnivora > Mustelidae > Martes > Martes martes. The sequence goes on from NC_137892.1 coordinate 108,515,527, forward strand.
GAAAGACTCCCCCGGATGCCCCGGGTCTCTCGGCTAGATTGCTCCCCCCGCCCCCGCCCGACCTCTTCCTAAAGGGGGCGGAGGGGGCGGGGCTAGAGCTTAAGGTCAAAACTCCCGGCAGGTGCCGGCTGGGGCCTAAGCTCTCCACCCGGGTGGCGGTGGGACTGCCTGGGCCAACCCACTGGCCGTCCTCTCCTCCCAGCAGCCCACCCCAGCAGGAGCAGCGCCCCAGACGGCGGGGGGCTGGGGGGGGGCGGCAAACTGAAGACAGCGCAAGAGCCTCACAGAGTTCCCTTGCACCCCCGGCCCAGTCCGGGCTGGTGGCCCCTGGGGCAGGAGGGGGCCCAGGCCGGAACGGGAGGTGTGCGGGCTCCCCGGGGTCCTACCTGTCCCGCGGATCGATCCAGCTGGTGGTGCGGTTCGTGTGATCTATGTAGTAGACCTTGCCGTCGAAGTCGCGCGCCTCCTCCCAGCCCTCCGGCAGGGGCAGCTCTGGCCGGGGCATCTTCCCGAGCGTGGCCCGCGCTCCCCCATGCAGCTCCCGGCCGCCGCGGGGGCCCCCGGCTCAGCGGCTCCGGCCGGCCGTAGTCAGCCCGGGCGGCCGCCGAGGCACCATGATGGGGGTGGGGTGGCGCCCGCGGACTGGGGGCCCTAGTGGGGGCCGGCCGCGGTGGCGCCGCGGTCCATGCGGCCCTGAGGCTCCGGCCCGGCGCTGCCCGCTGCTCCCGGCGCTGCCCGCTGCTCCCGCCGCCGGCCTCTCACGCTGCCATGTGCGCCCGCAGCGGCGCGGTGCGGGCCCGGGGACGCGCCCGGCCGGCGGGACGGAGCGAGCCGAGCGCAGCTGCCGCCTGCCCTCCTCCGCCGCGCTGCGCGCTGCGCCCTCCACGCCGCCGCCTGCAACCACCGCCTCCTCCTCTTCCTCCCCTTTGGCCGGGCGCCGTCGCCCCTCTCCGCTGCGGCGTTCTGCGTTCTCTCGCTTTGCGACTTCTGCCTCCGCCAGGTGCGGCTCGGGCGGTGCAGGTAACCGCGCTGCCCCGGAAACGGGAGGCGGAGCGCTGGGCTCCTGGGTTCCCGGGTCCCCTCCCCGCGCCCAGCGCTGCGAGGGCGGGTCCTAGGACCAAGACGCGCCCCCTCGTGGGACAGTCCGAACCGCCGGCCGCCCCTAGCCCGCCCCTGCCAGGGGAAAGGGAGACCACCCCTTACCTGGATCCCAGACGCGGACTGGATCCCCAGGTGACTGGAGCAAGAGCCGCTACGCCCCTGCTTCCCAACGCTCCTGGCTCTGCACCTCGCGTCTAAGTACAGGTGGCCCCAAATCTTACAACTCCCCACTTCTCTTTTATGTAGAATCACGAGTCAGGCAAGAAGTGGTTAAATGGAAACATTCTTGCGATTCAGGGAACATAAGTTTTCCTGGATCTCTGATCCCTTCCCCCAACACAGGCACCATCTGTCTCCCTCTCATTCCATTCTTCTCCCCATGTTGTTTCACCATCCCCCCCACCCCCGTGTTTGCTAATGTAGCTGGCTCTCCTCTGGGTCCCTAAAATTAGGAGTGCATACTATGAATCCCCTCCCCCCGGGACGACTTCCAAGGGGTGTCAGGGGAAGCATTTTGTAAAGTAATAGTAATGATGGACTTGTTAGCTAAATGGAGTTCTTAGCCCGTCCCAGGCTGTGGGCTACAGCTTCACAAGAGGTTCTGTCCTGTGATACTTTGAGGTAGGTATGTTATGGATTTGGGGGAAGAAGAAACAAAGCAAAATTACATTTTGAAAAAAATTAGAAGAAATTTTAAAATCAGACAGCATTTCTTGAGAAATTAAAAATATGTAATTAAATATAAAAAGGTGGCACGACTAAAGCTGGCTCGTCTGTGTTTCCTGAATGTGTGTTTAACCACTTTTGCCCTGGATATGTGGCAAGAAGCTGGCAGGGAGGAATGGAGCCCAGTGCAGTGTATCCTCTTGTCTGAGACCCTCAGTCTCCCAGAGGAGCCAGCATCCTGTGCTGTATGGGCCAGAGTGTGCTGAGCAAGGGAAGGAATCCCATGTTTGTGGGCTCATTTTCTCTTAATAGATAAGACCCACTGTGGCAGTTCCTTACCTCCAAATGCCTTCTGCAAAGTCAGTTACTTCCCTGAGGCCTGACCTAGGGCTTAGTGTTTAGCCCTTCCTACCCACTTTCATTCCTCAGAGGCCATGCACAGGAGTTCAGAATCATGGGCTTTAGACTGGCTCACAACACCCAAAAGTAGGAGTTCCCCACCCTTTTAAGGAGGATTCCCATAGCCTTCTTCACTTCCTCTGCTTGGGCCGAGCTTTCACAATATAAAAACCTATTATAGATTAGAGTAATAGCTCAAAAGCAAAGCCAGCATGGTATTGGGTGCTTTACACACATGATCTTATATAATCCTCAAGAGAACCCTCTGGAGTAGGGCACACTTATACCCATTTTACTGATGAGAAAACTGAGGCTCTAAGATGCTATATTATTGGCAAGGGATATAGAACCAATAAGTAGACTCAGGTCTGTTTGATTGCAGCACTTAACCACTAACCTATACTTTCTTTTCTTTTCTTTTTTTTAATTTATGCTGCAGTTCCTGGACCTACCATAGTCTGGATCTGGAATACTATGGATGGTGATGAATGCTTGTCTCTGTTGATGCTTGCTTCATAAGTATTCTGCTAAGAAGCAGGAGCTCTGGAATCTGTTTGGGGCCACATCTACCCTGTTTTCTCCCAGTGTGACCGTGAGTAACTTGCTTAACCAAAGTCTCAAGTCTTAGGTCTGAAAACCATCCCATAGATTCCACAGGGCTTGTTTTAATGGCTATAGGAGATGAGAAATATAGAGGGCTTGGCACTCAGTGGTAAGCCATCACCTCGGGGGCCTCATTGTGGTACATTTGGAGTGCCAAGCCTGGCAGCAAGCGTGCCCCTATGAAATAGGAATCAATGAAGTCTTTTCTGTTCCAAAACACAAACCTGTGGTGTCCTTTGCCTTCTTGAAAATTGGGCGTGGTTGCTTGTGACAATCCTCCCAACTGCTGATTTCCTTTTTGTCATCTCTTGCAACCCAGCCTTCTCACAGGTTGGTGTTGGTTGTGAAGGGAAACATGTTGGAGACTGCTAAATTCAGCTTGCTTTTTAAGCCCAGGTACCCAAGCCCTGGGATTTTCCCTTTTTCTTTGGGCTTTGAGACGTGAGCAGGGGAGCTGGAAAGAGAGACCATAACAGGAAGTAACTCCTTAAAGCCTTCATCTGCTTTTGAGTCCTTACTACCTCCATCAACGCCCCCCACCCACCCTCCAACAAAAGAATCCTAGGTTATCTCCCAGAAGCGGCAAACAGGGTGAGGTAATAAAACAGATGACTGCTTGCCCCATGTGATGGCGGGTGAATCATCCCCAGGCATTCTCCGAGGCTGAAGACAAACTTGAAAGGGATTAAAGGTAAAACCAGCTCAGCCACACGATAGGGCGAGCTGGACATTATTCTACAGGTGACTGAACTGCAGGAATGTGAACTGAAGACAAGAAGCCCAGCCTCTCCCAACCTTCCTGCTGGGGCCGTGTCTGGCTGCCAGTGAGCTGAGCTGGAGGTATGGCCGGTACTGGACCTGAGCAGAAGTGACTACAGGACAAGCCTTTCCTCATTCGCTTTCACCTCCAGGGGGCCCATAGGAGTCACCTGAGCCTGGCACAGGTCGCCTTGTTTTGTACAAGAGACGCCCACTTAAATCCTTTCCCCCACTGCATGAGCAAAGAAGAAAGGCCAGTTTGCACACATGTGTTTCAGAGCATTTCAGAGTGGCAGGGTAACATTTCATGAAGATATCAAGGAGGAGAAATTAAGCTTTAAAAAAAAAATGGAACAGACATGTCAGCAGTAGTTTCTTGTTCGAGTGAGTCTACATTCTTCAAGGAAATGGAGGCTATGAAGACTTCTGCTGAGATTTTTCTTCCGACTCCATGCACGTACCTCCCTACCCCATGCTGTCCCTCCCACACATCTCAGACAAGGCACACAGTTCCATTTCCATGATTGAGTCCAGAATGTCCTTTTTCTATAGCCATGCATTATTTGAGGTTCATAATTGGGCCCATGGACTGTTCTTTTCAATGATGGGAAAACATCCCCTAAGCCAGAGAAAATTAGGATAGAAGAAACCTTGGCATTATGAAAGGGGAAGCAGAAGAGATGGCTTTTTAATCTACTTCTGGGTCCTCAGCACTTAATACGGTGCTTGAAAATAAGTTGATATAAGTCTGGCACAGCCTCCTCACTTTACAAGTAGATGGAGTGTCTATGACTAATGACTCATTGCCCTGGTTCTTACTAGTCCCATTTTATAGATGTGTAAACTGAGACTCCAAGAAGTGAAGTGACTTTCTTACAGTGACATGGTAAATAATAGAGCCAAGATTCCCACTCAGCTCCTTCCAGTAAGTAGGTTTTGGCTTCTGAATTCACAGCTATATGGGCTCTAGAGTGCCAATGAAGGAGGAACTTCCAAGACAGAGGAATATCCAGATTATCTGGAACTCCTGCTTTCGTTTGGATTGCTTATCTACTTGGCGTAGTTGGAGGTGGGAGGGGGCATGCTGCGGTCATAGCTGAGTTTACAATGAGAGGGCAGGGTTGAGGTGGGGGTTCTGACTTCTAAGCTGAATAGAGACCAACGTGACTCTTGACCTCCACTAGTGCCATGGATGAGACCCACCTGGGGAGTTAGGTATCAGGGGGTTCAATAGGCTAAGCTTTCTCCATGGAACGAAGAACACTTTTCTCCCTAGGCTGCTTGCCTCTCTCCCCCCACCCCCGGACTTCCCCCCCACCTTGTTTGTTCATTTATTAACTGAACTGGATTTCTTCTTGACAGGGGGCTACCACAGGGCTGGCAGGAGAGGCTTTGATTCTCCCATCCAAGAGTCTTCTGGGTACTGGGGGCTGGGAACTGTTGAGTCTTTCACCCGGGGATGAGGAAATGAATTATGCACCGAAGGAGGAGGTGGAGAAGAAATCTCAGTTTCAGGGGTGGGGTGGGGATGTGGAAAGGAGAAAGAAAGTAAGTGTGAGCAGAGGGAGGGAGTTCCTGCTGAGCAGTGCTTTCTGCTACCCCCACCCCAGCAGCAGCAGAGGAGCCCTGGTGGGAAATGGGTGGGGGCGCCAGTGCCATACCCAGCGGGCTGGCTGAAAGGAGCCTCCGGTATTTATAGAGCTTGCATCACCATGGTACCCAGGCTCTGAAATAAAACTCCGGCCCAACTGCTTAGAGACGGGTGTAATGAAGGGCTCTTTACCTGTCCAGTGCTTGCCGTTTGATGCCTCATTCTCCGAATTTTAGATGAGCAATCTCCGTGAATTTTGTAAGATACTAGCAAGAAGAGTGTAAGGTTGGGGCTTAAACCCAGATAAGTTGCCTCAGCAGGGAGGCTGGGTGGTGCAGTGGGAAATACATTGATGGGGGTGGGGATGAAGAAGCCTGTGCATGGAACTTTGCATCTTGGTCAGTGTGTGACTTTCAGCATGAGGCTCTGCCTCCTTGAACCTCAGTTTCCCCATTTGTAAAATGAGAGCAACAATACCCACCTCACTGTCAACATGTGACAACTAAATGAGATGCTGTAGATGAGGTGCAGGCTCAGCCCCCTGGAACATGGGGTGGGGGGTGGGGGTCTCTGTGTACCAGATCATGGGGGAAGCCCTCAGGACACAGGGTGGTTTTTGATCCCATGGAACTTAAGTTTAGCAGTGGTGGGCTACACTATACAAGTCAGCAAATGAAATATTTGCACATTGTGGTCAATAACAAGAGGGGGGAAAATGGTGCAATGATAAAATTTAATAGGGCAGGGATTGGTAGAAAATCTACTTTTGGCAGGGACGGAGGAGAAAGCCCTTCGGAAGAAGTGACATTTATGCAGAAAGCTGAGGTAGCCAGCAATGGGAAGAGGCAAGGAATGTGCATTCCAAGCTATGGGAGCAGCAGGAAGAAAGACCCTGAAGATTTAGTGTGTTCGACTCACCAAGAAAACCCTGTTTCCATTCCACTAAAAACAACAGGAGGTTGTTTTCACGAGGTGAATCCAAGCTAGGAGGTGGTCACCCTGAAATCAAGCAAGTTTCTCTGACCTCATGGCTTCCCATACTGCCATTGACACCTGATCCAGGCTGAACAGAGAGACCTTTTTCTCCAGCCCTGGTTACTCAGCTGCCGTAAGTAGGTAGCCATCAAAGGTCTGAGACAGCCTAGTAAAGGTTGGATACTTTGTTTACTGGGTCTTTAGTTTTCAGAAGCTGAATTTTGGGGGCATCTGGGTGGCTCAGTCAGGTAAGTGGCTGCCTTTGGCTCAGGTGGTGATCCCAGGTTCCTGGGATGGAGTCTTGTGTCAGGATCCCTACTCAGCAGGGGGTCTGCTTGTCTCTCTCCCTCTGACTCTCCTCCCTGCTTGTGCTCTCTCTCTCTGTCTCAAATAAAATCTTAAAAACAAACAAACAAACAAACAAACAAAACTTAATTGTGTGTCTTGGCATGGATTTCTTTGGGTTTATCTTGTTTGGGGTTCACTAAGCTTCTTGAATTTTCAGTTTGATGATTCCTGTCGGAGTCGGGAACTTTTCAGCCATTATTTCTGATTCTTTTTACAGTCCCACCTTTTCTCCTCTCTTTCTGGGACTCCCATCTTTTATTATATTTCCTCAGTTCCCTGGGGCTCTGTTCTCTCCCCACACCTCACCAGTCTATTTTCTCTCTGTTGTTCAGATTAGGTCATGTCTATTGTTCTCTTTTCCACATCACTGATTCTTTCCTCTGTCCCCTTCCTTCTCTTCTTGAGCCCAGCCTCTGAACATTTCATTTTAATTTTTTTTTTTTTTAGGATTTTATTTGAGAGAGAGAGAGAGAGAGCATACGCAGGAGGAGTGGCAGAGGAAGAAGAAGAAGTGTGCCCCCTGATGAGCTGGGAGTCTGATGTGGGGCCTGATGCAGAGCTTGATCCTAGGACCTGGGACCTTGACCCAAACCCAGGGCATTTAACTGACTGAGTCACCCAGACACTGCCATTTTAATGGTTAAAATTTTCATTTCAAACCTTTCCATTTGGTTCTCCTTTATGTCCTTTATTTCTTTGCTGAGGCTTTCTGTTTCTTTCATTTTGTGTCAACTGTATTTATCATTACTCATTGAAGCATTTTTATTGTGACTGCTTTAAAATTTTTGTCAGAAATTCTAACATCTGTGTCATTTTAGTGTTGGCATCTATTGATTCTTTTTTTCCATTCAGCTTGAAATCTCCCACTCCTCTCCCATGATGAGTGATAATGTATTTATTTAATTTTTAAGTAGGCTCCATGCCCAGTTTAGGGCTTGAACTCACGACCCTGAGATTGAGAGTCATATGCTTTACTGACTGGGCCAGCTAGGCACCCCAATGAGTAATTTTTTTTTGACGGATACCTGGGCATTTTTCTATTATACTCTGAGACTTGGATCTCATGTAAACTGGTTTTTGCTGGCATTCTCTGATACTGTTCCAGCAGGGGTGGGGAATGGTCACAGGTGGTGAGGAGATATGGCATCCTGTTACTGCTGGGTAGAGGTGGAAGTCCAAATTCCCACTTGGTCTTATTGACACCAGGGGGATACACTTTGGCCTTCTGACACAGTCCTAGGAGGTTATTGAGGTTCCTCATGAAAGCCTCTTAAACATGGTTGTTTAGGGTTGCTATTTGGCCTTTGTTAGTATGACTGAAAGTAGGGCCACAGTTTTTCTCTGTGGCATTTAGCTAGAGTAAGATGGCTATTGTCTAAAAGATTTCTGTGTGCTAGTCTGCCCCTTTTCTGGTCTTCCGGCTAACTTTTGTTGAACATTTTTTGTCTGGACCAATTGACATTTCTGAGTTTTTGGTTTCTCTAACACTCAATCTGGGATATGTGAGACAAAAAGAAAATCCAGGGAACTCATATGTCATTCCTCAGGTCCTGAGGTCCCTAGCCATCTGCCTCCTTTTCTGCACTTTGGGTCTTCTTACATTTGCTTTCTGTATAGTGTCCAAAGATCTTGATTTTACTTAGTCTAAAGAAAAGGGAAAAGTATGCCTATTCTATTTTTTAAAATAATTTTATTTTTTTATAAACATATAATGTATTATTAGCCCCAGGGGTACAGGTCTTAATCGCCAGGTTTACACACTTCACAGCACTCACTGTATCACATACCCTCCCCAACGTCCATAACCCCAAAACCCTCTCCCTACCCCCCTCCCCCTGGCCACCCTCAGCTTGTTTTGTGACATTAAGAGTCTCTTATGGTTTGTCTCCCTCCCTCCTGATCCCATCTTGTTTCATTTATACTTTTCCTACCCCCCCAATCCCCCCACGTTGCATCTCCACTTCCTCATATCAGGAAGATCATATGATAGTTGTCTTTCTCCAATTGACTTATTTTGCTAAGCATAATACCCTCTAGTTCGATCCACGTCATTGCCAATGGCAAGATTTCATTTCTTTTGATGGCTGCATAGTATTCCATTGTATATATATATATCACATCTTCTTTATCCATTCATCTGTTGATGGACATCTAGGTTCTTTCCATAGTTTGGTTATTGTGGACATTGCTGCTATAAACATTCGGGTGCAGGTGCCCCTTTGGATCACTACGTTTGTATCCTTAGGGTAAATACCCAGTAGTGCAATTGCTGGATTGTAGGGTAGCTCTATTTTCAACTTTTTGAGGAACCTCCATGCTGTTTTCCAGAGTGGCTGCACCAGCTTGCATTCCCACCAACAGTGTAGGAGAGTTCTCCTTTCTCTGCATCCTCGCCAGCATCTATCATTTCCTGACTTGTTAATTTTAGCCATTCTGACTGGTGTGAGGTGGTATCTCATTGTGGTTTTGAATTGTGTTTCCCTGATGCTGAGTGATGTGGAGCACTTTTTCATGTGTCTGTTGGCCATCTGGATGTCTTCTTTGCAGAAATGTCTGTTCATGTCCTCTGCCCATTTCTTGATTGGATTATTTGTTCTTTGGGTGTTGAGTTTGCTAAACTCTTTATAGATTTTGGACACTGGCCCTTTATCTGATATGTCATTTGCAAATATCTTCTCCCACTCTGTCAGTTGTCTTTTGATTTTGTTAACCATTTCCTTTGCTGTGCAAAAGCTTTTGATCTTGATGAAGTCCCAATAGTTTATTTTTGCCCTTGCTTCCCTTGCCTTTGGCGATGTTCCTAGGAAGAAGTTGCTGCGGCTGAGGTGGAAGAGGTTGCTGACTGTGTTCTCCTCAAGGATTTTGATGGATTCCTTTCTCACATTGAGGTCCTTCATCCATTTTGAGTCTATTTTCATGTGTGGTGTAAGGAAATGGTCCAATTTCATTTTCCTGCTTGTGTCTGTCCAATTTTCCCAACACCATTTGTTGAAGAGGCTGTCTTTTTTCCATTGGACATTCTTTCTTGCTTTGTCGAAGATTAGTTGACCATAGAGTTGAGGGTCTATTTCTGGGCTCTCTATTCTGTTCCATTGATCTATGTGTCTGTTTTTGGACCAGTACCATACTGTCTTGATGATGACAGCTTTGTAATAGAGCTTGAAGTCTGAAATTGTGATGCCACCAACTTTGGCTTTCTTTTTCAATATTCCTTTGGCTATTTGAGGTCTTTTCTGGTTCCATATAATTTTTAGGATTAATTGTTCCATTTCTTTGAAAAAAAATGGGTGGGATTTTGATAGGGATTGCATTGAATGTGTAGATTGCTTTAGGTAGCATAGACATTTTCACAATATTTGTTCTTCCAATCCATGAGCATGGAACATTTTTCCATTTCTTTGTGTCTTCCTCAATTTCTTTCATGAGTACTTTATAGTTTTCTGAGTTGCCTATTCTATTTTTCTGGAAGAAGAAGTTGATGGGTTACTCCGAGCCGAGAAAACTCAGTGTGTCTAAGCTGGAATTCACCCCTTTTCCTCAAGTTTGTTTCTCCTCCTCTGTTACTCCTCCCAGTTCCTCCTCCTCTCTTTCACGTCCCTATCTCCATTCATGTTGCCTACAGTGATCTAAGTAGGAAACTGAGGATTCTGCATTCATGGCCTTCTATACTTTCTTCTTCTTCTTTTTTTTTTTTTTTTGACCTAAGCCCTGGCTCAGGCCCTTTTGTCTGATTCTTGTTATTTGAATGGTGTCTTAACTGATCTCATGACTTGGAGTCTCACCAATCTTTGCCCTTCCAGAATACTTCCTAGTCTTTCCAAAGTGAGTGTCCACGGGTGCATTCTTTAGAATTAAACTGAATATAAGCAAATACATTTGGAAAATGTTGGCTTTAACAAAGAGACTTCCTCATGTAGGACTTCTTAGGATTTTCAGTGTACCTATATCCACAGTGAGAAGCCAAGAAAATGGTGTAGAATTGCCCAACCTTATTTGACTAAAATATCGTTTTTCTTCATGAGGCATCTCTGGGATACAGTGATCTACAGCAGAGGTTGGCAAATGTTTTCTATACAGAACCAGATAATAAATATTTTTGGCTTTGCAAGCCATATGGTCTCTGTTGAAACTACTCACCTCTTCTATTATAGCAGGAAGCGCCATGGACTATGTGTAAACAAGTGGCTGTGTGCCAATAAAACTTTATTTACAAAACAGACCTCTGGCCCACAGGTTTTAGTTTACCCACCCCTGTTCTAAAACATTTTTTAATTACAAAGAGCTCCGTATCATCCTAGACTTACCTCTTTTCTTTATTCCCTATGTACATTCTACCTTCAAGAGCCTTGGAACCTGTCTCCGAAGTATGTATCTGTTGCTGTCTCCATCTGCACTTGTGCTGCTTTTTCTTTCTTTCTCTTTTTTTTAAAGTAGGCTCCATGCTGGGTGTGACACCCAATGTGGGGCTCAAACTCACAACCCTGAGATGAAGGCCTGAGTTGCGATCAAGAGTTGGGTGCTTAGCCAACTGAGCCACCTGGGCGCCCCGCCACTTGTGCTACTTTGGATGCAGGCCACCATTGCCAGCACTGAATACACCCTTCCAGGTGGCCTTCCTTTGCCTGCTTATCTGATCATTCTGCGGAATGTGCAGAACACCTTCTGTTAACCCCTCAGTGGCTTTTCGCTGGTCTTAAGATAAAGTCCCAGCAACTTAGCGCATATTGTAAGGCCCAGCCTGGGCTGCCCCAGTGCATGCTTCCAGTCTTGGTTCCATGCCTCCTGTCCTTACACTGTGGGACTGAGCTTGCGTATGTGGCTTGCACACACGTGCTCTTCAGCTGCTTCTCCTGTTCAGAATGCTCTTCCTTTGTCTTCAGCTGGCAGATTCACCTTCAGCTGGCAGCTTAGATGTGCCTTTCTTCCTCACTGTCCAAGGCTGGGTTATATGTCCCTCTGTTTACTTTATCCTTTAGAGATCTAGCCTCATTCTTTTCTTTCTGTCTCCTCTCCCCACCCTCTCCCTTTCTCCTTGCTGGACCATAAACCCTGTGAGGACAGGGTTTTGGTTCCCCCCACCCCATTCCCAGTGCCTAAAATAGGCCCGGCACACACTGACACAGGCATGTGCTAGAAGACATACCTGATCAGGACCTAATCCTCCCTGACACCACTTTTTAACCATTCTTCCTCCTTGTAGGGAGCAGATGGCATTAATCTGTTGGAAGAATTAGGAGCCCATATGCCCCTGTAAGAAATAATTTGCCCATCTGTGGTGAGGAATGAGAATGTAGCATCCAAGGGTCCTTATGGAAGGTTTTTCTTTTTAGTTTGAGTCTGAAGGTTCTTTCTCAAAAGCCTTTATTTGAGAGCTCTCTGATTTTCTTTGCAGAGTTCTATATCCATCAAATCATGAGGAAGAAGCCAAATGCAATGATCTATGAGTGTATCCTGGAGTAATTAAAAAAAAAAAAGCTACAGAGGGCATCCTTGGGACAATTGGGTAAATGTGAGCATGGACTATATTTTAGACAATATTACGTCTGCGTTAAGTACCTCATGAGTGGTCATAGTACTGTAGTTCTGTAGGAGGATAACCCTTGTTCTCCGGGAGAATGTAGGGTGGAGTGCTGTGATGTCTACAACTACACGTTCAAACTATTTGGCAACCATTTGAGCATTTCAGAGGGAGGGAAGGAGAGAGAATGCAAATATGGCAAAAATGTTCATAGGTAAACAATAATATCGAAGGTACGGGGGTTTATATTTTCTTCAACTCTCCTCTCACTTAGCACAGCACCTGGCATGGAATACACCCAATAAATGTTGGCTGAACAGCAAGAACAGCTCCTGGGTGGCCTAAAAGTGTGCCCTGCGTTGCTTAAGATGATCTCTTGCCTTCCTATCTATGGACTTCTGATATTGGACTTTGAGCAGCTTTGTAACCGAAAACCAGCCAACAGTCCTCTCTCTCCTGCTGAGCCAACTGGTCTGAGCTCCAAATGTATTTCATATAGCTAAACATTTTTTACAGTAAGTCTTTATAAAGGACAACAAACAAAGATAGGGAAGAAACTTGCCCATTGTATTCCAAATTAAAGAAAAGAAATTTGGGTTTAGATGTGGCTATGGGTCACAATTTCTGACCCAGAATAAGGATAGAGACACTCTCCAGCTCATCTTCTCGGCCAGCTCCCTGGATGTCCCTTTAAGAGCTCAGCAGCAGGTGCCATGCAGCCCCTCTGATGTCTACCCCCTGATCCAGCTCAGGGACTGAAATTGGCTGGAAGGCTGAAGACTTGCACCTGCATGGAATTAACAGGGATCAGTGGGCAACTGGAACCCCTTCTCTGGCCTCAGTCTCTTGGTTTCTTCTTCCAGTTCATGGTGATCAAACATAAGGTCCAGCCCAGAAAGGGAAACCCATACATTTGGCAGCCCTTGAGGCAAGGGGACAAGCCTTCAGAGATTGGTCTGCCTTGTGATATGGCCATGGGCCGGAGGATGGGATGAGAGCAGGCAGATGATGCTTCACTTCCAAAGTGGCTCATCTCTGTAACCAGGGGCTTCTCTGGGGGACAACAGTGAGGCAATAATAGTGACAATTGTGGCCATTGACTGAGTGCTTACCCCATTCCAGGTGCTGATGGCGCTTCCCATATCCAGTACTCATTCTGGCCTCAACATTTAAGTAAGCCAGGATTCAGACCCAGGCCTGCCTGCCACAAAAGTGGAGTGGTGTACAAAAGCAATGCCCACCTGGGGAATGTCGAAGGGTCCCGTGGCACGTGGGAGCTTGGTAAAGTTCTAGGTGAATGGTGAACGGTGCAGCTGCTACTGTGAGGGCACGTGAAGAAGAAACACCTCCCTCCACAGGTTCTCGGGCTTAGCTCCAGCACCTCAGGAGAGAAACTCATTTCCAATCAGCAGGTTAATAAGTAACATGGTTGCCCCTAGGAGGGCCAAGGGTCGGCTGTGCGCTATCAGTGAGACCCTCGGTTGGGCAGGGGGATTACTGAGGGGGGTGGGAGGCAAATTCTCTCTCCACTTGGAACCACGGGGCGTGGACACAGCCCTCGGCCTGGAGTGTGCTCGGCAGAGGCCTCCTGCCAGTAGGGAGGCCAGGAGTTCCCCGTTTCCAGGTGGTGAGGAAGCTCTCCATCTGTGTGTGCATCCTGTGCTGAAGATGGAGCTAGGGCTCGCATCACAAATGGACCTTCCGAGCCAGGAAGCGGGCAACCAGTAAGTCCAGCGGGCCTTCGAGGAATGAATGAATGAATGTGTTTTGTGCACATCGGAGGGTCATGCACAAGTGAGTGACACGTGCTAGAGGCTAGGATTTGGCCAGGACCAGGAGCAGATCCCAAGCCTCATTCTTCAGCTTCACCTCTTGCACTGAAGGTGAGCGGGACTTTGTCGTCCCGTTTCCGGCTGGCTTGGCTCAAGAACCAAGGCCTGGAATGTGGGCTGTGTGTTTTGTGCCTGGAGGGAGGGAGAGGGTGCATCTCTGCGAGCAAGCTCCGATCTCTCTGTAGCCAATAGAGCAGGTGGCTGTGGCTGCAGAGGTCCTCTTGTGTTGCTAAATCCAACAAACAGGTGACATTCTTTTGTCCCCTTGCTGTGCCCTTCAACAGAGATGCTGGATTGGGAAACAAACAGTAACCCATGTGCACACGCTTATTTCATCATGCTTCTCCCTCTACTCCCCCACCGTCCCATCACGAAGCGCTTAAAACTAGCCCCTGCAAAACACGCCATGTTGCACCTCTCCAGAGAGACCAGAGCAGGTGGGGGGTGTCTTAGGTTGAGGGCCCCTGGGAAAGATTCCGGGCTGGAGATTTGCGTGCAGGTTGTTTCCTAGAGAGTGCGCCAGGAACACCTGGGAGGGAGTGAGGTCCCAGGACTTGGCACCAGGGTCGGGCAGAGGTGAAAGTCAAGCTGTGATGGCCCAGTGGGGATGACCTCAGTCAATCCCCTTTCCAGCTCTGGAGCTGGGGGTGGGGCGGGGTGGTGGTGGTGGTGGTGTCACAGGGTGGGGCACAGCCAGCCTTTGTAGCCCCTGTATTGACCTGGTGCTGGGATGACCCCGCCCCTCCCCCCCCCAGGGCATGCAACCTCCCTTCAGAGAGGGCAGGGGTGGGGGTGTTTTGAAGTGTCCGCAGGCCACATTCCAGGGCCTGGGGGTTTGGGGCTGGGGTGGGAGGGAGGAATGAATGCCTGGGTCCCCAACAGAGGGATCTGTGCCCACTGCAGGGGGTGGTCCCAACTGTGGCCCAAACAATGTCCTTGTGAACTGGTTAAACACACCCTTAAAATTTGGAGGAATGTAGAAGACTTTCTCTTGCTGCTTCTGCCACAGTTATTTTTAATTTTATAATGGTGCCAGGCCTGAGTTACTGACCTTTGAGTTTCAAAGTGCCCACATCCTTGAAGTCAACCGAAAAGCTTCTTTTCAGAACTGTAGTTGACACAATGTTATATTCGTTTCCGGTGCACAACTGAGAAAGCTTTTAACCCAAGGATCTCCTTTTTCTCCTCCTCTTTCCCAACGCCTCTTGGACAATTTTGTTCACTTTTGTTACCTCTCCCCACCACAACCCTACCCCAGTCTCCTGGACATGGACTGCTTTCCACGATGTGGATATCCCCACTATGGCTCATTTCAAGCCACCAGGGGGATGTCACTGAACACAGGGCTGGGAAGAGACCCACATCGCAGTCTTGTGAGCAGTCCCTGCGCCTCCCAAGTTCAGGCTGTGTGGTAGGTACCTCAGGGAGAGGCAGGGTTTGAGGCCCCGAGGCAGTGGGGTGAGGCATGCGTGTGGTTGGTAGGGAAGGGCTGGCCTGCCTTGTCTCTATTCTTAGGAAATCCTCCGGGATCCACTGCGGGGGCTGTGTGGCCAGCAGCACAGGGGCAGAATGGGAAGGAGGAAATTAAACAGGACCCTGTCATCTCCAGTCCAAGCATCGTCCCCCAGGTGCCTGGGGAAGGTGCTCTCATGTGCAATGCTCTGTCCCTCGTCACGGTCACAGTCATGCTCATGCGTCTGCTCCTGGCTGCAGACAGAGCCTGTCTCAGGAATGCTCAGGGCCTCTGCATTCTTCTGAGCCGGGGCACCTCCTTGGGAAAGACTGATGGCAGGTCGAGGTGGAGGAAGGGTCTGGGAGGGGAGGAGGAGAGCCACAAGTTTAGACTATGCTCATGAACTCAGCTACCAAGTAACTCCTGGGTGGTAAGCCCTGAAGAAGAGGAGAATCAGGGCAGAACTTTCATTGAGTTCCAGAACCCCTGGCTTGGAGGTTGTTCCTGGGATGAACGTAGGCAAGTACTGGTAGATGTCTCTTCAGGGAGAATTAGCCTGCCTAACCAGAGAGCAGAGGCTTGTCCTTTCCAAAGGCTGGGGGTCTGGAGTCAGGAAAGAGTGAGGGCGGAGGGAGTAGAGGGAGAGTGAGCTAGTGTGGTGGTTCTCAACTGAGGGCGATCCCCCCCCCCCCCCCCGCCCCTCAAAAAGACACCTGGCCACGTTTGGAGACATTCTGGGTTGTCACAGCCGGGCAGGGAGCTGCTACTGGCACCTAGTGGGTAGAAGCTAGAGCTGCTGCTAAACAGCCCACATTGCACAAGCCCCACACCAGCCCACATCCCAGGGCCACCCGGCTCCAAATGTAACTGATGCCCAGATTGAGGAAACCTGCACGTGAACTGGTCCGATGGACAGAACCTCTCCTTACAGAACATGGCTGACACTGAGGAGAAATCGTGCTCCCCTTGTGCTGAAGGAGGGAGGGAGAAAGTGAAGAAGTGGGGGACATCCAGCCTCCTATATGCAGTTCAGCCCAGGGAGAGGTTCTCCAGACTGGTGTTGGAAAGAGGCTTCCTGTCTTCCCAGGGAAAGGGAAAGGCCCATGGTAGGTGGACAAGAACCTGGGTGGGAAGCCTTGAGGGGCTGGATGAATTTTTGGCTCTTAAGATCTAATCTCTATGTTCCCAGTGCACTACTTACACACATGTCCATGTCCTCCCTCCCAAATCCCCACCATGCTCTGTGCAGTTCTTTCCCCAGCACTTCCATGTTGTATCACTATTGTTTGCTTGTGTCCTCACTAGATCCTGGGTGGCTGTGTTTTGTTCATCCTTGTATCCCCAGCACCTGGCTTTGTCAGCCAAATACCCAAGATGTGTCTGGCACTAATCGTTGATAGAATGGGCAGATAGACATAGAATGTGTAATTTTAGTTTCTGTGTAGACAGTTGTCTTCCTTGGGGGAACCACCCTTTCCCTCTCTTTATGGCCCTGATGGGATTGGGGCTCATTCAAGTTCTCTGTGAATTAGAGGGAGAGTCTCACTGCCATTTCCATGGACCCTACAGGGATGGAGGTGAGAAGCTGCCAGCAGTCATCTTTCCCACATGTGGAGAAAGCTCACCTGGGAATAAAACACACCTCAAAGGAAGCAGAACTGGAGGTGGAGCAAAGACATCTTTTGAGTCCCTGGATCCCACCATGTCTGAAGCCATCTTCTCTTTGAACTTCCCAGTGTTTGCTTTGAGTTGGGGTTCTGTCACTTCACTTCTCTAGTCTCCAGATTAATCTAGTCATGCCACCTGGGGGCAGAGCCAGGCAGTGGTCATGGTCTCCCACTCTTCTAGCTCATGAGGTTGATTGACAGACACCGGGCAGACTTCTTCTGGCTAGGAGCCCTGTCTTTGAATAAAATCTGCCTGTATTTGTCTGGATGACGTGAAAGTAAGGGGGTGGGGGGAGTGGCCTGGGAGTGGAACCAACTAGTGGTAGACTGGGAATAGGAGGAGCTCCAGCCCCCTGGGAGGGGCCTGTCTTGTGGTGTAGTCTCTGGTCACTGCCTCTCTCCAAGCTTCTCACAGGTCTCTCGGGGTGGCGAAGTTCAAATACCATCCATTTGGGCAAAAGGGCTTATGAATGCATCAGTGCAAGGAGATTGCTTTCACTGCCACTGGAATTGGTTCAGTGGGAGAAAGAGACCAGTGTGGGGAGCTATTGAAAAAATACAGAGAAGCAAGGGGGAGGGGGAGAGGATGAAGGGGATGGTTTATGCAGGTGGCCCCCTCAATATAACACTAAAGACGGGGATGGGGGATGGGCCAGAGGAGATTCCATTCTGTTCTCACCAGGCCTGGGGACCCTGGAGCCCTGGCGAGGGCTGTGGAGCTGGCTTAGGTGCTGGGGGATCACCTCCTATCTCCCTTACCCTTGTAACCGAGACCCCAGAGAAAGGACCCAAGTCAAGCATTCCTAGCTCCTCTCTGGGAGGATGGCCACTGGGAAAGTCATTCCTGGGGGGTCGCGGGCCTCCCATCCTCAGGGCCTACTAGAAGAGCAAGGCCCTTTTGCTTTATGTGGCTTATGGGGTAGGAGGATGGAGGGGGGCCCTGGAAACTTGACTCCTTCACAAGTCAGGCTTCGGGACTGGGGTGTGTATGCAGTTAGTCTTAGGGGGAGGGGGCCTACCTTCAGTCCTCACAGGCTGAGAATAATAGTCACTGGAGGTCGGTCAGTAGCCATCCCCATGTGCTAGGTACTAGATTGGGTGTTTATCACAACAATCCTGTGAGATGGTATTGCCCCCATTTTACAGGGGAGGAAACTGAGTCTTAAGAGCCCAGGCTTAGCTAGAAAGGAGCGCAGTGGGCTTTAAAGTGGAGTTTGTTTTTTGTTTCTGGCTCTAAAGACCATAATTCAAAAATGTTCCGTTATTTTCCTTCAATAGTAGCTTACCATTCAGTGTGCACTTAAGCGCCAGGAACGGCAGAGCGCTTTGCATATGAAGCAGACTGCGCGAGCCAGGCGCCGCTCTCGGAAGATTTTATGGGGACGGCCGCCATCTAGTGGCCAAACTGTGAGACCAGCATTTACGAAGTGATCCGGGGAAGGTGGGGCTTTGGGAACCAGGTGAAGTCAGTGAGGAAGACACCCCACCTGGAGCAGCCTTGCTTCGGGAGGGCTGCTGCAGAGCCCGACTGTCCGCTCTGGGCATCAGAGGAGGTTCAGGCTGCCTAGCTGCCTCAGGACAGAGGGGGGAGGGACTTGGGTGTGGGTGTGGTAGACCAGAACTCTCCTGAAAGTCCCACCTTGGGCCCCTCAGAGGATTCCTGAAGGTAAGCCTCAGCTAGACTTCCACTTGAACCCTTCTCCTGAGGTGTTGTGTCCTTTTACCAGAGTGAGGAGGGGAGCAGGGACGTTGGTCTATCTGAGGCTTCCCCTGCCGAGTGGCCCCGGGTTTCCAGCCCTTGGTGTTCTACCTTGTGCACACCCTGCCCTCACCTGTGAGGGAGTTCTACAGCCTTGTCCTCATTTCTGGAATAGTGTCAGGAGACCTCCCTCTGCCCTCACCCTCTCACTCCAGTTCAGGCGCTCAGCTGGGCTGGTTCAATTGGGCTGTGGCAATCTCCCAGCCTCTGCCCTGTTGGCCTCCCCTTTTTCTCCCCACTTTGCTGATCGAAGGATTTCCTAGTTGTGGAGGACCCCACATAGGCCCCCTCATGGCCTGCAGGACAATGTCCAGTTTCCTGACCTGATTTTCATTCCTGCCTCATTCTCTCCGACACGCCCCATCCCAGGCCACTCATCTCCTGTTAGGCTCTGACCTACGTGCTTTTTAGTCCTGGCTGCACATTCTAACCACCTGGGGAGCGTCGAAGCATACACTTGCCCAGAACCCAGGACGTGGAGCTCATGGATGTGTTTAGAAAGCCCCCAGGTGATTCTAATATGTAGCCCGGGGGCTCATGTGTAGCCATTGTTCCAGCCTTTCTGAACTCCCCAGCGGATCTGCATATTTTTTCTTCCTCCCACATGCAGCACACAGTGTCTTATCCACAGAGCCTTCTTCCAGCTTTTCTAACTGGCATTCTCTCACCTGGGAAGGCTCAGCACAAATGCTCGTGGAGAGAACTTGCAGTCCTCTCCTCTGTGCTTCATATTTGTGCATCACTTCTATGTACCCTTGAACCTGCTGTGTCCCATTGCTCGGCTTGTTCTCACACCTTGGACTGTGAGCTCTTGACTGTGATGGACTTGTATGCCCAGTTTCTGACAGTGCCAGAGACAAAACTGTGCTTGGTGATGGAATGTTGATGGATGTCCCAGTGGGTGTTCTGCTCAGAGAGCCAGTCTTCATGTGGCTGAGACCTTCAACCTTCCAAATGCTGACCTTTCTGAAGAGCCCTGGAGGCTGTGATGCAGGGCCTCACACGGGGTGTACATGTTCATGCTCCCCAGGCCTGGGAGAAGGGAGGTGGCCACACGGAGTGGGATTTGAGGGAAGGGCCTTCTCCCTCCTCCCAACCCCTGCATAACAATCTCCTATATGATGGAAGGCTCAGTCCTCAGTTCCCATGCTTTGAAAACCTGTGCTTGAAGCAAAGATTTAAAAATAACAAAAACCACCATTTCCTGAGGACTCAGCTTACATCAGTGATACATGCAATATCCCGTTTAATCATCATAGCCGTCTTGTGTTCACCTGTCCTCATGGGTGGGTGAGGAAACAGAGGCTCTTGGATATTGATTTATATACCAGAGACTGCTTGGGCTCACCGATACCTAGTCTCCTCCTCCTTTGAGGATGTAGATGATATTTTTCTGGTCTCCTTTGCAGTAGGTGGGTTCTTGGCTATAGGAGGGTGGAGGCAGGGGGCTCGGCCCTTCATCAGGTTGTGGTCCATTAAAAATAAAATAGTCACGGGGTGCCTGGGTGGCTCAGTGGGTTAAAGCCTCTGCCTTCAGCTCGGGTTGTGGTCTCAGGGTCCTGGGATCGAGCCCCACATCAGGATCTCTGCTTGGCGGGGATCCTGCTTCCTCCCCTCTCTTTGCCTGCCTCTCTGCCTACTTGTGATCTCTGTTAAGTGAATAAATAAAATCTTAAAAAGAAAAGTAAAATAAAAAAAAAAAGTCACCCACAGGGTCTTGGATCTTTCTCCCTCAACCAGCTCAGTGGAGAGGATGTCAAAGATTCTGAGGATTTAGAAGAGCAAGCCACAGGATGAAAGGAGGCTGGGGCTCTGAGGAACAGTGTGAAACAGAGACATTTCCATCCCTGACCCACAGCGGGTGGCTATATGAGTAAGAACTCAAGGTTTCTGCGTTAACTTATGTTGGGTTTATCTCTTGTAGCAGCTACTGCGGTGGACCTCACTGATCCATATAACCATCTCCAGCTCCCATGTTCAGTGAGTGGTCCAGTGAGAATTTGTTTCCAGGCAGGCTGACCTCAGAGTGCACAACTCTATCCCCTGCACTGCCTTTCCAGAATTCAGTAACAAGGTGCAGATACCTTGAGAGAGGTCAGGCATTCCGTCCTGTCATTCTGGGACTAGCCTGAGGACAGGCAGGAGCGGATTCTTAACCCATTCTTACCCAAGGCTGTCTCCCCCTCCCATGTTATGGGTCTGTGTGTATTATGAGGGGTTGGACTGGGCTGGGTGTAGTAGGAAACTCATGAATAATTCAGAGATGGTTGGCACACAAGAGGAGAGTTTCAGGCTCTCGTGCATTTCTGGTGACATGGGATTCCCCGAGTGCCATACTATGTGTCTGTAGTCTACCTTCCACCTGCGGGTCTGGTTGGGGCAGAGGAGCTCTGGGTTGAGGGAGCTCCCCCCTGGTTTCTTGCTTGTGATGAACTCTGTCGTGGATGGTCCCACTGGCTGCTTCTCCCCGGGGAGACCCAACACAGTGGTTACCCCTTTGTAGCACCCACCGAACCAAGATTCAGGCTGGCGCCGTGACCATCGGGAGGCTGGTCTGTGAGTGCAGATGCAAGTGGTCCTGACACCCATGGGATAAAACAAGGCAGGTGGCAGAGCACACGGGAGGAGTGGTCTCCCGCCTCCCCGCGGAGGGGAAATGGACCAGACTCACCTGGCAAAGATGTTCACATGTGCTTCTGAGAGGGAAGTTGTCTGAGACATTTTTGTCCTTCTGTTGCTTTTGCTCTGCTGCCGATGCTAACAGGGCCCATGAGACATGACACCTGGTGTAAAGCTGGCTAACCCGGCCTTTCTCCCCCCATCCTCCCACCTGAGGAAGCGACCCCTGGCCTGGCTGCATGACCGGGAAGGCGGCAGCGGCTCTCGGAGTACTGGAGGGGGTCTCAGTGCTGTGCTAACTAGACTTCCTGGGGAGTGTCTGAAATCAGCCACGACTGGGCTTGAATTCGACTCCACCACTTACCAGCTCTGAGGTGGCAGGGGGTGGTGGGGTGGGGTGGGGTGGGGGTGTAATTAGCTTCAGTCTCCTCACCGGCAAAGTGAATGCAATCTACCCCCTCAATTCACTTCTACTCCCTGCTGTAGTCCCAAATGCCTCCATCTCAGGCCAGTGGTCACCAGCCTTCTCCGTTGTCTTACGCAGATGACCACATCTGCTCCCTAACCTGTTCTCCACACTATATCCAAAGCATTGGTTTATGAGATTAAAACAGACTCCCTCTTGTTTTTAATTAAAACAACAACAACAGCAAAAAAGAAAAAGAACCCCCCCGTCTTTAATCTGTGCATCTTCTGATTCCTGTCAAGCTCTTCTGTGTTCTTGCCTGGCTCACCACTGGCCCTTTGCATAGGCCAGTGCCCTGGGTCCGGAATGCATTCCTTTCTTTTCATCTGGTCAATGCTTGCTTTCAGATTGCAGCAACTTCTGGGCCATTCTCACTCTAGGTTACCTTTCCAGTTATGTGCTTCCATGGCTTTATACATCTTTATTTTAAAAATTTTTTATTTTCAGTTAAAAAAATTTTTTTTCATAGCTTTATACACCCTCTTGGTGCTTAACACCCAGCCATTTTCATTATTAGTGTAATACTTTGATTATCATTTGTCTACAAGAGGTGAGGACCCACATTGATGTCTACCCACTTTCTTTAGCCCCTTAGCACAGGACCTGGCGTGGGACAAACTATAGAATGCTGCTGAATGAATGAAAGATGAGGACTAAATGAAAATATTGTGTGCAAGTACTTAGCACTATTTCTTGGCATTAGTAAGCATCAACAAATACTAGCTGTTGTTGATAATATTACTCTGTGGGCTTGATGGAAAGAAAAAAAAAAAAACTCGTCTAAATCGTAAGTGTTCTCCTTACTTGGGTTGCCCCTGCTGTGCCAGTTTAGGGATAAATGAATCTGGAAGAAAATATAGACCCACAGATACACACATGCCTCCCAGCGTGGCAAGAGTGTTTGTCCTCACTTCCTGCCAGCATTTCCCACGAGGAGAACATGGTCTCAGGGAGAAGCCTGGCTGTCCCTTTGGGGCTGGAGGGACCCATCCATGGGTGGGTGGGTGTGAGGCTCCTCTGGCTCTGGGTCCAGACCTTCCTCTCACCCCTGTTCCACAGAGAGGGGCTGCAGGCGTAGGCAGAGATCACTCTAGCATTCAGAGCAGTTTGGGGAGCACTGCACTGCCTCTAACACGATCTCCTCCCTAAGTCCAAAATACCAGCTCAGCCTGTGTGTGGCAGCAGCCTCCCCTTTCCTCTGTTAGCCTCTACCTTTTCCTCACCCCCCAAGCATTCGTCACAGAAGACCAGTGTCCACAGGAGTTTTAGAGACTTTATTTATGTATAAACAATTTAAACACTTTGCCATAAATTATCTTTGCCTGTCCCTAGTCTTTGCTTAGCAGCAAATTAAAATTAATATAAAAACTCGATGAACAATTCATACATGTATATTACAAAAAAGTTCCTGTACCAAAGTTCTTATTAGACTTTTTTTTTTGTTTTTTTTTCTGATTTTTTTTGTTTTTGTGGGTTTTTTTTTAAATTTTTTTTATTTTTCTCTCTTCGTGGTGACTGTCATGTGATTGTCTCAGTTTCTGGACCAAACAAACACACTAAGAATTTTAAATCTGAAACAGTGATTGTGCCTTGAGGCTTATGTATGTACAGGGTGATCAGAAGTGGTGCCCGTTAGCAAAAGAGTGTCACAACACCACACCTCTACCGCAACTGATACCCACGAACTACGGAATCTATACAGACTACACCCTGTAACTGTGTATTACTGTCCACAATGGAATCTTCAAAGACAAAAGAGTATGAGATTTATCTGGAGTGATTATAGCCACCATTTTGAATTAAATTGTACACTCTGCGCTCAAATAAATTAGCTCGGGTCCCACTAAGTTGGGACCTGAGAGTTAAGTGCTGAACGGTATTATTTTGCTTTGATTTTTGATATTAATTTCCTTTTTTGTGTATGTGTTTTTAGTTTTTTTTATTTTCTTTAAAAATTATTTCCAGTGCTCACTCTTTCACTTTTATTTCCCCCCCCCTCCCCGGTCGCTACACACAAATCACCCCAAAGTCGTGTTTTAAATGCACCTGTATTTGTTTAAACGAAAATGTCTGTAGGATTTGTCCGACAAGCAGTCTGACTGGGTTTCCTCAGCTGGTCTGTGACGCCGGCCCTGCTGGATGTCTCTGCGTCGCTCACGTGTGGATGAGTGAGGTAATAGAGTATGAGGCCTTCTTGTCTTCACGTCTTTGTGTTTCGGTCAATGTGTATGTTTTGCTTTTTGTTTTTTGTGTTTTTATTTTGTTGTGTTTTCCTGTTCTTTTGTTCCTTTTAGACATTTTGCGTCTTTTTCCTTTTTTTTTTTTTTTCCTGTTGTTGCTGTTGTTTCTTTCTCTATGTAGACCCAGAACAAGTGGGCCATATTTTAGGGGAACTTGGAACATTTTGTGTGTGTGTGTGTTCATTCATTCGTTTGTTTTGTTTTCCTCAGGATTTTCAGCCAGGCTTTAGTCTACTTCTGGATGTGGGACTTCTTGCTTGGACAGTAGCATTTGAACTCAAAAAATGTGAGCTTTCTTGCCACTTGGTATCCTAAAGCAGCCCGGCCTCAGTGCCCCTGTTAGGTCTTCATCTCCTTAGGAGAGGAGATAACAGTTACTCCCGCTGAGCCATCCAGACAAGGAATGGCAGCAGATTATTTTGTTACCTCTTTCCCATCTCATTCTGTCTTAAAAACTGGATGTTGCTGCTACTGTCTGCAAGCTCTGGGTATTGCTCCACGGGAAGCACGTAATATCCCTCATAACCTTGCACGCGTCCCGTGCTCAGAAGCTGCTGCTTCTCGCCCTCAGTCCACAGGCGGCTCCCCTCTCTCCCGTCCCTGGCTTTCTGCTGCTCCTTGGCCCAGGCGGTGCCCAGGGCCCTCTGCCTCGCCTGGTCCAGGACGCGGGCTTTCTCTTCATCCAGGGTGTCGGGGGTGAGGCCATAGCGGATGCTGAGCAGCAGCGTGGAGCACTGGAACTCAATGTTGGTGAACCTTCGCGTCCTGCCGTTGACCAGCAGCGTGGGCTGCGACACGGTCACGTTCACCCCGCTCTCCAGCACCTTGCGGCCGATCGTGGTGCCCAGCGTGACCAGGTCGCCGTCGGCCGAGCCGATCTTCACGAAGTAGTGGGTATCCTTGCCCTCAATGCTGTAGTGCATCTTGTCCAGGTAGTAGGCATTGTTCAGCACGGAAGCCACCTTGCGGCTGTCCTCGCTGGCGATGCTGGACACGCCGGTGCTCACCTGTCCTTCTTTGATGGCGAACATGATGCCTTTGCCGATGATGGGTGTGGTGGTGGCAAACCAGTGGCCTGCTTTCTCTCGGATGTTGGCGTGGAGCTTTTTGGAGATGACCTGCCCTTCCAGAGCCATGAAGGCCTGATTATGCCTCTCTGTTGTCTGCTGGACGCCTGTAATGAGCTGTGGGCAGAAGGAAACAGAAGGCTGAGATGATGGTCTGGACAGCTCTTTGCATAGGCCGAGAAGCTCATTGAAAAAGGGTCAGTAGGGAAATGCTTGGACTCCCTGTAAGAACTAGTCTTCCGTCTGTAATGATATGAGTCCTTATAGTCCTGTCTTTGGAAGCTAGCCCAGGCTGGCTGGTTCCCAGTGCTCTGATGGTGTGGCCTGTCCGCCTTGTAACTGTGACCAACTAAAAAGACGGTGCAGAGGTTTGCCACCTTGCTGACATCTGTACCCAGGCCTATCCACTTGCCATGTCTCTCTCTTATTGGAGAAGAGAGAGTCGCTCTGCTCTCAGATGGCAGCTGCCTTGCACACTTCAGACCCAGGAATATCCTGACCTGAAGGGCAGGGGGTTCCTCTGAGAAGCTATGAGCCCTGCCGCTGTGACCTAGATTGTTTTCAAGGCCAGGGCTCTGGGTGTTCATTAACTTCCTTGGGTTAAGGCCTTGCTACTCAAAGCACAGCTAGCAACAGAGGAATTGTGGGGACCTGCCTTGTTAGAAAAGCATAATCTCAGGCCTCACTCTGGACCTACTGAGTCTGAAGCTGCATCTTAACAGGACACACCCTACGTGGTTTGTGTGCTATTGTTTGAGAAGCAGTGGACTATAGAGGTTCTGGCATCGTGGGCCCGAGGGAATATCCCCAGGCTTTAGTCATTTGCTTTGGATCTTCGCCCTGGTTCTGCAGTGGGACGAAATCGCCATTATCTCCTTGGCCTTGAGCTCTTTACTCACAAATTACAACTCATCTCAATTGGTGGTTGGGGGACAGACTGGGATAATGGAAGAGGCTGTGTTTGGGAGGTAACGGCACTTAGATAAATGAGAGAAATGATGGCTATTCATCCACTGAGTGGTCCCCACAGGGCAGAACTGAGAGAACGTTGTTCTCAATTACCCACCAGCTCCTCCTCATCTCTCTCGAGTTATACAGTATGGATGATTATTCAGAGCACCTGAGACCTTTCAGACTTTTACGTGGCCGCGTGTTGTCCTGTAACAGGAGTTATCTGAACACTGATGCTCACGCCTCCTGTCTGACCGTGCTGGAGGTCTCAGCAGCACCCAAATGGAAAGTGACCACCTCTTGGTCATTGCCGAAAGACCCGAGCACAAATTATGTTCTGAAAACTTAATCTGTATACATTTGGGCCATAAAGTGCTGAGGTTTTATGTCAGGCATAAAAATGTTCTTTAATGGGATAGAAACTGCAAACCACAGTTATATGACATCCCATAAAAGTCAAAAGGGTTATGCTCTTATAGGCAGTGCAGATGGTGGGTTGCTGCTAGATTTCTCTGTGCTGTTGTTAATCAAGGAGAGACTCAAGGGTATATACTAAACAGATAATGATACCACAATTAAGGTAATAATTGAGGTTGGGCAGAAATATGTGCTGTGACAGACAGGTGACAGCACTGACATTTGCTTCCCTGGGAAGTCACAATGTTTCATGCACCTTTTTATACCCAGCTCCGATGTTTGCCTCCTCTACTGACATGCCCTTGGCTCCCGTGCGGTTCTGTTTGCAAAAGGGAATGAGGACAATCATTCAGATTCTTGGCAGGAACCTCCGCTTACCTGTCCATTCTCACTGGCTTGACTCTCTGACAATTCATAGGGAGGAGGCACGAAATACATTTTGGCTCTTGGGAAGCCAGGAATTATGTTGCTAAGCTGAAATCCAAACATCACAAGCCAGCTTTTCACATCTATGGTGGAAACAAAAATAAAGATTTCTGAATCATGATGGATGGAAAGCAGTTGAGGATCTTGGAGAAAGAACAAAACAAAATGCATGGTTGGGTGTGGAGTCCAGCAAGGGAGAGAGGTGAGAACTTGTGAGGGTCTCCTGGTCCAGACCCAGAGCCACTTTACGTGGATCCTGGGAAGGATGTCCTTCCAACCTTAGTCACTTGAGTTATCATATGGTGATAATCACCCCATGTGGTGACTGAGGGGGCCAGTGCTGGAGAAAGATCTAGTTTTGACTCCTCTTACTGTGTGACCTTGAGTAACTTCCTGCCTCTCTCTAAGTTTCGGGTTCCTCAGACGTGAATTGGGATGATAGCTGTACCAATGTTGTTGGGTTGTTGTGAAAGTGGAGGAGAAATCCTTGTCACCATGCCTGGCACATAGCTTGCTCAGTAGATAGGAATGCCTTCATTTGGGGCCTCTGTTATAGGTCAGTTGATGTGTTTGGAAGGTAGAGGTACAATGATCAACTAGATGGGTAAGGGATGATTATGAACACTGTGCAGACATTGGCAGGGGTGGGGGACTACACTGCGGCTGGCTCATTATGGAGAGGGGGTTCCAAAAGTATGTGGAAGGCACAAATTCTTCTGGCATCTGAGACCCTTTTCACAGCCTCTTCAAAGAGAGGCTAGAGAGTGCTCTTGTGTGTTTAGAGTAAGACTTCCCTTCCCCTGCCAGGGTCATGGCTGAGTCCCTTGCTTTGGGAATTATACCCCTTTCCCCATAGGTCCTGCTCTCAGAGTAAGACTGCAGCTCCCAGGCTGCCTTGCCTCCTTCCCCAGTGATCAGTAGAGAGCCCTGGACATCCATCCCTTGCAGCACTCACAGCCCCACCCATGCCATCTGCCCACAGTCCAGCAGGAATACCCTTTTTAGGCTCCTTATCCCTGTTTATAATGGGCGCCCGAACATGGTGCCCTGTATCTCCCCACTTCTTTTCCTACCATTGCTGGGCCTGGAGATACAAGTGCTCCTTGTTGCAGTCATTACTGATTCCCAGGCCACTCACCTGCGTTTCTTGGTGCTTTTCTGCTTCACTGTCCTTCTCTCCACCTCTCTCCCTAAATTCATTCATAGTGATTCCATTATATAAGCACTTGACTCTTCTAACGTCCTGGCCTCTTCGTCCCTTTGATGACCAGCCCCAACCCTTGTTCATCCTCTGGACCCTGTCATCACCAGTAATTCTGATCCCCCATTATCTTAATTTCTTACACATCAGCCTCTGACCACCACGTGAACTCTTTGTAATTTACTCCTTTTTGTAACCTGACACCCACGTTCCTTGATCCTTTCCCTTTCTCCCTAGGATCTTCAATCCATCGTAAACTTCTTGTTCCTATTCGTCAACATCCTGGTCTCTTTTCTTACCTAGCACACGTCCATGGCCAATCATGAGACTCATTCCTTATATATATTCTCAGTTCCTGTGTCCCTTTCTCGCTTTAGCACACTTGCTTGGTGGAATCACAATTTTGGTTAAATCCACGCGTTGGCCTATTATTTGTACATGTGCAGCTGAATGTGGCTGGAGAAACAAATGTAACTACACTGACTGGTGTCACTTTAAATTCCTGACCGTGAACCCCAGCTGTGCTTTCCTGCTGCCTGACTTTACTCCCTTCCTTCATCAGTCATTCTCCTATTCTGCTGGGGGATGTTACGTCTTCTCCTTTCTGCTAAAACCATCAACATCTGCTTTCCCTTCTCACTAGAGCAGCTGACCTTGTTTTCTTTTCGGAAAACACCCAGGGCAGCCAGAGGGGAATTCCCCTAAACTCTCATCATCACATTTACTGGCCTTCCAGCATCCGTATCCATATGTCCTGCCTTCCTCTTGTTACTCTAGTGGAGCTGCTGAAGTCAGCTCACCCTGTGTGCCGTCGGTAGCATCTTCTGTTGTGCCTGCAAGGATATCACTCCAGCAACTCTCTCTCTCTCCCCCATGGCATCGCGTTACTCCTCTTTTCAATGGATCAACCTTGTCAGCATAAAGACATGCTACCAAATGCCCACTTTAAAAGAAATTCCTTTCTTGTCCCTTCTTCTCCTGTTTGCTACCATCCATTTCTCTCACCCTCCTTGACAAAAACGTCTCAGGATCAAAATAATTCTCTGTACTACTTGTCTCCCATTCTCCTTTGAATCAGGCTTTGTCTCTAACTACTCCACTGAAGCAACTCTTGTCAAGCTTGTGAATGACCACCACGTTGCTAAGCCTGACATTAATATGGGTCCTCATCTTTTTTTGACTTATCAGAAGTACTTGATAAAAACTCCTGCCTTTATTTTTTTCTTGGCTCTCTGGACAATATAGTCACTTGTTAGTCCTCCTCCTACCTTGGTGGCCATTCCTTATCCTATTTTGGTTCCTCCTCATTTGCCTCCTGATCTCTTCAATGTTGGAATGCCTGTGACTCAGTCTGTGAACCTCTCCACTCTCTATGTACTCTCACAAACATGGGGCTCTGACCCACCCTTAGGACCAGTATGCCATCAACATACTGTTGCTGACTCCAAAATTTATATCTCCATCCTGGACCTCTCTGTGAATTCCAAACGACTATATCTAATTATATTTCAAACTTTTGTCCAAAACTGGACTCCTGATCTTCCTCCCCAAACCTGTCCCATCCATAGACTTTTCCATCCCACATAATGGCCACTCCATCCTTCCAGCCACCATCCTTGTTCCCTTTTTCTTACTCCCCATCTCTAGCTCCATTGGCAAATGCTTTATTTTTTTTAATTGAGGTAAAATTCACATAACATAAAATTCATCATTTTAACCATTTTAAAGTGCACAATTCAGGGGCTTCTAGTACATTTACAATGTTGTACAACCATCATTGCGATTTAATTCCAGAACATTTTCATCATCCCAAAAGAGGCCTCACACCTACTGGCAGTCATTCTGCATTCTCCTTTCTCCTCAGTCCCTGATAATCACTAAACTGCTTTCCATCTCTGTGGGTTTGCCTATTCTGGACATTTCTTATAAATGCATTCATACAATTGTGGCCTTCGGTGTCTGGTCTCTTTCACTTAGCATAATGTATTTAAGGCTTATCCATATTGTACATTGAACATAGCAAGTTCATTTCTTTTCATGGCCAAATAGTATTCCATTGTTTGGGTATACCACATTTTGTTTACCCATTCATCAGTTAATGGGTATCTGGGTTGTATGTATGTATGTATGTATGTATTTACTATTATGAATAATGCTTCTATGAATATTTGTGCACAGATTTTTGTTTGAAAACCTGTTTTCAGTTCTCTTGCTTATATACGTACCTAGCTGTGAAATTGCTGGGTCATATGGTTCAATCCTTTACTATTACTTTTAAGATTGATCCCGAATTTGTGTCCACTTGTCATCACTTTGCCATCTCGATCCTGGCCCATCGTCCCTCACCTGGACTTCTAACTGGCTCCCTGCTTCCACCTTTCTGCCCCACATACCTTATCAGGCTAGCAGCCAGAATGAGTTTTTCATCCTGGAGAAGACCATGCCACTCCTCTGCTCAGAACACCTGGGGGAACCCCCATTTTTCTCAGTGAAGAAGCCAGAGTCTTCTGACTGGTCAATAAGGACACTCGCCCGTTACTGTCTGACCTCATGTTCTCTTGCCCTCTCCCTTACTCCCATAGCTCCAGCTTTGATGCTATTTCTTGAACATGCCAGGCATACACTCATCTTGGGCCTTTGCACTGAAGGCCCCTCTGCCCAGAGTGTACTTCCCTAAAAGTATTTTTCGGCTCTCTCGCCTCTTTCAAGTCTTGTTCAGATACTGCCTCTTGAATAAGGCAAACCCAACCACCACATTTAAAATCTGCTCCCCCTCTCCACCTCCAGCAATCCCAAGTCCCCTTATTCTGTTCATCCTCCTGCCTCTGCCCCCAAAGCAATCCCATTCTAACATGCTGTATCATTTGTGTGTTTATTGTTTACTGTCTGTCTCCCTCACTGAGAATGTGAGTTTCATTAGGGAAGGGAGTTAAAATTTTTGTTTTATCCACTGCTGTTCTCCCAGATCCTCTGATAATGCCTGGCACAAAATAGGTGCCGGATAGCATACATGGAACAAGTGAATGAAAGAACACCGAATGTATGTGGCGAAAGCTACCCTGAGTAGTGTAACAAGAGGAACTAATGGTGCCTGAGATAAGACTTCTGAAGGGGTTAAGCAAGGTATTACTACCTCCTGCGTGGGGACTGTTGGGAGGAGTTTAATGTTGACTTTGCTTCTAAACACAGAGTCATAAAAGAACCTCCTGATGAGCGGGAATCTGGGATCCACAGTCCATCCAGTGCCCTTGGCCACAGACCAGTTCCTTGAATAACTTTGGCTATGACTAATATGTGTAGTTACCATGGAAGGGTCATTTAAGAATACAGGTTTGCAATTGCCTTGTGTCTGCATCTAGCAGGCAGCAGCATGGCTCTAATCCAGCAATGGTCTCATATTTACAGAGCACCTGTTCTGTGCAAGGTGGATGCTGGCTGCTGTAGAGGATGGAACTCCCAACTGTGGACGTTCATGGTCACTCATCTCGATTGATTTGCCATCTCCAGGTGTCTCCTGTAGTACTACTGACTTACTGATTAAAAAAGATAAATTTGCCTGTTTCACTTAAGTCCATTTTAAAAAAGAAACTTCGTGTTACTACCATAAATGGGAGAGCAGACTCCCTTGATGCAAACAGAAAACAACTGTAGAATTAAAACAAAGAAAACATAGCAATGCTATTAAATTAGAGCATGATTTTTGTTACCTGCTACTGAGGAGTCTCAGACCTACTCTCTTTGTTAAAAGGGGAGACTGGACGTGTTAATGGGGTGTGAAGTACATACCAGCGTGAGGTGGAGACTTTCTCCTCGACTGAGTTGGAAGAATAGAAAGAGCACGAAAAGAGGCAAACTTTCCCCATTTGTGTTTCCATGTTATCTAATACCTTATCTGTAGACTATCTCCAATCATCCCATCTTTCATCAGGGATATGTAGGATGTGTGTGGAATCCCAGGAAAGGCAAGAGAGGTCTTGCCCTCCCAGACTCTCCCCATCCTGATCTTTTCATTGCTGGGATCCCTCCCTAGTACTGGGGAGGTGATGTTGAGGACCCCCTGCCTTCGAGACTGGACATTTTAATGGCTGCTTCCATGAAGGCCAATAGCGCATGTCATCTACCTTCTTTTCTTTTCCTTAAAGTTTCTAACATGGCTTAGTTTCTGAGTCTAAACCTATCCTGAAATGTTTATTCAAGTAGCTCATCTCTTCCACTCTGCAGAAAACACTTCTGGCACCACACAAATACCCCTCTTCCTTTTTGAGGTAATTAGTGTTATCTAGTGACAGGCTCCCACACAGACTGTAGAGAGGGAGCCTTTGGGGCAGGAGCTGATGAGGGGGCCCCTCCTAATGGCTCATTACTATTCGACTCTAATGTTCTTCAGGGCATGTGATGACATTGTGGCCACCAAGCATACCCTCCATCTCCAGAAATGCTGCCAGAAAAGCATCTTAGGTGTTAAGTGTAGATCTAAGACGAGGGTTAATGTGAGAAGGAGGTTGTGACTTCCTCCTCACTCAGGGAAATTCAACTCCATAAAATCCCACTATGCTCACATGTGCCTTGAGTTTGTAAGCCCCAAAGACCTGCCAGGGAGCAGGGGTGGGGAGAAAATACAAGTCATTGCAGATGATTTCTAGGATGATTGCTTAACTCACATTTGTCTGGGGTGTCAGGTTTGCCAAAGCAGTGCCACTTGGGCAAGAATTTGGATCCATTTCTCCAGATCCACCTGTGTTGTTTCCTCAGAAAACAACACAGAGGTGGTATCTCCACTCTTCATCTATGAACTCCTCATGTCCAAGTCCATGGGTGCTTATAAGTAACAAATGCATCCCTACCATTCATTAGCCTTAGCACTGCGCTATGTACCTTACATAGCAGGCCTCATTTACTTTTTATAGCCCCATGGCGTGAACGTTATGATTACCACCATTTTGGCGAGGAAGAAATGAAGCCTCAGAAAGTTTGAGATCATCCAAGTGACATAGCAAGTGATTAGCAATGCCAACACTGGGGTCTTGAGGTGGACTCAGGTTCTAACATCAGGACGAACGGGCTTGAATTACAGGCCAGGCTTGGGGGTGGGAATGGGTCTCCCATTTGTTGGGGACTGAGGAGTTTCCTGCCATGCCAGAACTGGAAAAGACTGAGGCCCTGGAGGTTGTCAGGGGAGGGAGTCTGTCTCCCAGTCTGTTTTTCTACATCCTTTCCTCTAATATCTGGTTATCACAGATGTATCAATTGTCAATATATCACCTTAAAAAATACTGGTTGGGAATGTTTCTAGCAGCAATGTCCACAATAGCCAAACTATGGAAAGAACCTAGATGTCCATCAACAGATGAATGGATAAAGAAGATGTGATACACACACACACAGAATGGAATACTATGCAGCCATCAAAAGAAATGAAATCTTGCCATTTGCGACGACGTGGATGGAACTAGAGGGTATTATGCTTAGCAAAATAAGTCAATCAGAGAAAGACAACTATCATATGATCTCCCTGATGTGAGGAAGTGGAGAAGCAACGTGGGGGGTTTGGGGGGCAGGAAAAGTATAAATGAAACAAGATGGGATCGGGAGGGAGACAAACCATAAGAGACTCTTACTGTCACAAAACAAACTGAGGGTGGCCGGGGAGAGGGGGGTAGGGAGAGGGTGGTGGGGTTATGGACACTGGGGAGGGTATGTGCTATGGTGAGTGCTGTGAAGTGTAAATCTGGCAATTCACAGACCTGTACCCCTGGGGCCAATAATACATTATATGTTTATAAAAAAAAAAATGCCGGTTGGGCAGGGTGCTGCGATGGAGGCTGTGAGTGGGAAAGGAAGCCCTTCTGGCCCTCCTTCACTCCGTCCTGGTGGCTACAGCTCCGCTCTAACCCCGGGGGGCCTCTGAGCTCACGGGGACTCTATGCTGTTTTCCTTTGTGCTTGCAGTCTCAGGAGGAAGCAGAACATCCTCCAGCCTCAGCAGCTGCCTCCTGCATTCAGAAAGCTCTGTTTCCAAAACATCAATGATTTTTTTTTGAGCATCAGCGAGAGAAGGTTCTGTTCTCTGCGTTCCTCCCGACTACATCTTAATTACTTCTTCTACTTAAATTGTGAGCGGCAAGTTCAACCACTCTGCTCGTCTCCTAAGTGGCAAATTAAGACTAATTTAGACGGGGTTTACAGATTAGCCAACATTCAAACAGTAGAGAATGATTTGGTGTTCTCTGCTAGGATCCTCTCTCCAGGGGGCAGCTCATCTTGAATGGGCAGCAGGTGTGGGCTTGTGCCTGGTCTGACACTCCGCTCTGCCTGGGCCCTCCTTTCCCCAGCTTTGACTGCTCACATCAGCTCTGTGCACGTGCTTCTCTGACACTACCTTTTATTTTAGATGCTTTCGAATGGTTTCTGGATTCAATTTTGTTGGACTTAGTTCAACTTGATTTGATTCCCATTTGTTGAGTCTCTGTGAAGCGCTGAATGAGGAAAGTCATATTGCTATTCAGAAAATTCTGATAATTTCTTTTTTTTCCTTTGCAGGAGAACTAGGGAAGTAGTTGAGGGGATTTGTGAGTTTGACTGCTCTGTGAATGATTTTGTTTGGACCTTGGCAGATCTAGCGTCCATTCTGAGGGCTTTCTTTTTATTTCTTTTTATCTGGCTGACTCATCCCTAAGTTATCTAATGCTAAGCTGTGTTTTGGGAAGCACATTCTCGAGGGCGAGGGAATTCTTCTCCCAAGGCTAAGATAGGCCTGGTCTGCCCTCCCATTCACACTGTTTCCTACATCTAGAACACTCTTCCTCTCCCTTCCCCACTTCGTAGAGAAAAGGTGCTCAAAAGGTGCTCAAAAGCCACCTCCTCAGAAAGCCCTCTGTGAGCACCCTAAATATAGGAGATGCTTCCCATCATGCTCTGTCTAACCCCAATCCCATTTTATCTACATAGCACGTATTGTTACCTGAAACTATGTATTTACCTATGTGTGTGTATGTTTTCCTGAGAGGTCCTTTAATTTGAAAGTGCAGTCAACTGAGAGATAACAGTTATGCTAAGCCATGGGAATGAGAGACCATGGCAGAGTACCATGGGCAGGGCCTCTTGATAAGGTATGGTGGGGAGAACAGGAGGGAACTAGCTTGGTCATAGCTCCTGGGCTCAAAAGGTTCCAGCTGCTTTTGTTGTACGGGGATGCTGGGTTCAACTTCAAAGGCTCTGGAATGTAAGGATGAGATACGGCTTGGCCACAAGTTGATCTTTAAGGTCATCCTTCTGTAGCCTGGGACATTGAGGGCAGCCCTGTGCTTGGCTAGCTGCTGCTTCCTTTCTTGAGGGTGTACAAGTGAGTTCTGGTCACCTGAGCGTAGGGTCCCTTTGAGTTTGATGTCTCCTTGGCTCATGACCAAGACCTGTGAGGTTCTTGGACACTGGGGGGGCTTGGAGTTGGGGTCCCTACTGTTGCTCCTCAACAATGCTGGCTTCCTTGCTGAAAGTTGGTCTCTCCATCCATCCATCCATCCTGATTTCCTTATTTCCCTAAGGATAAGGACTTTATCTTGCTGTCCACTGCATCTCTCATACTCAGTATATGTTAGGTATTATAAATATATTTGTCACATAGGTGAATGGATGGATATATGGATGGAGATATATGGATGGTATAAGAGATAGGGACCCTTATTTTACCAATTTCTCATTTATCAAGAGGCAGGAGATTATTTGCCCTCCTTGGCCCCTCAATCCATACCCTTCTTCAGGCTTCCCATGTCCTTTTGACTCATAGTCTTTCTTTAGCTGTGAGCTCATTTCTGCCAACCAAGATCCCCTTCAATCTTCAGGCCCAGTTTGACAGGGGACACTTCTGTACTATGTCACAATTTCCAAACTTAAAGTCATCCACACACACACATACATGTCCCCCTTTGAGAGAAGGGTATTTGTCTTATTCATCATTTCTATCCCCAGAATCTAGCCTAATGTCACTCTATAAATGCTTACTGAATAAATAACTGAACAGACACCCATATGGTAGCACAAACCTAATTCGGCTCTGCATTATCATCGGCTCTTTGTATCTTGCCAGCCTGCTTGTGAGGTAGGGAACTGGGTCTTAGTCATGTCATACCTATACTAACTCAATGCTTCATTTGTAATGATAATGGTAATAACATGAGCAGATACTCTTTTGTAAGCACCCACTGTCTAAGTGCTAGGCACTAAGCTTTACCTACATAAGTTCATTTACTTCTCACAATCATTCTGTGGGCTGGTTTTATTAGTACCTTTTCACAGAGAAGGAAGCTACAGCTCAGAGAGATTAGAAGCCTAGCCCAAAGTCTTTTGGCTAATAAGTAAGAGAGAGAATCTGACATCAGAGTCCCATTATTTCCCCCTTCATGAGACTGCTTTCCTCTCTTGGGGTAGGGAGGGCTCTTATAAAAGTTATTTCAACTAAATGGGCTTGAAAATGGCTAGGACATCGTCAAGCAGATCTGGAGACTGCTCTGTACTGCTGTTATCCGACTGTTCTAGAGCCTGTACAGACCAGTGTTTATAGGTCTCCAGGATTCCCCTATCATCAGAAGTAAGATCTTCTTTTGAAGTTCCCAACAGTCTATCAGGACAACCACCCCACAGGGAGTCGCTGAACAACTGAGATGGTAGAGTCCTCACCTGTCACGTAGTTCTTCAAATCCAGCTCATTGCTGAGAGGATTGTTGCTCTTGAACATATACAGGTTAAAGGGGGCTGGCTCCTTGCCCACATTTTTCCACATGGTGTAGTCTGGAGAGGTCCATCGTCCTGCTAGCACATCATAATCACGCTGAGTGAAGTGGACCAGCTTGGTCAGGGGATCATAGAGTCCGCCATGGAAGCCAATGAC
The DNA here is from genome assembly GCF_963455335.1 of Martes martes. Lineage (NCBI taxonomy): Eukaryota > Metazoa > Chordata > Mammalia > Carnivora > Mustelidae > Martes > Martes martes. The sequence continues at coordinate 108,552,468 of NC_137892.1, forward strand.
CATCTGGAAGTCAGGGTTGGAGTCATAATAAATCTCCCCATAGGCCGTATACTGCAGTTGTTTGATCATGAGACCATTGATGCTGAACACAGCCAGAGGAGTGCCTGTGTTATCTGAGGCAACATAGTACTCCTCCCCACTGCTGCTCTCCATGGCAAAGAGGTGACCTTGGAGGTCATAGTAGAGTGAGGTTATCTCTGAGTTGGAATGATTATAGACATGGGTGATGCGGGTCGGGTTGTGGAGGTCAGAGTAGAAATATTGCAGGTGATGGCCCAGGTTGGTCTTGTAGGAAGCCCGCCGCCCCACACCGTCATAGCGGTACTGGACACTCCACCCACTGGCCTTGTTGTAGGCTCTTGTTAGGAGACCCTTGGAGTTATACTCAAAGATGTCAGCCCCTCGCTGGCACAGATAGCCATCATCATCAATTTTGTACTGCACATCACCAAGTCTGGTTATCCGATCCCGGAGATCATAGCGCAAGGGCATAAGACGTATACTATTTCCTGGGTTCAGCAAGTGGAGGTTCCCATTGAGGTCATAGCTGTAGCGCCAGGTTGGGCGGTCATTGACTGCTACACTCTGGAGCTGCCCATCCCCGTCATAGTCATAGGTGTATTTAGTGGTATTAGCATAAGGCCCCAGTTTCAGCTCCCTCTTAATCACCCTTCCCATACTGTCATATTGCACTGTCATCCAGTACATGAGGGACCGAAACATCTCATACTGGACTTCCTTGATCCGCCCGTGGGTGTCGAAGTGTTTGCTGAGGGTCATTACAGCGGTGGTGATGATCTGGTTGATATCATAATAGATGACTCCGAACTTGCCAAAGTGTTCCACCTTGCCAGAGATCTCATCATAGCGGTAGAGGTCCACAGGAAGGGGAGTCTCACTTATGACGGGCTTGATGCTTGCAATCCGGAAGCTGTTGTCATGATAGGTGTAGTCAAACCTGGCATTGACCATGCCTTCCTCAGAGAACCTGTAGATCTGCTTGTCCACAAGTGGGCCTATCTTCCGGTACCTGATTGTGCAGGAGAAACCCCCACTTTGAAGACTGACCATTTTTAAAACACCGGTGGTCTCATCATATCCGAAAGTGACAGCAGTACTGTCATAGACAATCTCTGATAACTTGGAGAGTTTCCCATACTTGTAGAATACCTGGCGCCCGGTGCCCAAAAAGGACGTCTTGAGGATGCGGCCATCATCACTGTAGTCAAAAATGACTGACGCGTTGCTTTCAGGGGGATTATAAATGTTGCGGATGTAGCCAATGGAGGTATGGGTGGACATGCTGTGTCGGGCAACACTGGGCATGGTGACGGCATGGAGACGGTCGGAGGAGTCATACTCAAATATGTACTGACGCTGACTCTGAAGCAGGAGGACCATAGACTGGAGGAAGGAAAGGGGGAAGAAATGCATGAGTCAGTTCTTTAAGACCAAGCACTCAAATAGACAGAATCTATTCCTTTTCCCAAAATGGCAATTCAAAAATCATGAAGGGTGGGGAAGTTTAGACCAGAGATTATGAGTAGATTGATTTCGCTGGGCAAGCTAATTCTGATGGATTATGGTGGCTACTTGGACCAGTGCTTCCCGAACTTTAATGTGCATGTGAAACACCCAGGGATCTTGTTAAAAAGCAGATTCTGGGGCGCCTGGGTGGCTCAGTTGGTTAAGCAACTGCCTTCAGCTCAGGTCATGATCCTGGAGTCCCGGGATCGAGTTCCACATCGGGCTCCTAGCTCCATGGGGAGTCTGCTTCTCCCTCTGACCTTCTCCCCTCTCATGGTCTCGCTCACTGTCTCTCTCTCTCTCTCTCAAATAAATAAATAAAATCTTAAAAAAAGCAGATTCTGATTTAGTAGTTTGGTGGGAGGATGAGGGATGAAGGGGGTGGTGGCCTGAGAATCTCCTTTTGTAACAAGTTCTGGTTTTGTAACAAGTTCTGATGTTGTTTGAGGTGGCCTGAGAATCTGCTTTTGTAACAAGCTTCTGGTTGGTCCTGATGTTGCTTGGACCATACTTTGAGTAGAGAGGGCTTGAAGGACTGAGGTAAGAGGCATTGAGTTTGCCTCCTGGGCTTGATAACAAGAAATCCTAAGATTGTTTAGAAATGACTGCCACTGGCCCAGTATGGGACACCCATACTATGTTTTGGTCACCCCTGATTACATCTTAAGAGAAAGTGTATCTTCTGTTTAGAAACTACTGAAAAGATGAATCCAGAATCATCAATTTTGGGGGCCAAAAATGATCTCAAACCTGAGGCAATTGGGAGATTTTTGCCTCCCCTGGTCAACCCTTCTAGTATTTTATGGCATAATGAGAACGGGGTTCAGGGATGACCAAAGGGACATCAGCCCCACTCTTATGGAGGAGGTCACTGCTCTGTCTGTAGTGACTGTTGTAATGGAGAAGCAAGAAAGGAGGAACTGGAACTGGAACTTGTGTCGAGGTACATATAGGGGAGAGGCCCAAGCTGAGCAAACCCCCGTCTAATGACTTAGAGGACCAGGACAGCCTTCAAAAGTCTTGACTTGTGCCCCACAGGGATCTCTGTTTACTGCTGCTCCAACCTGACCCTCTCTGACCTGAATTTGGGACTTTCAGACACAGGGAATTATGTAGAAAGAGTCCATTGGCTGCTTTGGCCAACAGGCCAAGTAGGAGGATGTTGCTTTGTGTGCTTGAGTTTTAGGCAAAATTCCCTACCTGCATGACTTAATTTCAGGCAAGGCAGAAATGAATCATTGCATTTCCAATACATAAATAATGATTAGTCGTGATGCCAGTGGGATGATTCTGTCTGCTGTCTGCTTCAACAGCACTTTTTCTTTCTTTCTTTTTTTTTTTTTTGAATAAAATCAGACAATCCATTCTTTTTGCCATTACCAAGTGTCTAACACTCCCCCCCCCCCCTTTAATGGTAATAGAGATGAGCTGTGAAACTTTCATCCCTCCCAGGGAGGATGGGAGCATGAGGGGAGACCTTGTAGAGTCAGAGGAAAGATGTTAAATGTCTTGTGGCAGAGCATATCAGGTCAGCTTAAAAAGAGCGGTGTGAATAAGGGAAAGCCCCAGCTGAGTGAGGACAGCATGTTCACCTACCTTGTCAAGGTAGGAGTAGCTCCACACTTTTCCATCAGCAAACATGCGGGACACAATTCGGCCTTGCTTGTCGATGTCTGTCCTCTCACTCATGGCCCCACGCTGAAGGCCAGCCAGGCGCCCATTGAAGAAGTATGAGACGTTGACTGCTGCCAGCCCACTGCTAGGGAGCCAGAGGAACGGGCGGCCCACCTGGTCATAAATAATCCTCAGGGTGAACTTCCGGTGATCATCATAGATCTTTTCTGTCCGAATATTCCGGTCATAGTCAATGGACAAGAGATTTCTTCCATGGACCTAGGAAAACACAATGGGCTTGGTTTGAGAGCTATCACCTGGGCATGTTAGCTTCTGTGGAGGATATGGCTGACATGGCCAGGGAACAAGTGTTCACTGGAGGAAGAACTAACCTTGAAGTTATTTCGAGGAGTGTTTTCTAAACTTCTTGAAAGGGGTAATATTTGTAAGGTGCACTAAGATGCAGAAATTAGGCTGCTTATGGTCAGAGATGACTAATCTGGGCATGGCTGCAGTGAGCAGTTACATAGACCATGCACTGCCCAATTATAAGGAGTGTCATCCGGTCGTAGAAAGTGTGAACAGTGAAAATCATGCACTGTACAAATTAGCCATACACAGTAGCCCTGGACACTGGGGTTCTGAATGCCCTGCTCAGCCTCCTTGGAGGGCAAAACAATTTGTATATTTGAACACTTTCAACCCCTCTCTGGCACATCACTGGCTGAGTAGCTAATGATTTAAGAGTAGGTGCCAAGATTTTTTAAGGTACCCAGGAGGGTGGGGAGGATGACTTAGAAATCTGTATTTTGCAAAGATCTGGGAATAGGAAAGCTTATTGCTATGTGAACTTCTTCACTTCTGTCTAGAGAAAAATTTTGCCACTGTCAAGGATGCAAGACATCAGTGGGGAGACCTCAACAGTGCTGGGGAATTCCAACAAAGGAACTGATTTACTCAGATTTGAAAGAAATAGTGGAACACATCTAGACATAATTTAATATTTATTTAGAAGCTGATCTGATCAGAGAAGAGAGCCTGTCCCAGAAGGCAGGGCTGGGTGACTAGACTCTGGTTAGGGGCAAAGGAGAGGGACTCTTGAGATTTGGCTAGTCCTGAGTGGATAGCTGGAAGTGAATAAAATGAGGCCGACTGAGCCTGGGCTCTTTCAGGATAATAGACTGCAAATCCAGATGTCCCTGGGGTGACCACTGAAGGCAAGGAAAGATGTAAACAGGCAGAAGGAAGAGAAGTGAGAGGCATCTGGTATCTCCTTACCTTATCTAATAATTCAATAGGTCTAATAATAACAGTGATGATGGTGATGTTGATGGTGGTGGTGATAATAACTTTAACACATGTTGGGGTTAGTGTACATAGACATTGTGTTAGGCAGTTTGCATCTCTGTCTGAGCTGGAGTTTGACAAATAAGGAAACTGAATCCAAAGCAGAGAGGTTATGTACTTGCTCAAGGTCACATAATAATGAAGTGGTGGGGTTGGTCTGGAACTTAGGTCTTCCCACTTGAACCAGGTAACCACTTAGACATTTAACCGGCTTTACTGATTCCTGCATTATATATGCATTGAGTGCCCTGACTTGTCAAATGACGAAGAAACTGTGAAGCATTGCCACAGCCCCTGGGGGCTCCATATTATAGCTTGATGGGGAGACACGGAATAATTCTAATACCACAGACATCTGTATTCTAGGGAGCAGCATTGTACCCAGGTAAAGAACTACATTTCACAGCTTTCGCCAGAGATAGAGGTGGCTAATGTGCTGTAAGTGCTGGCTGTCAGCTGGGTCTCCTGGGAACCTTAAAGGAAACTGACTGCACTGAGAAATAGGCACCCATTGGATCTTTCACTTTCCTCCTTTTCCTGCGTAGAAGGTGGCTGTGATCCTGGAGCTCCAGCATTCACCTTGTAAATATGGGGTGACCTTGAGGATGGAAGCCTCAAAGATGACGGCTCATCCAGAGAAAGTCTAGATCCTTGTTGACCTACATGTCTTCTAATGGTCATCCATAGTAGCCATGAATGGCTTCCCTCTAGACTCCTTTTAGGTCATAACAAATAATAAAGCCACATCTTATTTAAGCCATTGTTATTTTTAATCTCTGGTATTAGCAGTTGAAACTAATCTAAACTGATATAAGGCCCTCATGCATTGACAGGTACTGTGTTAGGTACTTTACATGCCTTATCCCAGTTTAATCCTCACAATACAGGTAGAAATGATTTTATATATGGGCAGTTGAGCTAAGAGGGGGTCATAAATCTAGACAAGTGACGGAGGCTGGATTTGAACCCAGGACTACTTGATTCCTCAAAATATTGCTATTTCCATGGAGTCATCTCAGAGAGAAGGGGATAAATCACTCAAGAGAGAACATTTCAGAAAGAAAAAGCATCAAAACATGGAGATAGGAATAAAGGTGGTGGGTTCTTGGGATTATAGGGGACCCAACTCCAAATGGAAGATTCATGTACTCAAACAGGCGGCCAGGGGAAGAACAGTCAAGAAAGCAGAGGGGGAGTGGTAGGATTTTTAAAAAACAGGTCCAGGGATACCTCGGTGGCTTAGTCGGTTAAGTCTCTGCCTTTGGCTCAGGTCATGATCCCAGGGTTCTGGGACTGAGTCCTGCATCAGGCTCCTTGCTCAGCAGGAAGCCTGCTTCTCCCACTGCCTGCTGCTCCCCCTGCTTGTGCGCACGCTCTCTCTCTCTCTGACAAATGAATAAATAAAATCTTAAAAAAAAAACAACAACAAAAAACCAAACAGGTCCAAAAGTTAATGCTGTCAGAATTATTGAGGATCTTGAGCCCAGGTTAGTCACCATATTTAAAGCAAACCACAAGCTGGGGTCAGAATGATCACTTCCTCTGGAAACAGAAGTTTGGCCATGTTGGGTTGCTTCATTTGGGACAAATGCAGAAGGCCATCAAGACTCTCAATCCCGTGAGTCTGAAAATTTCAGTTCATTCAGGACCTTGCCAACATTGTTTTAGGCAGAATGAATAATGTGGCAACAATGAAGAAGGATTTTCAGGGTTTCTTGAGCCGGCTGCTGATAACTCATTATGCTTACGTATTTCCTATCTCCTTGGTCATCTGTCTATCCCCCTTCCCTTTCCTTACTAATTTCACTCTTTGCTTCTCATTGCTAATATCATACAGCTCCTTGTGCATTTATTATTTATTGAGCATTAAATCTCTGCTGGTGTCAGGCTTGGTGCCTACTCTGGAATGCAGGGATGAACAACACCAACAAAGCAGTGTGTGTCCTGAGAATTTATGATGGGCTTAGTGTGCTCTCAGAGCTACCCTTGTTTTATCTTATTTAATCCTCACAACACTCCCAGGCAAGCACTATTATCCCCACTTTACACACAAGGTACAGACAGGTTTAAGTGCCCTGTTCAAGTTTATACAAATAATAAGTGCTAGAGCCAGGATCCCAGTCCAGAACTCAGTGTCTTCCCCGCTAGGCTGTACCACCTCTTTGACCAGCTGCTCTCCACCAGGCATGCGGTTGTACACCACCTGGGATGCTCTCTCAAAGCACTGCTGTGGGGCTGATTCCGCAGCTGCTGAATCAGCCCCCTAGGGAATAGGGGCTGGGTGATTCTGATGTATACTCTTGGTTAAAATACAGTTGGAGTGATATAAATCCCTATCTTCAGCTACCTGAGAGAGGCTAACAGGCAAATCATATATATAACCATGTGCATATCTATCTGTGTATATATATGAATATTTACTGTAATATGTAACCATGGGAAAGAACATGCAAATCATATATATAAACAAGAGCATCATTATAACAGTTATATTAGTAGGTGAGCGTGCTAAGATTACGGAAGAAACTGAATAATGGGCAAAACCAAAGAGGCGTCCTCAACCTCTGACTGCTAACATTTGGGTTTACTGTTACTACGTAGAGTTGACAAGGCCTCTGACCCCTGGCCTGGGTGTACCAACCATCAGGTAGTATACTGTAAGTGCTAACCATTAGCCATTGATAATTTAAGGTGGTATTTTATTCCCCAATTTACCACATCCTTGGGAAAGGGATTTTGTTATAGCATTGGTTCAAATTAACATACTCCCCCCAACTTTCTTGAGATATACTCCCCCCAACTTTCTTGAGATATATAATCTATCAATGTATAGATTTAAATTATACAGCATAAAAGACTTACGGGTGTAATGAAATGAAATCCTTAAGAAGTTTAGTTACTACCTGTCATCTCATATAGATGTTTTTTTTTCTTTTAAAAAAATTTTCACTTTGTGATGAGAACTATTAGGATTTTATTCTCTTAATGACTTTTCTATATAACATACAGCAGTGCTAACTACAGTCACCCATAAGTACATCCCTAGTACTTATTTATTTTATAACTGGAAATATGTACATTTTGACCACTTTCTTCCAATTCCTTTCCCACCTATTCTCTACTCTGGTAACTACAAATTTGATCTCTTTCTCTATGAGTTTTCATTTGTTGTTTTTTTTTTTTAAGATTCCACATATAAATGAGATCATACAGTATTTGTCTTTTTCTGACATTTCACTTAGTGTAATATTGTCAAGAGTCATCCATGTCGTTGCAAGTGGCAGGATTTTCTCATTTTTTATGACTGAATAATATTCCATCATAAATACATAAACAGCTTTTTATCCCTTCATCTGTTGAGGAACACATAGGTCGTTTCTGTGTCTTGGCTACTGTAAATAATGCTGCAATGGACATGGGAGGGCAGATAGATCTTTGACATACTCTTTATTTCTTTTCGATATATTCACAGAAGTAGGATTGCTGGATTTTGTATTATCTGCTTTTAAAAATTTGAGGGTCCTCCACACTGTTTTCCACAGTGCCTGCACCCATTTACAGTCCTACCAACAGTGCACAAGAGTCCTCTTTTCTTCACATCCTTGCTGGCATTTACTCTTTTTGATGGCTATCCTAACACGTGTGAGATGTTACTGTGGTTTTGATTTGCAGTGCCCTCACAATTAGTGATGCTGAGCATCTTCTCATGTATCTTTTGCCTGTTCATATGCCAAAATGGTCCTTTGTCCATTTTTATTATGTATGTATGTATGTATGTATGTATTCATTCATTCATTCTAGTAATCTCTATGCCCATATGGGGCTCCAGCTGATGGCGCTGAGATCAAAAGTCACATGCTCTACCAATTGAGCCAGCCGGGTGCCTCCCTTTACCTGTTTTAAATTTGCATTATTTTTTAATTTTAATTTTTTAATTAACATATAATGTATTATTAGCCCCAAGGGTACAGGTCTGTGAATCGCCAGATTTACACTTCACAGCACTGACCATAGCACATACCCTCCCCAGTGTCCATAACCCCACCACCCTCTCCCTACCCACCTCCCCCCTGCAACCCTCAGTTTGTTTTGTGAGATTAAGAGTCTCAGATGGTTTGTCTCCCTCCTGATCTCATCTTGTTTGATTTATTCCTTTCCTATCCCCCAAACCCCTCACATTGCCTCTCAACTTCCTCATATCAAGGAGATCATATGATAATTGTCTTTCTCTGATTGACTTATTTTGCTAAGCATAATACCCTCTAGTTCCATCCACGTTGTCACAAATGGCAAGACTTCATTTCTTTTGATGGCAATTTGCATTATTTTAATGTTACCATTGAGTTGTATGAGTTCTTTTGTTTTTTGTTTTTAAGGATATTTATTTATTTATTTGAGAGAGAGAGAGAGAGAGAAAGAGCACCAGTGAGAGAAGGCACAAGCAGGGGCAGAGGGAGAAACAGACTATCCACTGAGCAGGGAGCCTGATGAGGGGCTCGATCCCAGTACCCTGGCAACATGACCCGAGCCAAAGGCAGCTGCTTAACCAACGGAGCCACACAGGCACCCCTATGTTTTTTAAAAAATATATTTTGGGTATTAACCCCTTACTTATATATAACTTGCAAATATTTTCTCCCATTCTGTAGGTTGTCTTTTCACTTTGTTAATTGTTTCTTTTGCTGTGTAGAAGCTTTTTGGTTTGATTTTGTTTCTTATGCTTTAGGTGTCATAAAAAAAAAAATCATTGCCAAGACCTGCGTCCTAGAGATTTTTTCCTATTTTCTTCTAGGAATTTTATGGTTCTAGGTCTTATATTTAAGCCTTTAGTCCATTTTGAGTTAATCTTTGTGAGTAGTGTAATGTATGGGACCACTATTGTTCTTTTACATGTGAATATCCAATTTTCCCATCACCATTTATTGAAGAGACTATCTTTTCTCCATTGAATATTCTTGGCTCCCTGTCAAATAGTATTTGGCTGTATATCCTTGGGTTTATTTCTGGGCTCTCAATTCTGTTCCATTGGTGTATTTTTTTTTTTTTTTCTTGAGAGCATTTATACCATGTTCTTAGAGACAAATGGCTCAGTACAAATGTATTTGTCCATTTTTATACCACTACCATATTGTTTTAATTACTATAGCTTTATAGTATAGCTTGAAATCAGGACATATGATGCCTCTTGATTTTCTTTCTCAGGATTACTTTAGCTACTCAGGGTCTTTTGTGGTTTAATATGAACTTTAGGATTTTTTCCAACTTTTATAAAAAGTGCCATTGAAATCTTGAGAAAGATTGCATTGGATCTAAACATGGCTTTGGGGGCACTTGGGTGGCTCAGTCCCTTAAGTGTCTGACTTTTGCTCAGGTCATGATCTCAAGGTCCTGAGACAGAGCACTGTTTTGGGGTCTCTGCTCAGTGGGTAGTCTGCTTGTCCCTCTCCCTCTGGCCCTCTCCCCACTTGTGCTCTCTCTCAAATAAATAAAATCTTAAAAAACCCTCAAACCCCATGGCTTTTGGTAGTATTGACATTTTATCAATATTAATTTTTCCAATTAATGAACACAGGATACCTATTCATTTGTGTCTTCTTTGATTTCTTTCATCAATGTCTTACAATTTTCAAGAAGAAATCTTTCACTTCCTTAGTTAAAATTTATTCCTGGGGGCACCTGGGTGGCTCAGTGGGTTAAAGCCTCTGCCTTCGGCTCAGGTCATGATATCAGGGTCCTGGGATCAAGCCCTGCATCAGGCTCTCTGCTCAGCGGGGAGCCTGCTTTCCCCGTTTCTCTGCCTACTTGTGATCTCTGTCTGTCAAACAAATAAATAAAATCTTAAAAAAAATTTATTCCTGAATATTTTATTGTTTCTGACACTATTGTAAATGGGACATTTATTTTAAGAAAATTCATCATAAGTATATAGAAAGGCTACAGATTCTTGTATGTTAATTTTTCATCTTGCAACTTATTGAGTTAATTTGAGATCTCAGGTTTTTTTTTGTGGAATCTTTAGGATTTTCTCTATGTAAAATCATGTCACCTGCAAATAAAGACCATTTTACTTCTTCCTAAGTCTGATGTCTTTTATTTATCTTTGTTGCCTGATTGCTGGGTCTAGGACTTTTAGTACCATGTTAAACAGGAGGAGTAAGAGTGAGTGTCCTTGTCTTGATGTCAGAGAAAAAATTTCCAATCTTTCACCATTGAGTATGATGTTAACTGTGGGCTTGTCATAAGTGGCTTTTATTATATTGAGGTACATTCCTTCTATACCCTTTTTGTTGAATTTTTTTTTTTTTAAGATTTTATTTATTTATTTGACAGAGAGAGACACAGCAAGAGAGGGAACACAAGCAGGGGGAGTGGGAGAGGGAGAAGCAGGCTTCCCGCTGAGCAGCGGGCCTGATGTGGGGCTCCACCCCAGTACCCCGGGGTCATGACCTGAGCCAAACGCATAGGCCTAATGACTGAGCCACCCAGGTACCCTGAGCTTTTTTTTAAAATTGTGAATGGATATTTACTTTTGTCAAATGTTTTCCTGCATCTATTGAGATGATCATATGATTTAAAAAATTCTGTTAATGTGATGTATTACATTGCTTGATTTATGTATGTTGAACTATCATTGTATCCCTGAATACATCCCACTTGGTCCTGGTGAATGATCGTTTTAATGTGCTTGCTGCTAAATTCAATTTATTAGTATTTTATTGAGAATTTTTGCATCTGTTTTCATCAGGGATACTGGCCTGTGATTTTCTTTTCTGGTAGTTCCCCCCCTCACCCCCCCGGTTTTGGTATCTGATTTACTCAGGGTAATGCTGGCCTCATAAAATGAGTTTGGGAGTATTTCCTCCTCTGATTTTTTGGAACAGTTTGAGAAGGATTGTCGTTAATTCTTTTTTAAATGTTTGGCAAAAATCATTAGTGAAGGCTTTGGGTCTGATCTTTTCTTCTTTGGGAGATTTTTGATTACTGATTCAGTCTTCTTTTAATCTCTCTCAAGATTGTTTTGTTTCCCTTGCCTGAGAATTTGTAGATTCTGGACATTTCTGTAGATTGTCCAGTTGGTTCGTATATAGTTTTTCATAGTAGCCTTTTATTAATTATTATTATTATTTTTAAAGATTTTATTCATTTATTTGACAGAGACAGTGAGAGAGGGAACATAAGCAGGGTGAGTGGGAGAGGGAGAAGCAGGCTTCCCACAGAGTGGGGAGCCGGGTCGGGGCTCGATCCCAGAACCCTGGGATCATGATCTGAGCCAAAGGCAGACGCTTAACGACTAAGCCACCCAGGCACCCCTCATAGTAGCCTTTTAACGAGCCTTTGTGTTTCTTTCTTTTTTTTTTTTTTTTAAATTTTAAGATTTTATTTATTTGAGAGAGAGAGAATGAGAGATAGAGAGCATGAGAGGAGAGAGGTCAGCGGGAGAAGCAGACTCCCGGCAGAGCAGGAAGCCCAATGTGGGACTTGATCCTGGGACTCCAGGATCATGACCGGAGCCGAAGGCAGTCGCTTAACCGACTGAGCCACCCAGGCGCCCAAACCTCTGTATTTCTGTAGTATCAGTTATAATGTCTCCTTTTTCATTTATAATTTTGTTGGTTTGGGTCCTCTATTTCCCTTGATTGATCTAGTTCAGGGTTTGTCAGTTTTAAAAAAATCATGTCAAAGAAACAATTCTTAGTTTGGTTAATCTTTTCTATTGTTTGGCTATTCTCTATTTATTTCTGCTTTTCATTATTTCCTTCCTTCTAGTAACTTTGGGTTCAGGATGTCCTTTTTCTAGTCTTTAAGGTATAGAGTTAAGTTGCATATTTGGGGCCTTTCTTCATTTTAAACTTTTTTTTTTTTTTTTTACTTTTTGTCTCTTTAACCTATTTCTCCCACTCTTTATAACCTGCCTCTAGCTACACCAATCCGTTCTCTGTAATATGAGTTTTTTTCCTATATTCCAGGTATAAGAGAGATCATATGGTATTTGTCTTTCTTTGACATTTTTCTGAGGAACTTCCATACTGTTTTCCATAGGGGCTGCACCAATTTATATTCCCACCAACAGTGCACAAGGGTTCCCTTTTATCTACATCCTTGCCAATAGTTAATATTTTTGTCTTTTTGATAATAGTCAATCTGACAGCTATGAGGTGATATCTCATTGGTTTCACTCACCTTTCTCTGATGATTAGTGATATTGAGCATCTTTTCAAGCACCCTTGGCCTTCTTGTATGTCTCTTTGAGAAAATATCTTTTTGAGTTCTCTGTCCATTTTTAAATCAGGTTATTTGCTTTTTGATATTAGGTTATATAAACTCTTTATACATTTTGGATATTAATCCTTTATTAGACGTATGATTTGTGAATACATTCTCCCATTTAGTAGGTTGCATTTTCATTTTGTTAATGGTTTCCTTTGCTGTACAAAGGATTTTTGTTTTGGGGACACCTGACCGGCTCAGTCAGTAGAACATGTGACTCTTGATCTTGGTGTTGTGGTTTGAGCTTCAATTGGGTGTAGAGATTATTTAAAAAAATAAAATCTTAAAAAAAAATGATTTTTATTTTGATGTAGTCCCAATAGTTTATTTTTGCTTTTGTTTCCCTTCCCTGAGGAGACATATCCATGAACACGTTGCTAAGGCTGATATCTAAGAAAATACTGCCTATATTTTCTTTGAGAAGTTTTAGGATTTGGGGTCCTAATCCACTTTGAATCTTTAATCCACTTTGAATTTTTTGGTATATGATATAAGATAGTGATCTAGTTTCATTCTTTTGCATATAGCTGTCCAGTTTCTCCAGCATCATTTATTGAAGAGATGGTCTTTTCCATATTTATGTTCTTGCCTCCTTTGGTGTAGATTAATTGGCCATATATGTGTGGGTTTTTCTCTAAGCTTTCTGTTCTATTCTATTGATCTCTGTGTCTGCTTTTGTGCCAGTACCATACCGTTTTGATTACCTGAGCCTTGTAGCATATCTTGAAATCAAGCAGCATGATACATCCAGCTTTGTTCTCCCTCAAGATTGTTTTGTTTTTTCAAGGTCTTTTGTGATTCCATACAGATTTTAGGATTCTTTGTTCTAGTTCTGTGAAAAATGGCATTGGTAGCTTGACTGGGATTGCATTGAATCTGTAGATTTCATTGGGTAGTATGGACATATTTAACAATATTAATCCTTCCAATCCATGAGCACAGAATGTCTTTTCATTTATTTGCGTTATTTTCAATTTTTTCATCCATCTTAGTTTTCAGAGTATAGGTTCTTCACCTCCTTGGTTAAATTTTTTTTCCTAGATATTTTGTTTTTTCTTAAAATGACTGAAGTTTATTTCTTATTCAGGCTAAGTCCAGGAGACTGTCCAAGGTAGCTGTCCTTTCAGGATGCTTTTAATATTATGGCACTTTTGTGTTGATACAAACTTCCCTGACATCTCTTTCACTTCATTTTAATAATTTATTTATTTTTAATTTTTTAAATATTTATTTACTTATTTATTTGACACAGAGAGTGAGATCACAAGTAGACAGAGAGGCAGGCAGAGGGAGAGGGGGAAGCAGGCTCCCTGCTGAGCAGAGAGCCCGATGTAGGGCTTGATCCTGGGACCCTGAGACCATGACCTGAGCCAAAGGCAGAGGCTTAATCCACTGAGTCACTCAGGTGCCCTTATTTATTTTTAATTTTTATTATTGAAGTACAGTTAACATACAATATTAGTTTAGGTGTACAGCATAGTGATTCAACAATTCCAGACATTATTCAGTGCTCATCATGGTAAATGTAGTCACCATCTGTCACCATACAATGTTATTACAATATTATTAACTATATTCCATATGCTATAATTTTCATCTCCATGACTTACTTTACAACTGGAAGTTTGTACCTTTTAATCCCCTTCATCTGTTTTGCCCTTACCCCCAACTCCCTCCCATCTGGCAACCACTGGTTTGTTCTCTATTTATGAATCTGTTTCTGTTTGGTTGGTTGGTTGATTTTTCTGATTCCATATACAAGTGAAATTATGTGGTATCTGTTTTTCTGTGTATGCTTTATTTCACTTAGCATAATGCCCTCCAGATCCATCCATGTTGTTGCAGATGACAAGATCTCATTCTTTTTTATGGTTCAGTAATATTCCATCATATACATATATATACACATACATATATATATGTGTGTGTATATATATATACACACACACACACACACACACACACTCACATACATACACAAATATACATTCCTATATATATATTCCATTATACAGATGTGATTGATATCTACATATGATATTGATATGTGTATATCAATCACATCTTCTTTATCCATTCATCTATTGATAGACACTTGGATTGCTTCCATATCTTCGCTATTGTAAATAATGCTGCAATAAATATAGGGGCACATGTATCTTCTTGAATTAGTGTTTCTGTTTTCTTGGGCTAAATATCCAGTAGTGGAATTACAGGATCATATGGTATTTTTATTTTTAAAATTTTGAGGAACCACCATACTGTTTTGCGCAGTGGTTGCACCAATTTTCATTTCCGCCAAGAGTGCATAAGAATTTCCTTTTCTCCACAACCTTGCCAACACTTGCTGTTTCTTAGCTTTTTGATCTGAGTTATTCTGACTGGTGATATCTCATTGTGGTTTTGATTTGCATTTCTCTGATTATTAGTAATGTTGAGCATCCTTTCATGTGTTTGTTGGCCATCTGTGTGTCTTCTTTGGAAAAATGTCATTTTAAGTCTTCTGCCCATTTTTAAATTGGATTTGGGCTTTTTTTTGGCCTTGAATTGTATAAGTTCTCTATGTATTTTGGATATGAATGCCTTATTGGACATATCATTAGCAAATATCTTCTCCTATTCAGTATGTTGCCTTTTTGCTTTGTTGATAGTTTCCTTTGCTGTGTAAAAGATTTTATTTTGGTGTGGTCCCAATGGTTTATTTTTGCTTTTGTTTGCCTTGTCTAAGGAGACCTATCATACATATGAGGCTAAGGCTGTTGTCCAAAAGATTACAATATTTTTTCTATTTTTCTATATTTATTCTAATATTTTCTATTTTTTTTTCCAGGTCTCAGATGTAGGTCTTTCATTCATTTGGAGTTTCTTTTTGTGTATGTGTAAGAAAGTGATCTAGTTTCCTTATTTTGTATGTAGCTGTCCAGTTTCCCCAACACCATTTATTGAAGAGACTGTCTTTTCTTTAAATTTTTTTTTAAGATTTTATTTATTTATTTGACAGACAGAGATCACAAGTAGGCAGAGAGGCAGGCAGAGAGAGAGAGGGAGGAAGCAGGCTTCCTGCTGAGCAGAGAGCCCGATGCGGGGCTCGATCCCAGGACCCTGAGATCATGACCTGAGCCGAAGGCAGAGGCTTTAACCCACTGAGCCACCCAGGTGCCCCCTGTCTTTTCTTTATTGTATATTCTTACCTCTTCTGTCATTGATTAATGGACTACATAAATGTGGGTTTATTTCTGGGCTCTCTATCTTGTTCCATTGATCTATGAGTGTATTTTTGTGTCAATACCATACTGTTTTGATCACTATAGGTTTGTATTATATCTTGAAATCAGGGAGTGTGATACTTCCAGTTTTGTTATTCTTCCTCAAGGTTGCTCTGGCTATTTGGGGTCTTGTGGTTCCACACTAATTTTAGGTTTGTTCTATTTCTGTGAAAAATGCTATTGGTATTTTGATAGGGATTACTTTATATCTATAGATTTCTTTAGGTAGTATGGACACTTTAATAATGTTAGTCCTTTCAATCCATGAGCATGGTATATCTTTACATTCATTTGGGACATCTCCAATTTCTTTTATCAGTGTTTTACAATTTTTAGAGTACAGGTCTTTCACTTCCTTGGTTAAATTAATTCCTAGAAATTTTATTCTTTTTGATGCAATTGTAAATGGGATTATTAATTTCTCTCTGATACCTTGTTATTAGCATATAGAAATGCAACTGATTTCTGCATGTTAATTTTGTATCCTGTGACTTTATTGAATTCATTTAAGTTTTTTGGTGGAGTTTTTAGGGTTTTCTATGTATAGTATCATGACATCAGTAAATAGTGACTATTTTATCTCTTCCTTTCCAATTTGGATTTTCTTTCTCTTGCCTAATAGCTCTGGCTAAGACTTCCAATGCTATTTTGAATAAAAATGGAAAAAGTTAGCATTTTCTTGTCCCTCAACTTTGAAGAAAAGTGGTTTTTCACCATTGAGTGTGATATTAGCTGGGGGTTTGTCCTAGATGACCTTTATTCTGTGGAGGTACATTCCTTCTATACCTATTTTCTTGAGAGTTTCTGTCATGAATGGATGTTGACTTCTGTTCAAATGCTTTTTCTGAATCTATTGAGATGATCATTTTTATCCTTCATTTTGTTAATGTGGTATATCACATTGCTTGATTTGAATTTTTTTAAAAAAGATTTTTTTTATTTATTTGACAGAGAGAGGCACAGTGAGAGAGGGAACACAAGCAGGGGGAATGGGAGAGGGAGAAGCAGGCTTCCCGCCAAGCAGGGAGCCCAATGAGGGGCTTGATCCCAGGACCCTGGGATCGTGACCCAAGCTGAAGGCAGACACTTAACGACTGAGCCACCCAGGAGCCCCTGATTTGAATATTTTTAACCCATCCTTGCATTCCTGGAATAAATTCTACCTGATTGTGGTTTATGATCCTTTTAATGTATTGTTTAATTTAGTTTGGTGATATTTTGTTGAGGTATTTTGCATCTACATTAATCAGAGGGTTTTTTGTTTGTTTGTTTTGTTTTTTGTTTTTTGAGGTGTCTTTTTTCTGGTTTTGGCATCAAGGTAACATTAGCCTTATAAATTGAGTTTGGAAGAACTTCTTCCCTTTCAATTTTTTGGAATAGTTTTAGAAGGATAGGTACTAACTCTTCTTCTTCTTCTTCTTTTTTTTTTTTTTTTTAAGATTATTTATTTGACAGAGAGATCACAAGTAGGCAGAGAGGCAGGCAGAGAGAGAGGGGGAAGCAGGCTCCCCGCTGAGCAGAGAGCCCGATGCAGGGCTCGATCCCAGGACCCTGAGACCATGACCTGAGCCAAAGGCAGAGGCTTAATCCACTGAGCCACCCAGGAGCCCTGGTACTAACTCTTCTTTGAATGTTTGGTGAATTCACCTTTAAAATTATCTGGTCCTGGACTTTTGTTTTAATTTAACTTATGGATTCAGTTTCATCACTTGTAATCTGTCTATTCAGATTTTCTATTTGTTCACAGTTCAGTCTTGGAAGGATGTGTGTTTCTAGGGACTTACCCATTTCTTCTAGGTTGTCCTAGAAGTTATAATTGTTAACAGTAATCTCTTACTATTCTTTGTATTTCTGTGCATTTCTCTTTCATTTCCTTTTTTATTTGGGCCTTCTTTTTTTCCTAATGAGGCTGGATAAAGATTTATTGATTTTGTTTATGTTTTCAAAGAACCATATTTTAATTTCATTGATATTTTGTTGTTATTTTTTTAAGTTTCTATTTCATTCTGCTCTGATCTTTATTATTTTCTTCCTTCTATTAGCTTTGGGTTTCTTTTGTTTTTTCTCTGGTTCTTTTAGGTATAAAATTAGATTATTTATTTGGAATTTTTCATGTTCCTTGAGGTAGGCCTGTATTGCTATGAACTTCTCTCATAGCATTACTTTTGCTGAATCTAATGGATTTGGGGTAATTGTGTTTCCATTTTTATTTGTCTCAAGGTATTTTTAATTTCCTTTTTTCAGTGACCTACTGGTTATGTAATAACATGTTGTTTAGTCTTCATGTGTTTGTGTTTTTACCCCAGTTTTCTCCTTGTAAATGATTTCTAGTTTCATATCATTGTGGTTGGAAAATATGCTTGATATGATTTCAGTGTTTTTGAATGTATTGAGACTTGTTTTGTGGCCCAAGTTGTGATCTATCTTGGATAATATTCCATGTCCACTTAAAAAATAATGTGTATTCTGTATTTTTTGGATGAAATGTTCTATATATATCTATTAAGTTCATCTGGCTTAATATGTCATTTAAGACCAATGTTTCCTTATTAATTTTCTTCTTTTTTTTAAGATTTTATTTAATTATTAAAGAGATGGAGAGAGAGAACAAGTAGGCAGAGCAGCAGGCAGAGGGAGAGGGAGAAGCAGGCTCTCTGCTGATTGGGAAACCTGATGCAGGGCTTGATCCCAGGACCCTGGGATCATGACCTGAGCCGAAGGCAGCTGCTTAACCAACTGAGCCACCTAGGTGCCCCTCCTTATTAATTTTCTGTCTGAATAATCTCTCCATTGATATAAATAGGGTATTAAAGTCCCCTACTATCACTGTATTACTGCCAATTTCTCCTTTTATGTCTATTAATTTTTGCTTTATATATTAAGGTGCTCGTATTTTGGCTGTATAAATATTTGTGAATATTAAAAAATTTTTTTGGATTCTTGAATTCTCTCCTGTATCATTACATCATACCTTTTTTTTCTCTTTTGTTACAGTCATGTTTTAAAGTCTATTTTGTCTGATGGGAGTACTGCTATACCAGTTTTCTTTTTGTTTCCATCTACACAAAATATCTTTTTCCATCCCTTCATTTTCAGTCTGTATTTGTCTTTAGGTCTGAACTAGTCTCTTGTAGGCAGCATGTAGGTGGGGTTTTATGGCTTTTTTTTTTTTTTTTTAATCCATTCAGCCACCCTGTGTATTTTAATTGGAACATTAGTCCATTCACATTTAAAGTAACTATCAATAAATATTTACTTATTACCATTTTGTTAATTGTTGTTATTTTTGTAGCTCTTCCTCTCTTGGTCTCTTCCCCTGTGGTTTGATGGTTTTCTTTAGTGTTATGTTTGGGTTCCTTTCTCTTTATTTTTTTGTCTATGTATTTTATGTTTTTGGTTTGTGGTTACCATGATATTCATTTACATTTATATTGGCATATTTACATATGTGCATAGCATAGTTACACACATATGTCTCTTTTAAGCCTATAGTTGTTTAAGTCTGAACACATTTTAAAAGCACATTTTTATGCCTTCTCTCACATTTTATATTTTGCTGTCTTATTTTACATATTTTAATTTTGTGTATCCCTTTACTATTTAATAATACTTTTGTCTTTTAACCTTCATTCTCACTTTTTTTTTTTTTTAAAGATTTTATTTATTTGACAGAGATCACAAGTAGACAGAGAGGCAGGCAGAGAGAGGGAGGGGGAAGCAGGCTCCCTGCTGAGCAGAGACCCTGAGGCAGGCTTGATCTCAGAAGCCTGGGATCAGGACCTGAGCTGAAGGCAGAGGCTTTAACCGACTGAGCCACTCAGGCGCCCCTCATTCTGACTTTTTAAGTAGCTGATTTACTGCCTTCACTACATATTTGCTTTTACTAGTGAGATCTTTTTCTTTCATATTTTTTCTTATTTCTAGTTATGGTCTTTTCTTTTTGGCTTAAAGAAGACCCTTTAACATTTCTTTTAAGGCTGTTTAGTGGTGATGAACTTTGTAAGTTTTTGCTTTGCTAGAAACACTTTATATCTCCTTCAGTTCTGAATGATAACCTTGCTGGGTAGAGTATTCTTGCCTGCAAGTTTTTCCCTTTTAGCACTTTAAATATATCTTATCAATTTGTCCTGACCTGCAAAGTTTCTGGTGACAGTTTTTCTTTGGCTGCCTTTAAGATTTTCTCCTTATCTTTAAGTTTTGCTATGTCTTTGTGTGGATCTCTTTGGGTTTGTCTTGTTTGGGACTTTATATTCTACTTGTATTTTTTTCCCCCCAGGTTAGGGAAGGTTTTAGCGATCATTTCTTCAAATAAATTTTCTGCCCCTTTCTCTCTTTTCCTTCTGGGACCCCCATGTAAATATCAGTATGCTTAATGTTGTTCTAGAGGTCCTTTAAACTATTCTCATTTTTTAGAAATTCTTTTTTCTATTTGCTTTTCTGGTTGTCTTTCAGGTTGCTGATCTGTTCTATATTATCTAATCTGCTGCTGATATCCTCTAGTGTATTTTTCAGTTCAGTTATTGCATTCTTTGCAGCTCTTTGACTTCTGTCTGGTACTTCCTTACATTTTCTAATTCTTGGTTGAAATTCTCACTGTATTCCACCATTTTTCTTCTTAGTGAGCATCTTTATGACCATTACTTTGAACTCTTTATCAAGTAAATTACTTACTTCTCTTTCATTAGGTTCTCCTCCCCATACTGAGGTTTTATCTTGTTCTTTTTTTTTTTTTAATTTAAATTCAATTAGCCAACATATTCTTGTTCTTTTGTTTAAAACATAGTCCTCTGTCTCATTTTGTTTGACCTTGTTTCCTTTTATAAATTAGGTGGAACAGCCATCTGTCCTAATCTTGAAAGAGTGGCCTGATGTAGAAATATCCCCTGCATAAACTGTGTGTGCCTGCTAGGATGGTTGGAGCTGGAATGGCTGCAGATCAGGGAGTCCTGGGGTGCTCTGTGCCAGGGGTATCCTGCCAGGACAGTTGAGCTGAACCAGGCATGGGCTGGTGGGTAGGGTCTTAGCATGCTTGGTTCTGGAGCTGCCCTAGTAGGATGACTGTTGGAGTGGGAGTTGGCATGGGCCAGGCGGTCACAAAGTATGTTACATCAGTGTATGGATCTTTCACCACCTTGATTAAATTTATTCCTAATGATTTCATTAGGAACCTTTTTCTAAAAAGGTTTTATTTATTTATTTGAGAGAGAGAGAGAGAGTGAGAGATCGAGAGAACTAGTGGGAGGAGGAGCAGAGGGAGAAGCCGACTCCCTGTGGAATAGGGATACCAATGCAGGACTCAATCCCAGGACCCTGGGATCATGACCTGAGTCGAAGGCAGATACTTAAGTGACTGAGCCACCCAAGCACCCTAATTTTATTCTTTTTGATGTAATTATAAATGGGATTGTATTCTTAATTTCTGATAGTTCATTAGCATATGGAAACACAAAAATTTTTGTGTATTGACTTTTGTATTCGGTAACATTTCTGAATTTGTTTATTCTAACAGTTTTCTGATGGAGTCTTTAGGGCTTACTTGCTTTCTTGCTTTCTTTTTTCCTCCCTCTCTCCCTCCCTCTCTCCCTTTCTCCTTCCCTCCCTCCCTCCCTTCCTAAGATTTTACCTATTTATTTGCCAGAGAGAGAGAAAGAGAGATAGTACAAGCAGGGGGAGTGGCAGACAGAGGGACAAGCAGGCTCCTTGCTGAGTAAAGAGCCCAATGTAGGACTCGATCCCAGGACCCTGAGATCATGACTTGAGCCAAAGGCAGATGCTTTACCTACTGAGCCACCCAGACAGTCCTAGGGTTTTCTATATATAATTTTATGTCATCTGCAGATAGCAGCAGTTTTATTTCTTTTTCAATTTGGATGTCTTTTATTTCTTTTTCTTGCCTAACTACTCTGACTAGGGTTTCCAACACTATGTTGATTAAGAGAGGTGAGAATGGGCATCTTTGTCTTATTCCTAATCTTGAAGGAAAAGCTTTTAGCTTTTCACCATTGAGTTGGGGTTTACTGTGGGCTTTTCATGAATGGCCTTCATTGTATTGATCCCAGGACGCTGAGATCATGACCTGAGCCAAAGTCAGAAGCTTAACAAACTGAGCCACCAACGTGCCCTCAATCTTGAATTTTCTAAGACCTGTTTTGTGGCTTAACATATGGTCCATCCAAAAAAAAAAAAAAAAAAATGTTCCATGTGCACTTGAGAAGAATGTGTATTCTGCTCTTGTTGGATAGAAGGTTTTGTATATGTTTGTTAGGTCCATTTAGTAAATAGTGTTATTCAAATCTATTGTTTCCTTTTTGCTTCTGTCTTCGATGATTGTTGAGAGTGGGGTATTAGAGTCCCTAACTATTATTGTATTGCTTTTTATTTCTCCTTTTAGTTCTATAAACTAGGTGTTCCAGTATTGAGTAAATATTTATAATTGTTAGGTCTTCTTTATGGATTGACTCCTTATTACTATATAATGATTCCATTTTTAGTTTAAAGTCTATTTTGTCTGATAGAAGTATAGGTACTCCTGCATTGTTGTTGTTATTGCTATATGCTTGAAATCTTTTTTCCATCTCTTCAATCTGAATGTGTATGTGTCTTTAAGCCTAAAGTGAGTCTTCTATAGGCAGGATACTACTGAATTTTGTTTTTTATCCATTCTGCCATTCTATAACTTTCCATTGGAGAATTTGATGTGTTTATATTTAAAGTAATTATTTCTAGGTAAGGACTTTCCATTTAAAATACTGTTTTCTAGCTGTTTGTAGATCCATTGTTTCTTATATGCTTTTTTGTTTGTTTCTTTAATGTCTTTTGGTATCAGTATGCTTAGACTTCTTTAATATGTTCTTTTGTATATTGACTACAGGTTTTTCTCTTGTGGTTACCATGATTTACTTAAATTATCTTCAAACTATTATACTCTATTTTAAACTGATATTAACTTGATTTTAATAGAATTACTAAACTTTACACTTTTGCCTCTCCTCTTTCTCACATTTCAGGTTATTGATATTATAGTTTACATATTTTTATATTATGTAATTAATAGATTATTGTAGTTATTGGTATTTTTATTTACTACTTTTTTTATCTTTTAGAGTTGTGAATTCCACACCACCATTAATATATTATAGAATCTAACATTTACCATTAAAAGGAGTTTTATGCTTTCTTTTTTTTTTTTTTTAATTTTATTTTCAAAAGTAATCTTACACCTAACAGGGGGCTTGAACATACAACTTCAAAATCAAGAGTTGCATGCTCTGCTCACTCAGCCAGCCAGGCTCCCATCTCTTTTTAGTTTCTTTTATAATGTTAATTAGCATCCTTTTATTTCCTTTTAAAGAACTCCCTTTAGCATTTCTCATAAGACAGGTATAGTGATGATGAACTTCCTCAGCTTCTGTTTGTTCAGGAAAGTCTGTATTCCCTTGAGTGTAACTTCTTTTTTCTTCCTGCTCTCAAAATTGTCTTAAAAAAAAATTTTTTTTTTTTTTTGAGTAATCTATACACCCAACATGGGGCTTGAACTCATGTCCCCAAGATCAAGAGTTGCACGCTATACTGACTGAGCCAGACAGGCACCCCCATATCTTTGACTTTTGACAATTTAATTATAATGTGTCTTGGTGTTGTCCTATTCAAGGTAATGCATTTGGGAGCCTTTGGGCCTCATGGATGTCCATTTCTTTCCCCAGGTTTGAGAAGTTTTCAGTCATTATTGCTTTAATCCTTTTCTCTCTGTCTTCTTCTTCTGGAATTCCCCTAATGGAGATATTGTTTCTTCTGAATATGTTCCATAAGGCTTTCTCCACTCTTTTTCATTCCTTTTTCTTTTTATTCCTCTGACTAGGTGATTTCAAATGTCCTATCTTCCAGGTTATTGATTCTTCTGCAGGGTCAAGTCTAGTTTTGAAGCGCTCTACTGAATTCTTCAGTCACTGTATTTTTCAGGTCTAGGATTTTCTTTTTTTTTAAAATGGTTTCTACTTCTTTGTTGAACTTCTCATTTTGTTCATGCATTATTTTCCTAATTTTGTTCAGTTGTCTGGGTGCTCTTGTAGTTCTCTAAACTTCAAGAGGACTATTCTTAATTCTTTGGCAGTTAATACATACCCATTTCTTTAAGGTCAGTATTGAAACTTCATTAGTTTCCTTTGGTGGTGTCATATTTACCTGATTTATTGTGATCCTCGATTCCTTACATTTGTATCTGCACATTTGAGTAAGCAGTCTCTTCATGACTTTAAATATTTGCTTTGGTAGAGACACTTCTTCCCCAGTCAGCCCAGTTTGGGTTTCTGGATGTGCCTGCTGGCAATGTCCTTAGGCAAGTGTGTCTTGCTTGCTTCAGGGTCAATTTCTGGGCAAGGCAACTGCCTGAGCTTTGAGGTCAGTGGTGAGGGAGTGTGCTGCTGGTTGACAAAAGTTGAAGCAGACTACTGGCTTGGGTCTTTGCCCAGTTGAGGCCATAGGATGAGCTCTGTGGTTTCTCAGTTCTCTGGTCAGGCTTACTACACTGTTGGGACTGGGTACTGTATTCAGCCATAGATGGGGCTATGAATTCAGCTTCTCTGCTCTGGAAGGGCAGCAGAATGGGATCTAGGTCCTTCACAGCCTGCTTGGAGACTCCTTAACAGGGAAGAGTTTTCACTGAATTCCCTGTCTGGGTGGGGCCATTCTTTTTGTTTTGTAGGTGGGGAAAACCAGGGACCATGCCTTCAAGTGCTGTTGTGAGAAGGGCTCTGCAGCTTCCCTTGGGCTCCTTTAGGTGCCTTGGTAAGGCTATGGATTAGTTTCCATGTCTCCGTGCAGCAGAACTTGTTCCAGAGCTTGTAAGGTTCTCTGTGGTCTTGACTCAGGCCGACCCTTGCTCCAAGTTCCAAGGCTGAGTACAGCCATTGGCTTTGCTCCGTAGGCTATCAGCTTGTGGCCCTGCCTCTAGGGACACAGCAAGGCTTGAGCTTGCTGAGGTATGTAACCTCCAGGCATTCCCACCAGCCCTTCTGGCCAGTCAGGGTGGGGAGTCACACTCAGTAGTGGGTGTGGCTTTGATTCAGCTCCTTTGCCTGGGTAGGTGGGAGGGCCTGCTCTGAGAACTTCTGCATGGGTTTCTGGTCAGGAATGGCCAGGAGCTATACTAAACAGGGAGTGGGGCTGTGAACCAACTCCTGTGTGGGCATAGCAGGGGAACCCTCCCTGTCTGGTACTGGTTTCACTTTGGGGGTGATCAGCTCTGTCCTCCTCTCACCTTGTCATTACTGGGGTATTCAGCTTTCAGGTGTTCCCACCAGCCCTTCCAGTCAGATTGGGCTGGAAGCCAAACCCAGAGCCCATGGGGTTATGATTCAGTTCCCCTGCCTGGGCAGGGGCTCCAGGGACAGTGAAAATCCTCATGTGAGGCCCTGAATCCGGCAGATTTGCATCCTGCTGAGTTCTGTGGTAGGACTGCACCGACAACTTGGTTCTGCAGATAAGGTGCTGGTTGGGAGTAGTATTTGGGCTCTGTGTGTAGGAACTGGGTCTGCCAAGACCTGTGTGCTGGCTGTTGCAAGCTTCGCCTTCCTTATCACAATCAGTTTCCTAGGGGTCAAACTCTGCGGCAAGACCAGAGTAGGGGCTTTCACAAAGTAACCCATAATGCTGTATGTGTGTATGTGTGTGTGGGGGGCGCTGGATGTCCCCTTTGGACTCTCATCCCCCTATGGTGGACCTAAACACTCAAGGGAGACCTCTTTGCATGGTATGACACTGGCTTGGGACAACGGGTCAGTGTGTAGCTGTTGCTCTTAGACTTCTATTCCAGTCTGTCCTGGTCTCTGTGGTCAGGGGAGAACTTCAGCCTCACCCCCATGTTCTAGGATTGTCTCAGTGGTGTCTTGTCCATTAATAGTTGTTATTCTTGTGAGTGGGGACAAAGTCAGGAGTGACTGAAGTTGCTGTCTTGGTCATGTCACTCTGAGTCAACTTTTGAAATGTATAATTCTTATAAAAATGCCCAATCCCTTTAATAATTAAAAATGATAAACTTACTGGCAGCTGAAAGTTCAGGTCTGTTGTGTAGCCTAATCAAGTGTCTTTAGTTATGAGCATGCCATTTGTGAAAAGGAGGTGCCTCAGCTGGGGGCCGTCGGGCGTTGGAGGGCTGGACAAGCATGCTCAGTCCTTCATGGGCATCTGGCCCTACTTGAGAGTGTTCAGAAGCTTTAATTTAGCCACACTGTTCTCTTATTCTGAATTAAATTACCCATCTAACAATATTTAAATTAACCTTGAGGCTTCCTGGAGAACATAAAAGTTATTTTGAATTATTTTCACTGCCAGGATCAGCACAATTCCCTTCCCAGCCAGCTTGGTAGGTATTCAGTGATAAAGAAACCAATTTTTAAATTAATACAATTTTGTGTTTGTAAGGAAGCCATTATTTTTAATTATCGGGCATTTTCCTCAGCCTGGCTTCCCCAGTTAATAAAACTCAGCTATTTAGCATGGTTTTTATTTTTGCAGAGGGCAGACTTTGGGAAGTAGTTTCCCCTGTGGAATCTCCCCCCAGAATGTTTTGATCTCACCAAGTACACGCCTGTCACAAGGAGGCTCGTAAAAAACCCCAAGAAAAGGAAACGCTGTCGTCAAAATGGCCCTGCTGGGCCCATAACCAGTGACTCTAACTTAACTCGAGGGGCAATGACAGGCGCTGGTGATTTGAGAAACATGAAGGAGGAAATTAACACTGGGCTGGATCCCCTCCAGGAAAAGGCATTGTAGCACAGCAGGAGAGGTTTCAGCTAGACTTACGGAGGAACACTTTGCCTGTCATGTTTTGAGTGTGGGAAATCCCAAAAAGGTGAGTGAGGGAAGGCATGAGATTTTCCACGGCTAGAGACATTTAAAAGCTGAATTCCTGCCT
Source organism: Martes martes (assembly GCF_963455335.1). Lineage (NCBI taxonomy): Eukaryota > Metazoa > Chordata > Mammalia > Carnivora > Mustelidae > Martes > Martes martes. The sequence goes on from NC_137892.1 coordinate 108,579,402, forward strand.
TAGCGAGTTTAGGTATTCACCTAAGCCAGGCCTAGAGGACATCTTCATTTCCTTACTGGGTCAGTCCTCTGGGATTTCTAAAGCCGCTCTCTCCTGTTGCCATACAAGAAGACTCAATGCTACATTGGGATCAGTGCTTGTGCAGACAAAACAACTTGCTATAAATTTAATATTAGCTTAAATAATGCATAATTAGAAGGGTAAGCCTCCGCAAACATATTAAATAATGTATTCCCTAAGCAAACATTATTTTTTGGATGACTTGCTGTTTTGGATGATGGTGAGGTAGAGAGGTGGAAAGACCTAAATTTGAGCTGCGGTTTTGACTCTGCAGTTTTGACACTGATTAGTTTTGTCACTGCAAAGCAGTCTTTCACCTTTAATGCCTCAGTTTCCTTATCTGTAATGGCCTGTGAGCCTTTGATGGGTAGGGACTTTATGTTTCTTAGTGTCCATTGTTATTTTCGAAAGTCCTTGGTACTCAGCACACATTTGTGAATAAGGGGGTTGAATGGGACCCAGTATAAGAACCATGGCAACTCTCATGATCTAAGGTTCTAATGTGGAAGACTGGGAAGAGAAAATGTGACTAGGACATCTGTGATCTCCAAATAACTAAAAAGGCTTCATTCCAAAGAACAATTAGAGTCATTCTGGGAGGCTCCCAAAACCTGGAATTAATAGAAGTTAGAAAGAGTGGATTTTCATGATGTCAACCTAAAATCCCATTTATTAATTCACTACACATTTACTGAGCACCTATGGTATGCTTGTTACTGGGATCGGCACTCAAGATAGAGCAAGACATTTATGGTCCTTGCTCTCATAGAACTTACAGGTCAGAGGAGGGTAAGGACATGTGAGCCAACCATGAAAACATTATGCTGTAATGAGAGCAAACACAAAAAACTATGGGAAGGAGGAAGGACACTTAGAACTGGGCTCACAAGGACCATTTCCTAGAAGAAGTGCTGTATCAGTGGGAGCTTGAAGGATGTCTAAGACTTTACAGGTGAGGGCAAGGAAAGGGTTGGGGAGAATATTCCAGTTGGGAAGTCAGCAAGTGAAAGCTTGTATAGTAAGTAAAGGCCCCTCACAGGCAGAGAACTTCATTTCAGGTGCTGTGGGAATATTCTAGTAGAGGTAGGTGGGCTGGTACAGAAGAGAGGCATCTGGTATGTAGGCTCAGCCTGGATGACCTGAACAGGTTTTGTACTTGTCCCCTCTCAATCTGAACTTCGCAAAATCCCAGCATGTCGTGTGTCTCCTAGCCTCTAAGAAGGAAGATAGTCTAGTTTGCAGATAAATGGTTCTCTTCATTCACCAATGTGTCCATCTGGGGAGGACTTGTATATTTCTAAGATCCTTACCAAGGTCACTAAGGGCCTGTCTCTTTGACCTTGCCCCAAGATGGCTAGCTCTCCTTCTGCTCAGGGTATATGCAACAGTCTTGTCTGCTTCAGGGCATTTGCACATGCTGATCCACTAGAATAGGAGGCTGCCTCCCATCCCATGCCTGGAAAGTTCCTACTCTTCAGTTCTCAGCTCAAATATCCTTCTCTTAGAGTGGCCTAACCTACGTCAGATATTCCCCCTTACCTGCACCCTGTGTTTTTCTCCATAGCACCCATCACAATTTCTTTCTATTATTTGATCAGTTATTTGATTATTATCTGTTTCCCTTTGCTATGACAGGAGGGTCTTTCCACTTTTCCACCACACCCTCCAAAATAGCAAGTCAGCCAAAAGTAATACTTGCATAGGGAATACATTGTTTAATGTTTGCAAAGGCTTGCCCTTCTAATTCTATATTATTTAAGCTGATATTAAATTTATCACAAGTCCTGTCTGCACAAGCACTGCTCACAGTGTAACATTGAGTCTTGTCTGTTTCATTCACCTGTGTACACTGAGTGCCTCGTACACTGCCGACACATAGATGTTTGAAATATAAAATATCGGTGCAGATTGAGAGCACTGCAGCAGGAAGGGACTGATAAAGCCGAGGCTTTCACGTAACTGTGGCATTAAGCAGAGCTACTTCAGCGGGCTCCATGCAGAACTGAGTGCATGTGTGTGTTCGCATGCACAGCTGCCTCCCACCTTGCTCCTGGGTCATTGTCATTTGCCACAAAGGTAAAACTAACACAAGCCAGTGGGCAATTGCAATATCTTATTAATCATATGGAAACCCTAACAAAATTGCTCCCACCTCTTCTTGGGAAGGACACTAATACCAATATCATGATGAAAAATGATCTTGGAAATGATTTTTCTTTTGTTCTGCTACCTACACATGTAGTTGTTTTTTGCTTCTGCTATCTCTATGTAAATCGTAATCAGGAGGCAGCATCTTAGAGGGTGGATGTCTGCTTCCTTTTCAGAGAGAATCATGCACTGAATCCATTTCAGGGAAGAGCAGGAGTTTTAAATCTCAGAAGAGGTTGGTTTCTGTTCTCTCTTCTCTTGCTGGTGGGGAAGGTTGGGGGTGGGGGGAACGATACATGAACAGAGCCTCAGGACCAGAAGTCTGCCTTATGATTAGGCTCTGGAGGGATGGAGGGTATAGAACATATCTGGTGTGTGTGTGTGTGTGTGTGTGTGTGTGTGTGTGTGTGTGTGAGATTTAACCTACTCCTTCCTTCTTTGGGTGCAGCACCCCATTTCTGTAAGGTTTCCCTGTTTACGTGGTTTTACTGAGATGTCCAACACAAGATACATGCGTCCACATGTGACCTTGTATTGGCCAATCATAGACCTGCATCTGTACTGGGTCGGTCTCCTGGGATTTTTTTTTTTTAAGTATAAGTGGTATGGGAGATCCTTTCTTCTGTGTTCACTAAGCTAGGCTGATGTCAGCCTGAAGTCACCTTTGGCCATCTCTGCCTGACTCCCCTGTGTGACGAGGTCACTGGTCTACTGTGGGAGAAAATTAGTTCAAGTGCCAAGAGAAATAATGCTAGCGGAAGGAAGGGGACCACAAAAAAGGGAGAAAAAGAGGTGTCAGCCTGATGACATCATTTGGGCTTGTGGGGGCCCAATTAGGCAAGACAATGAATGCCCTTTCTTATTATGCTAGTCTGAGTGGGCTTCCTGTGTTTTGCAATGGGAAGATTCCTGACAGATACTGGGAAAATGTGATTGTGAACTCATGCCTGCTTTGGTGAGATTGGGGGGTGGTGTGGAATTCGCACACACATGCACCTTCTAGGGACCCTTAAAGGGGCATGGACATCCCCTTTTCCCTCCTCACCTGTTGTCTGAGTGCCTATCACATGGCACTTGTCATCAGGGATACAGCGGTGAGGTGGTTCCAGTGCTCACGTAGCTTATAGATGCCCTGATGAACCGTTTTTGGTGTTTTGAAAAGACCAGGGAGAACAGAGAAAGGAGTGCAGTGGAAAAGACTCTTTCAAATGAGATTCCTTGAGACGTCCTTGGGAGACATAATGAAAATGAGTCTCTCGTTGAGTTTGTGCTGGAAAGAATGGACTAACACTCTAAATTTTGCCAAAGCATCATAAAGCTTTCGGTGGAAGGTTCTTTGTTGGTCTATCCGTCCACCATCTTAAATTTCACCAGCCTATATGGAAAGGCTGCTGACATGTTCCTCACCCAAGAGATGTCCCTGACTAGGTTGCTGGAAGAAGGGCTACCTGGGTGGCTTAGAATTTCACTGGGGTCTATCATGGTAGCTTCATTGGGATTTTTGGTTTCTTCTGAATTCTAGGGAAGCTTAGCGTTGGGTCCTCACATCACTCAACTGGCCAGACTCCTAGAAGCTTGATGGCACCTGGGAGAGGTAAGTCAGCTTGCTTCAATGCTCGAGCTCCTCTGTTGCTGCACCACAGGTTCTCTACAAACTCCCTGCTTTTCATGAAAGAGCAACATTTTTTTCCCTGTACTAAGAGGCAGGGCTGGGTCTGCCAGAATGTCACACGTCTGTCTTGGGGTTCAGTTCCCAGCTTCTCTCCTTCACAGAGGCTAGACAGCCGCTCAGTTTCCTAGTCCATAGGATTGTGGGGAGGGAACCTAAAAAGGAGAGCCTGATACAGCAACCCTGCTACTTATCAAATCCTGTTAATTGTGTATGCTAAGTATCTCTCAGATCCCTCCCTCCCTCATCTTTCTCTCTTTACTGTTAGTGATTTAGTTCTTTGTTTGGATTACTGCAATTGCTTCTGTGCTGTCCCTCTCCTCCTATCTTGTCTCCTTCTAATCTATCTTCCTCCACACCTGAGGAAGCCCGAGAGTCTTTCTAAGACTACACATCCCAACACATCACTCTGCTAATTAAACCCTGGAACAGTTCCCCACAGTCCTCTGGATAAATGTCATCCTAGCAAAATATTCCTTTCCATGTGTTGCCTCTGGCCGATGCACTCTTTTTCTGTACCACAGTGTACCAAGTTCCCCTTCCCTCTGGCCCACCTGATTTAAGGTTTCCTGAAATGCTCTTCCCCTTTTTGACCTCTCTGTTGCGTCACAGGCAACATTTCTGATCTGATCACCCCTTCCCCATATCTTTGCCAGACTAATTCCTACTGCTCTTCAGTCCTGAAGCTCTTCCTGATCAAGATGGCGGAGACCCTGCTATGTGTTCGCCAGCTCTTTCCTTTCATGTTTCCTTAGGCTCTCACAAAGACGACATTTCCTAGGCTGTCTTGTGGTTCAGTTGAAGTGATGCAGGCCATGCCCAGCTCTGCTCATTCAGCCCCTTGTCCTTCCAGAGCAACCCGAGAGGTCATTTGCCTACTGTGGCGGGATCACAGGACAGCAACGCAGTGAGTCCCCACGAGGCCGAGCTGCTTGCCTTCTCTGCACTGTGGAAAGCTCCTGCGATTGTGGGGTTTCTTTGTTATCTGGCCTCAGTCCACCCTCTCCTGACACAACCAACTACCGCTTTCCTTGTGACATTGCCTCTGTTACAGCTTACACCACACGATTCACATTGCTTTCTCCACTGGAATGCAAACTTCTTGCTGGCAAGGATTTAGTTTTCTTTCTCTCTCTCTAGTCTACTCACTCCATAGTGCTTGGCATAGAGTTGGCACTTAGCAAACATGTTTTTAAAAAAATGTATAGTATTGGTTTAATTTGCAGCCCACATACAGAGGAGACTTAAAGCAAAGAGAAAATATAAAAAAACGAGTTAGTTATACACAGGAAAACGATGACCGTTGTAAAATGCAGCGTTCTCCTAAGAGTCCATTCTAGTAATCCGAATGAAGGAATGAAAAATTTCAGGGCCCCGTTTGACAGTGGAAGTCAAGACAGAGGGAAAAGAAACGTCAGCCCTGGAAGTGAGAAGAGCCTGTTGCCCTGTGCATGCCAACAGGTACCCTTAGTTTAGGGGCTGCAAACCTCCTTGCCTTGGGCTCCCGGAGAACCCGAAAGGACACTCCCCAGTTCTCTTCGTCCACAGCACGCTCCCCCTTTCTTTTACACCTTCTTCCACTTGCTCCCCTGCAATTTCCAGGAGTTGCTTTTATTTCATTCACTAAACAATTTATGAATTGAATTAAAATAAATGAGATGCAAATAAATTCCAGGCTTTCTCCCTCATTTTCAAATTACATTTTCAGTCCACTCAACCTGTTATAATCTCATAGTGATTTTCATTTAAGAGAGCTAAATGGATATGTGATTATTGTTACAGGAACTAACACCAGACAATTAAATGTTGAGGTGTTGATAGATAAAGCTGTGTTTTGATTTGCATAAACATGATGCCAGCAAATCTAACCCTGGCAGAAATTCAGTTATAAGACTTGCGTGCCTAACTTCTGCTAATTACCACAAGTATCATTATTAAGATTTTTAATATTCAGAGTTGGGATTATAGCCATTTTATTTTAGGGCCACATTTATCTTTATTTTGCAAACTTAGTCAAAATGCGTAACTGATTTATCAGAGAAAAAGCACGATTACTACTTACAATCAACTTCTACAGTGCAGCATATCAAAAATCAATTATACAGCCCTGAAATCCAGTCATTAAGGATTTAGCTACTAATCTCATTTCATTTTTGTCTTTAGGAAGATACACCCGTTTGCAACTTTGCAGATACCAGCATAGGAAGAAAAACATGGGAGACTGCTGATAACCTAATGTGAGGAATGAAGCTCCAACTAGACAAAGGCAGAATCGTAATATGGAGTAGCTTGGCCCTGCGGGGAGAAAGGCTGGGCAGGGTGGATTTCAACCCAATAGCAGCCAAAGTTATTACCCAAGTGTGATTCCCAAGTAGTGGTTAAACCCTGTGGGGCTTCATTGTTTACTCTCAGGCCAGCACTTAATCTGCAGTTACTTTAGTTATTCATTAGTGTACTACCTATCTGCCTGTCTGGTTCCTTTCCTCACCCTTGACCATCCGGGGCAGGAGGGAAGGGATTTTACTTGGGGTGCCCTATTGACTTCCAGTGCTGGCTTATAGTAGGTGCTCAGTAAATGCGTGCTGAATTTGATGAGGACTGGGATCCCTAGGTTTCCCTGCCACAGGGGAAGGGGTTAGCATGATAGTAAGAATCAGACCCTCCTAGTGCCTGGTAAGTGACTAGGGCAGGACCCAGATTATCTGGATGACTGTGAATTTAATCCTTGGTGGTTAAGGATATGGGCAAGTGAGCCAGAGACAAAGATGGAACTGGGACTGGGTCCTGGCTGTGCCGTTTTCTAGCCCTGGTGCCTTTGGACGGGTTATGTAGCTTCCCAGAACCTGTGTTTCCTCATCTGAAAAACAGAGGGAAGTACCCCTGTGGGGCTGTCGAAAATAAGTAAAGCAGGTAACATAGAGCTTGCATCATGAAAGTCCTCAGTGAGTGTTGCGTGTTAGTTTTTTGTGGATAAGCTGCCCAGTTTGGGGAAGCTACGGTTGGTTGAAAATTTCTACTATGGTTTGCTTGTGATTTCCTCTTGGCAAGCCTTCCCTGATCACCTTAGGCTGGGTGATAGCTCCTCCTCTGATTCTGTCAGGCCCTGGATGCTTCGCTCACTTTTTTTTTTTTTTTTTTAAGATTTTATTTATTTATTTGACAGACAGAGATCACAAGCAGGCAGAGAGGCAGGCAGAGAGAGAGAGGGGGAAGCAGGCTCCCCGCTGAGCAGAGAGCCCTATTCAGGGCTCAAACCCAGGACGCTGGGATCATGACCTGAGCTGAAGGCAGAGGCTTTACCCAGGTGCCCCCCACTGAGCCTCCCAGGCGCCCCGCTTCTCTCACTTAACCCACTGGATTACCTTGCGTCTACATATTCCACTGGACTGTTAACTCCTTGTGTGTGAAGAGTACATTATAAAATTTCTGTTCTTTCAGTATTCATCAAATTGCTCCGCACAAAGCCAGCACCAGGCACCAAGTTGTTTGTCGAATTGGCCAAAGAGTGAGAGTCGAGGGAGCAGATAGCAAGTGTGACAAGAAGACTGAAGCTATCCCAAGCTAGAGTGGAAGGTAAATCTGCACCTTTTTCTTTCCTAGTAAGCAGACATGGTTTTTCCCAAAGGGATAGGGCTTCTGTCTTCTGACAGAAAGACTTGTCTTTCCCATGAAAGAAAGGAGTAATGGAGGCTTGGGACCTGGGAAATTGCCTCAGCTCCTGAGGAGAGGGTGTATCCCCTACTACTTAGCGTGATGAATTGTGTAGAACCACTTACCCGGAGTTTCCTGCCAAAGATGGTGACTTTGCCTTTAATCTGTTCCTTTCTTAGGCGCCACTCAATGGAGTTGAGGCCATTCTCCATGGGCAGGGAGATGTTGCAACGCCCAATGGTGGGGGTGATGGTGCCCGCTAGGACATGGGGCTCACTGTGGAAGCTGACACCCATCCCATTGGCATACATCACCCTCAGGGTACCGTTATTACAGAGCTGGTAGCTGTTCCGCACTTGATCTGGAGAAATGTAAGTGGGGGTGGGGATAGGGAAAGAAATTATCCACTCTGTTAGTCATAAGAGAACAGAACCCCTATTTTTATAGGTTTCCATGGTACTTTGCAGCTGTCAGTCTAAGGCTGCCTTCAATTAGCACACACACAATGTTAAGGTGAGTAGCAGAGATGCTACTGATCCATGGAAAGAAAAACATTATTAATAGGTGGCACTCCAGAAATAATTATGCTGTGATATTTTTCTTTTACTCACTGAAGACTATTAATAGTACCTTTAAAGATGTCTATTGCCTACACAATTTGTGTCAATCAAATTCCTAATCTTTAACATATATATTTTATCTAAAATGGGAAAAAAAAAGACTATTTCTTTTTTTTTTTTTTTTTCCTTTTGCCTACCATCTAACCTGAAGTGGATGGTCTAGCTACAGATCAAATCAAGAGAAAAAGCACCCTTCCTGGCCTTCATGCTTCTGCTGCTGACTCCACCATGATGCCAGCTCTCCTCAACGGAACTCAGGAGATTCAAACAGTGTAAGGTAGACTGAGCTAGTGGGTGCTGATAACATGTGTTTATCTTCCCAAAGGGAATCTACACTAGTCAATCAGACTTGTGACCTTTTTCCTTATCGAAAAGTTCCAGGAAGGAAACGTGAGTCTGAAACTCCTTTACAGATATATTGCTTCCTGATTATTTGGGCAAAGGAGTCCAGCTTGGCTGGCTTCGGAGATGCTGGCTTTTGGGATAGTGAGCAAATGTGTATCTGTCACTCCTGCAACTGCAGCCATCATGCAGAAAGACAGAATCTACATCATTAATCATTTGGCAGAGCAGAAATAGAGTCATTGAAACAGGCTCTGTCGTGGGATAATAGTCCAGAAATGTCACCATTTATCTACTGAGAGGACACTTTTATCCTCTGACAACGGGCTAGCCCACTGACATTATATCTTAATTAAAAGAAAAATTAATCTGCACAATTCCTTTTCTTGCCAGCTCCTGTGCTTGTCCCTCACTGTGTGTCATGTCAAACAGCGCTAGTAACTATGGGGTGGTCAGAAACCTTTGAGATCCCAATCTTGGCAAGAGATTGCTAAAGGGCTCTGATTCCAGGGCAATCAACCCAACAAACAAGTGCTTGGAAGAAGAATCAGGATGTGGCCAAAAAAGGAAGAGGTGAAGCCAAAAGGATAAAGAACCTTGGAGAAGGTAACTATGTGTGTTGGGTTGGTGGGGAGTGCTGATGATGAGAGGTAAGAGCAAGTGGGGATGGCAACTGACATTTTCAGGGAAGTATGTAGACATTCCCAAAGCTCTAGACATTCCATTTAGTGTAGATGACATTCTCCTGAATCTGATTAAGTCATTTTCTACAAGACTGACCTCTTGTAGAATTTGTTTATGGTGGACACTTCACTAAAATAACAAGCTAATGGGTGTTCCCGGTCTCTGGAAGTCCTCCCAGGCTTGCTGGGGTCTGTGGGTGAGTTTAGTGGGCAGGGGGCTTACCTTGTACCACTGTGTAGGAGGCCTCCACTGAAGACAGATTGGTAATGACAGTGACATCATCATCACGGTTGGAGTTCTCAATGTCAATGGTGATGGACTTCTCCATCTCCCGGTGCAGGCTGGTCACCACCCCCGTGGGGCGTGTCACATTGGTCAGGCGGCCTTCGTGGTCATAGCTGGAGGACAGACACACTGGTTTGGAAGCACAGTTACTGGAACTGAAGGCTTTCCCACCACTCAGAACCACACGAGAGCCAGACAGACTGGAAGGTAGAGTGGCTGGGTAGTGTATCACACTGAGGCTCCTTGTCACAATCAGTAAGACCTGGCATTGGAGACCATCTGTGTCCTTCCTCTTCCATACTCCTATAACCTCATCCCACTTGCCACCTCCTAGGCTTGGATTGTCAGCCTGGGCCAAATGCAAACTTCATGCCTTGGCTCAAGCATAGCAGGTCTGGCTGCCTATACCCCTTTCTCTGGTTTTACAGCCCAAACCAACCAAGCTCTCCAAGCAGCCTTCCTAGACTGTTTTCATGATGACTCACTTGAATTCAGGCTCCAAGTCTAGGTATACCTGATCAAGTTCTGCTGCTAGAAAGTTCCCTGAGAGTGGCCCTTCTCCTTTATGAATGTCATCTCTACTCTTCTCTTAAACTGTGGGATTATTGTTTCCATCTCCTTTAGCAAAAAGCCTTGGTGTTCCGCTTGGTAGAACATTTTCCTACTCTAGGAGATCCATTGTAATCAGAAAGCTTGGGGCCCTCCACAGGCCACAGGAAAGAGACTCTTTTTAAGGGCTGGATGTAGAGGCCTTTGAGCTTTCCCACATGAGATGTTACTAGAGAGGAGAGGAAGGGGAAACAATGAAAGTAGTTGACTTGACCTCTAGGTGTGACTCCCTCTTGACTGGGGACAAGGACAAAGTTGGTTGGTTCTGAGTGTTGGAGACCAGTTCTTGTACAGCATGTAGGACAGCCAGTGAACAGAACCATCGTGGCTTTTTTGACTTTGTCACAGAGGACTACAAAAGCAAATACAGATGGTGCCTGGCAAACAGTTTCAGGATAAAGGAATGCAGACCTGGTAAGTTATTTGGGAAAATATGATAAGAAATTTTGCTTCCGGAGATGTCTGAAGGCTGAAAACAGAACCACATTAAGCTGGAAGGCCGGTTGGACAAAGGGGGTGGGGAGGGGAGAACTCTGAGTGGGGAGCCCAGGTTTGGCTCTACCCTCATCATTTGCCCAGAGCAGTAGGCAATGGGTGGTACAGATAATACATTATAGTGGTTACACCACCAGGGCTTTCTGGGTATACATGGATGGGAATCAGGCCCTCCAGGTCATGGGACTCCCTTTTGTCGTCTAATCTGTTGAAGAAACTGCCTATCAGATGGGTGTACAAAGATGTTATTTACTAATAGTGACAAATTATAATAACCTAAGTGGTCATTCATCAGAGATTTGTTAAATAAGGATATATCCATAAAGTAGAAACCTCTAAAGCCATCAAAATTAATGACAGTGATTTCTTTTTTTTTTTTAATTTATTTGACAGATCACAAGTAGGCAGAGAGAGAGGAGGAAGCAGGCTCCCCACTGAGCAGAGAGCCTGATGTGGGGCTCGATCCCAGGACCCTGGGATCATGACCTGAGCCGAAGGCAGAGGCTTTAATCCACTGAGCCACCCAGGTGCCCCAATGACAGTGATTTCTATCCATTAGAGTGAAAATGTATATATTATTGAGTAGAAAGAGTGGAGCACAGAAATATAATCCTCTGATAGTATACAGGGGTGAAAAATGGGTATGTGTAGAAGATGTTCTCTCAAAATACAGACATCTCAACATTAAGGATAGTTTTCTGCATATGTTTGTATGTTCCCATATTTTAGGAATTATTTCTAACCAATATGCCTGACTTCCATGTTTTCTGACGAGAAACAAAAGGTAGTTAAATGAAATAGAGGGTAAAAAGACAAAAGATCAATGAGACTAAGAGATGGTTTTTTAAAAGATAAAACTGACAACCCTTAGCTAGACTCACCAAGAAGAAAAGATGACAGGACTCAAAATCAGAAATGAAAGAAGAGACATTACCACTGATACGAAAGAAATACAAAGGATCATAAGAGATTACTACTAAGGAGTTTCAATCAGTAATCAAAAGCGTTCCAACAAACAAAACTACAGGACCAGATGGCTTCACTGGTGAATGCTACCAAACATTCAAAGACTTATTAATAGCAATCCTTCTCAAACTCTTCCAAAAAACAGAAGAGGAGGGAACTATTCCAAACTCATTTTATGAGGCCAGCATTACTCTGCTACCAAAACAGGACAAGGACACCACACAAAAAGAAAATTATAGACCAATATCTCTGATGCATATAGATGCAAAAATACTCAAATTGTATTCATATTTAAATCAAATGTAGAAAATCATACTCAACAGTACCTTGAAAGCGGGATTTATTCTGGGGATGCAAGGATGGCTCAACAGTTGCAGAAAAAGCATCTGACAAAATTCAACATCCACTAGTGATAAAAACTCTCAATAAAGTGGGTATAGAGGGAATGTACCTGAACATAATAGAGGCCCCATATATAACAGATCCACAGCTAACATCATACCCACTGGTGAAAAACTGAAAGCTTCTCCTCTAAGATCAGGAACAAGACAGAACAATTAAGCAAGAAAAAGAAATGCATCCAAATCATAGAGAAGTAACACTGTAACTGTTTGCCGATGATGTGATATTATGTATAGAAACTGTTAGAACCAATACATTCAGTAAAGTTGCAGGATACAAAAATCAATACATAAAAATCTGTTGTGTTTCTATACACTAATAAACTTGCAGAAAGACAATCCCATTTATGATTGCATCAAAAAGAATTTAAAAGCCTAGTAAAAAACTTAACCAAGGAGGTAAAAGACCTCTTATACTGAAAGCTCTAAGACGTTGATGAAAGATACTCCATGTTCATGGACTGGAGGAATTATAATGTCCACACAATTCAATGCAATCCCTAACAAAACTATAATGACATTATTCCCAGAAATAGAACAAACAGTCCTAAAATTTGTGTGGAACCAGAGAAGATTTCTAATGGCCAAAGCAATATTGAGAATGATGAACAAAGCTAGAGGCATCAAGCTCCCTGATTTCAAACTATATTACAAAGCCATAGTAATCAAAACAGTATGGGATGGACATGAAAGCAAACATAAGATCAATAGAGCAGAATAGGGAGCCCAGATAAAAACCCACACATGTATGGTCATTTAATTTACCACAAAAGGGCCAAGAATATACAGCAGAGAAAGGACAGTCTCTTCAATAGATGGTATTGGAAAAACTGGATAGCCACATGCAAAATAATGAAACTGGACCGCTACACAAAAATTAACCCCAAATGATAAAAACCTCGAAGACCTGAAACCATAAAACTAGAAGAAAACCTAGGTGACTAGCTCCTTGACATTAATCTTGGCAATTTTTTGATTTGACCTCAAAAGCAAAGGCAACAAAAGCAAAAATAAACAAGTGGGACTGAATCAAGCTGAAAAGCTTCTGCACAGTAATCCATCAACAGAGTGAAAAGGCAACTTACTGAATGGGAGAGAATTTGTGAAAATCATATTTCTGATAAAGGGTTGATATTTTAAAAAACACCTCATACAATTCAATAGCAAAAAAAGCAAACCACCTGATTAAAAAATATACAGAGGCTCTGAATAGACTCTTTTCCAAAGAAGACACACAAACAGCCAACAGGTACATGGGAAGGTGCTCAACACCACTAATCGATGGGAAATGCAAATCAAAACCATAACGAGGTATTACCTTACACTTATCAAAATGTCTATTATCAAAAACGTAAGAAATAAGTGTGGGCAAGGTTGTGGAGAAAAGGAAACCCTTGCACACTGTTGGTGGGGATGTAAATTGATGCAAACACTAGGGAACACAGTATGGACTTTCCTCCACAAATTTAATCTAAAATTACTACATGATCTGGCAATTGCACCTTAAAGTATCCATCCAAAGAAAATGAAAACACAAACTCGAAAAGATAACTGCACCCCATCTCCACCGCAGCATTCTTTACAATCGTCCAGATACGGAAACAATCTAAGTGTCCAATGGAATATTGCTCAACCATAAAAAGAACGAAATCTTGCAACCTGTGACAACATGGATGGACCTTGAGGGCCTTATGCTAAGTGAAATAAGTTAGAAACAAATACCATATGATCTTATAGGTGGAATCTTTAAAAAATAACCTGAGCTCCTAGACATAGAGAACATCTTGGTGGTTACCTGAAATGGGAGGTAGGTGAAATGGGTGAAGGGGGTCAAAAGGTACCAATTGCTAGGTGTAAATAAGTCATGGGGATGTAATGTACAGTGTGGGGATAGGTAATAATACTGTACTGCATATTTCAAAGTGGCTAAGAGAATAAATCTTAAAAGTTCTCATCACAAGAAGAAGGTTTTTGGTAACTCTGTAGAATGATGGATGTTGACTAGACTTATAGTGCTGATCATTTCACGATATATACAAACATCAAATCATTATGTTGATTTGATTATGTCAATTTTATCTCCATAAAAATAAGAAAACACTTCTGTTTGTGTACAGTTGACTATGTCAATTTGACTTGAGTATGTCAATTTTATCTCAATAAAAATAAGAAAATAAAACACTTCTAAGTGTTTGTGTACAGGGTGCCTAAAGGACTACTTGGTACCAGATAATACCTTCAACTCCTGAAGGCAAGCCGGGACTATATGGGGGAGTTCCATGACCTGGGATCCGGGCAAAGATTTAATTCCAATGCACCTGGACCCGGATGATGGTGCTGATTGCCATGCTTCCTAATGAGAGCTGTAGTAGAAAGTGGAGATTCTAGTTTTGGGGAACAGAGGATTGGGGTTGAGGCCAGGATCCCAGGGGCCACAGGAAGAACATGTTATGTTCTCTTTAACTTTCAAAGAAGAGTGAGTTTCCTACAGTTGTGCTAACTTGCCCAGGGAGTATTTTCAGGTTCAGGTCTCTCTGCAAGTAGGTCTACACATAGTTGCGAGGAGCTATGTGTTCCAGTAATGGGATCTCGAGGCCACTTAGTGGAGCCGTGGCCTGTGTGGGGCCAAAGGGGTGCCTTTGACTCGTTTATTCAACAAGTATTTACTGCGTGCCTACTATAGGTCCGTCATTGTTCAAGGTGCTGGGGACATGACTAAGAACAAAACGGATGAAAATCCATGCTTCTGTGATGTACACATGATGGACAGGGCAAAAATAAACCATGGTTTAAAATACAGAGTATGTCAGATGGTAACAAGTGGTAAGGATTAAAATAAAGGAGGGAGAGAGACAGAGTATGTGTGTGTAGGGGTGGTTGTAATTTTAAGTAGAGTCCTGGGCCCTTGAGGGATGCAGGCTGCTCTTCCCCAGCTGACCATGTGTAAAAGTACTCAACAAAAGCAATTCACTATCTTTTTAGGAGGAACAAGAAAACCTAATGCATTTGAAGCCCTACAACTGAGAATTTGTGATCATTGGATTTATCTACATCGCCAAAAAGCAGCTCTTTAAGAGAACAATCATGCAGTTTCCATGTAACTTGTGAACTTCTTCTTCTTCTTCTTTTTTTTTTTTAAAGCATCCTGCTCATATTTTAATTCACCTAGGGTCCCCTCCTGGAAAAATACTCTCCCAGTTAGAGCTAGTGTCTAAAGGCGGACCCACGCCTGAACTTCTTTATTATGGTCTCTAAGTCAGGCCTAATTCTGGACTTCTGGGAGTGACATTGTTTTGTCCTCAGTCATGTCAGCCCACAAATTATCTCTGAAATGCACTGGGTCCTTAGGTGGAACTGCTAGAAAGTGAAAATCTAACAGGTGTTGGGGTTATCATATAGTTTTAGCCCAAGCTGGTGTGAGAGCTAAAGATAGCACTCAGATGGTGCCTACAGGGGTAGAGTCACTGGCTGGTAAAGTCTGATCAAGTCCCAGCGCCTGAAGGATAGTAGGATGCTTCTGAAATCCGAGAATGACAGCTTGGCCCAAAGGAAAAAGCGAGGAAGGGAAAGCAAATATGCAATGCAGGAAATTTCCAGCAGGTGGCAACAGCTTCCTTTCCATGCTCCCAAACCCATCTGCCCACCAACTGGAAGTGAAAATTCCTGGACTTAAGAGTTATCAACAATGGGGTTTTCTGTTCTCTCGCTTGTCCCCCATTCCCTCTGCAACAGCCCCTCCCCAACTCACTAAGTTCTCAGCCAGCAGCAACACCTCGACAGAAAGCAAGCAAGGACTCCAAATGGGAGCTTAACCAGATCCTTCACGATCACAGAGAGCCAGACACTTGCAAATTCCATCCCAGTCTCAGCAGGGACTGGGGGAATCACGCCTTAGCAATTTTCCCCAGCCAGCATCCCACTGGTTAATACCTGCAGCAGCAGGCAGTGTGACCAAGTGCTGGCTGCAGGAGTGACGGAAAACAGCTTTTTTGGCAAAACAAACGGCGGGACTATTAAGCAGGAGATAATTGTTAGGGGAAATATGACCAGCTCTCACATCTTTTAATATACCTAGCACTTTATCTGTATTGATCTGCTTCTGCTAAGGAGGAGGAAATTCAGAGTTTATCTACCTGTCTGTGCAATCAAGTGTGTTGCTGGACCTACTGGCAAATTACGGGAGTCCCACCAGGATCCTGCCTTTTAGATTCTCATTTCCGCACCCATGGCAAACATGAATAATCAGCAAAGTTAATGAGCACTTGCTCTCCCAGGCGCTGTGCCTGTCCAATATCCTGAAACTGGAGGGGCAAGCAGGCAAAAGAAATCGCCAGCCCTTGTAGGGAGGATGTTCGATATCAGAGACCCAACAGTGCAAATCACTTTGAAGTCAGGGAGAGGGGACATGAATATCTTGAGGCCACAAGTTGACATCAAAGTCAGGAAAACAAAGTGACTGAGCAATTCTAGAAGCTACGTGGACAGCCAATCCTGCTGCCAGCTTGGATAGGGTGCTGTCGAGAGATACTTTACAAATGTACTTACTCATAGAAAGTTGTCCATCCTGTTTCATCACTCTTGGTGGCTAGGAGGCCAGTGTTTCCGTCATAGGTCATGAGGCCAAGCTCCAGATTCTGTGTGGACACGACTTTGAGACCTCCGTTGGTGCCCACTGTGAGGGTGATGATCTGGTTGTCAGGCATGAGCAGGTGGCGGGGCACGCCACTACTGTCCCGACGGATCTTCAGGGAATTCCCGTTATTGTCAGTCAGTTCAGTGACATCGTTGTCAGCACTGTAAGTGAAATTGTACAAGTACTCCCCAGTCACCAGGCTCACAGTGTACTGGTGGATGCCATCGGCGTTGAAAACATACAACTCCTGTTCTCCGGGGGATGCAGCCTCATACTGGTTGAAAGCATTAAGAACGGGCTTGTTTTTGCTGACCGCCCTGATCCGAATATTTCCAAGGTCTGCGATGTAGATGGTACCGTCCGGAGCTACAGCTAAGGACGATGGGGAATTCAAGATGGCGTCGGTCGCATAGGCATCGTCTCCTGAGTAGCAGTTGCAATTGACATCATTTTTGCAGTCACAGTCTGAGGCTGCCCCAGCTAAAAGGCAGATCTCCCCATTGGTTGTGACCTGGCGTAGACGGTTAATCTTCTTCTCATCCGTCTCGGTGATATAGAGGACCCCAGTGTGAGAAATGGCGATGGCACTGGCTGACTCCAGGGCGGAATGAATGGCTAGTTTGCTGAGGGAGTAGTCAATTCCAGGAACCTGGCAGTGCATGGGGCGTCCTGCGATGATACTGACTTGGTGATTCTCGGTGATTCGAAGGATGACGTTGTTCTCGAGAACATACAGGGAGTTGTCCATGGGGTTGACAGCAAGGTCTGTTGGCCACTCCAGGCGAACCTGTGGATGACATGGCATCAAATTAAGGAGCAGCCTCTAACATGCCCAGTGTTTAACAGCAGGGCACGTCTATTGGTTTTATGCAGCTGGGGAAAAAGACTTTTTTACCCACACTATATGAGAAGTGCCCATCACCGAACCACTTGCTCACTGCCCATGTTGAGTGTACACAATGAAGAAGAGGCCATATAACAAACATTTCCTGTGATATCATCTACTGTGCCTAGAGTAGATCACCAGCTCTACCCATGATGCTCTTCTCCATCCCAGATGATTGGACCAAGGTCAGAGTCATCATATACAGTTGTACAGGTAATTCACTGCACAAGGGGCTAATGTAATCCATCACATCCTCTGCTCACCAAGCTATGGGCCTAAGGAGGCTATGTTCATTTCGAGGCAGCACTTTTTTTTTTTTTTAAAGATTTATATATTTATTCACAAGTAGGCAGAGAGGCAGGCAGAGAGAGAGAGGAGGAAGCAGGCTTCCTGCTGAGCAGAGAGCCTGATGCGGGGCTCGATCCCAGGACCCTGGGATCATGACCCGAGCCGAAGGCAGAGGCTTTAACCCACTGAGCCACCCAGGCGCCCCTCGAGGCAGCACTTTTATCTAATACACAAAAGAAGCCACGCTGATTTAAGGTGGCCTGACCCAAGGGCCACCAATGCACAGGCTGGCTAGTGAACTACAACTTGAGAATTTGCTTGAAGAAATGAACTGGGCCTTTTCTGTAAAATTGAAGTGACCATCTCAGTGGCAACTGTCAGTTTGTTGTGCAATTTGAGCTGAAATTAATGAGGTTGACTGAAGGCTGAAAAGGCCCTTTTAGGCAGGGTAAACATGTATTTCAGGATGTTTGAGGATCTACCTAATAAAGTTCAGTTTCTCCTGCTGCACATCTGTATGAGCCTCTCTTCTCTGCCCCCAGAAGAGCCCATACCAAGATAATATCACTTGGGGGATTATTGTAGACAGCTCTGCTCTAGTTTACTACTGCACAAAGTAAAGGTTTATATAGTAAGGATGCAATCATTTCAGATTAACAGGGAAGTTCTGATTGACATATAACACTGTATAGTACATTCTCAAACCTGCAATAATGATGGAAAAGAGAGGTAATTACACAGTAACTCCTACCCTATAATCTGCCATGGCTGGAGTGTGTCACCAGCTCCACTGTCTGAGCAGAAATCACCCCCACCCCCCAACCCACTGCTTTCCTTTTTCTCTTGTGCTCTCTCTCATTCCTATCTGACATTTCTCATTCCATCTTGCTGTCTAGTTCATCTCAAACCTTCTACAAACAAACCTGTAATCTGTATCTGTATTTCTTCCTCCCACTCCACTTTCAACCCAAACAGGCTGCAGGTGAGAACTTCAGGCTAAGAGCCAGGTGTGGCATAGTGATGAGAAATAAGAAAGTCCTACCTGGGCCACATCCATGCTGGAGTCACAGCTCAGTGGCCGGACAGCAGTGAGGTCGTTGGAGCCCAGCAAGGTAGAGATGATTCCGTTCTGGTCAACCTTCCGGATCATGGTGGCATCAACAAAGTACATGAGCCCGTTCTTGTCTACTGCAATACCTGATCAAGACAAACAATGGGAGTGTGTCTCTTGGCAAGGAGTAGGGCTTGTGGGGTAGAGGTGGGGATGCTCTATTGGGCATTACCTTCTAGGACCGGGGACCTTACTGGATGAATGCACAAGCATGAAGGCTTCGAACAGTGGCTCCCAACCTTTAAAGGTAACACCCTTTCTCATGAGCACTGTGTTGAGACCTGCATAATTCCTGGGGTGCTGGCTGTATCACCACCCAACTGAAGAATGAACTTTGGGCTGCAAATGAGCTAAGTCTACAAATAAATGAATGGGGAAATAACTTGGCATCTGCTCTCTTCAGAAAAGAAGTTATTTCCCAAGTTCATTACTTGAAAAATTATGGGTAGTAAATTACTTGAATACTCTTCACAACTAATTACAACAACGAGGTGGAGAAACAGGGATTCTTGCTGTCACAGACTCCCAATTCAAAATATATCCTTCAGGAAACATTCCCAGTTAAGCCTTGACTCTACTCAGTATGCCCTGGGGAGACACCTGTCCTCGTACTCTCCTGGTAAATGCACACAGTGGCTTCTATTTCTTGTGCACCTTCACACTATGGCCCAAGCCCAGGGTTCCTCATCCTTAATCCACACTGCCAGATCCTTTAGTGGTAGCTAAGAATGCTAATAAGAACTGGGCCTTTGAAGGACCAATCAGTCCTTAACCCTAAGTATCCTTGGTCCTTTCCAAACAGAGTTCCTTCAATTCTAGGAACATTCCCTCATCTCCCCGGCCAATCCCAGGTCCTTGGAAATTAATCCCATTCTTAACTGCTACCATTCACTGGACTCTTAAAAAATGTCAGGGGCCCGTGATTAAGACTATGCGCACTACTGTCGAATATGAACATCTGGGAGTGGCTGGAGGCCCTTACTGGGCTCTGTCTCCAGCCTGAACAGTCGCCACTCTGGCTCATGGAGCTAACATTTCCCCCTGACTCTAGTGACTGGCAGCAGTCTGAAATCTCTAGGAGCAGTCCACCCCACTTTCCATTTGTGGTCTATGTGGGTGATGACGTTTACTTCAGATAAACATAATTTTTTTTTTTTTTAAACACCCACACATCAAAGCAAACTATCAGAGTGAGACTACTATAGGGAAGCTATATTTGGGATTGCCTGGGCTTAGTTCACTTCCAGTTAAGAAGCAAGCCAAGGTTGAGACAAGCTTATTCTGGGGGAGGGGCTTTCTTCCTTGGTAGCCTTTACCTCGAGGGCTCATCAGGGTGGCATCCACGGCCTTCCCTCCGTCCCCACAACGGGCTTCATCGAAGGGCAAGCATTGCTCTCCGGTCCCCGCCACCACTTCTGAATTCCCAGCCAGGTCTTTAGCTCCACTCAGAGACTTGACTCGGTAGATTCGCCGACTGTTGGTGTCAGACACGTAGAGAGAGCCGGACACAGGGTCTACCGCCAAATAGTACTTGTGTGCTGGGTTGTTGCTTTGGAAGAAGCACAAAGAGAAGTGAGAAGGGGGCTAAGCCACTGGTCTACGGGACCAAAGAGATGACAAAAATCCTAGCAAGACTTTAGACATTTCTAGCGTCTTTCCACTTTATTGAACTGGAAAGAATCTAACACAACAGCTTAGTGTTCTAACACGTCCTGGCTCTTAGCTACTGCCGTCTGACTGGACCTAAGCTCCTCAGGCTACGCAGAGGGTTCATCGTTTCTCGTAGTGCTAAAATACCACGGTTTCACTTAGCTGGTAGGAAAGATCCCACTCCGGTCCTGCTTTTGTGTTCATGTTTTGTGTGTATCAGCCTTCTTTACTTCCCCCTATGAGTTTGATATGTTTCTCAAGTGAGATTGAGGAACACTTCCATGAGACAAGGTTTTCTTTCTAGTCCACGTTTTCTCAGTGCTTCCAGGATACCAGATCATGAAGACTGGGGCAACCTAGAGTTTTCCTAACTTTGTGATGGGAGGTTCCCAGAGGGATTCCCCAGTCCGCACCTCAGATCTTCTCTACTATTCTTCAGTGTGGATATGAATAAAGTTGGCTTTTTTTTTTTTTTTTGAAGAAATTTGATGTCTTGCTGATACCACACCCAGAATCTGGATTACTGAGGGAGGAGACATAGTTTTCGAATTTGGGTAATAGTGAGGCCACAGGTGTGAACCAAGATCTGCCAAGGCCCTACGCTACACTAGGACAGAAATACCCTTGTGTGTGAGAAATGTAATAGGAAGACACTAAGCCTCAGAGACTTGGACCTCTTCCTCTGCCGCGCATCTAGCTGTTATATATGCTGCAGATCATGACAGACTAAGACACAGGAAACTCTAAACTCAACACTGACACAGCTGGTGACCTGAGGTAAGTCTCTTGGCCGTATTGGGTCCTAGATTGCTGGTTTGGATAATGAAGAAATCAGGTCATTGCTCGTGTCCCTTTTGGCTCAAACCCCTACCGTTTCTGCCCTTTGCAGCGTCTGTCATGTTATGGAGGTACCGACCAGAATAGGAGCTCATGCTATTCCTATACTGTTATTAAATCACTGCCTCTAGGATACCTCTAGTCAATGCCTCTCTGCCCTAGGGTGGTAGATAAGGTTTTGATGCCACATGCTGAAAATGAGCACAGGCCTCTTGTTTTTCAGTTATTTTTCCATTGTAGTTTGGAATTATGGGAAGGAAAGGGATGGGAGAGGTGAAGGCAAGGTGAGGGTGATGATCGTGTTGGATGCATTTGTCTTGTAGACATCAGCTGGTAAATTACTAATTAAAACACCCTTATTTGGGTTCTTCCCCGGTTTAAGGAAGAAAAGAACTATGAAGCTATTTTTAGGAGCAATTTGTGACTCGAGACCATCTTTAATTCCAGCTTCTCCTCAGGTTGCTATTAAGACACATAATTGAACTGGAAGTCAAGGTCTTTCTAAAATTCGAGCCTAGATAACTAGTTTAAAAGAGTAGGCTACCAGGGTTCCTTTTCTTTCCTTCCCTACCTTCCTTCTTCTTCTTCTTCTTCTTCTTTTCTTTTTTTTTTTTTTTTTGGCTATTAAGTCTTTAGAGAATATCCACATATGCAAAACAAATTAGGGCAGAAAGGGAAAATTTCATGCCATTTTTTAATTAGATGCTGTACTTTGTTACTGAATGAATAGTGGCTGGCGTGATCAACAGAAGGATGAGGGCACTGCACATCTGTGCCTATCTATGAGCGAGATAATTAATTCTGGGCTTTCTAGGGAGCCTGATTCAAAGAGGCTTTTCAAAAACTCTGGCAGAAGAGCAGATATGTGAGGATGTGGGGTCAGTCCTTGCTGGGGTCTTATTCTTCCCCATGGTGTCATACCCATCCCAACCAAGATTCTTACAGAGACTCTTGGGTAGATGGACAGCCATGTTTCCATATCTGTGGCTATGGTGAAGGTCAAATGGGGTATGTGAATTTGAATGAAGAGTGTCCTTCCAGGGCACTGTTGATTTTTTTATTTTTTTAAACTTGGTCCAGTTGGGGTACCTATAAACATCCCAGTTTGGGAGTATGGAGGAGAAGGCCAAGGGCTTATATGTATGGCTTTTCCACAGACTTTGATGATCCTGTAAAACCTGACTCCTTTCTATGTCTAATTCTCATGTAACGTCAGGAAGAAGTCCCTTCCCTGTTTCATTTCAAGAAGAAGAAGCATTCCCTTGAGTATTAAAATACATCGTTTTACTTTTCTATCTTCTTCCAAAATAAAAGGTCACTTTTCCTCCATTTCAGTGCAACCTGGGGTCCTGGCATTTTCGTGACTTTGTAATAGAAGTTCCCCAGAGCCATACGCACACATATGTGTGTTGTGTACTATATATGTGAATTTTACCAATATTGTTTTAAATGATAACCTGGAGCAGTTGAATGACAAAGCTATTTAGACAAAAACTACTTGGACTACACCCTTCCTACTACTTAAAAGTGATTTAACTCGATGAAAATTCCCAATGCATCTGACTGTTGGATTCATTCTGACCAGCAGATTGGCAATTAACTTGTTTTTTTTTAAATGACCATATATCCAGGGGAAAAAATCATTAATGAGTTGAAAATGAGTTTTTGACCCGTTTCCAGTTCATTAAAGCTTTTGTGAACCCAGTCCAGCATTTACAAAAGCCAGAAGTTTGCCTCAACTGTTTAGCCCAATTATGGACCGCACTGAGCAGTCGGGATAAAAGTTCGCTGAGGGTTCATTATCTTGCACTAGCATCTCCCGGAAATTCTAATTACTGTCAGCTTATTTGGTTGCTTTTTGACTGCATTTCATAATTGCTAAAGCTTATCATATCCACAACACACAATTAGCACATAAAAAAGTTACTATATTTGGTACATAAAAATACACAACATTACACAAGAAGCACAAAACAAAAAGCAAACACAAGGAAGCAAACGAACCATATCAAATTACACGGGAAAGAGTTCTTGGTCTTACCTATGTTTAAACTCTTTATTTCTTTATAGAAAGAAAACAGAAGGAAAAAGAACAAACAGTTAGCTGAAGAATTGATGATAAAGCAAACACAACATTTTCATTTCTTATATAAAGGGGCCCAAAAAAAGCAGTCTTTTTTTTTTTTTTTTTTTCACCCTTCTAGCTGATAGCTCCTGGCTCAGTCACATGGGGAGCACTCCTGATTTTGGAGTCCTCCTGGCCATTGAAAACTCTAGACAAGAATGCTTGAATTCTCTGACCAGCGATGTGGCTGTCCCATGACATAGGTGGCAACAGGTGAAACAGGTCTTCCGGCTAACGAAAGGATGCCAAATAGGTTACCTCTCGAGTGCCAATACCTACTGATGAGTAATGGCTGCCAGGAGGGCGGGAGTACGATTCTGAAGCCAAATGCAAGCCCAGCTGTAAAGAATGCTGTGACTCATTTGTAATGTCTGTCCTGGGTGTGGGAGGGAGCCTGGTGCCACTTGTGCCATCTATTTGCCATTGGTGCATTACAGGGTAGAGTCCGCACCACCCACGAAGGCCTCTTCCCAAATCCGTCTGCAGTTTGGCAATCATTCTGTTGGACCCTGAGAGTCTTAACCATTTCCTATCCCTGCTCCATGACACCTTCCCTCTCCTTATCTCATTTTGCATGTGTGGGACCCCAAGTATGCATTCTTTCTTACAGATAACACCCATAGGTGAAATTCATGGCTATTAATATCCACTCATAATTGTAGCCAAAGACTCCAGTCACTGTTCCTTCTCTGGGAAAGTGGTAAATGTTTTATTTGTTTGTTTTTGTTTTTAGAACAAAAATACATGCCAATTTCAACAGGAAAGTGGCTAGAGTTAACAGCATTAGGCAAAGAGGAGAGAAGCTAAGGTCTCAATAAAGAGAACTGCTTCTCATTCCTGAGGCTTCTAAGACCACAGTGGAAAGAGTCCTTAACCCCTCTTCCCTTCTGGTTGAGGAACCAGGCTTCAGGGAAGGGACAAAGAGGGTTTAATGTCCTGATTCCTGCTTGGGTGCAGCCCGGGCCTCTGCCAGGGGCCATGATTAGTAGTGGGTTTGCACAAGGATTACATTTTTATATTTTATTCCAACGTGTTAGTTTTCGTTAAAAAAAAAAAAAGTTAATTAAATGATGCTGATAACTCCTGAGCTCTGACTGACATAGTGCAATTTAAGATTCATTCTGCAAAGCCTGGTATGTCAGGATGGCAGCCGGGAATTCTCGCGTCTATTTTATATTGCTTAATGAAAGTGAAATGTTATCTGCCACCAGTGGTAGTCATATTTGGCTCTTAATTATTGCAATATCAATTCCAGTTTTTTAGTCAAGATTTTGTGAAAAGACTGGATGGGATTTGGGTCTGCAGACCTGACCTACTTCTTTCCTGAGAACATCTGCTTTAAGTTGATTAATATAATATCTATGTGGGGGAAAGGAGAAGGGCAGGAGTGGGGAGACCAAGTCACTGAGGGTATAGTGCAAATGATAATATGGATATGAGCTTTGGAGAAAGGCTGAGTCACTGCTATTCCAGCCCAGGGCCATTGGCAGAGTGGGTGCTTAGCAGCCAACAACCTAAAATAGCAGCACTGAGTCAGTCTATGTAGATCAGCACTGGGGCCTTCCTTACAAGGACAGGCCTAAGCTGTGTGTCCATACCTCAATAATGCAAACCCTTTAGGCAGAGCCTTCGAGGGCAAGGTGGTCTTGGATTCAAGAATCAAGATGGCTTAGCTCTGCACACTGTGAGTCTCAGTGAGTCCTCTGGGAGGTCTTCAGGGCTCTCCAAGCACACTCAGTTCATCGTGCAGAGCCCTCATCAGGCTGTCTTGTGATTTATGTGTGTGTTTGTCCTCCTCACTTTGCTGTGAATGGGAGCAAGTAAATATGGATATGGCATACTCATCTCCTTGGTGCTGATTCTCAGTAGCGAGCCCTGGAGAGAGTAAGGACTGGGAAAATGGGTTCTTGAGTGAGAGAAGGAAGAAATGAGGCTGCTTCCCTTAGCGCTGGGCAGACCATGCCTTGGGCTTGTTCCAGTCGCTCATGTTCTGCTCAGAATCACAAAGCTGCAATCAGTTGAGACTATTGCCTCCTTCCTTTCCAACTATCCCTGTGCCATAGAATACGGTGAAACTGGAGTGGCCCCAGTTTTATGTTTGTTTGAATTCTAAGGAAAGGGAAGCTGGTTGGGATAAATTTAGTTTAGATTTGGGGGAGCATGGTTATGTGATTCATATGGAGTTCTTTCTCTGTCTAGTTAGATTATTGCTAGTCATTATGGCATAGGAGTGGCTTTCAGATTGTGCAGATTCATCTAGCATTATTACTGGGAGTGTAATGCCCCATGTCACCAAAAGAGTTGGCTTGGCTTACTCTGAGTGGACCCCTAGCTCATTCCATTGATGTTAATGGCCTCCACAACTTGAAAGACATGGAACCAAGACAAATTCCAACACAAGGCAGGACACAGGTCTGTGTCTCCTTTAACTCAAGCAGTGGGTCTAAACCCCTGGTGTGGACCAAACACTACTCTAGGCATCAAGGGGCAAAGACGCCAGAGGTGCCCTGCTCTACAGAAGCTTACACACTAGCACCCTAAAGACTTACACAGAATATTTCACTATTACCAGGACATCAATGACAAGTTGGCTCATGAGTGTCCACTCAAAGACTACTCAGATTATTCACTGTACAAGGAAACCTGAAGTGCCCAGAAATACTATGAAAGAAGCTTGATCAAGGTTTTCCCAAATTTTAAACTCTAACAATTTTCACGACATCACCAGTAATCAATTGTGAACATGAAACATTTACTAATTTATCAATTATCTGAAACACATTTTGACTATCATTATCCTAGAGGAAAGACAGAATATTGATCTATTCTTTCTATAGATAATGACAGTATAAAACCGTTGTCATATTAAAAGATGATCAAAGAGTATGCAGCCAAAAAGTGTAGGAAAACAAGTATCATGGAAGTGTACTAGTACTTAATGAATAAAAAAATTTAGGTAATTTATCTGGATTTTGTGATGTTTGTACTAATTTTCAGTTTTTCAAAATGTGTAATTTGTTTTGGTTTCTTTTCTGATCCTGAGTAATATTCAGTTTCACTCTGAAATTATGTAAGATTCAGGCTCCATGAAACCTGGACCTGTCTTAGTAAAAGAGCTTTGAAAACAGTGCCAAGAATTGCTCAAAGTTTCATGGGAATATTGTGGTTATTGTTATTCTGGGGAGGGATGCTGTGTTGTATTTTGTTTCATGACCTTGGTGTTTATACTCTGACCAGACAAGGAAAGCATTTCCTTGGTAACTAGAACTCTATATTCCTCCCTAACATTCTATACTGGTATCAAGCAGCGTCTCCTGTTGAAATTCTCAGGCAAAGCTTATCTTTGGTGAAGGATTCTTCCAACCTCTGCTGCCCTTGCCCTCGTTCCTAGGCTCCCACACTTTTGTGACTCTTCCCTCTCCAGCAATAACATGTCTGGACTGGACAATTCCCTTCCCTAAAGCTCTTCCCTGATGCAATGTTGCTGTTGCCCCACTTCAACAGCACTGTCAGAATCTCAGCATGGGGAAGTGTTTAGTTGGGAAGTGGAAGTGATATTTAATATCATAATGTAATTTTGTATTTAGAAAATACCTTTTTTTTTTTTAGAATTTTAAATATCATAGAAAGTGTGAAATTCTTATGTTTTAGCACAAGAGGTCAAGTTGAGAAAAGGCAGAGAGAAACTGTCCCATACCTTATAATTTATTGCCTTACATTGTGATCCAATCCCTAAGAAAATCTCAAGTTGGGGAGGAAGGAAAGATTTTCCTACAACAGAAATTCATTCTAGGATGTCAATGACTTATAAATTTACTCTATAAGCCTTGGGTTTTCCAAGGATCACCTGGAGAGGGTGTAGTTGTAAGAAAGGAAATGGGCTGCTAAGGGTGGATAACGGGTATTTTGGGGATGTTGAAAATGTCTTGAATGCCAATGAACTGAAACATACAAGTGATAACCATTTTACCTAAGAAGGCAGCTCTTTTTAACATTAGAAGTTTTCCAAGTGTGTAGAACTCTGCCCCTGTATGTTTTGGATAGGTAAAGGAAGGAGGAATAGAGAAGGATAGTGAAGGAACCATGGGAACATTTATATACAATTCTGATTCAGAGGCTCAGCTCTGGGGTAGGTAAGTGAGATTGGAAGGGCACCGACTTCTGAAACGAAATCATTCAGCTGCCAACTCACAATGGAGAAAAGACATAAGCAAGACAGTTCTCTTTCCCCTCCTCCCTTCCTCTGCTGGTTACTGTTTTGAAGAGAGAGGGGATTGACAGCCCTTTGTTTTCTGGTATGTAGTGGGAAGAAAAGAAAAATCAAACCAGTGTTCTTGTAAAAGCTTAACTTTTAATCATCTCTGGATACTTGACTGATGAAAGCAAGAATAAGTCCAAAGGTGGTTAAAAAGTTTAAAAACCAAACCAAACCAAACCACACATCTGTTGAGGGAAATCGACAGTTACACTCCCTCTAGCTTGATGTCACCATGTGGGTGAAGTGTGGCTTGCTCTGAGAGGGCCCTTAGCTCCTATCATTAACGTTGTGGCCTCTACAACTTAAGAGACCTGGAATCAGGGAGAAATTCCAACAAAAGGCAGGACACTGATCTGTGTCTCCTTTAACTCAAGCAATGTGTCTTGAGCCCCCGGTGTGGACCAGGCAGTGCCCTAGGTATCAAGGGGCAAAGTGCTAAAGGCATCTGTGCTGTAGAAGTGCAAACACTAGGGCCCTGAAGACTTGCATGGAAATAACTGAAAACCAAGGCAGTAAATAGAGTCAACTTTGGTGGAAAACTAGAGTTGAAGTGACCCAGAGGAAGGTGAGAATTATTTCTGCAAGGGAGGTCAGGCTTTATGGAAGACAGGTCCTTCAAAATGAGCTTTAAAGATGGACACAATGAGTCAGATTAGATAGAGAAAGTATTTAAGTAGAGCGAGTAGCATGAGTAGTTTGGAGCGAGGGATGTAGCGGGCAAGTGCTGGTTTGGCTCTGATCACCTAGAGCCACAACAAAGAAGTAAGGGTAAAATGTGGAGGGTTGGTTACAAATGCCAGATCAAAAAAAAAAAAAAAATGCATCCCTCATGGGAGAGCAGAATGCTACCTTCACCCTCTTCCCTGCCTCCTTCCCTGGCTCTCCACTGCCTACGGGATTCCTGAAGAGAGGACTCTCCTAGGATAAAAAGGGAAATAGACGTCTTGGGAAGAAGACCTAGCTGGGGAGCTCTAGGAAATGTGGTTCATGTGATGATCAGTTTGACAGCTTGAGGATTATCTAGCCTTTTCTATTTATCTCCTTCCTCCTCTCATTGTTCATCTTTTGGTTATTATACCCTCCTAGTCTACCTCATGGCCTCCCCTTGTTTCCATGATGGGTCATTGGTTCTTCTAGAACAGTCAGCCTGAATTGTCTCTCCTTGCCTGATGCCCATCTGTGATCCTCACCTGGGTGTCCTTTGAGCCTGTTTCATCCCCTTCTAGACCTGTAGAGCCCAGCATATGCTTGGCTCACATCATGCTCAGTAAACGCCCACTGGATCACTGAGGCTGTAACCTTCTTGAGGTGGAGTTGGGGTTTTCTCCTCTCTCTCCCTTTATCCTTTAATCCCTCCCTGTGGTCAGCACAGTTGCAGCTCCCAGGAATATTCAGCAACACTTGCTGATCCTCCAATCACTTATCTTTCTCCTAGAAGGGGCCACTAAAAGGCAGGTGCAAACCTGCAACTTCCTCTAAGTCCTTCACATGGTAACTGAGGCTACTTCAGAAGGCACCACCACCTACTCAGTTGCCCAGGTCAAAATCCTAGTCATCACCCTTGATTCTTCTTTTTTTTTCTTTTCTCCATTTCTTGCACCTGATCCATCAACAATTCCCATCACATTTATTTGAAAATATCTGCCAGTTGGAACACTCCCTTATCTCCCCTGCTACCCACCACCATCACCCAAATCCTGGTCAACTGTTACACTTCCCTGTGGCCTTCTGTGCCTCCACACTTGCACCCTACGGTCCATTCATTAACACAATGACCAAAATAATCTTTAAAAAAGGAAAATTAAGTCATGTCTACTCTATTCCACTTCAACATCTAATAGTCGTGCATTGTAATGAGAATATAATTTACACTTGTCAACAAGGTCCATAAGATGCTGAAGCATTGGCCCCCTTCTGACCTTTCTGACCTCCTCAGAGACACTTTCTCCTGACCTCACTACCCTCCAAGCCATATTGGACTTACGTCAGTTTCTTAAATAAACCAGATTATTTGTTTATATTAGGGCTTTTGCACAACTTACTCTCTGCCTGAAATACTTTTTCCCGGATCTTCACATGGCTGACTTCATCATTCAGGTCCCATCTCAAATGTCACATAGTATGAAATGTTTCTCTGACTACTCTGTCTCATATAGCTTCCTTAACTCTCCCAATCCCCACCACAGCCCCTAATTTTTACCCTGTTAGGTTTCCCTTAAAGCATCATTATTATTATTTTTAATTTGTCCACATGATTTGAAGTTCCCTATCAGACCACAAATACAACAACTAGGGCTTTGCTTGTTCCCAACCATCCTCTCCTCCCTTGGCAGATAGTCTTGATACATATTATACATTCACCAAGAATTTTATCCCTTATTTATAGACTTCATTTCTCCCTCTAGTTACAGATCTAGGTTTGAGAGCCTGGAGTCAACTTTCCCAGGAAGAGAGTTTACAAGAACTTTTGCCCATCACAGAGGAGTCTGGACTTCATATGCAGTAGCAAGCAATGACCAGGAGGAATCTACCAGGTGTGGCCAGAAGTTACCTAGCAAGACCTATGCAGCAATTCTAAGTCATATCCTAGTGAATGTGCAAAGAACCAGAGAATTTATAGAAAGGTAGTGCAGAGAGACACTCGATATAAACATGTGAATTAGTCAATGAACATTCGTGGTTCTCAAACCCTGATGTACCTCACCAGCTTCTACAGAGCTTGTCAAGGATAAAAGATGCCTTGGCTCTTCTCTAAACTTACTCAATCAGTGCTTCTGGGGTGGGCTCCAGCAATCTGTAGTTTTAAGAAGCATCACTTCTGAAACCACTAAAGCAGACCCACATCTTGAAGTCCTGGTTCTTTCGCTGGTATGTGTCAGATTCTTGTGTGGAGGTTTTACAAAACACAGCTACTCAGGTCCCATCTCAAGCACCATGACCTAAAGCTTTCACCCTTGTTTTTACATCAGGGGTTAAAAATTGTATCAAATACGTGGGTAGTGTTTCATAGATTCAAAAAGCAATTTCCCAACCCTTATTTGATTCTGCACCTAGGTTTCAAAGCTCAGCCCATTATGTGGAATATATATCCTCTGGAGAATTCCCAATGTCATCATTTACCCAGTGAAGCTCTGTAGCAATGGGAGCAAAAGAGCAAAGGAAGGTTTTCTTTGTGGCCACTTACCGTAACTCCAAAATGCTGGTCACGTTTCGAGAGGGAAAGATGCGCCGGATGTAATTGAAATCTCCAACGAAGAGGCTCCCATCAACTCCAACAGCTAGAGCTACTGGGGCCAGCAGCTTGTTGCCTTCAGCAAGGCCATTGCAACTGGGACAGGAAATGCTTCGGCGGCGGCCATTGCCCATGATGCTGGTGATGATGGCAGGCTGCTGTGTCAGGAACTGGTTCTCCCCAGTGCCCTTGTGTAGGATTCCTGGGGGAAAGGAATTGGGGGTGGTTACTGTAGCCTTCCCAGGAGGATACTTCTATCGGCTTACGGAAGGCAAGGGGCAGTGTTAGAGAGAAGAGAAACAGTAGGAAACTTTGACCTGTGAGGAACTCCTTTATTACCTCATGATGCTGAGAGGGCTGTAATGGGGCACTGACCCCTAAGGTTAAGATATCATTTGCAGGGGTAACTGAAGAAGAATTGTGAGGTACACTAAGGCAGATGATTGGGGAAATACAGCCCAACATTCTTTGACAGTTAAAAGGAGAAGGTGGAATGGTGTGTGGGGTGGCTCAGTCAGTTAAGCATCTTAGGCTTTGTTTTGGCTCGGGTCGTGATCTCAGGGTTGTGAGATTGAGCCCCACGTTGGGCTCTCCACTCAGTGCAAAGTTTGCTTGAGATTCTCTTTCTTTCCCTCTCCCTCTGCTTGCATGTGCTCTCTCTCTCAAATAAATAAATCCTAAAATAACTAAAAGGAGAAGGTGGAAAAACCTATGAGCATTTTGGACATTTGATGAAAAATGCTGAGTGAAGAGGACAGTCTACCACTTGAATGTCAAGGCTGCAGAGAAGGTTCTGGAGGAGCTGTATTTGGGAAAGAAAATGAGCCCACGTACCACTTTTAACGTTGAGAATGTGATGCTTGTCCAGAGACCAGCCACCGAGGTTGGAAGGGTCCAGCTCGAATCCTTGAAGGAGGGCAGTCCTTTTCTCCCACAGAATTAGACTGGGGCAGGTCTCATACTCAAACCCAACGGACACTGAAAGATACAAGTGGGTGGGGCAGAGTGGAGAAAAGAGTTTCCTTGATTACTCCCGAGCTTTCCAGCTGGAATGAGAAACACATGTTCATGGTAATTCGGATTCCTTTCCAGAAACTCACTCAAGGAGGCGGGTTGATTGCTTTTCTCCTTGTGATTCCACACAATATTAAATTCAGATTTCAAGCTGAACTCAGCCTTGAAACTTTATACAGTAGTACTCTGTGGGGATAGAAAGACTTTTCCAATGAACAGCTGGCTTTCAAAAATGACCCTAGTGACGTAGAAGGAGAAGCATCATTTAAAAATGAAATATAACTCTCCTTTAGAGATGGACAGGAGACTGTTTCTCTCAGGCTGCTGTTCACGGCATGCATTTATTACACTCGATGTTATTTATTTTCACTCACGAGGAGGAAGGCCTATGGAAGCAGAGTGCCTCATTTATAAGGAGACTCTGGAGGCAACAGCTTGTGTAAGTTAAGGCTCTTTATATGATCACTTAGGATTCCAGAGAGTGCCAGGCGAGGCAGGCACGGGGACAAAGCCTGCCAATTATGTGACAATTCAGTGGGGAACAGCATCCAAAGACTAAAAATCCCGCATTTGCCACATGGACAAATGGGAGAGGGATGTGGGAGATGAAGAACTTCAGTTCTAACTCGGTTCCTGCTCACACTTCTCGTGGCTCTGTTTTCCCCACGTGTAACACGGAGCAAGTGAAGCCTCAGTTTCTCCGAGAGATGTGGTAAGGATAAGTGAGACAAAATGCCAAGATGCCACACATTTTTAAATGCAGCATTGCTTCAGAAATACGAGGCATTGTTATTACTTGTATACCTACTACATTACATTCTTAACTATCTGTGCCACCTTTGGGGATTTTCCACGGCTTCTTTTAGATCCTGAAGTATAGGAGCATTGATATGAATGGAAGATACGTTTTATTAAACAACAACAACAACAACAACCCACATATATTTCCTAACTTGTCCTCTGAAAATTCTAAGAAACAACAATCAACCCAGAAGCAAAGAGAATTGCTAGTGTCTGGCTTGTGGCCTTGAAATATTGTTTCTCATTAAAAGGAAATCAGGCAGGGCTCCTTGACGAAATGGCTGGAGCAAGAAACGTGGAGGATGAGACTAGGCCATTTTATTATACCAGATAGCAAGGAAGAAATAAAAATCTACTAGAGTTATGTCAAAAGAATCTGGGAGTCAGTCTGAAGAGTGCCCCACTGACCAAAAATGGGACAATTCGACCATTAGTAGGGACAATAACTTCACTGGGTTGAAACATATTAGATACATTTCATTCTATGAGTTCATAACGATACTAGAAAATTAATTTGCTACCATTAGAGGATATTAGAGGACCAATTTATCATACTGAAAATAGTAAATAAAGGGAAACAATTGAGCATTTGTCTCTTCTTTCTTATTTGAACTACACCTCACATAACCAAGTAGCTAATGAGAAAATATCTCTCTATAAAAGTATTCCCACTAATAAATGGAAAAGCAATGACAAAATTAAAATATGACTTTGCAATTCCTAATGACCTAATGGATCTAGGCAATGAGCATCAATGGCCACCAAAATCACAGAAGGAAAAACAAAAAGACCTTAGATGCCTCCTGGTGGAAGATGACAGTACCATCTATCCAGCTGTCCTACTTAACAAAAAGATCAGAAAATAAGAAACCTGGGAATAAATTTAACCAAAGAGGTGAAGGACCTATATGCTGAAAACTACAAGACGTTGATGGAAGAAATCGAAGAAGACACAAATAAATGGAAAGATATTCCGTGCTCATGGATTAGAATGATGACCATCATTAAGATGTCCACACTACCCAAAACAATCTATGGACTCAATGCAATCGTTAACAAAATTCCAATGGCACAGCACCGAAACACAAAAATGAACAACAATCTTAAAATGCGTACGAAACTGCAAAAGACCCCAAGTAGTCAAAGCAATTAAAATGCATACGAAACTGCAAAAGACCCCAAGTAGTCAAAGCAATCTTTGGAAGGAACAAAGCTAGAAGCATTACACACCCTGATTTGGAACTATATTACAAAGCTATTGTAGTCAAAACAGTATGGGATGGGCATAAAAACAGATACACAGATCAGTAGAACGAAATAGATGGTCCAGAAATAAACCCACACATATATGGTCAATTAATTTATAACAAAGGAGGCAAGAATATACCATGAGGAAAAGACAGTCCCCTTAATAAATGGTGTTGGGAAAACTGGACCACTATTCTACATCATACACAAAAATTAATGCAAAATGGATTAAAGACTTGAATGGAAGACCTGAAACCATAAAACTCCTAGAAGAAAACATAGCTGGTCTTGACATCTTGACGTCAGTCTTAGAGATGATATTTTGATTTGACACCAAAAGCAAAAATAAGTAAGTGGGACTGTATCAAACTAAAAATCTTCAGTGCAACAAAGGAAACCATCAACAAAATGAAAAGGCAACCTACTGAATGGGGAAAAATAGTCGCAAATCCTGTATCTGATAAGGGGTTAATATCTAAAACATATAAAGAACTTGTATAACTTGGTATGAAAAGGCAAACAACCCAAGTAAAAAATGGGCAGACTATCTGAATAGACACTTTCCCAAAGAAGACATACAGAAAGCCAACAGCTTCATGAAAAGATGCTCAACATCATCACTCATCATCAGGAAAAGGCAAATCAAAACCACAATGAGATACCACTTCACACCTGTTAGAATTGCTACTATCAAAAGACAAGAAATTACAAGTACTGGAAGAGATGTGGACTAAAGGGAAGCCTCATGCACTGTTGGTGAGAATGTAAACTGATGCAGCCGCTACGGAACACAGTATAGAGGTTCCTCAAAAAAAATTACAAATAGAATTACCATATGACCCAGAAATTCCACTTTAGGTATCCGTCCAAAGAAAATGAAAATGCAAACTCAAAAAGCACCTGTACTCCATGTTCATTGCAGCATCACTTACAATAGCCAAGATATGAAAACAATCTAATTGTCCATTAATGGCTGAATGGATAAGGAAGATGTATGTGTGTGTGTAATATTATTCAGCCATAAAAACCCTGAAATTTTGCCATTTGCAACAACATGGATGGACCTTGAAGGCATCATGTTAAGTGAATAAGTTAGAGAAAGAAAACTACTGTATGATTTCACTTCTAGGTAGAATCTTTAAAAAAATAAAACAGAGATATAGAGACAGATTGGCTTGTTGCCAGAGGCAGGGTATGGGAGGTGAAAGAAGTGGGTGAAGGGAGTTAAAGGTAAAAACTTCCAGTTATAAAACAAACAAGTCTTGGGAATACAATGTGTGGCATAGCAACTATAGTTAATGATACTGTATTGTATATTGTAAGTTGCTAAGTGGTAGGTCTTAAGAGTTCTCATCACAAGAAAAAAATATTTGTAACTATTATGTGATGGATGTTAAGAGACTTGCTGTGATCACTGCACAATATATGTAAATATGGAATGTTTTATACCTGAAACTAATGTAATGTTGAATATCAATCATGCCTCAATAAAAAAATAAAGTTGATCTAGACTAAAAAAAAAACAAACCTCAAATCTGAACCTTAGAAAGCCTCAAGATTCCACTCTCAGTTTACAAGAGATCTAGAACAAAGCACTATTTTAAGCAGCCACAGGGACACAATCAGAAAACAAACTAGACTATAGGAAATTCTACAAGCAAACAATGCAGTTGATGCAAAATAAAATACAGAACTTAAAAAAAAAAAGGAGCTGGAGATGAAAGGGAAAACCATAGATTGAAAAAATTTAAGAGAAATCAAAATTGCAAAAGGTGGGTCTTACTTGGATTCTGGTTAAAGCAAAGCACTAATATTTTATGATATTCATAAGAAAAAACAAAATATTGAATAATGGGCTATTTGAAGATATTAAGAAATAAGTATTTTTAAAATTGTGATAACCGTTGGCATGTTTTTGAAGAGTTTTTTAGAGATACATGGTGAAATATTATGGATAAAATGATGCGATATCTGAGACTCAGAAAAATATCAGGAGCAGGGAGGGAGGTGGATGAAAGAATGGAAAAACCAGTATCCATCATGACTTGATAATGCTAGAAGCTAGATGCATGGGGATGCACTGTAATATTCCAACTACTTTTTGATGTTGGGTATTATTTTGATATTGGTAAAGACTGGTATAGTATTTGATTGGTCACTTTGTATTAAGTTGCATTAGTTCCCTCAGTCACGTATTACCATCTTTATTAAGAAGTACCTGAACTTGCCCGTGAACCAGACCACTAGAGCCATCTCCTGAGCATGTGTAACCTGCCAGGTATGAGGATTTAGGCAACTCCTTCACCCTCTCTGTCCTGTCTTATTGGCACAATGGGGTAAGGAGAGTGCCTCCTTAATAAGGTTATTGAGAGGTTACCGGAGATAAAGGGTTTAGCGTGATGCTCTGCACAAAAGGAGTGTCTCATAAATACTGGCTGCCGATGATAGTGAGAATTTCCAAGTTTGCTGGCTTCTTATTTTGGTAACTTATTATAATTCTTGGAAATTGCAAGCCTAGTGGTGAAGAAAATCTAGGATTCTGGATTTTAATTAATCCCACACAGCTTTCTACAAGTAGGAAAAGATACTGGGTAGGTTGGTATTCATCCACAGCTCACAAGTCTTCAGAGACTGATCACCCACAGACTCTTTTCTTATGGTGGTCTTTCATCAGTGGGCCATGGTGCGATTCCCTCAAAGGCACAGGCTGAAACACAGCATGTGGCCTTTGCATCCCCTCCAGCTCTGTTTTCTGATTCTCGTGGTGCATTCTGAGCCATCTGCAAGTGCTCTCTGGGAACAGGATCCAGCCCCCGTTCCACCTCTTTTCCCTGCCGCGGACGTTCTCCTGTCCGTACATTCCACCCACACTGGCCTTCTTCAAACACACCTTGCTCTTCTTGTTTTTTTTCCCAGAAAAAGAATGCTCTCTCCCTGATTTTCACATGGCTCCTTCTTGTCATTCAAGCCCCTGGTGAAATGTCACCTGCCGAGGAGACTTCCCTGAATGCACCCCCCCCCCCACCCCACAGTTACTCTTGCTTCCCAGCAAATATCACTTATTTTTACTTCAATGTTAGCACGTATCATTGCTTGATATTTTCTTGTCCCATCTGTGGTTATTATGTTGATCCCCCGGTAGTACAGAAGGTCCACGAAATAGGACTCTTGTCTTCCTCACTGATTACTGCATTCCTCTCGACTAGGATAGTGCCAGTAGAACTCCTGGTAGGAACCGGATATAGATCAAATTAATGCATGACTAAACCCAAGAGTCAATAAGGAGTTGAAACCAAAACATACCAACAGCATCAGAGAGTCCATATACCCTTTGGCCGTAGGCATCTGTCTTATCCCAGATGAAGGTGTAGGCCAGGTTGGGAGAGGCCTGGAACGACTTCTGGAAGAGGTGGCCCTCTACAGCTACCATCAGGTGAACCTTGATAAGGTTCAGGGGCACCGTGGACTGGGTCATGGTGATCTTCAACAGAGACTTATAGCCCGCGGTCCTGGAGCTCAGGTAGCGAAGCTTCACATTGGAACCAGGGAGCTCAATTTCTTCATGAAGAACCTGGGGAGGAGATACTGCAACCAATGAGTTCTGGGCAAATGGGCTGCTTGCAAACCTGAGGTTGCCTGTCTGTTGCTCTGCTCACCAAAGCGTCACGCCTTACATGGGGGGCAAGAACCACTTCCCACGACTGACAGAGAGAAAAAAACAAAAACAAAAACAAAAACATCCAAACTTTATCCTACACCATGGAGTGAAGGGGCTGAGGTTATGATTTTTGGATTAATAATTATTCCTGGTCACTGTTCTGTTTCTTTTTAAAAACCACACTGTTGGCAAAAGATGTAAATAAGAACAGCAGGCTTTATTGCTAGCTGCATGTAAGGAGGCCACAAGAGGCTGTAATTATATGAACCTGCAACTTCCAGTGACAATTGGTATAAAGCAACAGGGAGGCAATAATGTAATATGCCCTCTGTCCTAACACTGATGTAGATCATTAAAGTGCCTCTCATCATGTATCTCTGTGACTAACAGGAATAAAAAGCAATTTGCAGGTGGATTGCACATATGTATATTGTTTTTATTTTATTAACAGCTCCGGTGACTGCCAAAGCCTTGAATGACTATCTGAAAACATCTGGAATATCCAGGAGAGATTCAGTTTTCTCTCCGGTGACCATGAATCCTATTGTGTTCCTATTTTTTTTTTTTTGTCCCTCCCCCTTAATATTAGTCTCTGGCCCACCCAGAGAGTGAGATGAGTTGAGGGGAAGCCGGCCAGCCGGTCTGGGTGAGGGCAGTACGGAAGAGTCCGACCCCGGTACCCGCCCTTCCTACCTGGGTCTCTGGCACGATGGGATTCTGCCCCGGGGAAGCACTGAAGAAGGTGGACAGCGGGGAGGAGATGATGATAGGATCTGGTCGGACAAAGCCACTGAGGTCACAGCTGGGGATGGAGTTCTCCTCGGTCTTCATGACCAGGGTGTCCATGGCGTAGAAGCTATTCCACGGCAGCCACACGGTGCGCTCCTGGCTCATGAACGGGGCTCGCTCGAAGTGCAGGGTCAAGGAGGCACCCCCGTTGGCGATCAGGTCAAACCTGGATGGGGGAAAGTGGGCTCAACTGAGCGGGCCGCATTTACCTTCAGGCGAGGCAGGGGCTCTGAACTCCGCCCCTGAAGGCAGTGCGAGAGATAAGAGCACGCAGGAGAGGACCGTGGGCTCTGGAGGCAGATGGGCTGAGTTAGAACCCAATCTCTGCCACTTACTAGTTGTGCAGCTGTGGGCGCGTTACCAACCCTCTCTGAGCTCATTTCTGCATCTGTGAATTGGGAAAAATTATACCAACTTCCCAGTACGGCTGAGAGAATGACATGTGAGGAGTGTGGAGCACACACGAGGCACCCCAAGCTAAATCCAACCTGCCACCTGTTTTGGCAAACAGAACTTTTATTGGAGTACAGCCACGCCGATTTGTTTACTTATCCTCTCCAGCTGATTTTGTGCTACAAAGGCAGAGCTGAGTAGTTGTAACAGAAACCATATGGCATGCAAAGCCTAAAATATTTACTATCTGGCCCTTCACAGAAAACGTTCTTCCGCCCCGGACGTAAAGCGCTTAGCATTGTGTTGGGCTAACACAAGTGTTCAATAAATAGTGGAGTTATAATGATCACTGCTATGTCATGGGAGGGCCTCATGAAAGCTTTCTTCTCATCTACCCGGACTATTATGAAATACATATTTGGTTCACAGAGCCTAACCCTTTGAGAGACAACTGACGTATGACGTTAGTTTCAGGTGTAGTATAACATAATGATTTGATGTGTTGCATATATTACAAAATGATGGCCACAAAAAGTCTAGTTAACATCTATCTACACATAGTTACAAATTTTTTTGTGATGCAAACCTTTAAGATTTATTCTCTTAGCAACTTCCAATATGCATACAGTGTTATTAACTATAGTCCCCATGCTGAATATTACATCTCCAGGATTTATTTATTTTCTAACTGGGAATTTATACCTTTTGAACCCTTCATCCATCTTGCCTCGTTTCTGATATTTTTGATAATTGTTCTTAAACCTTATTCCGGTATGTTCCTCAAGAGCTGGACAAAGGTGTATTCCTAGTAAAGTAAAACAAAGGTAGTTCTTTCCCAATTAACAGAAAAGGAGGAGGTTGATGGAGAAAAGTCTCTCAGTTTTATGTTTTTTCCTTCCTCCACCAGATCTCAACTCTTCAAGGATGGTGGGGCTTTCTTGCTCACTTCAGAATTCCCAGCAGTTAACAGACTTCCTGCATCATAATAAAAACAGTGAAAATATACAGGTCCGCTGGCTTCACCCATTTTGGGCAACATTTTTGGTGGGTTTCGTGTGTTCGTTTGTTTAATTTTAGTTGTTTACTTCTGTTTTTGTTTTGTTTTGTTTCTTTTGGTGTTTTAAAAAAATTTATTTATTTGACAGAGAGAGAGATCACAAGTAGGCAGAGAGGCAGGCAGAGCGGGGGGAGGGGGGAGCAGTCTCCCTGCCGAGCAGAGAGCCCGACGCTGGGCTTGATTCCAGGACCCCGAGATCACGACCTCTGCCTTCAGCTCAGGGGGGCTTAACCCACTGAGTCACCCAGGCGCCCCACTTTTGGTGTTTTTTAGCAGACATAAAATGTATGAGTGAGGAGCACAGGAATGCTAAGGTAAATATCCGAGCATAGGACATTTGTTTGTCTATTTATTTTTGGGTGTGCACACTGTTGGGGATGGTGCTGTATAGGACACAGGAGAGAGTCAAATGTCTTGATATGATAGAACCAAATCATCGATGTCTGTGGCACACATTACTACACAACAGATTGTGTGATTCCTCAGAGCCTTCACAAATACATCCTGTTATTTCCAGGGCTTTGCAAACTGAACAGGCTGAAGAATCACCAGTCCTGGAGGTTGGATAGATGATATGGGAAGTGGGTTTGGGCTGTAATTAGTCAGGAAGCAGCTGAGAGGGATGGGGCAGCATAAGGTAGGGGCAGGTAGCAGGCCAAGGACTTAGAAATGTCCTCTGTGCTGCCATCGGACTTTGCAGGGTAAGGACACTGGCTTCTAGAAATGAAGAAGACCTGGGATAGTTCTGCATACTACACATCGCAGTCCTAGTGCATTGAAACAATTAGATTTGGCTGCAGAAGTGTATGAGTGAGGGGGCACCAGGGTGGTGTAGTTGGTTAAGCATCCAACTCTTGGTTTCAGCTCAGGTAGTGATCTCAAGCCCCACGTCGGGCTCCACGCTCAGTAGGGAGTCTGCTTGGGATTCTTTCTCCCTTCTTCCCCTGCCCCTCCCCCCATCCAACTCTCTCTCCCTCCCACTAAAATAAATAAATAAATCTTAAAAAAAAAAAAAAAGAAATGCATGAGGGAGCTATCAGAAGCTTTGTGAATATTGAGATTTTGATGGAAATCATCAGATGTCTTCTTGGAGTTTCAGAGGTGGGAATATGAGGACAGGGTTAATGGGCTTGTCAATTTGGAAACAACCTGCAAGGCTACCTTAGGACATTAGAGGGTAAGCCCAGAGTCCTCAAGGCAAGAGAAGGCAAGGCTGTAGTTCTCACCCATGGGCTACATCCATGATTTTCCAGACTCCTGTTTTATAGAAAAAAGTCTTGCATCAGATTTACAGTAACTGTCTTCACTTTCATTTGGAATACAAGGCAACAGTTTGTGGATTTTTTTTTTTTTTTTTAAATCTCAGGGTGGGTGGGTGATTTCCCCGTCCCATAGATTTCTTTTCTTCTTCTTCTTCTTTAAATTTCAACTCCATGCCCAGTGGATTAAGGAAATAACATAGCTTTCATCTTGGTGGGGGCTGCACGGGTGCATGTTTCCAATCAGAAGATAATAGGAAAAGGTTGCCTTCTTCACGCAGCAGGGTGACGGCTAAATGTATTTAATTAGACTTCTCTGATTACATCCCACCCCCTCAAAACAGGCACGAAAACAACACAGCTCCTAAAGCCACAGATGAGAGCAGAAGGGGTTCACCACAGGACACTATGTCATGTGGATCCTAGTCACCCTGCACTGCCTTTGATTTAAAATAGGAGTGAGTTTCCAAACGCCGCTTTGCCGTTTTCTTTTTAGAATCGGCCCTCCCCCAGCTCCAGCTCCAACACATGCACAGACACAGAAAAGCATTTATCTGACATGGAAGAAAGGAGAATGATGGTTATCGGCAGCCCTAGATAGCCTGTCCCTTCTATCTGTTTTTAATTTTGGATACCATGCCATAAAGCAACAAACATATTTGGGGGGATCCTCACTGGGGCTCTGGCCTGGTGGACATCCCAGTCCACAAGGGGAAGCCACGTGGTTCCAAGCCAGTAGCCCCATCCGCCTCTTTGCCTGCCCCCTCAGCCCCGAGTAGGTTGGGCTCACGAAGATACTTACGTGCCATCTTGGCGGGTAATGGTGTAGCCGTATTTTGGGTATTTGACAAAAGACACGTTCACTCCAACCAGAGGAGTCCCATCTGTAGTTACCACTTGGCCTCGTATGAGAGAAACCAAGCTGAGAGAAAAAGAAACACAAGACTTGAGCCACACACCCAGAGGAGAATAAGGAGACCAGGGGGCGTGTCAAGTTCTCCCTCCATGTTGCTGCTGTCCCCACCCATCCTCCTTTGGTCACTAGGCTGTCAACATTTATTTCTGGATTCACATGAGCACACCTCATGGGGAGGTCTTAATGCTTGCTTTCCTTGAGGAACAGAACTGGTGACATGTTGGAATGAAATCCCCGGACAGCCTTCCCACTCACTTAGATGGGCAAAGGGGTCTCCTGCGCACAGTCCCTCTGCCCTAGGCCTTGCTCCATTTCCTGACATCATTTGGCTTTTGTTTGGCCCGAGCTTCCGGCTGCCCCTCATAACTCATGCTTGTGCCTGAGTCTGGCGCAGAGAGTATTATACTCCTCGGGTGAGAGCTTCCCCATCTGGCTACTCATTTCCTTTCTCGGCTTTGGAGAAAGGCAATGTTACTCTTCTCCTGCAGGCTGGGATGTCAGAGGGAAGAGAGGGAAGCACACAGAGGTCTTTCTTTCTTTCTTTCTTTTTTTTTAGATGAAGCTGGGACATCTACATACATTGTGTTTTGTTGCCCTCTAAGAGCAAAATTTCTCTCAATCCATGAGAGCCTGAGGAAAAGAGAATATGGGAGATAAATTTTTCTGGATTCTATCTTGGATTCTGGAGTCCACATAACTCTCTTTCTCTTTGTATAAAATTCCTGCTATTTGATGGGGCAGGGGTTGAAATCCCACACAAATTTTTTCCCCACTGTCAGCAAAAGCTCTCCTCTCTCCAGATCATAGTAACTAGAACTTTCTTGAGGATGCCAGTATCCAACGAACAACTTCTGCAAAATCCCATAAAGCAACAGAGATAGCACAAGAGTCTTCTC
Source organism: Martes martes (assembly GCF_963455335.1). NCBI lineage: Eukaryota > Metazoa > Chordata > Mammalia > Carnivora > Mustelidae > Martes > Martes martes. The sequence goes on from NC_137892.1 coordinate 108,622,383, forward strand.
AAACACCACAGGGGGAGAAGGCACATGCCTCCTCTTACCTAAATTTTCTGATTTCACAGAAATGGGCTAATGAGAACTTCCATTTTTGCATTTAGCCCCCAGCCCACCAAGCAGGTCTACAGCTGTTTTTGTGAGCCTTCAAGCCACTGGGCATTTGGCAGAGGCAGAGAGGGACTCAGGTTTCCAGGTTCCTGGACAGAGTCCCAATTTCTAGGCTAGGTAATCAAACTGACCTGTTCTTTGCCAGAATCTTGTCCAAGTCTGCTTGATTTTTGGAATGCACTTACTTCTGTCATCTCGGGTAACCCCAGAACTGGAGGGGTGCTTTCTCCAGGAACCTCTCTTTTTATTAGCAATACCCCCAACTGTTCGACTCCAACCCTTTGATGATCTCGGGAGGGCTTAGACTGTTCCACTGACAGCTCTAATTGTCTGCTACCGTCAGCCTAACAAACGCATCCCATTTTTAGCTGGTTCCAACTATAATGCTAGAGTCTTTTGAAAGTGGAAAACTAAATTATGAAAATAATTCTTTTGTTCAATTCCATTTCCTTATCTTAGTGCAGACTAAGATTTCTTTCATGCCTTCCGAGACACTATTTTAAAATCGATGTGTGTTGATGACCACAAGGTACAAAGCATTTGTGATGAGAAAACAAAATTGGGAGTATGTCCCGCAGTGGGTTTTTTTTTTTTTTTTCTCCCCTCCTTTTTTATACCACAGTTATTTCTTTTAAATCGTTCCTATAGCATGAGATTTTGTACAGCATCCCAGGAATAAAAGGGGCCTGGTTGCCTAGGCTTCCTTCCCTCTAGTTTCCTAATTTTTCATTGTTGCTGGCTTCATATCGTTTCTAGGCAGACAATTCACAGAAAAGACTCAGCTAAGACATGCTATCAGTTCATTTCTATTTATGACTATTGATGTGTAACAATTATCACATTATCTAGATAGTGAGATCTGCTCTATAAATTATAGTGGTGGAGTCAAGGCATTTTAGTGATTTTTGTGTGCCATTATCTTGGGGAAATGCCTTCTTAGAAATCTTGAATTAACTTCTTTTTTACTCCTAGCTTTCTCCTTCATTTTTCTGTCAGAGGATAATGCACTAAAATTCTCATGCTTGGTGAACTTCAACCTGTCTTGGAGTAACATTTTGTATTTCTGAATTACGTTTCCACGTCAGTGTGTTGGAATGTGGGCTCACGTGGGTGGTGGTATCTACTGTGACTTTCAAAGCTCCAGAGACGCTTTCTCTAAAGCAAGTCGCTTCCTTCCAGATCTCTGGGGCTGGTCTAGTCCACCAGATATTCTGGAGCCTCTGCCTCCTCTCCTGAATCTTGGCTGTAGCTCAAGGTGCCTTCTGGAAATGGCAACTTGGATAAGGAGGAGAAGACTGAATTTTAAGGGACAAAAAGGAGAGTATCAGGAAATTACTGGATTTAGGGTAGGGAAAATGAAATATTAACAGGAAGCTGAACAGAGCAGGGGCCTTTGAAGTTGCATTTACTGTATGAGCAAACTGCACGCAAGCCCTACTGAAATGCTTCCAGCCTGGTGCAAGGGCTGCTCGTGACTCATTGGCAACAGGAATTACATTCATAATTAAAGGGAAACATACCTGTAGAATCCCTGTCCCAGAACTAGGATTCTAGCAAGCAAATGCTTCTCTGATCAAAGATTTGTGGTTTCTTTTATTTTTGAGGGGTTCTTGTATTAAAGTAATAATACAACTGTGCAAGTATATCCTATAATATTCTAATTTTGTCAATCAAGAAAATGAAGTTTATGAGGTTAAATAACTTGCCTAAAGTGGCACAGGCTAGGGGGTGTCCGGGCTGAAATAGAAGACGGCTGAGATGATTTTTTCTTTTCTGTTTTACTTTTAGGAAAGCAAGAACAGGTGACAGGCTAAAGTTGCTGGCCCGAAGTGACCACGTTAAGAGCCCTCATATACAAACCACGGCCAGGAACTGAGGCTTCCCAGAGAGTTCCTAGGGGCTGTGGAATTAATCAGCTGTACCATTACCTGCCACCTCCCCATCCCACGTTCACCAAGGGGGAGGAGCAGAGTCTAAGTCATGGCCTGATGCTGTTTCCCCCCCAAGGTCTACTGGGAGGGGCACCAAGAGAATCATTTAAAAAGCTAGGGGCTCCCGTGGGAGGTGAAGTCTGGTATTTCCCTTATTGGCTGGAAGCCTGCTTGAGCAGCATACTTCCTGAGTTGCTTCTGGGCCTCCCCAGAATTGAGTGACGATAAGAGATATAAGAGAAGGATGGCACGAGGAGGATGGTAAGAGGGCGGAGGAGGCCAGCAGCACCCCGTTCAACTTCAAGTTTCCTAGAGGTTTCGTGAAAGAGGACCCAGCCAGCAACTCTTCTTTCCCCATGGTAAGGAACCCCAAAATGAGACAGACAACCCCAAGAAGACCTCACATCTGCAGACACTGTTGACATCTGGACCCAGACCCACCAAGAGAGAGATCTGTGATATGCAGGCAGGCCATAAGAAGACCCTTGCCTCTCTGTCCTTCCTCTCACCCTCAGAATCATGAACAGTGCCTAGGAGGGGACGGGATGCCTCAAAGCCAACTCTTCCCGCATTCTCCTCTCCAGGGGTACAGTTCTAACTTGGAAGGGAGGGGCCAAGCTGACTGTAAAATAAACCCAGAATTTTCCCCAGAACTGCTTCAAATTAGCTACTGAGAGCAAAAGTAAATTCAAGAGAAACCCCATCATTTTGGAAAGAAAGGTAAAATGCCTCAGCACGACATCTTGCCCAAAGCAGGTCAATAGCAGGTATAATTGATAGGGTTGCTGGGAGGATGGGAGACAGTCCACATAAAGTCTCTGGCTTATGAGAGGTGCTCAATAAATTCTAATTAATGCTATTCAGCTAATAACTACTTTCAAAAATACTCTATTGAATGAAGTATTTCAGTGGTGATCAGACAAAAAGTACTATCAGAGGTATGTTATAAAGAGAGATAAAATAATAACAATGATATAATAAAATAACAGATCGGAAAAATGACCTCAAAACCAGACCAACCACAGATTTCTCCAGCAGCTTCTGGGGTGAAGGTGGCCAACTTCCACAGACAGGAAAGGGCCCTCTGTGGACCAGAGAGAGGAGTTGCCCTCATGGGGTAGTTTCTAGGCCAGTGGGTCCCACAGAAAAACCAGGAGCGCTTCCTTCCTCCTGCTCTGCCAGGAAGGAGCCCAGCCACCTCGGCAGCCTGTATGGACAGAAGGGTGCCCACCTGCTATTGAAGGGGTTGTCTCCAGGGATGATGTGGGTGCTGTCTTTGCCCGCCAAGAGCTTGATGCGGTCGTAGAAGGACTTCACAGCAGGCGAGTCTGTCTGGCTCTGCTGAATGATGTCCAGGGGGTCCCGGGACCCTCGGCAGAGCAGGCTGTTCTGACAGGCCGACTGCAGGCAGCAGTCAGGGTCCAGGCAATCCACCAGGCCATCTGGAAGGACAGAGGCAGGGCCACGGTCAGGGCATTTCACGGCAAAACGCTGCGGAGAGATGCTGGCACCTTTGTCAGGAAGAGCGTCAGCCCTTCCCAAGGGCTTGAAATGGCAGAAGTCACACAATGGGCCTAGTTTAATTCCAGCACATATGCAGAGAAAAGCAAAGACCGAGAGGTGGATGAATGATTATCCCCGGACAGTAGATGAGTGTGTGTCTCTCTGTATTAGACTTTTCTAGGATTTCTACTTTTTCGGTCATGAGCAAGTATTATTTGAGTGGTTGGAAACAAAAACAAGCATTTTGCTTTTGAACAGCACAGCACAAAAAATTATCCATAGCTGGTTCTTGGGGGCCTTTGCTAATGTGTGCACCAATCGAAAGTCTTGCTTGAATGGTGAAAATGTTCCACGCCCGCTCCCTCTCAGACAGGGAGTGCAGTGCTGACCAGTTTGACAGCTGGGTGGGGGGAGTTCTACATTTTCTGGGAAATGCGGAGAAACGGCTTTCGTTGGAGTGCCCGGAAATTAAGCTATTGGTTCACCCAATCGCTCTGGTGCTACCTTGCTGCTCACCTGTAGCACTTTGAACATCCTGATTTACTTGCCCAGATCCCTGCCCCTCCGTCCCTTTCCGGTCATTCATCTACAATTCCTATCATTCATCTATAACGCAACAAATATTTGAGTGCCATCCATGTCCTGGAAATGAAACATGGGACAAAGGATGAAGAATGACGGTGTTCTGAAGGACCTGACTGTACAGTGGCGGGGAAACAGATATGATTCATCCTCTAAGACCCAGACTAGGTATGGCCACCTCTTCTAGGAAGCCTTCCTGGTGATGTCTCTGGCTAGGTTAGGGTATCCCTGCTCTATGTATCCCTGAATCTGAGTTTGTCAGAGAATGGTTCCACATCAAAATCCCATGGGGAGAATCAAGGGTCTACCCCAGAGCTTCCCAGAGAGAGCCTCCAGAAGCGGGTCCTGGCACCTGGCTTTTATACAGGCTTCTCAGCTGATTTTAATGCACAGTAAGTTATAGAAACCCTTGAGAATGCCAACTTCCTTGTGCTAGGGTTATCTCTGTGTGCTTGCCTTCCTGTCTGGAAAATGAGCTCTTTGAAGAGAATAACAGTGTCTTATTCATTTCTATATTCACATCTTGCTCAGTGCCAACCACAGAACTGGGTACTCAACAAACGTTTGTTGAATGAATAAATGAATGTTTCCCCTTCTTCGTCTGTGTGTTAAGGCTGAGCATGGGAATGTTTTGGGCAGTCTTTGCTCCTTGGAATTCCCTATTAGAATGGATTCGTTGGCCAACACTTATTCACTCTGCTGGGCACTGACTGAACATGCAGTAGAGAGAAAGTCTCAGAGAATAATTTGCTTGCATCTCCCAGATTTGATAGCAAGGTACTTTGGGGCCATAATTAACATCGTAGGAACATGTACTCAAACCCTGGGTTGTGGCTTGACAAACATGTGTACTGGAGTACTGAATCAGAGGCCTGCCTGCGTGTTTTAAATTTACTACAATGTAATTTTTTGGCATTACTCTTTTCGTTTGGTTCTGCTAATGAAATTGAAATATGTAATTTCACCAAAGTTCCACTGTAATTTAGCAATTAATGTACAATTATTTTAATGCATTACTTTCTTTTTAGCAAACAAACAAATTAGAAGGTTGTGTGTTTTGCTTGGCTTTAAATTACTAAAACTAGCCTCTCATTTTCCACATGGGCAAATGTTGCTTCTGTGCCTCGTAACGCATTTAGATTTACAGAATTTCCTAGAAACGCAGACACAGGAGGGTGAGCAGGCACACACACTTTAAATTTAGAGACTTTCCAAGTCAGGGCTCTGAACACCTCTGCCTGATGGGCTGGGTGAATCGGGTTCTCCCCAGAGGCCCACAAATCTCAGACCCAAGAAACAAGGCCAGAGAATTGTATCTTGGCAGCAGGATGATGCTGGGGCACGGTCTCAGATCTGTGTTCAGATTGTAGAGTGGATCCCAGAACCCTTCGCAGAATAAGAAAAAGACAAGGAAAAAACTCCACAGAGCATGCTGCTTTTAACATCACCTTCCACGGACTGCCTTCACCAGACAGATGGGATCTACGGTGGAAGGCCTGCTTTGGATTTAAAATCATCCCGCTGAGCCCTGTTGGCGGTGCTCCCTTCAGCAGATGCAGAAACTTCTCAGGTGAGAAGAGACACATTGCTGTTAGCACTACAGATTTCTTTAAGGCTGCTGGCCTCTTCCCATTAGAAGTTCCATCTGTCTTTGGTGGCCTTTCCCTCCTGAAGCTGGGAACGTCCCCTACCCCTCACCGGATTTACCACCCCCTCCATATAACCAGTTTGAGAACCTCATTGGGCTCAAATAGGAACTCGGGACTGTTTTCCTCTTAAACACTCAACACTTTCCTCCCCGACCCCTGCTCGTCTGCTACTCATTCTGGACTTGTGACTTGTTCGAAAGTGTGGACCTCTAATTTCTCCACTGTTCTGTCGATTCTAGGGCTTTTTACTTAAAGGCCCATCTGGCAGGGGATGTCCTATAAACACATCAGCAATAGCAGATGGCAAATGCTAAAAAAATGGGGAGAAAAAAAAGGATAGAAATGATTTCCTCCCACATATTTACATTTACCTGCTCCGGAGATGGCGCATTTGGGGTTCTACCAGTTATTAAGCGTGAGCATACGTTACGCCTGTAATGACCTCATCATGTTGCGTGATTATGGGCTGCTGGTGCTGAACGCTTTCCGACGACACCGTGAACTTTAAATTGGCACTCCAATCTCCCAGTGGCCTGTCAGTCACGAGAGCCGCATCTTTATGCCAGCAAGCCCCTCGCATGGAGTCTGACATGGCAATCTTCAGTAAATTACCCTGTCACTGACAATCTTGCAGTTATCTCGCAAACAATCAAGCAGGCAATCAAACTGTTCTGAATTGCCAGTTCAGGACCTGAGAGGCTGTCGGCGTCTCTATTCAACAGGGGTGCGAGAGCAGCACAGTCCTCCCGCGACACTGGACGGTTTCTTCCTTTATTTACCCACCTCCTTGTTTGCCTGGTGGGATTTTTCCCAGGGAGGGTGGGAGGGAGGTGTGCAGAGTCCTCCAGCAGGACCCGATCCTGACTCAGCATTTGGGGAAAGTGACCCAGGCCTTCCCGGCTGGGCCCCACAGCAATAGGCGCCTTTGCCCCACGTGCCCTCACGTAGTTCACTCCGTGAGATGCAGCCGTGGAGAATTATCTAGATGCTGTCAGAAGGCAGGCTAAACCACAGCCCTGGCTGCGTGCCACACGCATGTGTCATACGTTAATTGTAATGGCCATTTCAGAGAAATAGGGATGTGGCGAAACTTTCTGGGAACAATATGTGAGATACTCTTTTTATTGCTTTTGATAAAGAAAATCAGAGAGAATCTTCTGTGACAGGTCTAGCAACACAAGGCAGAAATCAGGGTGATGCTGAATTGAATCCTTTGAATTAGAATTCCTAAGGTAAAATTTTAGGCAAAAAGCTTACACGGTGTCCGAGGCAAGAGCCCGGCCTCTGGAATCGAACAGATTTGGGTTTGAGGCTCATGTCCTCTGGTCCCTGGCTATGTAAACTTAGAAAGATAACTATCCTTGATGAACCTCAACTTCTTTGCTTTTAAAACTGAGTTAAAAGAGTGCATATATCATAGGGTTCTGTGATGGAGAACAAATGAATCGAGATATCTGCTTATCTAATGTCAGTCTAGCATAGTATGTGTTCAATGAACCCTAGATATTACTATAATCAAAAACTCAGCAAAGTTTTCAGCTTTTTCAGTTTATAAAAATTGGACATGGATATTAGTGAAATTAATATCCCCTACTGGAGTCATTCCCCGCTGTGTGCTACGGGTAGGTTGAATCTCGGGCAAGAATGTAATGTTTCCACATAGTGTTAAGTTAATTGGCAGTAATAATAAATGCTATGGATTGAACAAGACTTAGACATATTCTTGATTTCAGTCCTCATGGCAACCCTGCAGAGCAGACCATAACCTTTCAGCCTTGCAGTCTGGATCAGGGGCTTTAGGTTTGAATCTCAGATCAGGTGCTACCCATCTGCTGACCCTGGGCAATTTACTCCTCTGTATCTCAGTTTCCTCACGTACAAAACGAAGATGATGATGATGTTAGAAAGTGCTGTTTGGAGGACTAAAGCAGTTACTATATATGCAGCACTAGGAACAGTGCCTGGTCCTGTGAACACTAGGCTAACTATGTGTTTATGCCCATTATTAGGCCATCACCCACTCTACAGAGTTGGAAACTGAGGCTCAGAGAAGGTAAGTAAGTTATCCAAGTGACTAAGAAGCAGCTCTGGATAAAAAGTAGGAAAAGGTAACCAGTGAGATCATTATCCTCTCTGTCTTCTTCATTATCAGAAGGAGAAGACATTTCTTTCCCAGAGGGAGCCTGAAGACAGGGCAGTGGACACCCACCAGCTGGGGAAGCATGGGTGGCTGTGCGATTTTAATTACTTGTGCAGGTCTGCCTACAGCCACAGCTGGGAAAGAATCAGGCTGGTTGAAACAAGTTTCTAGAAAGGAATCAACAGGAGAAACAAGATGCCTGGGAATTCATTCCCTGCGATGTAGGCTGCGGAGGACCACACTATTTACCTGTGAGATTGAAACCCCCATTCAGCTGTTTACCATTGGCACAAGGTGGCACTTGCCTTCTGGGCTGGCTACAGGTTTGTGCCAGCTGTTTTCAGCCCCTGCCTAGTTCACGCGGTTGGATTTTTAAAGGAGCTCCTGAATTGGCAAAAGATAGAACCTCAGAGCCTTTGCTGAACACATACCAGTGAAGCTCTGCTCAGTGGGGAGCAGGCCACAGGTCAGTGGAGAGGCTGCAGAGAGCCCCGGAGGCTGCTGGCTGTTTCAGACTTGGCTGAGACACGCATGTCTTTTCTGTTTGGGAAAGGCTGCCTGAGTCCACACATAACTCTTACAGAGAAGGGAGGTCTCTAGGAGTGAGAGGGTGTTCATTTCGTTCATTTCATTTATTTTCCTCTTTGATCTTTGTAAACTGGGCAGCTTATGGAGAATCCGGATGGAAGCATTTTGTTCAATTTTGGTGCCTTTTATTCCCTGGAGCTTGGTATGCAAGTGATTCCCTTTATAACCTGCCTGAACTCTCCAGCTTTCTTGGGTATTAAAGGCTTCAGGAAAACATCTAAATGTACTTTTCTCAGTTTCATTTTGGGACAGGGTGGCACAAATCGACTCCAACAATTCACTTCAGGTGCCACGGATGGCTCTGCTGGTGTCTGCACGTAGGACCAGACTGGGAGCTGGGCAGCATCTCAGATTTTAAAAACGAGCTTCAATCTTTCCAGATTGTGGTCTGATGAGAGGTATCACCAACCACCAAATCTACTTCCCCTATTCATCTGGACAAGAGGCTGGTTAAAACTAGGAAGAGGACACATGGTTCCATTTACAGGATGTTCAAGAAAGGCAAAGTTAACCAGTTATGGTAAAAAGTTAGAAATTGTAGTTACCTTAATGGGGAGGTACTGGTGGGAAACTTTCTGGGTGCTGGGAATGTTCTCGATCTTCATCTTATTCACCTGGCTTCAACACACATCAAGGTGTGTGTTTAAGATTATGCAATTCATGTCCTTGCTAACAGACTGACTTTAGGCCAAGATACCAAGCTCTTTCTGTTCTGTCTCCTTATTTGCAGAGTGGGGGTGGTGCAGATACCTCGCAGAAGCAATGAGAGGACTGAGATAATCCACACTAGGTAGATGAACAGCTGTGAGCACCTGGTAACCTAGTACAGGCTTCTGAATCTTTTCTACTTGGCATCATATAGGTTCGTTTAGCATACAGAGTAAGGTACTTGGCAAGTTCTCATTTCCCCAAGGAAAATAGAGGGAATTCAGGTGGTGGGCCCAATAATCCTAGGGACCTTCTTGAGCTCAGTTAATGATGGGGAAGTAGAAAATTAACAGAGTGGAGAAAAGTGGGGAGGCAACAAATTGGGGCAAGAAGGAAGAAGCCTTCTCTGTTTGTTCTTTGTGATGGAAATAAAGGAGTGGTGGGGGGTAGCTGGCATAGGCCCAAGGCACCTGAGTGGCCAGTCACATAAAGAGGTTCTTGAATAAAGAGAAATATGGCAACCCTAGGATTCTTTTTGCCTTGAGATTGGTTGATTGATTGATTAATTGATTTCTTAAGGTGAGCTCCTTCAGGACCATGTCTAAAGTGTATGGGGTCCCTAGTAAATCATTTTTTCCAGCCCCCTTCTATCTAAACAAATTGGGTTACCTGAATTGACATATCAGCACCATTTTCATTCTGATGTCACAAGATCTTGCAAAATACTCTTCCAGCCAATAGGAACAATCTACTTGCCGATATGTCCACCGGAACTACGGTTGGGCATTGGGCCCTGAGATACCTCATAAATGCAAATCCCCCAACCTCTCTCAAAATCTGATCACCCTTACATGCATGGGTATGGGGTTAAAGGATGGTAGAGGGTCAGAGAACACCCTGAAAGGGAGAAGTAGGGACCAGGGCTCAGGTGGGTCCTGGTCCTCCCAGATAGCGTTGATGACCCTGGCCAGTATCTGCACTGGTGGAGCACTTAGAAAATTTCAAGGAGAGGGGGGCACTCCAAAGCTCAAGGACTCACCCAGAGTAGCCCTGGATTCTTGGCCCAGTTAGACGTATGGCAAAAGAATATGGGCGTCAGAGTCAGAATGGTTAAAACCTATTCTATCATTCATTAACTATGTAAACTTGGCAAGTGACTGGACTCCTGAGACTCAGTTTTCTCAGCAATAGAATGGGCCCAATAATACCTACTTCACCAAAGAGCGTGGAGATGCTATAAGATGGTGCCTATGAAATGAGATGGTGAGGGTATGGCACTGAATACACAGTAGGAGCTCAACCAATGGAGGCTCGTCTTCATATTTTCTGCTCTCCACCAGGGAAGGCACTGTTCCATTTGCATTTTACCCAATGCCTGCTGACAAGTTGGAAGGGAGGGATAATTGAAAGTATTCTGGCTTGATGTAACTAAAAAGTGAAAGGAGCAGGCAAGGCTGACTTGATTTAACCTGGCAATATGAGATTAGTTCTTCATTGCCTCTGTTAGGCTCCTGCATTGCCAACCTTTTAAAGCAATAGATTGGCTGACAGGGTGCTCATTTGGAAGGTTTCACCTGCCATTAATACCCTTGCTGCCTGATGGACCATCGGTATGCAGGCATCCCCTCCCTCTTGACCACAGCAACTGCCATTCTTAAATATTGCAAGAAGTGAAATTGTATTTGCGCTCCATCTGGAAGACCTGTTGGAAGCTTTCCTCTTGCTTTGTGCCAACTCTTTTTTGACAGTCTCTGAATTCCAAGGCCAGAGCTCCTTGCTCTGAAGCCCCTTTGGCTTTTCTTATGACTTAGCAATGGAAGATCAATCATGTCTGACCAGAGAGCTGACAGAGTGGAGCCCCCACTGAGAGCTACTTTTTCTGGGTTTCCTACTCTTCAGGATGGATGTGGGAAAGAAAGCAAAGGCTGCTTAGGAAAACCCAGGGACTGTTACTGAAGACAGGGATGTAATCTAGGTAAGACCATTTCTTAATAAGACTTTGGCTTACTTTGAAGCTACTGGAGCATCTGGTCAACCCTTTACTATGGGGGTGGGGGTGAGGATTGGTAGGAATTTTATGACAATAAGCTTGCAGTGTGTATCCATTTTTTTTGAGTTTATTAAAACTAAACAAATGGAAAAACCCAGAACAAATATTATCAATAAAAACTTTTAAAACCAATGTTTCTTAAAATCTAACCAGCAATGGAATTACCTGGGACCTTGTTAAAATATAGATTCCAATTCTCTGGTCTTACTGTGCTCTGCGTGTCTTACAAGTTTCTAGGTGATGCTGATGTTGCTGTTCTGAGCACGGTATTTCCAGAAGTCAGACACTAAATAGCTGTTGGTCAAGGTCTGTTCCCTGATCTCCTGCTCTGGAACCACCTTACTGATTTTGAAATGCTGATTCTTGCTGTCACCGAGGCCTACTGAATTTCTCAGTGTGGAAACTGAGAATGTGCATTTTAAAAAAGGATTTATTTACAGAGAGAAACACAGCACATGTACATGAGTGTAGTTGCAGGGGAGGGGCAGAGGGAGAAGGAGAGAGAGAATCTCTAAGAGATTCCCCGCTGAGCATGGAGTTGCCAACATGGGGTTTAGTGCCAGGACCCTGATATCATGACCTGAGCCAAACTAATAAGAGTTGGATGCTTAACCGATTGAGCCACTCCAGTGCCCTGAGAGTGTGTATTTTAAGGAAGATTCCCAGGTGATTATTTTGCCTACTAAACCTCAAGGACCCCTGTTCTGAATTATTGAAAACATCCCTCAAATATCCATAGCGGTACATCTGACTCAGAGAGACTAAAGGAGCTTTCCCGAACTATGTCTCCTTGGGGATGTTAACATGGGTTCCCTGAAACATAGAAGTGGAGGTGGCACTGGAGGATCTGTGGTCAAAACAACTTGAATGATGTTGGTTAAACAGTTGAACTAGTTTCTTTACAGCAGGACTTCTCAGAGCCTTTCATGGGTGAATATGCATTATGAATCTTTAATGTTGCAATGGAGCACACAGAATTTCCTGACCACAGACCTCTTTTGTCGCAGAACTTCTCCCCACAACAGTCTAGTGCAATACAAGTTGGGAAGCACTTCATGAGAACAGGGCTCTAGGCTTGGGAGCGCTATCCTTGGAAGCACCAGCCACACATTCATCTGCATAATAGCCCCCCATGCTTGATTGATCTCATAAAATGCACACTCAGGGGTGATTAAATGCAACACAAACTACATCATCACTACTAGCACATAAGCTCAGAGCCCCTGCCCTTGGCCTCCCAGTGCCTCCCAAAGCCAGTGTATTTCAGCATAGAGACCCTACGTGAGGGGGACACATCCTGGGAGTCAGTAGGATGATGAAGCATTAATGGCAACCATGTCTAGTCAGAGTTAATGGTAGGCACTTAGGAAAAGCTTACTAGGTTTCAGTCACCGTGCTAAGTGCTTTACTTGCATCTCTTTGTTAAATCACCAGAATTCCAGGGATCCTTCACACCATTGTTTATAGGTGAGGAACTGGAGCTTTAGAAGGACAGTAAATAACTTGCCTAAGACCACACAGCTTCTCCATGTTGGGGTTGTCTTTTGACCCAGTTTGCTGCACTCTGAAGCCAAATCCTACATGAAGCTGCCCTGTGAGGGCGGGTAGAGTAGAACATTCCAGATGGCACACATGAGCCACAGTGCCTGCCACCATGACATGGTAGTGCCTGCACTGAGCTCTTTTACCTAAGGCAGGACCATGTCAAACAGAAGAGGAGCAATTTAAATAATATTGGAGGGAGAGTTATTTTTTGAAAAGTTGGGATGCAGACTGTTTTAGCCAGCGCTCTGCCCAGCTCCCACTTGGGACAGGTGGACCGCCATAGGGCTATTCCTTTGCCAGCCCTGAAGCTCGTCTGTGCTTCTGCCGCCTGCACCTTGCCCACTTATCCAGCCCTCATTATGTATGCTCACACGGATGCTTGGAGGGGCCATCTATAATCTCCAGTTTGCAGAGGAAGAAACAGGCTCAGAGAGGTTAAGAGACTTGGTCACAATCACACAGCTAGTAAATAAGGGAGGAGGGAGGCACCATTTGGCTGTCCAGCTCCAAAGCCTATGTTTGGCTTCTATCCTCAGTTCTTCACAGGAGGCTGTTAGTAGTCATGGCCATATGCAGGTATCCTGTGACTGGCCATATACAATACAGGATGTGGGGAAGGAAAGGCTGAGGCTTCACAAAACATCTTCATTCTCTAGTTGCTCTTTCTCTCAGCCTCTCTCTCTCTTTCTTCTTCCCCCGCCCTTCCCCCCTCCCTCTGTTGCCTCTCCTCAACCCGGACAGGGTCTCTAGGAATAATGATCCCACTCGATGAGAGTTTGCCCACCTTGGACATTCCCTGACAGGCCTCTCTGACACAGCCTCACCCTTGTTAGCCTAGGGCCATGTTTTTTTATACCTGGGGGATTTCTATCCTGGCTGATGCTGTCTCCCTGCTGTTCTGTTACAAAAACTACTGGCAAGAGAGAGCAAGGGTCTCTGATCTCAGCCACCAATATCCCCAAATGCTTACCCTCTGTCTGCTGTTCCTGGCCCCTCCCCTCTGCCCCCCATCAACCTCCCTTTCAGAGAGACCACTGACAGGTCAGACAGAAGCCAGCCCAGCAGGGGGTGGCAGGCTGGTGGGGTGCCAGACAGGGACCTGCTGGGCCCCTCAGAAGAGAAAGGGCTGTCACCATCGACACCTCGACATCTCAGAGCAACAGACTGGAACAGTTACTTTCTGCCTGAAGAGAGACCCACTCCTGTGGGCAGGTGGGAGGACTGGTCCCCAAGCTGAGAGAATTAGCAGAGGCCAAGATGCCTGTCCTCCTGGTGCATAAAGAAGTACCCCTAGACTTCCCAGTGGGAGAAGGGACCAGACTCAGCTATCAGGCTAGCCTCCATTTGGATCAGGGAAATCAGAAGTACTAATTGCTAAACATGGCCCTTGCCAGGCTTCAGGTACTGTGCTTTGCATGCCCTAGAAATCTCATTTTATCTTTGCATTCACTGAGGCATGGGGGCTAGGAGCCAGGATGGGACTGCCAATTAACGTCACAAGATCTGTGTTTGCAACATACTGGCTGTGTGGCCTTGGGCTAATCAGGTTACCTCTCTGAGCCTCACTTTTCTCATCAGTAAAGTGGATATAATTATAATACGAGTTTAATAGGGCCTTTGTGAAAGATTAAATCAGCCTTGTGCAAAAGCATTTAGTGTATAGCAACCTTCTGTTTGCTCTGGCTGTATGGATGGAGAACCGAGGCCTGGAGAGGTGGTTATTTGACAAGGTCAGGCAGCGGCTCATGAGTGGAGGAGCTGGGATTTGCACACAGCCGGCGCAGCCTCAGATTTGCTGATCTCTCTTGCTACTCTGGGCCTCGCAAGGCCGGCCATGGTTTGGACGGTCCCGCTTCACTCAACCCTGCCTTTCCTCTCGTCTCAGAGGACAGCAGAATTTGCAGACCTAGTGCCACCAGCCCGTGGGAAGTCCATACATGGGTGAGCTATGTTGACAATAGAGATGAAGAGCTGCATAACCATGTGTTCGTGTCTTACCTAAAATAAATAATATATCTTACCTTTAGATTTTCTTTGCATTAATAAAAGGGTATGAATGGTATGTAGTGACTTGGGTATCATTGCATGGATGTGTTTTTTTAATCCTAAAATGAAATGTATTCATACTAAAATAATGTATTGAATGAAAGAAAATGGCTTTCTGTCCTAGAGCCTTCTCATTAAAACTTCCATTTATTCAGTTCATTTAATAATGAGCTGACCAAGACAGACAGGGAGCCTGCAGTTAGGAACCTAGATTCTAGAGGGGAAGCAGACAATTAACAAAGAAATGTATAATAGACTCTGAGAAGGTGATGGTGTTCTAAAGAAAAGCAAGGCAGGGGAAAGGGTTGGGAGAGTGATGGAAGCAGGGGCGGGGGTTGCTGCTTTAGGCGGGGGTAAGACAGGGAAGGCTTCCCAGAAGTGACGTTCGGGAGAAACCTGAATGAAATGAGGAAACAAGTCGTGGAAACTTCTGGAGGAAGACCATTCTGGGCAGAGGGAACAGCAGGCGTAGAGGTCCAGGGTGGGAAAGTATCTTGAGAGTAGGAACAAGATGGTGGATGTTGGGCTGGATGATAGAGACAGGTAGTGGACGACGTAAGTGCCGAGCGGAAGCAAGAGCTCACTAATGCGGAGTGACGGCTGTGACCCAGATGATATTCTGTGGGACATGTGATGCCCAGGGAAGGTTTGCCCAGGGGCATCACATGACCTGACGTTTAAAAGGATTCTTCTTTTTTCACGCAGCTGGGGAGATGATGGCCATACAGACTGAGGATGCCTACCAAAAGCAGCTGACCATCTTTCAGAATAAGAGGGACCCACTTGGAGAAACTGGTGAGGAGAAGTTCTGTGATACTACAACCACATGGGTCTGGGCTTCAGGACACACAAGTAGGCCACTGAGAGCACTATGTTGACAAGAAATGCCCCTTTCCTGGTCATGTGTCCATCGGAGAGCACGTTCTGTCTGATGTAGTGACCAAGATGAGGATGCAGAAGACCACCGTCACCTACCGAGACCACCTCCCCTCCATCTGAAAGCACAGCCGTTTCGAGAAACGCTGCCAAAACATGCATGTGCCCCTGTCCTGTTTCTGGGATGTCAGATCAGTGACATTGTCACAGTGGGCAGTGCCAGCCCTTATGCACCTCTGTGCGCTTCCACACACACAAGGTCACCAAGGCCGCCAACACCAACACGTAATTCCAGATGATCTGAGACTAGATGTCTGCCCACACCCCAAGAAAATAGTTATTTTCCCAGTCACGGATGGGTCCAGCTAAAAAAAAAACCCGAAACAAGAACAGAAATGAAAGTATTCTTCTGACCGCCTTGCGTGCAATACACCGGAAGCCGGAGGACCAACGGTCCAGTCCAGTGACACGGGTGGCATGATCAGGTGGAGGTGGAAGGATATTGAGAAACCACAGCTTTCATGGTTGGGAAGAAAAGGAGGGGCCGGACAAGGGTGCGCTCGCAAATCCGAGCAGCAACACTCACAAAGGGGGCACGTGAGAGATGCGGGAGCGCCCACGGCAGCGGACCGCGTGGTAGCTGGGAACAGACAACACTGATGTTTCGCCTCAAAGGGTGCTTTGGGTGCTGGGTCCCGGTGGGCTGGAGATTTCTCCCTGGATCTACGCCCCCTGAGCCGTGCTCTATGAGTAGGCACAGCTGAAGGAAGAGTAGGAGAAGCCTATTCTGGTGACTATAGGGCCCCTTTCTCTATGGCTTCACCTTTCCCTCCCCTATCCCAGATCCCAGCAGCTTTGAACTCTCTGGCGAACCTGATAAAGAACTCGTTTCAGAAAACGGGTCTGGGAGGAGAACAAGCCAGACATTTAGAATTAGGGGAGCCGGGCTCCAACCCCACCACTTCACTGTTGACTTTGGACAAACTACTCTCCAGCTTCTCAGTTTTTCAGATGGTTAAATGGAATCCTCTATTCTTACAGGTCAGCAGCTAATTCAGGGACTTTTTTTTAACCCTATGCAGACCAGACAATACATCCGGGGGCCATCCAGATCCCTGGGTTGTGGTCTCTGAGGGAAAATGCGCTCATTCCAGCATGAGTGGGTGTGAGATTGAGGGGGATTATACATTAGAACAGGGACCAAAAGATGGATTTCTGATTTTAAAATGTTGTGCATTACTTGGTATGATGAGATTTTCATTAGGAACAGTGTGTGTGTGTTCAGAGTCTCTGAAGTCACATTACACAGGGAGACACTAATAATTAGACCTGTCATTTAAATAAGGTGGTATTCAGCCACCTTCTGGAAACTTGCTAGTCAAACCTCTCAAAGGGCCTGTGAGGTTGCTGTTGCTGTTCCCAGTTTACAGATGAGGAAACAGAGGCTTGGACGGCTCAGGTGCCTCGCTCAAGGAAGCAGAGCCAGTGAGAACTGGAGTCAGAACTAACACAAGTCGGCCTGACCCAAGAGCCTGCAGACCCCAGCCAGAAAGGTCACAGCACCAACTTTGGGCCTGAGGGGGATGGGAGAAGTCTCAGGAGGTGACAAGGGGAGAGACCAGGGACACCTACTATGTACCCTTTTCCAGCATGCTCTTCCCACAGCTGTGCTTTACTCCAGTGCTCTTGAAAGGGGGGAGGGGGAACAGATCCCGGGGAGTTGGGGCCCTGAGCCCCTCTCCGTAGCGACAGCTCTGGGGCAGGGGCTTCAGTGAGTACAGTGACTCACTTGGGGTCCGTATGCCAACCAAGCTGGCACAGCCTGGCACGCAGAGCTTTTTGGCCTGTCTTTCCCCTCAGGCAGCCCAGGGATGCCGCAGTTGGTGGAATCACTCTCTTCCAGCACTTGAGTTCCCCCCAAAATGGTACCTATTGCGTCCAGTCAGTGGTTCCCAAAGCATCAGTATCCCCTGGGTACTTGTTAGAAATGCATATCCCTTGGCCCTGCACCAGCCCTACTGCACCAGAAGCTCTGTGAGTCAGGCGATCTGTGCGCTCTGCCTTCTGGGTGATTCTGATGCCCAGTGACCTAAGTGAGCTCGGTACTAAGTATTTTCCATGTGTTAATTCATCTGAGCTCACAGTATCCTGTGAGGTGGCAACTAGCATTAGTCCCACTTTACAGAGGACAAAACTGAGGCTTAGAGAGATGGGTCAACTTGCTCCCATCAGTGGTGGAGCCGGGACGTGAACCCAGAGCTCCCTGGCCCCATAGCCTCTTTACCACTCTGCCAGGCCGTCTCCTCCCCTCGCGGCGAAAGGATGCGCACGCGCAATGGAAGAAACATAGAGAAAGGCCGCTCCTTCTGTGCTGTGAGCATATGTATTTAGGAATCACCCAAGCAGAGATACCAGCCTTCTGTCGGAGGGAAGAAGGGTGGTTGCGACTGTGGAGACCAAGACGGGAACTGCAGGAAGGCAAAGCAAGTACTTGGGGTAAACTTCACTCCGCCCAGCGTGGTAGGCAAGGCCGGGCTCTCTCTGTCCAGACCCGCTTCCCCAGCCTCACTCCTCTACTCTCTGTCAGTCTTCTCAGAGGCCCCAGATATGCACTGCTGTCCCTTGCCTCTGCACCTTTGCCACTTCTTTGTCCATAATGCTTTCCCTAGATTCCTGACGTAAGTCTTCTGTAGCTTTCAAAATTCAAGTCTGCCTGCTCTGGAAATCTTTGATGCCCTTTCTCTGGGATGTCCCAGCCTCTTGGCCGCGTTCTATCCTGGACCCTTCGTACATGGCTTTGTTGCAGCTGGTTTCACCGATGTTTCACACCCCAGCAGACCTTGGATTCTTTGTGGCAGAATCTGAGTCTCATGCACTCATGTGGTCTGGTTGGGTGTGTGTGTGCGGCTGGCATGGGGGGAGGTGTTTGCTCTCACCACCATCCATGACAAGAGGTGTGAACAGGCCCGGGGCTAGGGAAAGGCTGGCTTCAGAACACAATTAGAAAAGGAGCTCACTCTTGGGCACACAGGTGCCTCAACTCCTCCTCGTGTAGTTCCTAGGTCTCAGACTGATCTTACCAGTAAGGTCAGCCATACGGTCTCTTGAGGGTGACTGGGTCCCTTTGGGGGCCACATGGCATAGAGAAAAGCATACTGGATCTAGAGCCAGGAAGCCTGGCCTCTGGCTTGGATCTGCCCTACCCTGCTGTTTGGCCTTGAAGAAGTTATTTCCCCTCTCTGGGTTTTAAACCTGCTGGGGACTCCGTATTTTAGTCTTTGTGCATCCGACATTCGCGGACTCCACGATTCCTGTGAATCAAAGAGGTAGCGTGCCTCAGCGTGTGTGGCCGTGGAGTTCCAGGAATCGGGGCTGGCAGATCAGTGATGAAGTACCGCAAGCTCAGGAAACGGGAGGGAATTCCCCTGGAAAGGTCTGGTCTTTGCGGTGCTGGGGGGTGGGGGGGAGGCAAGCATTGCACACAGCTTTGGGGCACACCTTGCAGCTTTCTTTGGATCTACACTTGGCCACAGAATTCTTGGCCCCTCTCCAATCCCCCAGAGCTCTTG
This sequence comes from Martes martes, assembly GCF_963455335.1. Taxonomy (NCBI): domain Eukaryota; kingdom Metazoa; phylum Chordata; class Mammalia; order Carnivora; family Mustelidae; genus Martes; species Martes martes. Next base: position 108,641,612 of record NC_137892.1, read on the forward strand.
GCTGAGAAGATGGAAAGTCAAAGAAAAGAGCACAGACCTTGGGCAGCTGCTCTTGCTGTGCTACAGAGAGCGTCTAGCTATTTAAAGTCCAACTGCTCCACTTTCCCCTGCTTGCACCCTGGCATTCCAGTGCATAAGCACTTTGTGGCAAAAATGCATTCCAAATCCAAAACGGGGGGAAAAAGCTAACGCCAATGCTATTTTTCCGAATGCTGCAGAATTCGTGTTTCTGAGGGGAGGAGGGCGTTAAGTGCTCACAGATAGCCCTGCTCAGATCCCGGGTGCAATGGTCAGCGGCTGCGAGGGGTCCATGAAGAAGGCTCCTGGCTTGGGTTCTGAGTCCTGGTGTGGTGGCCTTTTAGCTGCGGGGGCCTGGGTCCGCCACTCCACTGGTCTGGCCCTCAGTATCTGCCTCTGTGTAAAGGATACTAAGAGGTTCGTAGGGCTCTTGTGGGCTATTATCACGATTTATTTGGGCAATGTGGGTAAAGTCTTAGTAAGTGCTCAATGCATCAGGCCCCTGACATCAAGCCAAAGATGCTCCCTGTTCTGGAAATGTCTGGACCCCTCAGATATGTCCGTAGGACATGTCAATCCCTGCACCAGATTTCTCCATCTTGGCATTATTGATATTTTGGGCCCAATCATTCTTTGTTGTGGGGGCTATCCTGTGTATATAGGATTTTTAGCAGCATCCTGGGCCTCTACCCACTAGATGCCAGTAGCCTCTCCTTTCTTCCTCCCTGCTGTGACTCATAAAATGTCTCCTGATGTTGCTAAATGTCCCTCTTAGAGAGTAAAGTTGTCCCCGGTAGAGAACCACTGGTCTGGACTGAGGGGAGAGCTGTGAGAGCAAAAGCGCTAATCCTGGTACCAGGGCCCTTGAACCTTTATTCAAATGCTGGTCACAGGGACCAAGAGGCTACTTGCTACAATCTAGGTAGTTTCTCTCGCCAATGCAAAAATACGGGAAGCCAACATAAGGAAATAAATATTACCTCTTTGCCACCAGATAAATCTGTGTTTTGATCTTTAGTTCCCTAAAAGAAGTCCACAGTGGTTTCAATTATTAATTTTTTTTCCAAATTATACATTTTAATCACAATTTTATGATGAATACTTGATTTGTCATCTAATCAGGGAAAATAAAATCCCTTAAGAGACACTTAATCATCATTTAAACTACTATAAACTTGATTAGGAAAGACTGAAGGTGTGATGTTAGGTAAACTCATGAACTTTAAATACCTCCCCTCCCCCAACAAATTCCACAGTCAAACATATTGACTGTGAGAAAGTCTTCAGTGGGCAAGTTCTATGTTTGAGGTGACTTTTCCTGCGTCCTCTTTATAATAACAAAAATTCTGTACTTGTTTGAACTTTCTTCAGAAACAGTCTCCAAATTTTGTTTCTGTTTGAGAAGAAATGAGCTTCCGCCTTTAAAGTAGCCAAGTGTTCTATCACAGTGGTTATCTGAAAGCCTATTTTGCGTATTACCTTCTCCACCCTCTGTATCCTTGTCTGTGACATGGAAAAACTATGAAGAGACAAATTCATAGAACTTCTATGTCTCCTGTGACGACACAGACAATAGGCCAGGAAGATACAGATGGGATAATTTAAGAACGTAGCATTTGCTGTGAAGGAAACACTATAGGGTGATGGGGGAGAGGTAGAGGTAGGTCAAGACAGGCAGCTAAGAACAGAAAATGGCTGCGAGGAGCCTGTCATGTCAAATGGCCAGGTCAGAGCATTTCTGGCCCTGGACCAGCAATGGCCCTGAGGTACGACTAAGCTCAGCATGTGAGGACGAGGGGCTGGTGGGAGTGGATGTGGCTGTGGAGGGCGGTGGGGGATGGGCAAGAGAGGAGGAAGGGGCACATCACAGAAGTCGCTCTAGGCTAGGGAGAAGCCTTTGATTTTGATTTTAACTACATGAGAAGCCCTTTGAGGGCACGGCATGATCTGATTTACCATTCAGAACCAGCTCTCAGGCGGCTGTGTGGAGGAACAGAAAGCACGGTACCGGGGCAGCAGAGAGATGCCCACCCGTTGGTTGCCCATCCATTACCCAGATGCATACAAAGCTCAGAACAGGGCTCAGTGCGTGTAAGCTCTCAAAAATCTCACTGATGATAGTTCTTATATTAGATAAAGAATGAATTCTACTTTTTTTTTTAAGCCTCAAAATAAAACTGACCCCCAACCCTCAGCTTCCTAAACAGAAGATTCTTGAGTCAAATGCACTGGAAGATCCAGAATAATTTCAGCCCCCTGTTGCCATGCGGTCCTCAGTTGGGGTTAGTTCTGCTTCCCTCCCAAGGAAGAGAGACCCAGCGCCTGGCCAGCTGGCAGTGGCCTCAAGGCCACATTTCCCTCGTAAGCATTAGATATATTGCTTTCCTCTCTGGGAGCTAATTGGGGACTCTGTTTATGGCTCCAGCTACATTTGCCACAAGGTCTTTGGACTGCAAGGGGAATCCTCATCCAACCCAATTAATAGAGCAATGTTGCACTTCTAAGCTGTCCCCCACCCAACCAATCCATCAACATGATTCGCACACATTAATCAAGGCATTTACAATGGGTTCACCAAGCTTTATCTCTCATTGGATGAAGAAATGGGACTATTTGGACTTGAGAACTATAACTCTTCCAGAGTCCCTGAAGTCCTGAGCTTGGCTCTGCTACGTGCACCGACAAGGTGTTATTAATTAACAATTGAGATAAATGCCGGAATAGCATCCCTGAATCATGTCAAACCAATTTGGATGGTTATGGGATGGGGAAAGGGGGAGGAGGCGGTGGGCAAGGGGTGGGCTTTGTCTGTTCCAAGTGCTTTGGACAGACTCCAGTGTTATTTCTCCTCATTTAGACCTGGCTGGAGTGCCTGGAACTCAGGCCAGCATCCACATCTCTTAAACCAAGGCAGTCTCCTCTGGAGCAAAACAAGGAACCAAACTTCGCAGATGGAGGTAGGCTGCAGAATACTGTCAGGGAGGCCTTAATTTAGGGGGAGAGGTGTAGAAGCTGCTGGTGGGGGGAAGGGCCCCTTACTGACCATAGTTCTTTGGCTTTGAGTACTCTCCCAGGAGAGAGACTGAAGATGTTGGGCTCAGTGTGGTCATGGGCTTTCTTTCCTGTTCTGTAGCTGACAGCCACGCCCCATGACAGTCACCTCTCTGTGCTCCCACGGAAGGACGGTCCTCCGCCCTGTCAGCCCTGATGGTAATAACTACAATAACGTGTTCTACATCTTATCTCTTCAGATAGATATGAACTCTTGGTGGACGGGCATCGTATTTGTCCTAGTATTTCCAAAGGCCTATTTCCAATGTCTAACATTTAGCAAAACCTCAAGGAACATTTGTTAAACCATCAGGGAGGTTATGGAGTGCTGACATCGGATAAACACTGGTTAGAACCTCAGTGGTTATGGACTGTGGGAAAACGACCGGTTGGGTTCCATCTGTGTGGACTCAGCATCCGTTCTAGAAATAACAGCAACATTACCGCCGATAACATTAGAGCTGGCAGCAAGCAGCGTGTGAGGGCGCCTCATGAACCAGGCACTTAGTAAAATGTCCCTGCATACGCTCTGTCAATGAAACCACACACCTGCTCATGGAGTTGGCATTATCATGCCTACTTCACGGACAAGAAAACGGAGATTTTGAGGAGTCAGGTTAGTCACAGAAGTGGGACACAAAGACTGATACCTGAGCCCAGGCTCTTAACCAGCATGATGTGACAGCGTCACCTGAGCAACCAGAGAAGTGACAGGAGAAGGAGCAAGAGTCTAGCTTCTAGTGCCGTGTGAATGCCCCAGAAGGAGATGCCGACAGCTCGCTAATACAGGAAGACAGGATGTGACGCACTGTTACCTGAGGACAAGCTCAGTGTAGAAGGGCTTTCTCCTACCCCCTCCACTCCAGGCCTCCAGCCACACACAGGGGAGAGGGCGTCTGATAGGATTCCGTGGGAGGCTGGCTTGAAACAATGAGAGCTGGGCTTTGTACAGACAGAGGGTGGGGGCTTCTGACTCTAAGCTCTGGGTGATAAAGGCACGTGGGGAAGGAGTAAGGCCTGTCTTTCCAGGCCAGGCAGTCTCACAGTGCTTCCCCACCTCGAGGTTCCCACTTTTAGAGGAAATCTACACCCTTTCTCCTACCCCTGGCTGTGATGAACTGAATCTCACACCTCTGTCTTGGTGGTGATAATTAAATATTATCTGCCTGTCCCCTGAAGCACATGTTGTGTGTATTCTCAGACTTTAATGAGCTGGTATTTGTCTTCTGGAAGCAAAAATATTTCTTTGAGTCTCTTCTTTTTCAAATTGGGGTGAGCAGTTCAAGTGAAGATCTTTCACTATTTAAAAGACAGTCTGCTTGCCGGCAGGTCTGTCGGAAGTGATTCTACCTCTCGGGGGCAATGGCAGGGAGATCTCGTCCCTTCGGCATCAGTTAGGGCTTCCTGAGGTTGAGTTAGCCATCCCCTGGCTGCGGGGCGTTGGGAGACTTTCAAAGGGATGGGATTAAGAAGGTAGGGAACTGGCATAAACTGTGTTTGGGGGATAGTCCTAGGCAACTTTTTCCAACAGGGCTTCTCAGCTAGGCACCCCAGAATACAGAAAACGTTTGAGTGAGAAGTTTCTCAGGTCTTCTAAAGATGGCACTTTGGTAGTACCTTTTTGGACGCACAGGAGAAAAGTCAATTTATTCTAGAGAATGAATGTCTCAGGACAATGGTTCTCAAAGAGAATCTGCCTCAGCATGACCTGGAAATTTCCTCAAAATTAAAATTCCTGCACCCCACCCCATACCTGCGGAATCTGGAATTCTGGGGGGGAAGTTTTGTGTTTAATCAAGTGCTCCAGGTGGTTGTGCTGTCAGCTACAGTTTCTGAACTACTAGTGGCCACAAGGCACCAGGGACTAATTCTCTTCCAGAGGAACCCAGGTTGAAAAAGGCTGATAAGGGCTTCAAATATCTGTATCCATACTTGGATCTATATCTATCTCAGTTTAAAATAAAAAATATCTATCACTTTCAACTGAGATCTTTTTTTTTTTTTAAACGTAGAGTGTTCCCAGATGAAAAAATGATTTGCCTCTTCCAGCTCACTTTGGAAGAGCACTCTATTATTTCCCCATTCATGAGGCTCATAACAAATGTGTTCATTGCAGCTGCTCCCCAGGCCGGCATCCATGCGCTGCCTAGTGCCTCCTCTGACCTACTGTCAGGTTCAGAAAGCACACAGCCCAGCCCCAGAACTCCCAGAGCAGGAAAGAGCCTGGGGCAGAACTCCCACCCCCACCAAAACAAACACAAAAGTGATATAATTAGTGTGCTGCTGGATTGGATCTGGAGTTGATGAGGAGCAACTTTAATATTTATCAATAAACAGTAAAGTGCTTAGCACACCTCCTAGGGAAGTAATTAACCATAAAAAGGATACTCCCGCACTGAGGAAATCTCCTCCAAAAAAAGAACTCAGTTAATTGTGAATTGCTTACACCGGGTGAGAGACAATCCGCGTCTACCTCTCTCACCTGACATAAGCAACTCTGAATTAACTGGGAGTTTCTTTTTATAAACACTGTGGAGAGCCTTTTTTTTTTTTTTTTTTCCTGGTGGCTAATTACTTCCTTGGGAGGTTCGCTTTAATAGTTCCCATAACAAGGCCATTATTGTCTTTAGCATAATCACTGCCTCATTTGCTTCTGTGCCTTGCTTTCCTGACGCTCTGCCTCTGCCCACCAGGAGGGACCCTGGGTTGCATGTGCCTACAGAGCAGTCCTCAGGCTTAGACCATCCACCACCGAGCACCTCTTGCCCCTCCTTCAGTTCCCCTATGTCAGGAACTTGGGCTCCTGAAAGGAGCCACAGGGCTGGTAGAGAGGGATGACGATGGTGCAGGGCGTTCGGGGGAGACTGAGTCAGTCCCCCTCCAATACGTGCAGCATTCCAACCATTTCCTATGTTTCCAACTGCTGACACCTGCAGTGGAGAAGGGAGCCAGGACAGCAGCTCCTTTCTGGAAGAGGAAGGGAGCTGATCTGTAAGCAACTTCTTTGCTAGGTGAAATCACCAGGGACCAGACCTTATCAGGAGAAGTAATGCAATTTTGACTGTCTCTCTTGGGGAAAAAAAAATGTATGGATATATGCTGTTATGGCTCAGTTCATTAAAAAAAAGAATTAAAGTGATTTCTATTTTGGTTCCATTTCAGGAAGCTAAATGAATGAATGGGAGCTCTGTAAATTATATCAGGCCTATAAACTTTTTTGATTGGTGTACTCCTATCATTGTATGTACATTTGCTTATTTACACATTATGTACAAGTATAACAGCAATAATAGATTATGGAAATTGCAAGTGTCTATTAAGACGATGAGGAAAAATAAAAATAGAGTATCTCGTACTTTCATCCATCACCCTGATGGATTGCTCCCCTTTCTGGACACTACCTGAGCCGACGCCCTGGGGCCATGAGGGCAGGAGTTGATATTCTCAGAGCACAGGGATTGACAGAGTGGGACTAGATGCATTTCTGTTAAGTCAAATAGTTGGATGTGTGGATCCTCTTACACCCTGAAACTACTTCTGCTCTGAGGGAATTCTGACCATTTAGTCATTTTGGCGGGAGTAGGTCACCCACCTGTCCTGAATGTTAAGGCAGCATTGCTCCATATTCTTAGGAAATCACACAGCCCGTGTGCTACCGCAACCCCTTTTAGCCCCAGGATCTTAGCACTCCATCAGGGGATAACACAGGAAAATCCAGTCCAGAGGTTCAGAACAGGGATTGGCCAATTTCCCATAATGGGTCTGAGAGTAAATATTTTAGGCTTTACCAGCCATGTGGTCTGTGTTCAACTCCTCAATGATGTCTTTGAGGGTGAAGCATACATTGACAGGCATTGTTATGGTCAAATAAAATTATATGTACACAGTAAAATCTGAATTCCACTTTGCACATATCTTGAAATATTGTTCCTCTTTAGATCCCTTCCCCCAAACTTTAGAAATGTAAAAACCATTTTGCTGCTCATATAAAACCAGGCAGTGGACTGGATGTGAGCAGCAGCAGGCTGTCGTTCGCCAGCCACTGGTCGGAACGTGGACTTTGGAGTCAGATCCGGGTTTGGGTCCCAATTTTACTATTGGTGGTTGACCTCTCTTAAAACAGTTGCTTAACTGTGGTCTAAGCCTCCGTTTCCTCATTTACAAAGGAACGTCTGAAAGTGTCGTAAGGATGAAGGGATTGCCTGAGATGTCTGAGTATAGCGTGAAACACATACTGTGACCATCACCATCGATTCATTTGTAACTCCCAGCCCCAAAGGCTCAGGCAGGAATGTGCACCCAAGGGCCAAGCCAGGGCCCAGCCACCTTTCTGGGGCGGTGCGTACTTGAGAATCCAAAGCCAGCTTCAAACCCCAGTAGTCCCAGCCCTTGTCTCCAGAAACCCCCCACTGGCCCAAAGATGCCCGTCCTCTGCGGCATTTACTTCAAAAGAAATGTTACAACAGCATTTGACAATAGTATGGGGGAGGTCTTTCAGGAAAATGACTCATGACGGAAGTATACACAATGCTTTGCACTTGAGGGGCTGGGAATGAGAAGACGCTTGCTCACCTCCCTCATTATCCTTGTTATCAGCACAGGAGGTTTCCATGGCAACGTTGCATCCGGGCCCTCTCCAGCCGGTCTGGCAGACACACTGCCAGCTGTTCTGACCCAGTGTGCATCTCCCGTTGCCGTTGCACAAATCGGGGCAGCCATCTGGTTGGAGAAATGCAGAGGATGAGAAGGAGGGGCGCGAGGCCGCGCTGGGGCAGCAGGGGAGCCATGCAAAGGGGGAGCAAGGCCGCAGGGCAGCCACTGGGCCAGCCTCAGAGTGGGGCCCGTGCCTGCCTTCGAAAGAGTAGGGGAAGCAGGCAATACATGCAAGGCACAGTGGGGTCCCAGATGCAGGGGATCCCCAATGACACTGACCTGTGTGAAGGGGTCTGAGGCAACCTTCCCAAAGTGGGGAATATTCCAGAAAACTAAACCAGCTCTGAGATTACAAGCCTAGGTAGGCTGTAATTTCCAGCTAGTAGCTCAAGATTGAGGCTACCTCAAAAACACAAAAAACAAAAAACAAAACCCTTTTCTTTCTTTCTTTCTTTCTTTCTTTCTTAGAAATACTTTCTGCAGAAGACAGGAAATTCCCTATCAACCCAGGATGGAGGCAAAGTGCCTTCCATCTTTCAGAATTTTAAGGATATATTTTTATGTGATTATCACAAGCTTCTTAGGATGAAGAACAGGCTGGTTCTCCTGGGCTATTCTCGTATTTTTGTAATATTTAGTTTTAAGGGGCACTTGAAAATGTTGACTGTTTATCATTCAACCTATTTATGGCATAATTTAAAAATACTGCTGAGTCTGAAGGCCGTGGGAGGAGTAGGTACTTAGTGCCTTGAACCGGGCAAAGAGAAAAATGTGTATGTATATGAGGAATGAGGTGGCATTCGAGTAATTCTTATTTTGTAGTAAACTCTTCTTTCTTTCCTCTTTTTTGGGGGTGGGGAAAAGTATGAAATCAGCAGCCTGCCTAATTCCCTAATTGCTCCAGCACCTAAAACAACTGTGGCTACCACCCTTCTGACCTGAGTGGGGGGCCTGGGAACGTGGGTGTGGGAAGATGAGAAAGGGTGGCAGGGGGCGGGCCGCTAAAGCAGGGTGGGACAGTCTCCCCAGCAGAGCCCCTGCCACCCTCTAGAAGATGCAGAGAGCAGCACAGAATTGGTAGGATGTTGCCACCCTCACAAAATCTACTTGCTGGCAAGAATTCCTGGATATGTTTTCATTTTTCCTTTAACAGCTTTATTGAGTCATAATTTACATACCATAAAATTCACCTGTGTTAAGTGCACAATGCAATGACTTGTAGCAAATTTACAGAGTTGTGCAATCTAGGTGTGTTTTCTTTACTTCATTTAAATAGACCCCAAATGACCATTAATGTCATTGTCCTCAGAAAGTAACTTCCCTGAATATCTACCTTTTATTGTGTCTCCCCCTCTGTCACCATGTCTATCTCCAGCTCTGTGTATTTTTTTTTTTTGAAAGATTTTATTTATTTATTTGACAGACAGAGATCACAAGTAGGCAGAGAGGCAGGCAGAGAGAGAAAGGGAAGCAGGCTCCCCGCTGAGCTGAGAGCCCGATATGAGGCTCCATCCCAGGACCCTGGGATCCTGACCTGAGCTGAAGGCAGAGGCTTTAACCCACGGAGCCATCCAGGCGCCCCACTCTGTGTATTTTTTTTTTAAACCACGCGAAATGCAAGGTAGACTGGGTTGTGGTGGGGGGATGAAGAGCTTTGCAGTGAGGGAGGTAATTGATTTGAAACCATTCTGGCCCAAATCTTCTGAATCAAAAGCATGCATCCCCCCTTACTTCTCCCTCCTGTGTTCCAGAGGCCTGCGCCTGCCATCTTTCCTCTCTTCTCTTGAGTAACCCTTATGAGAACGCCAATAAACCCAATTTGTGCCTGTGGCAGTGGTGGGAATTTTAAGGCCTCCTCCTGGGAAGGAAGGTCTGGAGGGTCTGAAAGTGAGTTGAAATGTACCTACTTTATTTATGGTATCTTACTTTTGAATGCTCGTTCCCTCCCATCCTTTACAGAATGTGGTATGGGGTTAGGCCCTGAGAGAAGAGGGTGAGTGAAAGAGGAGAAGTTCTCTGTGGGAAGATCTCTGTAAGGAAGCTGAGCTGTCTTGAGAGGAGAAAGCAGGAAACTGTTGCCAGAGAACCTGTTTTCTTTGGCTGCAGTAGCCCAGCACTGAATCCAGGATGCAAACGAAGCCTAAGTGCTTGCATTCCTCCACAAAGACATGCTGGTATTCACGCCTATCCTTACAGAGCCCAGAGGCCCAGATTCACATTTCCATTCCTTTCCTTACCAAGCTGGTGGCACCACCCCCCCCCCCCACCGCCCCAGCGGGGGCCCTGACTGCAGAACCAGTGACATCCCTCCTGTTCAGACTGTGAGAGTGTTCAGGGAGTAGAAGCCATCCCCAGTATCAGAGAAATACCATAAAACATTTCTACAGGAGCAAAATGAGACTCAGTAGGAAAAGCCCAAGGGACATTTCAGAGGTTCTCAAGGAAAAGAGTCTATCTCCAACCTCCAGCCACCTCCAGCTTTACAATTTTTACCAGAAGAGTTTTGGTTGAATGGGTCACACGGAACATACTCTATGACAGCCCCAGCAACATTCGCTCAGCATGCCGTCTATTATATGTGCTTTGTTATTCAGCCATTTTGAGGTCTCATGTTTGACTAAAATCACGCCCAAAGTCTCAACAGAAGCCTCATTGTGTAGGAAACCCACGTCTACTACATAAAATTTAAATTTGCAAAGAACGCTAGCACGTCAGTCAGAGATATGCACTCAAAATATCTGTGCTCTTAGACTGAAATGAAGCTGTTCCTCCCCCCTGCTCTTTCTCTCTTGATTTTTTTCTCCCCCCCCAACCAACTGAAGTGAGATAAACAGACCACAGTAGCAGGTTTTCTCCACATCATATGAGGAAGATGAAAACACGAACAGTGGGAAGCTGGCAAATCTCTGAGAAGTTTCGTGGTAGCTGGGAATTAATGGACAGGACTTTGCTTTTAGCTTGAAGAGGAAGAAAGTAGCCTTGGCAGGTGCATGGTGTTGCTAGGCAACCCCAAGCTGCCCCCAGCACAGGTTTGTTCGGCTGGTGGCCTTCTGAGGAGGTGATCTGTTGTGTTTGTAAAGTGCAAAGCCAGCTTCTGCTTAAGGAAAAGCAGAATGTAGGAAGTAATTAGTCTGGAGGGGAAATGGGCGTCAGGCGGCAACTTTCTCTGGAGAGGATCCTATAACTTAAGTTGGATTGGACTGATGGACTCCTACCTGGGGATCCAAGAAGTCTCCTCTATGGAGTCTTCTGGATTTCAGGCTAGCACTGCTGATTTCCTTGAGTGTCCATCTCTGAGATCACTGATACAGAAAGTGATAAGAAACAGTTTCTGATTTTTTGCACAGCTAGACCGCTGGTTATCTGTGGAGACGTCAGGTTCTGCCGTGACTCTAGACTAGGGATTCTCAACTGAGGCTAGTTATTTCCTTTTTCCTCTTCTAGAGGACATTGTCAAGTCTGGAGACATTTTTGAGGATAACAACTTGGGGACAATGGTACTGACATCATTTGCATAGAGGTCAGGGGTACTGCTCAACCTCCCACAGTCGACTGGACAGTCCCCACACCAATGATATGGCCCCAAATGCCAACAGTGCCAAGACTGAGAAATCCTGCTCTAGACCCCAAACTCCATGGAACCCTAGAGTTCCTTGTTTGTTGTTGGATCGCAGACCCTGACCTTGTGTCATGCACATTGTAGACACTTGAATAAATGTTTGGTCAGGTTGTGCTAGATCATTTCAGCCTGCCTTATCTATAAACGCTCCTGAGAGGCATGAGAAGACAGTGGGGCCTCCTTCTTAAAGATCAAAAGAGAACCTTCAAGGGCATCAGCAATGTTTTGGGCTGGTTCTATCAGACTTCCAATGCCTTTGACAGGATGGAAATGGTATAATTTCTAAGACTTCCACACTCAGAATTTCAATCACTTAAAAAAAAATCCATCAACACGGTTACTAGGTAGGCAGGCTTTTTGTCTTGGCAAAAATTAGACCTGAAGGAGAAATTTGGGATTGAAAAAATCCAACCCAAACACACCCTTATATTCCGATGACTCCTGAGTCTTCGTCTCCAGACCTCTGATGCCTAGACCTGGACTCCAACTTGCATCTCAATGTCTCCAACTGTTTGCTAACAAGCATCTTAGACTCAAGAGAATTTAGCCTCTTTACCCCCTCTCCCCCCAAACTCTGATCCCTTGATCAAGGAATGGCACCTTGATGTACTTTAGTGCCCAAGACGAAAACTCTGGAGTCATTTTTAACACCCTTCCCTGCCCTCCACCACCTACCTCTCTCATCTCTTATATTTAGTCAACAAAAAATTCCTGCCTGATTTTTCTCTTAATGATAAGATGTCCTACCTGTCCTTCCTCCTAAATATCTCTGGAATCTGTCCTCTGCTCCCACCCCCAGTGCCACTGCATTAACTCAAGCCTCCTCATCTTTTCCCTGGACTCTTGTGAAAGCCTCCTAACTGGCCTCCCTGCCTCCAGTCTTATAGCATCATCCATTTCTCTCTGTTCAAGACATTGCTCAAAACACTGCCACAGCTTTCCATTGGCCCCAGGGGAGACCCTGAAGTCCTTAATCTGGCTTACAGACCTTACATGAACTGGTTCTCATGTTAGCCCATCTCAGTACCACTTCAGGGTTTGGCCAGATCAAAGCTGTTCAGTCTTTCCTTTTCTCTTTCCTCATCTGCCTAACTTCAACACATTCTTTAGACCCCCACTCAGAAGTCATCTCCAGGAAGCCTTTCCAAAACTCCCAGATCCAGGCTAGTTACACCTGTCATGGTGCCTTTCTTCTATCCTATTCTACCCTACACTGCCCTATTCTGCCCTACCCTATCCTGCCCTACCTTATTCTACCTTGCCCTATTCTGCCCTACCCTATCCTACCTTACCCTTGCGTGCCCTATTCTATCTTAGCCTCACCTATCCTATCCTATCCTACCCTACCCTGGCCGGTATACCCCACCCTATCCTAGCCTACCTTGTCCACTACAGTGTATCACAACTGTCTAACATCTTGCTAGTCCATGTAGCAGCCATTCCTTAAGACATTTTACTGTCACCTGCTGGAAAATTATTGTAATAAATGTGCACATAATCAACTATAATTTGAACGGTGTCCCTAGAATTGTGCAGTGTACAACTGAACAGCTGCCCTGGGCACTCCTGTTATGAAGTAAATCCATCAGGGCAGGTGCCATGTCTATCTTGTTTACTCTCAGATTGCTAATACTCAATAAATAGGGAAATGAACAGATGACTTCTGGCTGAACTCAGAATCTCCAACATCTTTGGTAGAGGGGAAATGTGATCACCTTCAAGACTTTCCATACATTGAATTCCAAACAGTAAAAAAAAAGCCAAAAACCAAACAACAACAACAATAATCCCTCCGATGATGCAGTTACCAGGTAGGCAGGCTTTTTGCCTTAACAAAAATTAGGCATAGGGAAAATAATGTCTAAAGCACAGTAAAAAGGGGAGCATAAATGCGCTTGAAGAAAGCTATAATTACCATAAAAGGCTTTTCTAAAAACGCGTCAAGGAATGTTCTGCCACGTGCAGCAATTTAGAGGTAGAAATAAGTGGCTAATCGTGTATAAGGGGTGGAAGGGGTGCCTGGTGTATAAGGGGTATGGAAAGAGAAGTAGGATCTTAATATTCAACATCGAGCACACTTTCAAAAAGCACAGAGGACAATGCCCCACCCAGAGAGAAATGCAAGTGAAAACACAAAACAGGCTGCATATAAATGCAGACAGATGACAAAGAAAGCTGGAGAAAGGAGACATCCCTGCTTGGCCAGAGACTGCTAGGAGAGCTGCTGCATCCTGGACTAAACGCTGGTGGAAAGTCTTCTGTCAAGGAAAAACCTTACCCTGTTTTGGGGTCAGATACTTCTGGGATTAAAACCTAGATTTGACCCTTGTTGTCTGTATGACCTTGAGCTGGTAGTGTCACCTCGTCCTCCTGTCTGTACAATTACATATCCTACAAATTAATCTTATTTGCTGTCTTTCCCAATAGAACCTAAGCTGCAGGAAGACTGGGATTTTTGACTCATTGTTCATTGAAGTATCTTCAGTGTCTAGAAAAACAGTTGGCATATAACAGACACTCAGTAAATGTTTGTTGAATGAACAACTTAACAGAGATAATGATATTTTATACAGGAGCCAGAGGGGTTAAATGAAATGATAAAAGTAAAGATTTGAGCATAGAACTTGGTATGTTGTAAATGTTCAATAGGTAGTAGCTCTTGTAGCTTGCGTACAATTACAAACATTGTTATTAGTGGTAGGCTTTGCCCTGGGGCAGTCTTAGGTGCAGGCTGTTTCTCTATGTCTCACCTCCAGATCAGGGAAAAAACCCATAAGCCTAACCTCTTTCAAGTTAAAAACAAAAATAAAAACAAAAACAAAACTCTGGTATCTTCAGCATATGCCTGCATCACATCCTAGGAAATCCTTACGCCCCCTATGACCACCATCCAAGAGGCTGGCAATGCCCAGTTGGTCTGCGTAAGTGAGGAGAAACCCACGGAAGCTAAGGGCAATTCTGAGGGCCAGGAGGGTTGAAGGTAGAATAAATGATGGCTCCTTCTCTTGGGCAGAATTGTACTTTTGCATGTTAACTTAATTAGCGAAACTCTCTCCCACAACTCTTTTAACTATCACTGTTTTCTGAGTGAGAGCTGTGCATGGTTGGAATTGAGAAGCAGATATACACTGGAAATATGAAATAGAGTTCTTCCATTGCATTCCAGAACTCTTCAGAATTGAAGACAGCTGAGGTGCTGGGGACGGGGGATCACTAGGGGTTCAGTGGCCATTTATACTAAACAGCAGTGGCAGACACTCAGAAAATTAATTTGGTGCTTCAAGACACTCTGGGGAAAGCTCCAACTAATTTTAGAAGACCGTCTGCCAAAGCAGCATTTTGGTCCCTAGAAAACGGAAGGGCTTGTCTCTCTTGCTCACCTGGGCGAGGAGAAGGGAGCTGTGTAGGGACTCTGTGTCTAGGTACAAATTGGCATGGAAACTCAGCCACGAACCTGTGCTTGAATGGCTGCCCCTGCTTTGTTAGAGAAGACATGGGAAGTCCAGAGGCAGATGTTTTTCTCGGTTTCAACAGCCTCTGTATATCTAAAAGGGTTTGCATAGGGGAGCGGATGGAGGATGCTGGGTAGGGATGCCTGGGAAGGCCAGTGATCCTTTCCATGGTCCGCTGCTTGCCTTTTGCTCCTAAGGCAGAAATCACAGCAACAGAAGCAGCAGAGCCTCCATGAGGTGAAATAAATTTGGATCCAGCTGTCTATGCTACATGTTTCCTGGATGCACCTGGATTCTCACTGATCAGCATCATCTCTGTCTGCCCAGGAAAAGGAAGGCAATAGGCTTAACCTTGGCCTCAGAGAAAATGGTGAACTTAAAAAAAAACAAAAAAGAGAGACATATCTTGTTTTTTTACGGTTTCGATGCTCTAAGTTCTTATTAACACATTTGTTTTTTTCAAAACAGTAGAAGATCATGGGGGTGGGGGGAAGAAAACAGAGTTTAGGTGACAGTAACTGGAGATAGCTCTTCTTGGGAGGCGGAAGCTCATGTCAATTACTTAGTGAATTCCAGACTGAATCATTATTACCCAGTAGAACCAGGGTCTCACACAAGCCTGTGCTTCCCTGGGGGGAGCCTGCGTCCTTCCTTGGAACTTCCCCTTTCTTTATTACACTTCTCTACCAAGGAAGGATGTAGGGCGCCAGTGCTGGGAAAATCTCACCATGTTCCTAAGGCAAACACCAACTGGTACCACATTGAAACCTGCTAAAAATCCCCTGGCGGGGGCGGGGGGCGGCAGGCTTTCTCCCTTGACTTAGATAGGAACAGTGCATCTTAAAGTGTGGTCCTGGGGCAAGAATGTCATCTGGGAACTTGTTAAAAATGCACATGCTGAGGTTCCATTTCAGATGTATGGATCAGAACCTTTGGGGCGGGGCTGGGTCCTGGAAATCTGCATTTTGACCAGCTGTCTGGGGAATTCAGATGTCTGCTCTGTGTGAAAACCACTACTTTTGGATTAAGTCTTGAACCCCTTTTAGGGCCTTGAATGCATTATTTGCATTATCTGGCCCTGCCCATTTCTCCCTCTCAACTCATGTCACTCAAGGCTCTGCTCGCTCAGGTTTAGCTGACCTGCCTCGTTGGGTTCTAGAATGGAGTCTGGATCTTCCTTTTGGGATTTTGCCCATCCCTGTCCCTAAACAACACTCTCCATGCTCTGGCTAAAGCCATTCACGCTGGGATTAGCCAGCACTTGCTCGGAAGGCTCTTTGACTTGCAGCCTGGGCTGCTCCCCAGGAGTGATGTCACAGTACCTCCCACTCCTCCTCCTGTAGTGCTCCTGCCTCCATTCTGACTCATCCTTTCTTTTTTTTTTTTTTTTTTTAAAGATTTTATTTATTTATTTGACACAGAGAGAGAGAGAGAGAGATCACAAGTAGGCAGAGAGGCAGGCAGAGAGAGAGGAGGAAGCAGGCTCCCTGCGGAGCAGAGAGCCCAATGCTGGGCTCGATCCCAGGACCCTGGGATCATGACCTGAGCCAAAGGCAGAGGCTTTAACCCACTGAGCCACCCAGGCACCCCTCATCCTTTTTTTCTGATTAGCGGGCCTCAACCCGGCTGCACCTCAGAACAGAATTGGCCGAGAGTTCTGATGTGAGGCTGCACCCCAATTAAATCAAAATCTCCAAGGAGGGGACTCAGGCATCAGTATTTTTATTTTTTGAGCTCCCCCAGGTGATTCCTGTGTGTGGCTGAGACTGGGAACCTGCAGTTTAAAGCCCGTCATCCTGGGAGCCTCGGAGCCTCCCCAGAGCAAAGACTCCGACTTGGAGGGGTATAGCTCTTTTCCCAGTGCTCACCCCAGCACCTAGTGTTGACGATATTTGTTGAGTGAACGCATACATAAACCGCCTGTGAGGTGTTTCTGCTGCTTCATTGTGCCCTCAATTTAGCAGCCAGGTAAAAAAAGTAAACCTTCCCTCAGGCCAGATCCCAAGCCCCTGGATGGATGGCACGTCCCAAGCAAAAGAAACAGCTGGTTGCAGTACAGGGTCCCAAACCAAGCTGACGACAGTGGCTGATGAGGAGTGCTGGGGTAGGTCTGTGCCTTTCAACTTGGAAGAAGCTGATACCTCCCGACTGAAAGAGACAGAACAGAGTACCCGGAGAGGTAGAAGAGAGCACGTTGGTAGATTAAGAGGGTGACAAGAGTCACACAAAGGCAGGGATGACAATAATAAGGAAGTCCAATGGTTTAATTTGGTTCTTGGAGGATAATCAAGTTGTTGTACCTCGTGTTGCTTATTCCCACAGCTGTCCAGCGAATAATGAATGTGGTACCTAGCCGGTATGGAAATAGGGACAAAGCGCGACTTTGATTTCTTATTTGTTATTTTTAACCATCCAATTTCTACACCCACTGAGCATCCTTATAGCCACAGGAGGGTCATAAAAATACAAATAACATCTAGGAGGCCTGTGGGCACGGACTCGTTACTTACTGCAGGGCTGACGGCTTTCTTTTAACTAGTGTAAAATCAGGCCGGTGATAAATCGCCATATATTTTGTTGTTGTTGCTGTTCGCAGCACAACTCTAGGA
The DNA here is from genome assembly GCF_963455335.1 of Martes martes. NCBI lineage: Eukaryota > Metazoa > Chordata > Mammalia > Carnivora > Mustelidae > Martes > Martes martes. Next base: position 108,659,014 of record NC_137892.1, read on the forward strand.
AATGTAAGGAAATCACTAAATGTTTGTTTCTAATAGATGTGAAAAGAGCTGGGCCAAGAACCTACCCCAGGACTATGGGTTTTAAATTCTGGATTTTAGGATGCTTTTAATACAAACACCTCTTGGCTATACGATCTTAGGCAAAAATGATTAACTCCTTATTCCTTACTTTCTTCATCTGTAAAACCAGGGCAATAAAAGTACCTATTCCAGAGGGGTTTAAAAGAGAAAAAAACCTATTGCATGCTTAGCATGATGTATAAATACATGTAAATACATCTAGTAATATATAAGATGTGTAAATAGTAAGTAAATGCACATAGTAAATGTTTCAGAACTGAAAGCTATTATTATTGTTTAAAATAACTTCAAATTGCTGGCAGAAGGGTCTATGCAGCTTAGGGGAGTCTTTGCTCTGTACTTGGCGATGAGGAGGGACTGTATATTATGGCTGAAAACGTGACTGTCAGTACAGCAAAGACCCCAGGAAGGTGCCCTCCAAAGACTGAAATGGAAATAAGGAAAATGAGGTAATTTCCTGAGAGTTCCATGAGTAACATCAGCACATAATGGATGTGACATGTTACCTAAAGAAGTCCTCCTAAATCATAAGAGGCATGTGAGGTGCCCATGTAAACCAGGCTCAGAAAAGTATGTGAGCAGAAAGGGCTGCTCTACCTGCGGTGTGGAGAGGGGGGTGTCGAGGGGGGGTGGGGCAGAGGACTGGCTTGATCGGGCTTGAGCTTCTAAAGCATTCCTTTGTGCTGGGAGAACAGACTGAGGATGGGGCAAGGACAGGGCCCGGGAGGCTGTCCAGGAGGAGGTCACATGGATGATCTTGGTAAGCCGTGGGGGCGGTTCGGGTGGTGTAGGCAGGTGCCCTGCTACTGGGACTCCCCGTGGTAGGGCCAGTTCTATATGTGTTTAAGCTTCCCTACACATCCCTCCAAAAGGAAAGACTTGTGGCACAGACGCAGAGCAAAGGATAAAACACACTGTCCATAAATAGCACTCTGGTTGACGCAAACTTCATTTGGGAATCGGCAAGTAACCAAGGTTGGAGAGGCTGGGTTTTGTGATGATTCTACCCTTCCCTCTATGCTACTTTTTCATATTAAAGGCAACATGGTAGAAGTGAAAGGGAAGGGTACATGGGTGGAGGGACGCAGAGAACCGCGGGGTCACCCAGGCTCTCTCCCCAGGTTGAGGGCTGACAATGTAACATGGAACAGCTCCAACAAAGGACCACGCTGACCTTCTTGATGTCGTGACCTGACACCAGAAGTCTGCATCAAGTCTGCCAGCATCATCCAGTTCTTCTAGGCAACAGAGCTTCTTTGGGTCGGCCCTAAACGCCCTCCCAGGTTATTACTCCTGGGCTTCAAAACCTTTTGCATTCTGTTTATCCCTATAGGTCAGCTTGACCCGTCTGAATTGTGGCACTCAAACACACTTAAAAAACTCTATCTATGCATCTATGAACCTTTCTGTCCATCCTCCATCTATCCATCCATCCATCAATTATCTATTTGTATATACATAAATATACACATATATTTATATTCATTAATCTGTCAAGATTTTCTTACCAACAAATCCCTCCAAATCCTCTGAAGACTTGTTCTCAAAACACTATGTATTAGATGACCTCATACACTAGCTGTATTTTATCTTGTTTTATGTTACTTTCTGCCTGTACAGAGACAATAAAAACATTTCAATCTTTCCTTTGTTTCTTCACCCTTTTTTCTTTCCTCTGGCTGAAATGGCGGCTCCCAGCAGCCCCGCCCTTGTTCATTAATCCAGCACCTTCTATCATTCACTCCTTCCCATCCTGTGACCCACGTAACCCCGAGTTATGAACTCATCCTGTTCTTTGAAACTCTATCTGCATGTATTGTTCTAGTCCTTTTCTTCACAGTGTTTAGTTGATCAAGGACTTGAGGGAAGTCACTGGTTGTTATGAGGTCTTTATAAATTTTGTGATAAGTCTCGATCAGGAGGAGTACGAAGAATAAGGAGATGTTTGTTTTCTGAAAGCATATAATAGAATAGGAGTCAGAATCCCAACAATCTGGCCTGTGCTATTCTCCAATTTCGCATAATGAATGTGCCCTTAGGAAGGCGAGAGCTTTCTCTTCGAAATCCTCTCATTTACACAGAAACAAAAATCCCTCCTTTCAAATATATTTTAAACATGCAAAACAGCAGTATGTTTCTGTTAAGTCACATTTTAGCTAAATGGATAATTGAATGGTGAATGGGCGCTGCTACTCAGCTGCTAACCTGCAGAGTTTACACACACACACACACACACACACACACACACACTCCCAAATTGCAGCAGAGCAATCCCCAGGAGGCAGAAAGCATGACTGATTTTTCCAATAAAGCTGAAAAATCGATAATCCTTGTAGACGGAACGCTCGCATCTCTAACCACCTCAGAGTTTCATCTCCCTCTGCTGTCCCTCCCAAACAAGCTTCCGTCTTCACCCTGGTACCTGTCACCAATTCCGTACTGCCAGAATTTACCCTGAGTTCTATTCCAGCTCTACTGAACGCACCTCTTAGAGAGGCCCTGCAGTGCATCTTGATTTAGAGATGCTTGGGTTTTATGTGACTCTGGGAAATGTTTAGCTTTTCCGGAGCTCCAGTATGTTCTGATGTATGGCCGTGCATGCCTGCGTGATTAATGGCACAGGCAAGGACTTGAAGCCTTCAGAGGTCACCCTGTGTGTACTGAATAATACAACGTGATCCAGAAATACCCTTGGATGAGAATCCCGGCTCCTCACAAATTCAATGGCGTCGCTTGCTTTCATTGACATTGCCTGAGCCTTGGCACCTCTCACTGACCGCGCTTCTGAGGAAAGTTACCACCCCCAGACAGACATTTCTGAGGAAAGTCACCTCCCCCAGACAGACATTTCTGAGATATAAAAGCAGAACCATTTGGGTTTGTTGGCTATTTCTCTCTCCAGTGTCAGAGATACCAGGATGAGGAGGAGGGCTGGGAGCACGAGCAGGCCGATCTGCCAGACTCTGACAGGACTTCCGGGTTCAGGGGATCCAGGCACGGGCGTGAAGCAGATGAAGCTTCCATGCAAAATATGCTACGGTGTGCGAGGCTGTGGCTGAGAATTTAAATGCACCAAAGTCAAGAGATTCGAAATGATGGTTCCCACAGCAACTATAACTCAGTTCTCTGGTGAATATAAAATTAACTTTATTGCAAAACATGCTGTTCAATTTACGCCTTAATATAGTCATGGCAGAGTTACAGTTGCTGTGAGAACGCTAACTCTGAATTGTTTTGAATAATTAATTTAATGAAAAGTTGGTGGAAATGTGAACTCTGATAGAAAGTCAACTTAAATTTAGGGAAGTTGGCCAATTATGCCTATGCTGAGGCGTGATGATTCATTTTGGGAATCTGAAAGAACTTGGTACACTCTTTGGCCTGGGGGGTGCTAGTAAAGCAGAGAACCCCAAAGTATGACCAATGGGGGACAGCCCCCCCATCACCAAAGAAACATTCATGCAGGTGGTAGTGCCTTTACCAGTAAAGGAGGGTGCCCCCTGGGTGCCCATACACTCTGATTTCATTGCTGGCCTCCAGAGGAAGGCTCTTGCCACAACTAGCCGGGATCAAAGCAGGCGATCAAAACAGTCTATGGTAACACCTGGTTTCTGTCAAATAAACCGAGGGTTAGAGCTCACCTCCCCCTGTCACTGACAGTTCAGACTTACCCCAAGGGCTTTACCTCTCTGAGCCAGTGTTCTCACCTGTACGATGATAAGGACAATTTCTACCTCACAAAACTGATGTGAGGATCAGGATGTGAGAAGGTGTATTAAGAACCGAGCACAGGGGCTGGCAAGTTTTATGGCTGGTATTCAGTAACTGCTAGCTGCTCTCATCTGAAGAGGGAGTTCAGTAGATGAGTAAATTCAAAACACACGTAAAACCAGCTCTTTGGCCTATTATTGCCGTCTAAACGGATTTGGTACAGACCGAGAGCAGCCGGCAAGGGGTGGGGGTGGTGGTGGCGTGAGAAAGACAGAGACATGACTTGGCAGAAAGTTTCCTAAGCAGGAGTTTGTCTTCAGTAAAGATACTCGAGGCCACTTTTACTGAAGTTCTGGAAACAAATCAATCTATCATCTCTTCTACCAGATGAATCTCTCTCCCCTGGCCCATTATCTCCTTCCTCAGGAACCATTTGAGATCTTTTCCTCCGAATTCCTCTCCTCATCATGAAATTTTAATACCACAGATACACTCCAGATCTGCTTATTTGTTGCATAGGTATCTGTGCTTTATGCATAAAAAGGGTAAGTTTTTTCGACTTGCTCAAAGAACCCCTTGTCATTCTGTTTGTGGGGATACTGTCCTCATTTCGGAGGTGTGCACTGGACTATAGGCCAACATGTCCTTTGTTCAAATCCTCATGCTCCAAAACTCCAGAAAACCTCTTCATTTATTTAGTTATTCCTTTCGCTATTTCTTCCTCAAATCTAGCTCCTGACTTTTCACAAATGGGCTCTTTTGGCAGCTCAGAAACACAGTACTTTTGAAGTTAACTCACGGTGGCTTCTCACTATATCCGTCCCCACTGTTCTCCTCAGATATAATGTGGCTTCTCTTTCTCTTAACTTTTTTCGGGAGGGCCATGCCCAGGGAATCTCAAGCCAGCCAGCACTTACTGAGCACCTGATGTATTCCCGTTCCAAGGCAGAGGATCATTTAGGCTCCTTCTGGATACCATGTTTTGCTGCTGAATGCCAGGCTTGACCAAACCAGAGGGGTTGTCCCTGCCAGAGAGCATCTTTCTTGAGAGGCACTGTCAAGATTTTAACAGAAAGGGGCAAAGCCATAGCCTGGGAGGAAACACAAATTAAAAGGAAACCCCCGAGCAAAGTGCATTTCTAGCTTCAGAATCCACTCCCAGCTCGGCTCTAACTACTTTCTTTATGTATTAGCCTCATGTTGTTTTCAGGACCTCTATCTCCTTCCCCTCCAAGTCTCGGCTTGCAGCTTTTTACCTCACTGTGATCAGCATCAGTCAGATTTTAATGTCTCCTGAAAGACATGATCTTACAGCACTGCAATCTTTTTGCTTTTACTGCTCAGAAAATATTGCGAAGTGGTACTACTTAGCGTAACCCCATCTCACTGGTGCTGGAAGCAGAAGGGCACATGTCAAAGTGGAGCTGTCCTAGCATGTGGAGGTTGGTCAGATGCAACTTTAAAGGGACTTCTTGGTTTGGCCAGGTACTTAGCTAAACCTGGAACTTCACCGTGGCTTCAGTAACCTGTGCGTGGCTGAGTGCTGAAACTCCAGGGGCTGATGTCCCTGCTGACCAGTGAGTCTGTTGGCTTGAGCATCCCTGACTTGCACTGTTGGCCTATAGGAGCCAATTAAACCCAAAGGCTGGTTCAGCCAGGTGAGCCTGAATGTGCTGGCAGACCCACCATGAGGGTCTCCGGCATGGGCATTCTGTCCACCGTACAACAGGCTTTACTGGATTTGGCAGCACTGAGAATGCCTGTGGCTTCCCTATTTTGAACTTCCAGAATGTCACCCTGAGGCTATGGTGATAAAGATGTCCCCCACATGGTGCACCTTCGAATGGATGTTTGTGTATGTATGTGAAAAATACAAATTATGATTTGTCTGTGTGATATTTTGAGAGGCATCATGAATGAAGGTGAAGAGAAGCCTTGGCTCACTTTTGGAAGCTTCCATTCTGAACAAATGAATAGCATGAGTTGATTTCTCCCAAGGCAGCACAAAAGCTACCTTTTTATATATTCGGGTATAAAGAAATACATACCTGAGGATATAAAGAGATGGCTTTTTTAAGCTACGTACTTGAAAAAATTTTCAGTATTGATTTTGATTTGTTGAGACGAGCTAAGACAGAATGGCTGATTCTAGATGCTTAATCAACTGTACTTCTGACTAGATCAAGAAGGGATTTCCAGGGCTCTTCTGTGGAATCCTTAAAGTTCCCATTCTCAGAAAAGGCAGTTTCATTGGACTCGGCTCTAAAGAAGAGTAGCCTGATTTGTGGGATCAGAGGGGAAGCTGGTGGGTATGGCAGCCTTTGCTGTCCCAAGTGTCACTAAGTCTAGTCCTCTCTTCCACACATGCATTTAGGACGGCCAGGTGTCGCTCTAGTTTTGCATCTGCCTCTGAAGGATGTCCATGGCATGCTCGCATGCAGAGAATGTGAATGGCTGTGGTAGAATATCATGCTGGGAACTGTTCCCAGGAATCAGCTGTCTGATCTGAGACAATTTGGAAGGAAGAGCAAGGCAATCTAGAAAATGGGGGATACTTGTCCTGGTAAAAAGACCAACGGTTTTACACTGCCGTACTGGAGTCTTCTCTCTGGGTCATGCCTGCAAAGCCCAAGGAACTCCCCTGAGTAGAGCAGGACAGAGAGCATATATGCCCATAAAGCAGAGGAGAAGGGGGGAGGACAGAGGGATGGTGCAGCAAAACCCTTGAACCCAGTCTAGAGGGGAAATGACTGTGGTAGAGCTCTCATCACTGCTGGCCAATGGGAATTTCTTGAGTATTCTACCCAAGGCAACTCAGAGAAGATCTTCATTCCTGGCCTTCCACTGCACTGCTCTGGCCCTTGTCCTGGCTTTCCATGGCCACTCCTGTTAATCCACTGTGGCCAAGGAGAGGGCGCCTATCCCAGCTCTGTAAGGGAAAGGCTTCTTCATAGCTGTAATTCTATCTGTTTGAGGAAGAGAAGGGAGATGGGGCCCCAAGGGGCATGGATTAATTGGACACTGTTAGTAAATGCAGATATCCAGAATCCTGCAGATACCTAGTTGGCCTTTCTAGGTCTTGAGCAATTGCAAAGTAGAATTTCAGAGCATGGCATCACACCAATGACCAATGCAGAGACGTGTTGTAATGGGTGCAGATGAACCGTGCTGGGCTGCCGAGAAGTTAGATGGGCACACACACATGCATGCACACACAGACGTGTACACACTCACACGCACGACAGGAATTAGTCACTGGCTCAGTTTGCTTGTATATATTGTTGAGATCTGGGGCTTAGCTGTCAGCTGGAGCAGACGGAAGGAAGATAAGCCAAAAAGGGCAGCAGAGGAGGCAGGAATGGGAAACCCTGCCTGTGCTTCTTGAATGCGGTAATTTGCCAATTGTGTAGACCATGGATTTAGACCAAGGAGTCAACCTAGCTGCCTGTTTAAAATATTTAATGCTGCTCCCTGTGTGTCTTGGGGCAATAGCTACCTGCTTGCCTCACAGGCCTGTTGTGAGGTTGACGGAGGCAACACAAAGTCTTTTGAGCTCCTTGGAGAAAATTCAACTTGTAAGTGCAAAGTATCACCATCACACCCTGGCAATGAGAATCCTACCAGCAGAAACCAGTCACTAGGAGAGTTGGGCATTAAAAAAAAAAAAAAAAAAAAAAAAGAAGCCAAAGCTGTCCCAGTCTCAATCCAGGCAAATGATGATGTTCCCTAACTCGATACTAATCTTGCACTGGAGCTTGGTGTCAGTGGCCACAGATGGGTGATCCATTTGGCCTCCAGTCCTATTTGAACGGCTTGTAGACCATTTCTACACATTTTGAATTGCTTGCCAACATTTGAAAACTGGGAGAGTATGCATAACAATCCTGATACCCGGCTTTGTACTGAAAAATCGGAAATTTTGGTCAAGCTAGTTTTGCATTTCTCTATGGCAACGTTCAGTGGGACGCAGGCCCTGTCTGCCCTCCATAGAAGGGGCATACACTCTCCAGTGTATTACCACTCCCTACTGTCTTCTACTCTTTCCAGTGCACTCATGGACATTGCTCCTGCCTCATCCACATAGGGGTGTTTGAGTCTACAACTCTTTCTACAGGTTCTTCCCTCCCTTCCCTTCCCACAGTCAATGAAGATATTGAATTCATAGCGCTCTCATTATCCAAATCTAGGCCAACTCCCCTAACAGAGGAAGGGCCTGCCCAACCACCTCCTGCCAGGCGGAGACAAAAAGAGAACTTGGTTTATCCCATTCCCTCCCTTGCCAGCAATTCCATCTTAAACCTCAAGGTTTTCTTACTTAGAGATGTCCAAGCAATAATCCAACTAAATTAGATTATAAGCATCGGAAGGTTTTTGCAATAAATAAAAATATAGATATAGCTAAGAGAAGATGAGATTTAATTAATGAATGTTATTTAACAGAACAAGTTGTGCCATATACAGAGGATTAAAAGATAAAAAAGGATAGGAGGGAAAATCAAATTTTAATGAGTTGCCATCTTCATTTGACTTAACTAAATTTCTTCTGCTGTTGAAAATATTAACACTTATGAGGGAGTCATTTGTGTGTATCCACACAGTTTGATACCTGACTGCTTTTTTTATGTAATTATATTGTGTTACAAATGAATTTAAACTACCATTGGAAGTTTAAGGCTTCCATCCTTCTGTTGATCTTCTTGGGAAGCTGTTAGCAAGAAACAATGTCGAAAAAGAAACTGAAAATGATTAGCAGAAATACCGGGAAGGGTGTGTTTGTTAGAGAACAGCGAAGTCTCACGTGGGCAAGAAGACAGCCGAGGTCTTCAGTTCCTCAGACTGTCACCAGCCCCTGTGTCAACCACTTCTCTTTTACTCCTGCTACCCCAGGGGAGGCTTATGCTGCACTCAGCACACATTAGGTGCTCAATAAATGTTTCATGAATGAATGAATGGACGGATGGATGAATGAATGAACATAGTTGTCAGTGCTCAGCTGGAACCACATGGAGGAGGTGTGGACCTCACACATGCCATGGGATGATACCCATGTAACTTTCTTCTTTATGTTTGTAATGCCCATGTCCCTCCAACTGGCAGGCAGATCCTCACGGGGCCATTTCCAGATCTCTCTCTGCATTGTTCTTGCTCCCTGTTTTCTCTCTTCTTGCAGGCATGGCATCCAGGTGCCTCAGTGGCCTTCTCCTGCAGGAGTGGAGCAGGCACTGGGCCCAGATCCCTGGGCTACCATACGATCAGCATTCTGGCCTCTCTTTGGGGAGTTCTGGGCCCTGGGCGTGGTTGTATGCCACCTCTGTATTGCTAACTATCCTCTCCACAAAGGTGCGCTTGGGTAACTCCGGCAAGGGCCTGAAGGTGTGGTGCTCGTGATTTTTAAGCTAACATTTATGGAGCATCAAGGACTGTGTTAAATGCTTCACTGATAAGTGAAGTGCTCCCAAAAGTAGGACATGGGTATTATTATTCCCAACTTACAGATGGGAAAGGTGGAGGCACTGCAGATACCTAACTCACCAAATATCACCCAACTTGCAGTTAATGGAGGCTGGATTTGAAACCAGGCCTGTTTGATTCCAAAGCCCATGCACTGAACCCCTCTGTTGCATACTTCTCCTCTCCAGCCCCACCCTACGAATGCACGGTGACTACATTAGGAAAGCACTGACAATGAGGAAGTTCCTCCAAGGAAAGAAGAGGTTACCTTCTACAAGCATAACGCGGGAGATGTTGGGAGTTTGGAGTGGGTGTTGATGTGTATTGTGTTTCAAACTGCTTATTTCTGGGTAGACTAGTTTCTGTGCTAGGCTTCTGTACGATATGGTAACATTTCCTCTATCAGACCCCCAGAGAACAGGTCTGTAAGTGAATGCACATGGATCTTTCTTGGTCCCATTAAATGGAAATAAAAAGTTAAATTAGTTCATATTCAAAGTGTGGTGAGAAGCAGATAGCAGCATGCTTAAGGGACCCAACTCAACTTGCCTGCATTCCCTGGATTAATAGGAAAAAGCTCGTTTCTCTTACCACCTCTAATACCTTCTTCAATCTCTCTCCCTATTCATGGGAATTGCTATCATCAGTGACATTTGGGCTTCCTGGGCTCCCATACACCTAATGTGGAGAAACAGTCCCATTGCCTGACTTGAGTTTTGTGTCATTAGAGAGAGCATGTTTCAGTGCAAGAGCGTGACCGGTGATAGACAGCTTGCTAACTTGTTGGAATAAAATCAGGTACAAATGTTTCCTCTGTGCCTGTGAGGTGCTTATTTTATAATCTCTGGGAGCCCCCACACCCTGGCATTGTTTCTAGACAACTAGACAGGGCTGTCTGGCAATCCCTCTTGAAGTTAAAGCATGATTTTAAAAATAAAGAAATGCAATTCACACTTATCAGAGCCCATCACGCTGCTTAGAGCTTTGGACAGATGACCCTTCTGAGCCAAGTTCTAACCAACTTCACTGCTAATTTGACCAGGTGCTGCTGCAGCTAAATTTGGAATCTGTGGGCCAGGAGTCTCAGCAATTTAAATCCCTCTGGACAGCAATTCTGTGGGACTTTTTATCTCTGGAATATCAGTTAACCCTTCCTTTCCCTGAAGTCTGGCAAGATATAGCTGGATGTCACCCATGATTAGAGTGAGCCGCCTCAAAGAGCTATGACAGAAATTGCTGCAAAACCGGCGTCTAAGGGATATGGAAACATTTGCCTCTCCACTCCTTTTGCGACACCATTAGCAAGAGATTGGGAGATCACAGGGGCTCCTTTACTTGTGGTCGAGCTGGCTGAAAATGGAAACAATCCTTAACCGAAATAAGAAGGAAGAAGGAGATCTTCTCAAAGGACTGGTTGTGTAGACGACAGGGGTCCTCACTGATCTGAGTTGGAATTTAGAGCCTGGGTGTCTTTGAAGAACATGTGAACATCCCCCACCACTCCTGAGTCTATGGAAGGTATCTGAGTTTGAGGGAAATTGAGGAAACCAAAAGTGAGGAAACCAAATTGCCTGTTCTATAGCCCGATCCTGGGATAAAACCTTGATGGATAAGAGAGGTGCTATAGGCAAAAAAAAAAAACAAAAACAAAAAGAAAAACAGCTTCTTTCTCAAAGGAGTGTGGAAGCAGCTGATAAAGATCCCCAGTGTGGGTAAGTGTGGTAGCCTCTCCTTCACTGTGGAAACACAGCAGGGCTTGGGTTAAGTGGACACTGAGGGTGCTGGTTGGCACACCTCTGGCAGTAGGAGGAATACTGTAGGGCTCCCCTGAAGTGAATTTTGTAAACAGCAGGCCTCCATGAGGAGACCAAGCTTGAAGAATCTGAATGGGCTGACCATGAGCATGTGAGACAGCCCTGAAAACTTCTAGGAATGTTCAGGATGCAAGTGGGGAGTGAGCTTTGTGGTTGGGATGAGCCATGAAATTAGAGAAGTAATGTCAATGACTCCTTATTTGTGAGACAGATGTTTAGGGCTTGGGGTGATGTGGGTTCTGTCAGTCTTGGAATAGAACCTATGAAGGGTAGAGTGTGTCCCCATTCTATTTTATGAATGTCTCGTGTAACCTACCCATCTTGTTTTGACAGTCATCTCAGTTCATTTGTAAAAGTATAAAAACCTCTGCTACATTAATCTCCTCACTTGACACTTATTGGCCAGGAGGAGTCAACCACATCTTGACTGATCTGGGAACAGAAAGAGAGGTATATCACCACGGACCATAGAATGAGGTCTTTTGTGGGGAATCCCATGGTGAAAGCTATGGGAAAAGATTGAGTAGGCTCCTTAAGGATCTTACTAATCAAAAGAACACTGGCTAGTAGCTTTTAATTACTTTGCAGCTGTTGCCTTCTATCACTGAGGACCAAAGAGGCCTCCCCCTTACTGATTACAATGAAAATATGTTTTTAAAAATAAATGCTTTATTTAAAACTAGGGATATTTTTTTAATTAGAGGGAAGATTAACTAAATGCATTTTATCTTGTAATTTAATCCATTCTAATTATCCTGAGAATGGTTATGATGAAATACTTAACTTTCTCCTAGTTGCTATTTCACGTGGTTTTTTTCTTTATTACCCACGAAGAGAAAAGCTCAGAGATGGTCAATGATATAGTGGCTTTCTGCAAGTCTGCTTATAACGATGCATTCAACACATGATGAAAAGGATGAGAAGAAAATCAATAAACCCTGACTATGGTGGGTTTTCAAAATGATGGTACCCTGTTTTCCAAAGGCAATAAGGACAAGACTTTAAAAAAGAGCTTGTGAAATAGAATGCTATGAAGGAAGTGGCTGGTGTAAGATTGAACCCCATTAGGCAGGCAACTTGGGAGGAAATGCAAAATCTGTTCCCTATATGAACATCTGGGATACTCTGTGTGGCTTCTGATAACCCAGGAGATGAGCAAAGGAATTGCAAAGAATCCCCAGATGTTACCCATGGGCATTGCTCCAAGGAGTCATGCAATAGCAGCACGGGAGGAATGAGGGTAATTGTGCAGTTCATTGGGCTGAGTAGGGACAATCAGTGCAATTCTTGTGTCTCCAAAAAGCATGTGTGACTCAACTGAGTTCGGTTGAGCCTCCTGGGTTATTATTCCTTTTTGTACAGAGCAAGAACAAATATAATCTTGGAGCCTAAACTCAGAAAAGGAGAGACCAGAACAAGGTGTTCTAAGAGACACTGACCTGGCAGCATCCTGAATGGAAGAATTGCCAGGTTCCTTCTTAAAGGAAGCAGTGTTATTCCAGACTGCTCTAGAGTATGTCTGGGGTCCCTCATTTGAGAAATGCTGGCTTAAAAGAATTGAAGTTTTATTCTACTCAATAATGACATAATTCCAAACCAATACTTCAAAAGACTTTTCTTTTGAACTATACTTATTATAAAAATGAAACCCAGAATTAAAAACAAATTCTCATAGACCTCTTGGCTTCTCTGGAATATGTCCAAGAAGTCTAGTTGGATAAATTTTGGTTGAAAGTAGCAAACTCCAATTTCACAATACGTTTCCGTTTACATGAAGATATTCAGATGTTTGATTCCATGTATAATGGGGCTGTTTGGTAAAATAAGCAGGTTCCATTCCAGGTAAGAGAGCCAGTTTACATTTCTCTGTAAGAAGCAGGTACCAGCGAGTTATAGAACAAAACTTTGCTTGAGAAATTGGTAGTGGGTAGGGGTTATTTTTGAAACACTGCTAACTATGGTAGGTTGGAGGCAGTTATACGAAAGGGAGGTTGAAAGTAGCAGACATGAAATGAACTATTGGGACTTCATCAAGATCAACAGCTTTTGCACAGCAAAGGAAAGAGTCAACAAAACCAAAAGATAACTGACAGAATGGGAGAAGATATTTGTGAAAGACGTATCAGATAAAGGGCTAGTATACAAAACCTATAAAGAACTTACCAAACTCAACACTCAAAGAACAAATAATTCAATTAAGAAATGGGCAGAAGACATGAACAGACATTTTGGCAAAGAAGACATCCAAATGGCCAACAGACACATGAAAAAATGCTCAACATCACTTGGCATCAGGGAAATACAAATCAAAACCACAGTGAGATACCACCTCATCCCTCAGAATGGCTAAAATTAACAAGTCAGGAAATGACAGATGTTGGCAAGGATGCGGAGAAAGGGGAACCCACCTACACTGTTGGTGGGAATGCAAGCTGGTGCAGCCACTCTGGAAAACAGCATGGAGGTTCCTCAAAAAGTTGAAAATAGAGCTACCCTATGACCCAGCAATCGCCCTACTGGATATTTACCCTAAGGATACAAATGTATTGATCCGAAGGGGCACCTGCACCCAAATGTTTATAGCAACAATGTCCACAATAGCCAAACTATGGAAAGAACCTAGATGTCCCTCAACAGATGAATGGATAAAGAAGATGTGGTATACACAATGGGATACTATGCAGCCATCAAAAGAAATGAAATCTTGCCATTTGCAACAATGTGGATGGAACTAGAGGGTATTATGCTGAGTGAAATAAGTCAATCAGAGAAAGAAAATTATCATATGATCTCTCTGATATGAGGAATTTGAGAGGCAGGGTGGGGGGTTGTGGGGGTTTGGGAGGGAAAAAATGAAACAAGATGGGATCAGGAGGGAGATAAACCATAAGAGTTTTTTTTTAAATTTTTAAAAATATATATATTTTTCAAGATTTTATTTATTTATTTGTCAGAGAGAGAGAGAGAGAGAGAGAGAGCGTGCGCACAAGCAGGCAGAGTGGCAGGCAGAGGTGGAGAGAGAAGCAGGCTCCTCCCAAGCAAGGAGCCCAATGTGGGACTCGATCCCAGGACCCTGGGATCATGACCCGAGCCGAAGGCAGCGGCTTAACGGACTGAGCCACCCAGGTGTCCCAACCATAAGAAATTCTTAATCTCAGGAAACAAACAGGGTTGCTGGTGGTGGGGGGTAGGGACGGGGTGGCTGGTTGATGGACACTGGGGAGGGTATGTGCTATGGTGAGTGCTATGAAATGTGTAAGCCTGATGATTCACAGACCTGTGCCCCTGGGACAAATAATGCATTATGTGTTAATAAAAAAACAAGTTAAAAAAAAAAAGAAAGTAGCAGAAATGTCTCAAAGAGAAATTTATTTTAATGATCTTCCCTTGCTTTTGTCTTACGTTGGTAAGAGATGATGGTTGTGGTGATGGGGCTGGGGGATGATGATGATGATATCTGCTCACATTTGTTTGGCTCGTATCTTATGGTAGGCACTGTGCCCATACTTTACATATAACCCAATGAAGTAGGTCATCTCTTGTTTTCCCATTTGCAGACAAAGAAACTGAGGCACATAAGGGTGAGGAAACCTGCCAGGATTTGATCTCAGGCAGACTGACATATAAGCCTTATCTTATGTGCTTCATTATGCTTGCATTGCCCGAAATCCCAGTAAAGTGGATATAGATAGATAAGCCTCTATTTAACACCGTTTTTAAAATCAACTAACATAATATAAAGGAATAAGTGGACTCTGATTATTCAGACTATGGAAGGAAGTTTTTCAATGAAGAAAAAAAAAATTTCCTAGGTAAACCAGATAACTGGAGATGAGCATATGGAGAAACTAACAAAAAACTACCGTTGACTATCGTCAACCATTCAAAAAAAGCATCATCAGCTGAGCCAACACTACATTGTATCTAGTCTTTTAATGTAAAGTGTGTATTATGGGATCTTACTTGGAAGTCCTCCCCATGCCTTACAGGAAAGAGAAAGGTTTGATTGTGCTAGAGTGGCCCATTCATATAATTCATATAATTTTGCATCCAAGTAATAAAATTCAGGAGTTGGACCAGTCCTTAGAGATCATCTCATCCAAGTGTGTTCTAAATTCAGTCGATCATCTATTGCATTTGTGGTATGTGCAATATCTGCACTGTTATTTACTTAATATGTTTCTTTAGATTTATTCAGGCCTAATACTGCTACTTACTTTTGCCACATCCCTAAGCAATACCAGTATATTCATGAGTTTGATGAGCTACTCATAGTTTTCCCAAACACATACTTTTAAAAACCCTATGTAACCATTCAGTAAAATATATTTCCACACCAACAAAAAGCATTTCGTGCTTGGGACCACACTGTGGAAAGCAGTTATGTGGTCCAATCCCCTCATTTGCCACAGGAAGAAACTGGGCTGGGAAGGTGGGTGACTATGCCAAGAGCACCCTGGATGTTTATGGCAGAGTCAAGATGTCCCCCATCCTCCATCAATCTATTCTTCAAGACACCACAACAAATCAGACAGTGAGTGATGGGGAAATACCCATCATGAATACCTATAGGAGCTCGGATCTCTAGGGCCCTCGTTGTGTTCCTTTCCTTTTAATGCCAAGTCTTGAGGGCATTTGGGGGGACCCGAGAATCCCAAACTTGGAAGAAACTTGTTTTTAATAAATTGAATGGTTGATTCTTTGTCAAAGCTCAAGTAACAGAGTACTCACTACTTACACTGGGGTAGAGAATCCCCCCTCCCCCCTTTTTTTTCCCAACAGCTCTTATTCTTCTATGTTTTCCTTTGAGTATAGAATCTTTTTCATGCTAACCCTCACCCATGGGTTTCTGTCCTGAGAGTTCCAAACTGCTTTAGTTCTGTGCTCTTGTGAAATCAGTAACACTTCATATTAAGCTATTTATTTACGTGTTGGGTCTGGCCCCAGCACTGTGGGCCATGGCTAGTGTATCCAAGGATCCTCCAAAACAGTAAGGGTATGGTACAGGAATGCTCCAAGCTACTGTCTCCCCACAGAGCTAAAACATCAAGGCTCCGTTCCCTCTTTTCCTCTTCCTCCTTTTTTTTCCCCTTTAAGTAGTCTTCATGCCTAGCATGGAACCCAACATAGGACTTGAACTCACAACCCTGAGATCAAGACCTAAGCTGAGATCAAGAGTTGGAGGCTTAATGGATTGAGCCACCCAGGCATCCCAACCCCCTTTTCCTTTTTGATAGGAGCTCCTTACATGGGCATATATTACTAAATCACATAGGAAACAATACAGGAAAAAAAAATTTCCATTTTAAAAAACAGAATGGTTAAGCCATTAAGTGAGAGTGATCCTTATGTCCGTTTCTGTGGTCTATTTTCCAACAGATGCTTAAAGCCCTTCTTCAACACCCAAGCCAAGACAGTCAACATTTTGAGTGATGAGAATCTGATTACTTATAGGCACTTTTCTCTTTTCATTTTATTTTACTTTTTGGAGTGAGTTGCAAAGGTGTTCCTGTAACTTTTATCTTCTGATCCTTGTTCTGAGTCTGGGTAGGAAAGTTGGATAGACTGCCTGACCCAGACTCAAAGAGAACTTCTGGCCATGTGGTGGCTCACATTTTGGCCCAAGTGTGGGGAAAAAAATCAGAAGTGTAACTCCGCTAAAAGTCTGTCCATAATCTCTAACAGTGAAGGACCATCCCTTCCAGTTTTCACTTCAAAAAAGAATGGAGCTCCTAGTGTAGGTTCTACTAAGAGTCCCCAGAGGAATAGGTTAATTAACCAATCAGAGAATTAGCTGCTCTCACAGACGTGGTGGTAAGGATGGCTCCGCAGTGGCTAATTTCATCTCAACTTGATCTCATTGTGGAGTCATGAAAGCTCGAATGTTCAAGGATAATAGTTACAAGAAAAATGTTTCCATAACTTAGAATGAAGCTGGAATGAGATGCAGAAGCAGCTGTACTCAGTCTGAAGTTGGTTAATTTTGATAGTCACTTTCTTCCCATCTTGTTCCCTGTAGCTCTCAAGCTCTCTCCCTCTTGGACTGTGACCCTGTCTACTTCTGAAGACAATCACTTAATCGGCATATCAGATTGTCGCACGGCTGGTTTTACCTTGGGTAAAGATTCATTTTCCTTATTAACATCACAAGAACCTATTTCTTTCCCCAATCAATTAAAGAGGAAAAACAGAAGGGCCCCAGGGCAATAGAGGAAGAAGAAAACTGTTCTGACTTGTGGCACATGGCCGGTCACTCAGTCCTACAGAGATCAAGTCCTAGAAATCAAGTCCTCATGATTCTGAAATGCAACTGGAGGTCAAGACCACACAGAAAAAATAAACAAGTTGTAATCACTATTACTGGCGTTGCTCACTACCCAGATATCAAACAGTTCGCTAAGGGTGGGCACCTGGTGTTGGTGGATTTTTCCTGTGGGTGTGTTTGTTTATGTCATTCAGAGCGGATGTCTGGACAGCCCACATTCAGGAGACAATAGCAACAATCCTCAATTAGAATTTAGTTTCCCTCCTCGCATTCTCTGGCAAAATGTTATTTCTCCCTATACTTGGCTCCACTATTCTGCTCCCACGGCACACGAACAATTACTCTGCAACAGACACTTAGCTGAGTTTACAACAGTTCACCGTGATTTTTGACCTATTCTGTAGCCCCTTAATGCCTTGGGGGTATGGTCTGTGGACCGCCTTCTCAAGTTCAGTCCCCAGTTCAGTAAGGCGTTGGTGGGTGATAGAAACAACAACCCATTTTAGGATTATGTTTAAAGAATAAAACTAATCTAACCACACAATGCGCTTTCTGATTTCTTCCTAAGAGTAAACTGCAGCCTATCCAAATAATACTAATATATTCCAAAGATAAACAAGAATTGTAGTTCATTTGGATTCAAAGCATACTTCTTATCTATGAAATTCTGTAAGTTTCAGCCATATCTTACATTTAACTTGTTGGAACAATGTAACATAAGAATTACTGCTTGGTTGAATCCAGGCTACCAAGATGTTAACTCTAACAGCTAATATTGAAATGTTACACCTTATATTTAAATCTTTAGCAATATGTACTAAATTTCCAAACATAAAAAAATAATAATTTGGTTGAAAATTCCAGAAATGCATTTGACCAAACATGGATAGATCCTACTCAATTGAGTTTTAGAAGTCTGTGTTTTTATCCTCATTTCCACATGCCCACCGTGGCCAACCGCCCCCCACCCCCGCATCTGTCTTCTTGCTTCCTTCGGCACAATAAACGCCATCCACTAGTGCTGTCAATTGTTCAGGTGACGATTTGCAATGATCCTAAGAAAACCACCTCTCACCACAACCTTTTGAAAATAGGCTGCAGACAACCCTAGCGCCCCAACACGAACCACTCAGGCTCAGCCTCACCCCAAATCTCCTAATGTACTGTTTGCAGACTAGGTGCCATTTCATTCTTATTTGTTTTCTATTTTCAAAATACAGCATTTGAGGCTCTGCTTAGAAAGGACCAAAAAGCCTCTCTTTCCTTTCTGTCAGTATCCCTGAGGGGGAGGACCAATTCTGGGCTTGTAAATTGTGGCATTTACTTAAAGTGAATTGACAGGAGTGTCTGCTCAAAATAAAAGTCTAAAACTGCACACAGCAGCTCTGGGGCCAGAGGTTGAAAAGCAAAAGAAGCAATTATGTGCGTCCAAACATCTCGAGATTGTGAATAGCAAATCTCACCAGCCAAGGTATTGTTTGGTTTTTTGAGAGCAAGTCCCAGTGAACGTAACTATGAGGATAGAGCACCTACCCTACAAATGAAACCAGGGAGCCTCAGTTTCTCAAAAGAAAAGACTTTGGTGATAAATATCTTTATAACTTACATAGTGTGAGCTCACACGGTCGTGAGAGATTATAGTTCTGAACAAGAGACTTTCCTGGACCTGAAACTCCCTTCATGTTGGTAGCTTTACCTGATTCATGAATTTGCACACTCTCTCTGCCTCCCGAGAGCTCATGCGTGTTAGCACATGCACGTGTGAAACTCAAACCAGGCACTTCAAGTAGCAGAAACACCTTTCCCTGGTTCATCTCACCCACAGGGCTGCTAGAAGGAAGCATCTCCTAGGTTCTCACCATCTCCCACCCAGACTAGAGGGGCCATCATCCCATTTCGTCTTCAAAGGCTCTAGAGACAGGTGCACTCCGTTATTATTTTCTTCTCACTCCCCCACTGGACCTTGTTGTTTCCTCTGATAACCTTCAAACCACAGCTGGGGTAGGGCGGGGGGGGGGGGGAGGCTTTTCCTCAAGTGAGTGTGGACCAGCTGCCTTCTTCTCTCCCTTTTCCATCAAGGTCTGTGCAACTCTCTAAATCAGGGGAGGGCCGATTGCTCCCATAAAGGGCTGGGTAACCCAGGACTCTGAGGACCATGCGGTCTCTGCGGCAGGGACTTAGCACTAAGATGGAGTATGCAGGCTGACAACATATCAGTGAATGGGAGGGGCTGTCCTCGAAACACACTTTATCTAATGGACACTGAAATTTGAATTCAAGTGTCATGTGTCGGAAAACACGTCTTACAACTTTTTTCAACACTTGGTCAGTGTAAAGACAATCCTTAGCTTGTCAGCCATAGAAAAACAGTCAGCAGATCAGCTCTGGCCCCCTCCGCTATGGTTTTCCAAACTGTCCCAGTCTGTCTCTGCTGGGCTCTTGTGAGCTATTGCCAGACTGAAGATGAGTTGTAAGTGGGGGAGGGCCAGCGGGCTTGACTGTGGGGGAAGCAAAACTTCGCTGGGTGTGGGAAGGGAGCACAGAGGGGAGAAGCTGGATGGTGTGAAGAAAGTAGGATTTTCTACCTAAAGGTTATTGGTTGGCAAGAGCTCTTATTTGAGGGCGGTGTGAGGACTGGGGCCGTGGAGGTATGGGGTTGGGGAAAAGTCTTTAAATCACACCGGGCATGCAAAGGCCCATCAACAGGAATGCCCCTGAAGAGTGGGAGCTGCTGGTAGAACTGTGAACTGGCTCGGTAGGGGGCCATGCGCACCCTCCCTTGAGAGTTTTCTGAATTATCCCCCAGACTCTGCAGGGAACAGAAGATGAAAGCAGCCGCAGGGGAGCGGGATCTGGAGCATCATTGAGAGATTGCAAAAACAATTCACTGCCAACAGACTGTCCCGCCAGGGTCCCGGTGCTATGGTCTTGGCCTAGATCGGCATGCTGCCCCTCGGATGCCCAATTAGATGGAACCAGGGTAAATCTAATGCAGAGTACGCTTGGTCTCTGCTTCACCACTCAAATGAACAGCATGGGAAATTGCGTCTAACCTCGTGAGTCAGCCCTGGACAAGCTCCTAACGCTGCCTCTCCCTCCGGGTAGCCAATCTGTCGACTGGGGCGTTAGGGCTAGGACAGGGGGAGGGATGCAAACGTGATGGCTAGCTTCAAAGGTAACTGTGAGGGGACAAGTCAGTAGTTGGCTTGAAAACGTCTTTGAGGATTTCCTTGCAAGTGAGTGGATTAGCCAGTTCCACAATGAACTCAAACCAACATAAGCAAAAATCACAGGTAAGAAAATGATACTCAAGTGGGCAACTTTGTCACTCTGTCTGAGGGATGTGGAAAACCAAAGAGCTGTTGGCTCCCATCCTCAAAGGGATAACTGGATACATTCAATCCAGTTTCATCCTACCCTGAACCACAATATTGACCAAGAGCAATCAAAACCAAAACTGAAGACACCTGGAAACGATTACCCCTCAAGAGATAAAACAACCTTAAAAAAACAAACAACAAAACAAAACGAAAAAACCCCTCAGTTGAGGAACTTATGTAGAAAGGTGACTGAGTGAGAATGACATGGGACCAGGGAGACATTGAACAATGGTAGTGGTGATGGGGAGGATCAGGGCCCAAGCATGATGACTTGTCTTGGGATAGCAAGATGGTGCATAAACCTCTTCCAGGGGTCCCCGGCTACCCTGGAAATTTGGGAGTCCCACCTATAAGTAACCTGGTCTAAAACAAGTAAGTTCAATTGTTGCCAGCAAGCAGGGATCCAGTGATCCAGCTGGCGGGGAGAGTATTCAAAGACTTGCAGACCACCATCATGGCTGGTGGGGGTGGGGGGTTTGCTTGAAACCTCCAGGTCCTGACAATTTCCCATGCATGTGCATTTTTCCCTCCCCAAATCAGTCATTTGAATGGATTTTGTCTGGTTTTGTTCCTTGCCTCCCAATCTAGAATTCTGGAAAGAAGGGAAAGCATTTTCTATTTAGGGACCTTGCTGAAGATTTGGAGGGGCAGCAGGAATGTTGTAGAGCACTCGTGTCCCTGAAGGAACAGCCAGTTGCAATGCACGACCATCACTATAGATCTACGATTTATGAAAATAAAGCAATATGTGCCTGTTTCGGTGCCTGCCGTTTGCCTACCAATGGTGCAGTGTTCACCATTCCAGCCCTCTCGGCATTCACATTTGCCATCTTTACAGGTCCCGTGCTCAATGCAGCGGGGGTGGCACACGCGCTGGTCACAAGCTGCGCCTGTCCAGCCCTCTTCACAGCGGCAGACTCCCCCGATGCAGACGCCGTGAGTGCCACAGTCTACTGAGCACACTTCTGGAAGAAAAACAATGATTACAGCTCAACACCACAGCTGGCAAAACCCTCCACTGGAGGCCAGACCACACACATGGCCTGGGTCCCTGAAGCAGGCCCCAAGGCCCAGCAGGTGTGTCTCCTGGGGAGGCCTGTCCCTCCATCGGGCTGGGTACGAACCGTTATGTAGTTTCTAGAGCAGCGGTTCTCACAGTGGGGTCCCTCGACCAGCAGCATCGCTGTCACCTGGGGACTTGGTAGTCAATGCCAATTCTTGTGCCTTGCTTGGATCTCCTGAATAAGACGCTGTGGGAGTGGGGCTCAGAAATTGGTTTTTTCAAGTCCTCCAGGTGGTTTTGATGTGCACTCGGGGGGTAAGAACCACTGTGCTAGAGCTCGAGGTCACCCCAGGTGGAGGTCAGACCCCGGCCATCCAGTTTGGCAAAGCTATGCGGGAGGTGCCAACTGAGAACATGTATGTGCATCCTGACTCCCTGGCCAGCTATGATTTTTACCCTGTCGAGAACCTGAACTGAACAAAGACCACTTGGGAACCCTGCAGCTCCATCCCCACGATGACGGCAAACCCACCCGTCAGCCCCATCGGCACCTTGTGGCAATAATGTCCGCTCGGATTGTGCTGCATTTACACAGCCTCTTTCTCAAAGGAGCTCAAAGTCTTTTGTGCTTGGGGAGAAGACAGACAGACAGATATACACTCTCTGGCGTTCCAGACCTCTCACTCGAGGACAAGCACGTGCCAGACATTCATCCTTACGACAGACTGCTGAGGGAGGCATGGCTCATCGTGCCAAGGGAAGGAAAACTCAATCAGGAGGGGCAGTGACTCACTCCAAGTCACACAGCATATCGGCAGCACGGTTGGGCCTTGGATCTAGGGGTCCTCCTCCCCCATCCTCTGCAGAGCTTGGCCTGGACCACCGGCATCAGCGTTGAAGCCAGAGGCAAGTGGGCTGAGAAGGCGTCTCAAAATAGCCCATTTTAACTGACTCTTTTTTTTTCCTTTTGGAATAAAATATTCATTTCTTTCCCATTGTAGGCAAAGCCTCACATATATTCCCTTCCTGATTGCCATGGCAATCTGACAGCTGTCTCACTACCCAGAGGAAGGGGGCGGAATGATGATCGCTTGCTTGGATAGGCACTTGTCACTGTGAACGGAACCATTCTCGGGTAGGTTGGGACTGGCTTGAACTGTTGAACCGTTCCATTTTAGGGTCACTCGGGAGGTAAGACGCATACTCTTAATTTTAGGAAAATAAAGTGTACAGTGCAACTTCATTATTTTCCTGTCACTGGAGTATTGCAGTGCTCTGTAACATGTTCACACGGCACCCCGAGGGAGCCTCTTTTCTGTTTTATAGGACGTTCCATTCAGTTTGTCTGGGACTGAATTGTTCTGTTTTGTTTTCTGGTACCTTGAGGGAGTATACATAAGAAAACCTATAATGCAAATGGAAGCATCCCTCCCGGGCCCCTCATCCATTTGTAGTGATGGAACAAACAAGGCACGAGAACCTGCGGTGTTTTTGTTTGTTTGTTTGTTTGTTTCCCAGGATCACAGATTCCATGACTGAGGAAGAGAGAGTAAGAAAGGCACTCTGTGGTTACCCTACATTCCTTCATCCCAAGCTAAGTGTGAAGAGTACATTCCCATCCATTTGGGCTCACGGAAGGAGCACAGGGCATGAGTGTTGGGAAAAGTAAGGAGGAAACTTCTTGGCTTACCAACAGAGCAGTCGGGACCCATCCAGTTGGGATCACAGCTGCAGAGGCCTGTGTCGGGGACGTAGGTGCCGTGCCCACTGCACTGGTCTGGGCATTGGACCCTTGCCAGCTCACAGTTTAGACCACCCCAGCCAGGGCTGCAGAGGCATTCTCCATTTATGCAGACCCCATGGCTGGAGCAGGTGGGATCCAAGCAATCAACTGAAAAAAAAAAAACCAAAAACAAAACAGAAAGGAAGAATATTGATCACTCATGGGAAATGGGCCACAAGATGCCAGCTTGCCGCTGAAGAAATGCATAATTCACTAACTCCTATCCCCTGGCAAGCAAACGGAGCGGCCCAAGTAATACTTACGTGGTCTTTTGAAGAATAACCTATAAAAAATTCAAGACTTTTTTTATTTGCCAAAACACCGAATCTCAAACTCGAAGAGAAGGTAAGAGAAAGAGGGGCTTTCTCAAGCAGCAATCAGATATAGAGGTGTGCCATTCAATGCTGAGAACCTTGTACTTAGAAAAGTTAGTACCTTCATTAAATCATATCAGAGCTTCTGAGCCTGGGACATGAATACTTGTGATATCTCTACATGTATCCCCAAGCCCAATTATCCCTCACTATCAGAGAGGAAAAGAAGGCTCATTCTAACTCCACTAATGCTTGTCTTCAGAAGGTAACAAAGGATTACAAAGAAAACCAGTGAAACTCATAAATGAGTCACTTTCCTAATTAAATGTCACTTAGGCTAAGTCTAAAATTAGGTTTCATTTTCCGAACACACATCTACTGCAGGTGTTAGCAAAAGAGCAGGATAGAAGAGGTGAAGCTGGGTGTGGAAATGATCCCAAAGAGGTAAGGGTCCCACACAAAATCAGGAGTGGCCTAAATGGGTGAGTCTCTGGCTGTGGTGCTGACACCCTCTCAGACTGTGTCAGTCAGATGAGTTAATTCTGCTCACTGTCATTCTTGGCAATTTCATGGTCAGGTTGTTTGGACATTTTAATACTCAGAGTGGATATGCATCCAGTAGGTAATAGAAAGATTCTCACTGGGGAACCAACTCAGAATGAGGAGAGTTGTGGGTTGCAAAGGTCAATTCTCAAAGACAGGACTTTTTGCATGGGAATGTGACCCCAAACTTTGGACATCCATCCAGGCTCAGAGTTGGGCAAAGAGGGCTTGGTAGAGGAGGACCAACTTCCTCGGGTGTTCCCAGAATATGATGCAGTGACGTTTGGAGAAGAAGGCACTGCACACTGCGGGGTCTGAATGACCAACGGTGGTCCTGCAGACGGCTCAGATACGTCTTGTGTAGCAGAGAAATAGGCAGGTCTCACCACCTTATTTAACTAAGACACACATTTTCCTTATTTTAACAGCTTGGAAATCAGGCCTCCTGGCCTAGAGTAAAGCATTTGCTTCTGCCATCATCTGGGGGCACAGCCAGCTTGAGACCACTTTAAATTCCTTTCTTGAGGTTTCTTGGACCACACTGCTGGTGTAATTGAGTCCCTCATGTGCATGTGTGCCATCTTGTAGTTCCAGTCCTCAGAGATTTTGATTTCTCTCCCTGCCCAATGCCAAGATTGAAACGTGCAAGATTTTTGGCGTCTGTATAGTTCACCATGACACCGAGATGGCAACCCTTTGGGGTCCCAGTTTTTTGTAGCATAGTCTCAATTTTTTTTCTTCTTATGGCATACAAAATAATGACAGGTTTTAAAATTGATGATATTTTGGCTCTAAACAGGACATTATTCAGAATTACCCATGCCACAAACTATTTCATTCCAGGGGACATCAGACCTCAGGAATTTGGATTTCTTAAAAATCACAGTATTCCATGAAGTTTCCAAAAAGCACTGTTCTCTTGAGGCAACAATAAGAATTTTTAGTGTAAAGAGATGTTTCTGAGCTGATCCATTTGAATCTTCTCAAGAAGATATTATTTATGAAAACCAGCTCAAGACTATTTGAGCCATGGGGAAACAGAAGCTGCCACTGATATAACAGAAATAAAAAAAAAAAAAAAAACAAAAACACAACACTCTCAGAAAGGGGAATTTCAGTGATTTATTATTAGTTGGAGATGTTTAGGATGATGCTAGTTGCTCTGGTTGAAATCATTTTAAGGTTGTATTCATCGTCTTGGGGACTATAACTTCTGATGATATGAACCCTTTTTGATACCTTCAGATTTGCTCAGGATGGTGGAGGGCATCTGAAGGTAAATGAATCGAAAGTTTCAGACACATAGAAGACATGTACAAAGAGGCTGTGCAATGCTTTGGTGTCTTTCTCATGCTCAGCAGGGGTAAGACATATAGTAGGTGTTCAACACACAGTTGACACAGAAATGAACGGCAGACTTTGCTAGAAGCCTTTGTCATTAGTAAGACAAACATCCATGAAGAACTGACAACAAAGAAATGGTGCTAACAACTTCTTGCTTTTGGGAGGAATGCTATGTAATTTGGGATCTGCGCAATATGAACTAATTCATTCAGAATGAGTCTTGTCCATATTCTTCTAATAAGAGAAAATCCCAAGGTTGTAGTTTTTTCTCTTTTTCTAATACAGCAAAATCAAAATAGACAAAGGTGGGACGCCTGGGTGGCTCAGTTGATTAAGCGGCTGCCTTCGGCTCAGGTCATGATCCCAGCGTCCTGGGATCGAGTCCCACATCGGGCTCCTTGCTCGGCGGGGAGCCTGCTTCTCCCTCTGCCTCTGCCTGCCACTCTGTCTGCCTGTGCTCGCTCGCTCTCTCTCTCTAACAAATAAAAAAAAAAAAAAAAAAAAATAGACAAAGGTATTCCAGGTGCTATGTGTCCCCAAATTTACTCTCCATCGTAATTAGCTATTTAAAATGTTTGGTGAGGTACCAACAGTTAGGAGCTTTCAAAAAATACATCATAATCTTTTTCTTAAAAGGATGACATAAAAAGTAATATACCCCACACCCCCCAAAAAAGAAAATGTTATTTTTCTTCTAGATAAATTAGCTTTCTCCTCTCTATTTTAAATTATAATATGAAGAAAGGAGGAAAATCCACTGGGATTTATTAGCCCAGGCGTGGAATGTCATCCAAAGAATCATTTATTGTATCTAGAAATATGAGCTAACCCTTTCAGTCATACCAGTAAATATGTTACAGCAGCTGATGGAATAACTAAATCCAGACTTTAAGAAGAGCAGTTTCACGATGAATTTTAAATTTGCTTCCAATTTCATAAGATGGTCTTGTGGCCACGTCCTTAGAGTTTTTAGCAGGCAGGAGGGACTATGGCATTTTACGAAGCTTTATAAATAGAAACAGTGTTATACTTAAAAGGGGGACAGTGGCCTTTACCAGCTAAGTACCGTGCGCCTTACAACACCAGCCCCCTGGCAGCTGAAATCATTAGAACTCATTTAGTCTTGGGCCCTCTGTAGGTTTGACAAAAAAGGGTTGTGAATGCAATTTCTATCCCTAAGGATAAAAAAAGAGGTCAAGGAGTTTTACAAACAATATGTACTATAAACCCCCAAAGAACCATGAATTACATTTATGAAGTTAAATGTCATTGAAAAATGACTCAACCATGAAACTGACATGAAAACATGGCTGACTTAAACTAATATGTCAATTCCTCGCTCATCACCTTCCCACTTCCCCAGACATCATTGAATGAAACCTCGGGAAACCGTCCTTTTATTTTCTTGTGCAAATTTGTTAATAGTACAACAACGTTTATGCAGCAAAAATGGAGGATGGCAACTATTGATTTCGTTGCCATGGCCATTTCAGGTAAATTGTTTGAACGTATGACTATGATGAATATCAGAAATAAAAAAGCTAAATGGAAGAAAAAAGTGCTGATCCAGACTTTCTGATTTCATTTCCTATTTTGAAAACAGCATATGAATCACCTCGGTTCATTCTTTTTGGGTAGCAGAAATCAATAGAGGAGATTTCATCCTTTCATAATGAACCACGTGGCTTCCTTGTGTTGTTGGATGGTTAATTCATTTGGAACATTTAAATAAGACGGGTTGGGAGAGTAAGAAAGTTGAGAAGTCACTTGAAATTCTACTCATACAGATATGCGCAATCTTTACTGGAGGGAAAAAATTCTAAGACGGGCAATGTCATTGCTCTATCATTTCCTTCTCGCCAAATGATGTATGCAAAAGGTCGTTTTAACCTTTCTTGTCATATTATTGGCCTCTCCCATGTTTTCAGCAAATGCGGCTTTGCCTTCTGCAATCCATTTATCTTTAAGAACTTCAACCTTTCAAGCAGGGTTATTAAATCAGTCCTTCTTCCATCCAAACTCCCAATTTGGTTTTATGATGCAGATGGAGGGAGGCTACCTTTTATAACAGAGGAAAAAATATATAAAGTGTTGAGCCAATGAAGATCTGGAGGTCAGACTTCTGGGTCCCATTAAGGGCATTACCACTGATGTATTGGAAAAATCTTAGAAGAATAATGTCATGGAAGCAGACTCCTTTTAGCCAGAGTTCTATAAACTATGAAATCGGAGATTTCAGAAGGGAAGCTTCAGTATGTTACTAAGGGTGAGTTACTGTCATTACTTTGTGGTAAAGGCAGTAATGATTGGTTATGTTTTACAGAACCCTGGAGATCCATAACTTAATGGGATGGGAGATCAGATCTGCTCACACCTGAGAACCTCAGAGCAGCTGAGGTCCCTTCTTATCAGCGTGGCATTGAGAAGCTGAGAGAGAACACGGGATATGGCGCCTAACAGTCTCTTCTTGGGGGGCATCCTGGGTGGTTCTCTCAAGCT
Source organism: Martes martes (assembly GCF_963455335.1). NCBI lineage: Eukaryota > Metazoa > Chordata > Mammalia > Carnivora > Mustelidae > Martes > Martes martes. The sequence continues at coordinate 108,687,202 of NC_137892.1, forward strand.
GTTTCTCATGGGGTAGGCTGTGGGCTTCCCTTTTCTCCTCAGTTTGTTGGGAGAGTTGACACTTCTTTTTCCACTGAGAGGAAAAAAGGCTGTTTGAGTTGTATGGGGATGCTTGCCTGGATGACAGACGTAGAGGAAAGTGGCTCAGCTGATAAACACAACTGAGTCAATTCAAAGGTTGGGGGGTGGACAAGGGATGGACCGCACCTAGGCTCACGCCTTCCTACCAACTCTGCTTGATATTTTATGTAAAGAGACACAACAGATGGACAGCCAGAGACCATACTCTGGAAGTGCAAATATAGAGGGGGAAGGCTGGCAGGCATTTTGGCACCGTTCCCTTGCCTTATAGATCCCAACACCTTGGTACCAAATAGCTTTTCTGAAAGCACTAACCAGAGTGAGTCAGACTCGTTGAAGCTGGCTACGGATCACATTGGGAGAGGAGCTTTCTCTATCTGATCACCAAGTTGCGTCTCTGATCATGTTTTTTCAGACTAGATTCAGCTGACTACACCCCTAACTTTTCCCCGTGGGTTTCAGAGGCCACCACAATGCATGCTAAAGTGAGCTCTTCAGAATTCTCCAAATGCCACTACTGTGCTACACCCCCACCCTCCTCTAATTCTGTGTGATTTAGGTACCGGGATAATGTGACCTACACCATGTCTAAATGACATGGGTGTCTATCGTCTTTCAAGCCTGACTGTTTTCTATTGATATTAATTTTTGCTAAAATGTACACAGACATATGTAGGTACTAGATTACCAGGGACAGTTTCAGGGGGGAAAAAAACAACAACAAAAACAGCTATAGGGAAGACCGGGAGATTAAGGATTCTTGGGTGGTTTTTTTGTTGTTGCTGTTTTTGTTTTCTGGATAGCTTTAGTAATTCCCAAATCAGAGGATTTTAAAGAAAGCAAAGCAAAGAGGAAGGGAGATAAGAGACTGGGGAAGAAAGAAAAAAAGGAAAAGAAGGAGCAGGAAGGGGAGGAGGAGGAGTTACGGGGAAAGAGCAGAAAGACGAAGGCAGAGAAAGCAGTTTAAAGAGAAAAAGTAGCTAATTAACATAAAGAAGGGTAAAACAAAGCATTCCTTCCAGAACCACTCTGCAGGCTGTGTTTTCTTCAACCTTAGAAGTCTACAAAAGCCAAGGCATTTGAAGTTCTCTGTGCAAAATGTTGAAGTTTCCCTCTGCAAAACACGGAGCCTTGGACTGGCCTCATTAGCAAAAGTCTGAGTCTGCAGATGCCTCCCTCCTCTGCTGCTGCCCAGGCCGGCCCTGCAGCGCTTACCTTCCTCACAGTGCTCGCCTTTGTATCCAGCGGAGCACACACAGTTCCCATCGATGCAGGAGCCATGGCCCCCGCAGGAAGGATCGATGCACTGATTCATGGGCACGTCACACTCCGCGCCTTTCCAGCCGCTGTAGCACTGGCACGTCCCTTTAGAATATTGTCCATTCCCACTGCACAGGACAGGGCAGGCAGCTGCAAAAGCCAGAGACAGAGCACCGGGTCACAGGGGGCAGTGCCTGCAGGGTTCCGTCCATCTAAGGGGGGGCGGAGCCCACCTGGAATTTCAGCTTTGCTTGCAGTGTCCTAGCCTGGGTACCCTGGTGGTGGAGGTGCAGAGCCGAACTCAGAGAAACAGTAACCATCACAAGGACAACCACGAAAATGCTACTAATAATAGCAGCTACTACCAATGCCATTCTTGTTATGCGCCAGGCACAGCTTCAAATGTGCAATTTATTACTTAACCATCATAAGTATTCGATGATCCTAATGGGATCCTGATGCCCATTTTACACATGACGTACAGACCAGTCAGGGTAGGTGGCCAAAGTCACAAAGCTCAGAAGAGGGTGAGTCCCCTTGGAAAGCAGGTTGGCCCAACTCTCAGCTGCGTCCTTGATAAAGCTATGTGGACACAAGTGTTATTTTTAGTGGCGCAGCAGATCAGAACCCATTTTGCTGAGTATTTTACCCTCTGGTTAGTCGGCTCCTATTCTTGCCAAGTTGATGTCCATTAAAAAGGAAGGGGGATGGGCTGTGGTTGACACAATTAATCTCTTTATGCTTCAGTTTTCTTATCTAGACCACAAAGGGATGACTCTGTCTACCTCAAAGCACAACATGTGTAATAAAGGATAGGCTACCTATGCCTGGACTAATAAAAGAGCAAGAAGGGGAGAGCAGGCGGAAGACAGGAAACCTCTAGTAGCTCCTGTCTCAGCTGGGACTCTCCTGCATCCATTGATAGGAAGAAGGCTGAGAATCGGTGAGGACTGTCCAGTATGAAATTACCAAAGGTTCTCACCAGTTTTGCCTCAGTTGTGCCATTTCACCCCTTTCAGAGATCAAGAATGGGATTTTAGTGGTCACCTTCAGGCTTTGGACTTTACGTTTCAGAATCAGTTTGTAAAGAACCTAAATTTCCCACTGGGTCTCTCATTTGCGGCTAAAAGCAGAATGCAACTCCCTGCTATGGCACCGGCCCTCAGGGACCTTCAGGGATGGCCAACAGGATGTTTCAGTGACTCCTGGTGCTCTTGTGATTGGGAATGCACATGTATGTGGATGCGTACAGCCCACGCCATGTCCCGGTCCTGTGAAGTGGTGGCACCCCTAATCAAATCGCTCTGCGGTCCATCGTGCCACCCTGGCTCATCAGTCATCCCCTGTTGTCAGGTTTCTGTCCTGTTTCTATAATAATTGACTTTCCTTTTGTGAGTGTCTAATTTCCCAGAGCTCTAAGAAACTCCTTGAGGACAGGGCCATGTTCATCACTGTTGATTTCCTTTCAGCTTGGCATTCATCAATGTTGACATAAGTAAATATTTCTCCCATGTTCCTGATATTTAGAGATTCTCAAACAGGGAAATTATGGGCAGCGCTAAATGGGCATTTACGGAAAATGTGGGGGAAAAAAAACAGTTTCTGGAGGAGACCTCATGTTGCACACACAGTACCTTTTTCTGGGGGAAGTGCATGTTTTAACTTAATCATAAACTGACCTGAAACAAAAACATCTCAACAGCTGACATATGATTGAGAGACATCCTCTCTGAAAACATTTTAGAACACAACAGTTGTGGAAATTATTTAGGGTATAATTCGCAGTGGGATTCTTACCCTTCTTCTACCTTCTGTTACCAGAGGACAATAATGAGTTCAAAAGGGAGAACATCAAAGCCACATATTGAATTTTGGCTAGACTCTCCTTGAGAGAGTAGGGAACATGCTTTCTATCCCCAGGATACTTAATCAGAGATCTGGATAGAGTCGTTATCCATACCAATGGTCTAGGAGAGGGTAGAAGAAAACATTGAACCCAGGGTGCCCAAGATTCAGGTTAGGGACTGTGCAAATATGAACAAGCATGAGAAAAATATGGGCTTTTGCAAAGTTTTGAGAGGGCTTGAAAGACAAAGCAAATTTTTTCGATGTCAGTTCCTCACAAAACATGCTAAGCTCTATGCTAGGAATGGCAAATACATGCACACGAACTACTATTCTCCTTTCCTGCACCTCTGCAGACATCGTCGCGTGATCACGATCATGGCATCTCGTCACCCAGAGCCTAGACAGAGCCTCAAAACCTCAGTGACCAAGGTTGAGATCTGCAAGAAGGCAGAGCTGGCATTCGAGAGGAAACCCACTTTCCATTTCTAATTTAGGCAACATTACAGATATTTCTTCTCCTGGGAAGACTAGAGTTGGCATCATTTCTTACCCCACGTCTACTCTCGCCCACTGAAATAGGAAACTAGTGAGGAGGGCAGCCATACATGTAGTGGAATGAGCTTCCAAGGGCTGTTTCTGACTTGAGGATTCTATATTGGACAAGCTGCCATGAACAGCAGAGAAAGTTACATCAAATCACCACCACTGGACTCCCACTGCACCTCCTCTGCTCTCAAAGAGTAGAAGAGGGTAGAAAGTAGGAGCAAATAAATACTGTCTTTATTAATTGATAAAGTACAGTTATAATATTTTATTTATCCATATTGAAACTGTTTTTCTTCTGCACAACCTCCATGTGATGAAAAAAAAAATAGGATTGTCCGGAAGGTAAGAATGATTTTATTTAAAACCAGGTGCCTGGGAAATCAAATTTAAAATGTGACCTACTTAAATTACTCAGGGGAAAAAATGGAGAATAGTGAGGTCAGAGAATTCTCCACATTCTAAATGCAGCCTTCTTTCAATATGTTTGCTGCGTGCTCACCAGGAGTGTGGTAAAAAATGCAAAACTCTGTGCTGTTCTCTGGAAAGCAGGCCACTGGATGGGCTTGGCTGAAGTCACATAAAAAAGTAGAAGCAGCTTGAAGAGGAATGAATTTCTCCAGTAATCCATTTGCCACTGGGACAGAGTGCAAAAGCCAGAGGTGAGCCTTCTAGTGGTCACTGGGCTGACCCACACGGAGAGCACCATCCTTCAGGAGTAACTGATTCATTCTCAGACATAACTCAACCCAGAGCCTCACAGTATGTAAGGCTCAGGCTGATCCTCATTTGAGAGGCTGAATGTGAAGTGCGGACCTCTCATATTCATAACTCTTCTTGTATTTTTACTATCACTAAATCTACATGTTTTTTTCTGACGGGTTATAGGACAAATAACTCCCGACTCCACACACCTGCCCAAAGGTAATATAGAACAGAATTGGAAAGAGTAAGGATTCTGGAGTCAGAAAGAGCTGGGTTTAAAACCTGACCTGTCACTTACCAGCTCTGGGATTTTGGCCAGATTATTGCATTTCTCTGAGACCCAAGTTTACCTTCAAAATACTGTCTTTCCGAGTTGATGGGAGCATTAAGTGCAATTACGTGTGCAAGGACTCAAAGCAGCAGCTGACACACAGTTTATAATGAACAGATGTTCCCTCTGGAAATTCCAAACTAAGTCTCCAAATTGACTCCAAGGGTTAATAAAATTAAAAATGCAGTATCTCTCAGATGGACATATGCATGTGCACACACACGTGTGCATGCTCTCTCTCTCTCACACACACACATACACGCAGAATCACCACCACCACTTCCACCACAAGATTATAAAATAACACTAATGGAAAGAACTCATCTTCTTCTTCCCCCAATTTTCTCTGGTTGTGGGTGGGAGGGGGTTCTGGAATCACATGTAGAGTGTTTTACGTCCTTGCTTCTCTCTCCTCTTCCTAAGGCTTACAGGAGCAGAACACCGTGCATTCATGCTACTATTTAAAATTAATTAAAACGTTTGTACCAAGTGACTGTTCTTGTTTTATTAAATCTAGTAGATGGAAACTCTAAGACTCGTGCAGAAGAAAAATAAATTACCACTGCCACTAACGACTGACAAGTTAACAGGCTGATTACAGAGAGAGAGAGAGAGAGAGAGAGAGAGAGATACAATTTAGATTCACCTAAATGGTGTAAAATTCATTTATGATCAAGCTGGAGCTTTTCTTTTTTGCTCCCAAAGTTTTCTGTAAGGGATGAAATGAATGATCAGTGTTACTTACTAAGTGGAAAGTTACAGGACAAGCCACCCATGTCTGCTGTTTTAAGTAAAACAAGTCCCATCTATTTGGAGTTTGCAGTAGAGGAAATACCTGGAGAAGATGTAGAGATGTTGAAAAGGCTGAATCATAAGGCAAGTGAAAATAACTGCATCTTGCCAAGTCATTTATAGGCTGGGCTAGATGTACAGAGGGAATGTCGAATATTGTGCCTTTTAAAAATTATTTGAAATTTGACTGAAAGCTTCTGTGGAAAAGAGACTTGAGAATACTTGAACCTAGTAATCTGGGTAAATTGTCAAAATCGCACTAACAATTGGTGGCCTTACTTCCCAGTTATTCAATAAATATTTATGAATAACCTAGCATGTGCTAGTAGCTGTGTTAGGTGGTAGGAAAAAAGTGACGTAGAAATAAAAATGCCTTAATTCTCCTGAAGCAATTGAGGATGTAATATTTGGGTTACAAAGGCAAAGCAGGCAAAGTTCAGTGTCTTTAAGAACAAAATTGGTGCCCCGTTGTCTTTCCTGATTGTGGAATTAGCTTGGTTGCCAAGCATAATGTGTTAGGAAAGATAGGTTTCACTTCCTGCTAGGTCCCTGCAAATGGCAATCATTTGGTAGGCAACAAAGCTTAACATCTACTGAACAGTGTATTCAAAAATAAATTCCAGAGTGATGTCACCAAGATGGTAACACTCCCTGGGTTTGTTCTCTTTGCAGGAAGAATAACTAACAACTATTCATGAACAAGATACCAGTGAGAGAATCTGAGAACATGGGGGTTAAGGCTGAAGACCCTCCTGCTGCTCAGAGACAGACTACAGTAGAACCTGAAATGAGTGGCTACCTTTGACTGCACTGCCTCCCTCATGCTGGTGCAGCACCACGTGGAGACATCGCCCTGAGCCTTCAGGGAAAAAAGAACCCTGGAGGTACAACCGGCCCCATCGTCCACCATTGTGGGTCGCTATGTGGGAAACCCCTACTCTGATCTCAAGGGAATCGCAGGGGATTTCGGGGGAATCCAACCACTGGGGACTGCAGGAGTATTACAACCACTGGAATCTGACTGCAAGGGAGAATGGGGAGGGGCTTGCCACAACTAGCGCATGGATCCTGGCAGACCAGGTTCATACTTACACAGCCCAATGGGTATCCCAACCAGCAGTTTTGCTCATCTGCAGAACAAAGGTGGGGGTGTACTCTGACCATGGGATTTGGTGGGATGCAGACCTGGCTGATATGGATCTTTAAATGAGGATTTTGTGGGCTCTAGAACCTAGTTTGCCCATACCCATGCAAGGATCTGAATCACAGCCCTACCCACAGTAGAGAGGGTCTTCCAGCCCCATCTGACCAGAAGGGCTGGTGACAACTCCTGGAAGCAGTGTAGCCCGATGGTGCTTGAGTTAAAAGGCAGAGAGGAAGAGCTGATTGCCCCTAAAGCAAAGCTAGTCCCAGGCATGGAGGGTTTCTGTGCTATGCACAGGTAGAGGAATTAATTCACAGTGAAGGCTGAAGGCAGCTCTCAGGCCCTCCCACCTAGAGAGACTGTTTGAAATCAACAGTAGCCTGGAGCAGTCCTTCCCCCTCCCACCCAGGCAAGGGGGCTGAGAGAGAGCCCCACACACTGTGGAGTGTGACCTTTGGCCCTACATATCAGGGCTGTCAAAAAACCATGAAAACTGCTTGGTCCAGTGGTGCTAGAGCTGAGAGTAAGGGCAGGCAGAGCCAACAGTAGACCTGTTTGGGCCTGGAGCTTGGAGTACAAGTCGGTGTGCGTTAAGACAACAAAAGAGTTTTACTGGTTTTAGAGCAGCTTCCCCCACAGTGCCCTGGCAGGGAATCTGATTTGTAGCCCTGCTCATTGCTGAGTACAGCCTTCAGCCAGTCTGACCAAGGAACCTGACCAGAGCACATGGGGAAGCTACATAGCCCATTCAACTACCCTACATACAGTGGCATTTAAAGAGCGCACAGCCTGTGGTTCCTTTGTCTGGAGAGCAAAATAAGTAGCTTCATATGAGCAGAGAATTCAGTGAATACCCTGGCCTAATTTGAACTCCCAAACAATGAACTGTACAAACCTTGGGTCTTGGCCTGCTGCCCTGACTAATTCATAGTCCACCTATTACTGACTATAATATCTAGTCCCGACCATTTATTAAGCCTGACCAGAGAATCCAGGAAACCATGGAGCCTGATAGCTTCCCCTGGGTAGGGAACCAAGCCAGTAGTCATATTCAACTGTTTTCAGCCTTATCCTTAGGGCTTGAACAGTTGCCTTGCCCCCAAACAGACCATAATAGCAGGCCCCACCTGCCCAAGGACATTACCACTAGACACATCCAGAAAGCCAAAATGAGCTGTCGTGGAGAAGCTGTACTTTCCAAAGCAGATCTGTAAAATCTGGAAGAAGAGTCCCCCCATTACTCAAATGTGCAGATAACAGCATAAAGAATCAAGAACCACAAAAGAATCAGGTAAGTATGACACTACTGAAGGAAACTCTAAAATTCCAATAACTGACCCTAAGGAAATGGAGATGTATGAACTGTCAAAGAATTCAAAATAATTCTCTTAAGGAAGTTCAGTGAACTACAAGAAAACACAACCAAGTGAAAGTAGGAAAATGATGCATGAAGAAAATGAGAAGTTTGCAAGGAAATAGAAACCATGAAAAAAATTCCTCAAGTTGAAAAATATACTAACTAAATATACTAGAATTCAGTAGAGAATTTCAAAAGTGGTAGATTCTTTCAAAAGAAAGAATCTGTGAGCTGGAGGATAGAACAATGGAACCACCCAGATGGTGGGGCAAAAAGAAAAGAATGAAAGAGTGAAGAAAGCCTATAGGAATCATGGGACATATGAAAAGAAATAATATTCACATTATGGGAATTCAAGGTGAGAAAAAAAAGACAAAATATACTTAAAGCAATAATAGCTGAAAATTTCCCAAACTTAGGGGGAGAAATGGACATCTAGATCCATGAGACTGAAAGAACCACAGGTAGGCTGAACTCAAATAGGGCTACACTGTGACATATAAATTAAATTGTTAAACGTCAAAGACAGAGAAAGAATTTTAAGAACAGCAAGAGAAAAGATCAAAGTTATATACAAGGGAATACCCATAGGACAATCAACTGATGTTTCAACAGAAAATTTTCAGGCCAGGAGAAAATGGGAGGGAATATTCCAAACATTGAATACAACTAAATGTCAACCAAGATTTCTATACCTGTTGAAGTTATTCTTCAGAAACAATGGAGGGATAATGACCTACCCAAATAAACAAAAGCTGAGAGAGTTCATGATCCCCAGACCTTCATTACAAGAAATGCTAAAGGAGTTTTGTGAGTGAAAGTGAAAGAATGCTAATGAACAGAATAAAAACATAAAAAGGTAGTGAAAATCTCACTGGCAATGGTAAATATATAGTTAGATTCTGCAATATGGGAACAGTGGTACACAACTAACTTACAGCACTAGCTCTAGTTCTAAGTAATACAATATTAAAAAAACAACGTAAACTATAATAGCAATAATCTAAAATGTGAGTGGGGAAAGTGTAAAATATAGGAATTCTACTGAAATTAAGTTGTTGTCAGTTTAAAAGATGGTGTCATAAGTTTGAAATATTTTACGTAAATCCCACGGTAACCACAAAAGAAAATCCTGTAGTATTACACAAAAGATACAATAAAGAAATCTGAGTATACTGATGTCAAAAGACAACAGAACACACAAAAAAGACAGCAGGATAAGAAATAAGGGACAATGGCTCTACAAAACAACCAGAAAACAATTAACAAAATAGCAATAGTGTTTAGTTATAGATAATTATTTTAAAGTAAATGATTAATATTTCCAATCAAAATACAAAGAGTGGCTGAATGGATAAAAAGACGAGCCAAAATATGCTACTTAAGAGACTTGCGTTAGCCTCAAAGACACAGAGAGTGAAGAGATAGAAAAAAAGACATTTCAAATAAACAGTAACAACAACTATAACAACAACAAAAGACAGAGTAACTATACTAATATCAGACAAAAGAGACTTTAAAAATGATAAAAAGAAACAAGGAAAGTCATTATATAATGGGGTCAATATATCAATAAGAGAAAAACAATTGTAAATATTTATGTTTCTGACACTGGAGCACCTAAATATATAAAGCGAAAACTAACAAAGCTAAAAGGAGAAACAAACAGTAATACAGTAATAGTTGGGGATTTCAATACCCCATGCTCAACAATGGATAGATCATCCAGACAGAGAATCGATAAGGAAATAGCTGATTTGAACAACACTATGATTAAATGGACCTCATAGACATATACAGAACCTCCTGCTCAATAACAGCAGCATATACATTCTTCTGAAGCGCACATAGAATATTTTCTAGGATAGACCATATGTGAGGCCACAAAACAAGTCTTAGAAAAATCAAGAAAATTAAAATTATACCAAGTAACTTCTTGGACCACAGTGGTATGAAAATAGAAATCAATAGCAAAGGGAAAACTGGAAAATTCACAAACACATGGAAATTAAAAAACATTCTCCTGAAAAAACAATTGATCAAAGAAGAAATTTAAGGGGAAAAGGATTTCTTGAGACAAATGAATATAGAAATACAATACACCAGAACTTATGGGATGCAGCAAAAGCAGTTCTAAGTGGGACGTTTACAGCAATAAATGCCTACATTATGAAGGAACAAGAGCTGGGTGGCTCAGTGGGTTAAGCCTCTGCCTTCAGCTCAGGTCATGGTCTCAGGGTCCTGGGATCAAGCCCCGCATCATCAGGCTTTCTGCTCAGCAGGGAGCCTGCTTCCTCCTTTCTCTCTGCCTGCCTCTTTGTCTCCTTGTGATCTCTGTCTGTCAAATAAATAAAATCTAAAAAAAAAAAAAAAAAAAGGCAAAAAGAGCCCAAATAATCAACATAGCTCTATGCTTTAAGGAACTAGACAATAAAAAAACTAAGCCCAAAGTTAGCAGAAGAAAAGAAATCATATGGATTAGAACAGAAATAAATGAAATAGAGAACAGAAAAACAATAGGAAAGATTAACCAAATTAAGAGTTGGTTCTTTGAAAAGATAGATAAAATTGAGAAACCCTTAGCTAGGCTAGCCAAGAAGAAGAAAAGAAAAAGGATCCAAATCAACAAATTTAAAAATGAAAAAGGAAAAATTACAACTGATAATAGAGAAATACAAAGGATCAGAGAAGGCTACTATGAACAACTATTTACCAACAAACTGTGCAACCTAGAAGAGGTGGAAAAGTTCTTTGAAAATCTGAATAAACAAATTATCAGTAAGGAGACTGAATTAGCAATAAAAAAATCTCCCAGTGAAGAAAAACTCAGAATCAGATGGCTTCATTGGTGAATTTTACCAAACATTTAAATTAGAATTAACACCAATCTTTCTCAAACTCTTCCAAAAAATCCCAACTGGAGATTTCCTGTTTGAGAAACTGAGAGAAGCCTGGAGTGGCCCCTGATCTTCCCACCCATGCAAGGGGGCTAAGAATCCATTTTATGAGGCTAACATTGTCTAATACCTGAACCAGAAAATAACCCTACTAGAAAAGAACACTACAGGCCAGTATCCCTAATAAATATAGATGCAAAACTCTCACCAAAATACTAGCAAACTGAATTTAGCAGTACATTAAAAGGATCATTCACCATGATCAAGTGGGATTTATCCCTGGGATGCAAGGATGGTTCACATACATCAACCAATGAATGTGACACATTATGTTAATAAAAAGAAACAAAACAGTACCATCTCAATAGACACAGAAAAAGAGCATTTGACAAAATTCATCACCCACTCATGATTAAAAACTCTTAACAAATTAGGCAAAGAAGGAACATATCTCAACATAATAAAGGCCACATATGATGAGCCTACAGCTAACATCATAGTCAATGGTGAACGGTTGAAAGTTTTTCCTCTAAGATCAGGAATAAAACAAAGGTGTCCACGCTCATTAATCCTATTCAACAAATTATTAGAAGTACCAGCAGGAACAATCAGGCAAGAAAAAGAAATAAAAGGCACTGGAATTGGAAAGGAAGAAGTAAAATGGTCTCTATTTTCAGGTGACATGATTATATACAGAGAAAATCTTAAATGATTCAACCAGAAACTTAGATCTAATTGAAGAATTCCATAAAGTTGCAAGATACAAAATTAACATATAAAAATCAGTAGTGGGCGCCTGGGTGGCTCAGTGGGTTAAGCCTCTGCCTTCAGCTCAGGTCATGATCCCAGGGTCCTGGGATCGAGCCCCACATCGGGCTCTCTGCTCAGTGGGGAGCCTGCTTCCCCCTCTCACTCTGCCTGCCTCTCTGCCTACTTGGGATTTCTCTCTGTCAAGTAAATAAATAAAATCTTTAAAAAAAAAATCAGTAGTATTCCTATACACTAATAACAATTTTTTTGAAAAAGAAAGAAACTAATGCCATTTACAATAGTATCAAAAACAAGAAAATACTTAGGAATAAATTTAAGGAGGAGAAAGAGCTCTATTCTGAAAGCTACAAGACACTGATGAAAGAAATCAAAGAAGACACAAATAAATAGAAAGATATCCTGTACTTATGGATTGGAAAAATTAATATTGTTAAAATGTCAGTATTACACAAGTCATCTATAGATTCAATGCAGTTTTATCAAAATTTGTGGTGTATAAATGACAAATCTTGGAACACTGAAAAATAAAATTAAATTTAAAAAATTCCAATGGCATTTTGGTTCACAAAAGGCCACAAATGGAAAAAGAAATTCCAAGAAAGAACAAAGCAGGAGATACCACACTTCTTGAGTTCAAGCTATACTATAAAGTTATAGTCATCAAAACAGTATGGTCCTGGCATAAAAGCAGACACATAGACTAAGAGAAAGAATTGAGAGTCCTAAAATAAACCCAAGCATATATGGTCAACTAATATTTAGCAAGGGAGCCAAGGGCATTTACTGGAGAAAAGATGGCTTCTGCAATGAACAGAGCTGGGAAAATTGGATATTCACGTGTAAAAGAATGAAACTGGACCCCTCTCTTACATCACTCACAAAAACTAACTCAAAATAGATTAAAGACTTAAATATAAGACCTGAAATTACGAAACCCCTAGGAGAAAACATAAGAACAAAGCTCCTTAACATGGATCTTGCTAATGATTTTTTAGGAGATGACACCTTAAGTAGGAGCAACAAAATAAAAAGAAACAAGTGGGACTTCATCAAGCTAAAAAGCTTCTCCATAGCAAAAGAAACCATCAACACAGTGAAAGACAAACCCTCAGAATAGGGGAAAAAAAAAAAATAATTGCAAACCCTATGTATCTGGTAAGGGGTTAATAACCAAAACATGTAAGAAAGTTACACAACTCAACAGCAAAAACAAACAAAAACAAAGCAAATAACCCTATTTAAAAATGGGCAAAGGACCTGAATAAGCATTCCTTCAAAAAAGATATGTGAAAGGCCAATGGGTACATGAAAAGATGTTCAACATCACTAGCCCTTAAGGGAAGTGAAAATTAAAACCACAATGAGGTATCACCTCACACCTGTTAGAATGGCCATCATTAAAACACAAGAGATAACACATGCTGGCAAGGATGTGGAGAAAGTGAACATGTGGTCACTGTTGGTGGGATTATAAACTGGTACAGCTACTAAGGAGAAGAGTATAGGGATCCTCAAAAAATAGAACCACCATGAACCAGGAGTTCCACTTCTGGGAATATGCCCAAAGCGAACAAAACCACCAACTAACTCAAAAAGGTATCTGCACCCACCTACTCACAGGAGCATTGTTTATAACCACTAAGACACAGGGACAGTCTGAATGTTCACTGATGGGTTAACGAATAAAGAAGTTACAGTATATATACACAATGGAATATTAACCAGCCATAAAAAAATGAGGACATCCTACTATTTGCAACAATATGGATGCAACTTGAAGGCACTATGCTAAATGAAATGTCAGATGAAGAAAGACAAAAGTGATCTCACCTACATGTGGAATCTGAAAATAGCACAACAAACCAAACTCATGGAAAAAAAAGATCAGACTTGTGGTTACTACATGTGGGGGGGGGAGGAGAATTGGGGGAAGGTGGTAAAAGGGACAAACTTTCAGTTGTAAGATAAAGTACTGGGACAATAATGTACAGGATAAGGACTGTAGCCACCACTGCTGTCCGATATATAGGACAGTAGTGAAGAGAGTAAAATCCTAAGAGTTCTCATCACAAGGAGAGAAATTTTTTTTCCTGTTTTCTTTTATCTTTCTTTTCTTTTTATGAGAAAGACATCTATATGAGAAGGTATGGTAGGTGACACTGTGGTAATCATTTCACAATCTGTATAAATCAAACCATCGTGCTGTATGCCTTAAACATAATACAGTGATGTATGTTAATTATTTCTCAGTAAAACTGAAAAAAATTCCGCACAGATTAAAGATCTAAATAGAAGAAAAAGCGACAAAAGCATTAGAAAAAATACTGAAGACTAATTTTATTTTCTTGGGAGGAGGATATATAAGGAAGACAAACTCTCCAGGTTGAGAAGGATAAGAAGATCGGGTTTGATTACATAAGATTTACATCTTCTATACTACAAAGAATGCCCTAAACAAAATTAAGGGATGAACAACCCCAGGAAGACATATTTTAACACATTTTAGAGAATAAAGTTTGATATCTGAAATACACAAAGAGCTCTTACAAATTGGTTAAGAAGTGACGGATGAATGAAAACCCAGGCAAAGAACATACAAATAGAAATATAAACTGCCAATAGAAGTATGAGAAGACACATAGCTTCACTCGCAATTAATTAAGTATAGATAAAATAACGAGAAGAAATAATCCTTGGCTTATTAGATTGGGGGGAAAAACAGTCAAAAGACTGATAACCACCAATACTGCAGTGGCTGAGGGGAAATGGGCTCTGTCAAACACAGCTGGTGGGGGGGCAGGAATGCAAACTATTCCTCCTGGGGCTGGGGATAATTTGTCACTGTCTGGAGAGCTCCATGGCTCATTGTGCCCAACCGAGAAGCCTGCTGACCTCCATGCCTCAGTTTTCCCTCCCTGGTAAATGGGCAGGGCGATAAAGGGCTGTTCGTGTAGGAAGAGTGAGGACAGTGGAAAACAGAAGTAAGGAACAATTATAAAAGTATGCATGCAAAGATCACAAGCCATTCCAATCATCATGGTCACCTCTAACCCGACCAGCACCCCCCACTTCCTGCCTAGAACATTCCGATGCTAGTTGGTCTCGGTGAGGGCAAGACCTGGCAGGACCCCCATGAAGAGAAGGAGAAAGCAGAGGGCACTTCTGACAGACAGGGGCAGACTCTCTGGCTCAGAGGGCCAAAGTTCAGGTGCACCAACTTCCTCATTCCTGTTCTGTCAAATGGCACATTAATAAGCAGGAAAGCGATTTAGGGAAGAATTTCCAGAAGGACAAAAAACTCATCAGGTGTGTCAGATCTCTGACATTCAGGAGCCATGTGGGGAAAGACGCACACGCTGACTTAAGCACGAAAGTATGGATGCTTTAATTAATCCGGGGTGAATTTAATTGCTTTAGTTAAGTGGAAATCGGGTTAAAAATGATGCAGAGCATGCTGGGGTGTGTTAAAAACATGACATATGAGTTGGATGAATCGATAAATTAAAAGTGCACAGATGTTTTAATTAAACCCAGGGAAGTTAACGAAGATCGCAAGAGACTTTTAAGCCTATGATTAATTCAATTCATTTAAAATACCTGTAGAGATATGGGGAGGCCTCCATTTTGAGAGTTATAAAAGTTCTCAATCGGTAAGTGCTTAAGCTGTTCTTAAGAGACGTCTAAGTTTTTGTGCGTGTGTGCGTGTGTGACTGAACATTAATTACATAATTAATATTTAAATTCTTCACAATACACAGTAAACCTTTCTGCAGCTCAAGTCCAGAAATGAGGCAGCTTTTCACTTACTGTGGTTCAAGCAATGAGAGGTGTTCACAGATTACTGGTGTCTTGTTATCTACAAGCACGGAAGCTTCTGGAAGACCTAAAGGGTCTATTTATTTACTACTGTCTCCCTAGCCAGTAGAGCAGTTCCACGTAGAGTGTAGGCCTCGGAGTTAGCCTGAATTTCCCTTCATTTTTACTTGCTGTGTGACAATAGATGCTGTTTTCAGCCTTGATTTTCTTATCTTTAAAGTGGGACAAGAATTCTGGACTACCTACCTCATTGTGTTTTTAAGCAGGTGAAACGAAATAATATCTATAAAGTGCTATGTACAGTGCCTGGCAAATAATTAGAAATCTATAGATGGATTTTATCATCAGGTTTTATTAGGAGAAAATTATTCTGACGCATCCCATTATAAAGGTAAAGCGCCCTTTTGCACATCACCCATCCCAGCCAACTTCCTCTCTCAACACTGGTTTATTTACTTATACAGAAGTTTTTCCTAAAAGCCAACTACTTATACTCTGTGCGTCACATCGACAGCAAGTTCCCCCAGGGTTAGGCACTCTGCTTCCTAAGACTGCTTTGCAACTTACCCAGTCGCTTAAAACAGGGGAAAAAGACCACAAAACACCTTTCTAGTCTCCAAAGCAATTTAACTGGAGGAGGGCTGACTGATTTAAGCCCTGAGAAGCGATTTGTTTGGTAACCCAGCAAGCACGGGAAATGCCGACAGCCAGTTTCGGCGGCGGCAGGCATGGGCTCACAGGAGGCCGCTAAATAATGGACACTGTGACTTTCATGTGCTGGAGGTGGGGTTCCTTTGCGAGCCGGGGCGGGGGTCAAAGTGATGTTGCTGCTTCTGGTCACAACTCTCTTTGGGGAGTCTCAGCAGTTCAAGGGCAACGTTATCTAGACTCAGACCTGAATGGCACAAGAGTCTTCTGGGTATCCTCTAAGAATGCAGATTCTGATTCAAAAGGGCTGGAATCAGAAGATGATTCTGACTCATCGGGCCTGAGGATTTGGATATTTAGCAAGCTCCCCAGGCTGAGGCTAGGACCCCAGACCTACTGACTGACTCAGAAATTCTGGAGGGAGCCCAGGAAGCTGTGTACTAACAGGTGAACCTGAGGAGTATGAGTGCCCTACCCTCTCTGAGCCTCAGTTTCCTAAGCTGTGAAATGGGGACAATAACGATGTGTGTTGTGGAGATGAAATGAGATAATCATACAGAACCATTGGCATGGTGCCTCAGTCTCTTCTGCAAAGTGTTTTCCAAGTGCATCTGCTTTAAGCCCCTTATCCTGGGCCCTCACTGCCAAGGAATTCCTGCACATTTTCTCAGGTCAGGGGTGGGTGGAAGGAGAGGTGGGATTCAGCCATCAAACCGCAATGTGCTGTGGCAGCCACCATGGCCCCTGGCCCTTCTGCATTATTGTGGATTGTCAAGGGGGCTGGGGGAGCAGAGGGAGACAGGTGTGCAAGACAGAGGGTCTGAAGGAACCATGCACAGGGTGCATCTGTGCTCGTTCTGGGAGAGGACCAGTGTGGCCCGAGTGTCTTTCACTGAAAGCCGACCCCAGCTGAAAAAGTGGCAGGTGACTTCTGTGCTAAGAACGTTCTGCGAGAGGTGTTTCTGGGGCGGTGGAGAGGACCCCTCCACCAGCAGGGAGGGGCTAGGGGGTTTGCCATTCCTTTCCTGAGTGCGGAAGTCCACTAAGGGAAGAGTCTAATGGGGAAAGCAGGTTACGAGTCCGTGCCCAGCTAGGACAGTCAGCCTGAGCTGCCCATGTCGGCTTTGGGAATTGTAGCTACCCTCGATTCAGGGGATTTCCTGCCAAGCTTCTCTCCTGTGTGGACGTTAGGCCTAGAAGCCTCAGAGTCAGCCAGACACAGCCTCGAAATCGGGCCCTCCTATGTGACCATGGGCAAATAGCTTACTTCCCTTAAGTTTCTGCTTCCCCTGTAAAATAAGGATAATAACAGTGATTTCATGAAGACTCATGAAGACAGATACTACCCAAAGTCTATGGAATATTCGGTCCATGCCAAGCACGGTTCCACACACTTGACATGAATGTAGTCTTTAGTCCTCACAGGTAGTATTACTGTAAGAAAACCAAGGCTCCTGGAGGTTAAGTAATTTTTTTAAAATGGGTCCAGCTAACTGGAGGAGCACGGTTTCAATTCTAGTACATTCAAATTCTCGCTTTTGTTCTTAATCACTGCGCTCTTCTGAGATAATGCACCTAAAATGCGGGATCGATGTCAACATTTTTTTTCTTTCTTTTTTTCATTCCTCCTCTTTTCTTTCCCTCCCTCCCCCCTTCCCTTTGTTTAAATTTGTGCCTCAAAGTTGGCTGATTCATCACCGCAAGATTAATCGGATAAATGAGAACCCTGTTCGCCAGCACTCATTTGATTCTCGCACATTTTCTGGCCATGTTTTCCTCTTTACAAGTCTTATCCCCTAACTGCAAATCTCCGAACGTTTAGAGACCACACCGCTTCCTGGGTACCAAACTGGGTGCGAGGAGGTGTCCTAAAGACGACGGCTGGAAACTTGTGATCCAGCAGGAGAAACTGATGGAATCGTCCAGCTAGAACCTGGCCCAGCATGAAGGAAGGGGCACTGCCAAGATGTTGCCAAGCCCTATGTGACTGCAGGGTCCTGCCTACGGGTGTTTCAGGGAGTTGGGAACCTACCTGCGAGCAGCAGTTTGATAGGAAAGGTTGGGATTGATGAGAAGTTTCCAACTAAAGAAGCAGCATGAACAAAGGGGAAGAAGCAGGGCCATGATGCTTTATGGATGACAAGTAGCTGGAAACTATGGTGTATGGGCTTTAGTAGGAGACGATAGTGCAAAAACTGCTTAAATCATGAAAGATCTTGAATGTCACTCTAAGAACGTTCTTTATTCTCAGAATATGGTCCCTGGCAACCTGCATCAGAGCCCCCCTGGGAGGCTTGTTAAAAATGCACATGTCTGAGCCCCAGCCCAGTCCTATGGATTTAGAATTGGCTGGTTGGGGCGGGGAGGGTTGGGGGTGGGGACAAGCCTGGGAATATGCATTTGTAACAACTTCCCCGTGTAAATATAAACTTAAGCATCTGCAAACCAAAGTCTGGTAACCTCTGTGGGAGGCACCTGGCTCTTGAAGGTGTTTGCAGAGATAGTAGCTGTACATGCACCCGGAGCTCTGCAGAATGCTGGAGGTCGTGAGTAGGGGGAAAGCCATCAGAGAGAGGCTGGTGGTCGCATGCATAGTACAGCGACTGTGAAGGTAGAGAGGAGAAAGGGAACAGAACATGGTGGAGATTGATGAGACAGGACTTGGCAAATGATGTGATGAGGGAGATGACGAATCTCTCTGGGAGGGGAGAGTGGTGCAGAGCGGCAGGCTCAGAAGTCAGACGGACTTCGTTTTGAACGCTGGCTCAGCCCCCTCCCGCTCAGTAAACTCTAGTTTCCTCTCCTATAGAGTTTCCTTGGGTTCAAACCCAAATCCTAGTGTGCAACCACCACACAAACTGCTTAGAAAGCCCCTCTTCCTTACACCGCACCTCTCCTAAGGCCGATCTCATGGTCTAGTATGAAGAGCCTGAGCCAGAATGCCTGGTTTGAATCCCAGCAATACCCCTTGCTGGCTGAGCGATCTTTAGCAAGTTACCTAACCTCTCTGAGCTTCATTTTCCTCATCGGTAGAAGGGGATAGCAGCCGTACATAGAATAGGGGTATCGATGGTTAAATGAGAGGGCTATGTGGTGGCCGAGAACAGCGGTTGGTGCGGAGTCGAAACTCAGTAAGTGTCAGCCGTGACAGATGAGGAGGAGTTTGACTCGAGGGCTGGAAGCCCAGGAGGGCCTGGGTGGTGGGGACATTTGCCAGTTAACAGGAGAAAAATGGCAAGATCCCTGTTCTCTTTTCTCGAGCCCCCACAGAAATTGCGTAGGAGCTGAGACCCACCCCCAGAGAGAAGGCTTTACGTTCCCGTGGCTCTGGCATTTCTGGGCCTCCCCTGACAGCTGCTGAGCAGTGGCGGCTGTCACTTCTCGTCCCTGTTAAATACACATTACCTAACGAGTAAGGCTCTGGTGTTTTAAGTTTCTGCTGCAGGTTTGGGGCCTCAAACTCGGAACCAAATAAGCCGTCTGAGGAGCCAGCGTCAAAACAGAAGAATTGGAAGCCTCAGATGTTTTCTGAAATGCAAGATGGCTTTACAAGCAACCCAAGGAGCATCTCGAGTCAATGAAAGACCTCCAAATAAAATCAAATAAGAAAAAAGGAAGCATAATTAAAAAGCATCCAGCCCCCAACAAACAGCACTCAAGCCATGAGAAAGTCAGGCAAGGGGGACAGTAATAATAAAAACGGGAGACTAAACAATAATTTGAATAATGAGCTTAATTACAGCTGGACTGAGAGAGGCACCTGATGGAGAACGGGACAAAGTACTGGAAAAGAAATGCCATTTGCGCGTGAGCTCTGAATCTGGACACATTGCTTATGACACTGCACAATTCATGAAATTCTACACTGAAAGACACATTCAGTGTAGTTCCTTTATTGAATTCCTTCTCCATAGAATTTTCTCCACATTCCCTGATATTAACTGGCTATTTTTATAGATTCATACTTCATTTCTTCATAAACTTATCTTCTTAATAATGCTTATGTCATTTGGGATGCCTGAGTGGCTCAGTCAGTTAAGCGTCTGCCTTCGGCTCAGGTCATGATCCCAGGCTCCTGGGATCAAGCCCCACATCAGGCTCCCTGCTCAGCGGGGAGTCTGCTTCTCCCTCTCACTCTACCTCTCTGCCCCACTCTCAAATAAATAAATAAAATCTTAAAAAAAATAACGTCTACACCATTCAAAGTCCGCATTACAGCATTTAAGACTTAACACGTACACTTCCCACTTGCCGATCACGTGCATGCAGCAGACCAGAAACTCTCAGAAGGCAGGGCCCTGGCAGGCACGCTTGCTCCTCATCGTATTCCCAGCACTTAGTGCAGCCCCTGACTCAGAGCAGGCCCATAATAAGCATCTGTTGGAGGCACGAGTAAGTTCTGTCCCCTCAGCTGACTTGGAACAATGTGTTAGAACCCTTACACATTCTTTTGATGTGCGGGTCAGCTCTGTTTTGACTTCTGAGCCCCCGAGGACCCCAGGTCGGTGGGGGCCGGGGAATGAATGCTCTGCAAATTCATGCTGACTGATTCCTCCATTCACTGCAAGGCTGTCTTCAGATGCCTGATGCGGACTGGCAGGTTTATAAGAAGACAAGGAGCTGCCGTCTGCACGGCACGTCTGAGGGCACGGGAGGTACCGTGTGAGGTCAAGGGAGTAAATCCGTATTTCTGTCACTTGGACACAGACCCGGTTGCTCGGATGTGATGGGAATCTCGCCTGCAAACGTGGCAAATTTCTCCCCTGGCGGGAGGGTCTGAGTTTGCCTGCTGCCTGCAGTAGCGGAAACTGGCAGGACCGGAGGCATCCTGGGCACCGCTGTCAGGGAGGGAACAAAGGTGAACGCCAGCTTGTGTTGAGGGAGGACTTGGGACTTGGGCCTTCCTAAGGCTTTTATCAAGAAAGAAGAGAAGTGTTCACGGGCCACAGCTGGGAGATGGCATGTGCCACTCTGCATGGCAGGAGACTCAGGGCCAGCTGTCTCTCCTCTGCGCTGGCGAGCATGACCCCCTCACTCTGTCTGCTGCACTTACTTCCTGCTAACACTTCGGAGCTTCTTGGGCTCAGAAGCTGTGGGTGAGTGGCAGCCTGTCACAGCCACAGACAAACTGTGCAGGACCGGCGGGGTGGAGCCTCACAGCTCTGGTGGGAACGTACACGTACACACCCACACTCACACACACACACACACACACACACACACACACAACCACATTCTAATTTTTTTTCTGACTAAAAATCAGAAGTGCGTCTTTGATATGACTCACTGACAACGGCACGGCATCTTGCTAAAAATGTACAACTTTCACCTAATCTCAAGAAAACATCAGACCAACCCACATCGAGGGACATACTGAAAAACACCTGATCAGTACTCTTCTAAATGAATGAGGTCATGAAACACAAGGAGAAGGCTGAGGACCCTTCACAGACTGGAGTGGACAAAGGAGACATGACAACTAAATACAATGTGGGATCTGGACCAGAAAAAAAAAGGAGCAACTTCAGGAAAAAAAAAAAAAGTCTGTAAATTAGTCAATAATAGCAAATAACAGTGTTAATATCCTCATTTCAGTGACTGAAGTATGATCATTTAAAATGCTGACATTAGGTGACTTCTGTACGGGAGCTGTGTGTACTATTTTTGCAACCCGTGTGCAAGTCTGAAAGGATTTCAGTATTTAAAAAAAAAAACCTTAAAACATGGGGGGTAGTTAAAATAGGATTTATTTCATATCGTTGATATGAGAAAGGATAAGATGGTATGTTTTAAGTACTTCATGCAATGTCTGGTAGATGCTGAATATTAAATAACTATTAGTTGTTATTTAAAAACAGTCTAAAGTGGAGGCTTAACTCATGAGTAACTCAGGTGCTAATCATTACATTTACTCACTCGAAGCTTGTACCGTTAAATCTGCGTGCCTATTTTTTCTGGTTTCTCACTTCATCACACAGGGGTAGTTAGCGATTTTTGCTACTCTGAGGAGCCAGTATTTAGAAAATGAGGTGTTCAAGGCTTGAATCTGTCTAGAAGCCAGGCTGTTGCACGTGGGCTCAGGTCCACTTTTGGGATTCTTGATGTGAAAAAGTGTGTGAGAAGCTGACTCGGCTTGAATGTTCATGACTGAAAATTTTCCTCTCTTGACAGGTCAAAGGTGGCACTAACATCTACTTTTTGCAATTGATAAGTTTTTTCTTTTTAAATTTTGGATTTTCACATTGTTCCTTTTGGAAGGAATTTATCTATGTAAACATACTGAGTTGACTTAAAGAAATATGTTAAGTACATAATAATACAAGTTGCTCATGAATTGGGCAAAATCATAAAGGCGGCACGTGAAAAAAGTTCAGGAAATAAAGGCTTGGAATATTTCCCAATATTGTTGTTAATGAAGGAGCTTAAACTGTGTCCATTTCAAAAATACTAAGGACGAAAGATGGCTAGGGTAAAGACGCAATTTACTTCTAATACTCTAAAGGCAACTTTGCCAAAAATAAAGAGGGAGACAAGGAGAAAACAATTTTATTCTTTAAAACTTCAATTCTGTCCACTGTAGGCATCAAGAGCGAAATTAAAATATGCAACAAGTTCAAAGGCTGATTTCAGGAACAGCTCCTGAGTATGCAGGAGTAACTACTCTTAACAGCCGCTCAATATTTGTTTCGCAAGGATCAATTATATACCATGGCTAATGCACCCTCGGAGTGTGCACCCAGCCACAGTACAGGTGGTGAATGCAAAACACACACCGAGAGTCCTTTTAAGCAGCTAAATGCACACGCCATTACAGATCCATAATGCAGAATGGACGCCCATCTGCAAATGGATTTAGAGCGAGGAGTTCTTAAATGGCTGAGGTACTTAGGGCTGAAAGGCCAATAACTGGATGGGCTGTCAGAGCCCACATGGTTTTTAGGATTAATAATACATTGACGTGTGTCAGTGTTAATACACATTTACAGCTCACAGGCCACGCAGCAGAGGGTTCAGCCCATTTGCAGCCACATGCGAAAGGACCATTCCGTCCTTCCTCTCATTAATGCCTTTGCTCCTAGGAAGATTAGATAGCGCAAGAAAGGCCATTCGAACGATCCTGAGGTTTTCCCTCCTTTGCAGCGTGCTCCAGCAAGGGCGCTCAGCACGGTGACGCACCGTGTCAGCCACCTTCCCTCCCATCCTGGTGCCTCAGAGGCTGACTGGGCAAAGCACTCAAGGGTAGGAGCTCCAGCTCCAAGGTCTACCTGGGGAGGTGTCCGCATGCCATTAGAGTGTGCAGAGGCGACAGTCTGGTGGCTTCTAGCTCTCTTTTCCTTCTAGTTTCTCTTTTTCCTGGCGAGTTTACCAAAGCATTTGCATTATTTTGTGATAGAAGATAGGTCCATACATGGTATCGTTTAGGAATTAGTCTCATGCACGTGCAACCGAATCCAGAACTTCATGCCCAGGAAGTCCCATTCGCTCACCAGTCAGCACTCAGAAAGCTGGGGATCGCCCATCTTTGAAACACCGAGAATAACTGAAATGCAGTTTTCTCCAGCAACTGTGGTGAGCGTGGGAAAGAGGAGTGGCACGGTTCAGCATGTACAGAGTTGCTTTATCAACAACTGCCTCTCTCTCAGAGCATCAAGGCAGGATGGTCTTTTAAAGGTGAGCACATAAAACTATTATATAAATATGTAAATAAATAGAATGTGATATACATAAATAAAGATGGTAAATATGAACCCTTTGAGGGAACACAACATATTCTGCTAAGAGCTTTGGGTGTTTTCCCCTCATCCCATGCTCACAAAGGATGTGTAAAGGAACCCCCCACTTTTCCAGAGGAGGAAATAGAGACTCAGACATGTTAGATCCTTGGCTCCAGATCACACAGACCCTCAAGTGGCAGAGGTGGGATTCAACACAGGAGTGCCTGGCCCTCCAGCAAGGGCCCTGAACCTCTCCCTCACTGCTTCTCAGACTGGGGTGTGACCTACTGGTGGGTGAGGAATCAATATAGTTGGTTTCCCCTGGAGCTTCTAAGCTCTGCTCTCTACTACGTTTGCCTCTAATAGAGCCCCCTGAAGGTTATGCTCAAGGTCTCCTGCAAGCTAGGTATGCAGCCCCTAAGTCCCTGTTCTTGCAAGAGTCATTTTCTCTTATATTACCTTTCCCCCAAGAATCCCAGGGCCCCAGCAATTCTGTGCAAAGGAGTGTAGATAAATTAATAACACAATTTAAAACCGATTCCTTCAAGATAAATAGCGCTTCCTAGATTAAGAGTGTAGCTGGCCAGAATGAATGAAATTTACTAACCCTGAGATGCTTAATCTTCCATTACATAGAATTTAATGATTATAAGAAAGGAGTGATGGTAACTCACTTTTGCTTTTACAGGAATCCAACCATCTCATTTTTAGCAAATCTTTCTTCTCAGCACACCTCGGTGCCAGGATAACCTCCCTGCTCTTATAGGTATATTGGCCAATTGTCATATATTAAAGCCTGCTTGTTGCTCAAGGGTTGGGCCTTCTAGCATGCATGAGCTTCCAGGCTGTCGCAGTAGAATCTCGCAGGGAAGCTTCTTTGGTGCCCCCTCGCCCTCCCCCTCAGAGAAGCCTATGCATTGTTTTCCAACCGTAGCAGGGAAATAGTGGCAAGTACCTTTAGCACAGTCTGCTCCTAGAAATCCTGGGAAGCAGTGACACAGCCCAGACACACATTCGCCATTCCCGTGGCAGTTACGTGGACAGTCCTGCACTGAATCTGAAAAAGAGAGAAACTTAGCAACTACCTTTTCTTCTGCTTGCTGATGAAGCAATGTCATCGTCAACCGCCCACCATTTTTGAAGACCGGTGGGAGTAAACCCCCAATACCCACAGGGCACTGGCAGGAACATGAGGGAGCAAAGGGAATGGGAAATTAAGGGGACCAGGACAACTTGGAGAATGCGTGGAAGTAACCACCGCTCTCTATTTGACCAGCATCTGGGCAGGGATGCAGGGTAAGTACTGCTGCAACTTCTGCTCTTCCAAAAGAAACAACTTGTTTGGGTTTAAAAATCTTAAAGTTCCCATGTCTGAATGTTGACAAGTTTAAAGCATCGTGAGTGCTGGTCCCTTCCCACCAAGCCCCTCCAATATCAAATTCTCAGTCTGAGATTTGGTCTGACATGTGTGATACTGAGCCTTTAGCCTCAGGTGCAGGGGATGAGTCTCCAAATGACAGTGGATGTTTCTGATCTCAGGTTTGTGGAGTAGAAAAAATTCTTGCTTTCAGGAAAGAAAAATCCAAATGTGTAAGACTGACCAATGGAGGCATGATTTGGGGTACATTAAGTAGTAGGTTTTAGGCTGTGCAAAAGTCCTTTTGGGCTGACCTTTTCTACATCTTATTTTTCATGAAAATCAATTAGTTCCCATTTGTTCTAACCTGCATAGCCATCTTATTTCATGATTTACCTTTCTCTGTGTACTCTCAAGTCATCACTTCAAAGGGATCATTTAGGGACCTTTTTCATGTTGATTTGGGTCTATACAGACACAGGCATATTCTTTTAAAATTATTATTCTCATTTTTTGCCTTAAATTAAAACAAACACATTCAGAATTTCAGGCTCCAAATTACTAAGATGATGAAAAGAAAAATCCAAGCCACTCTGCCCAGGCTGTGTGACCTTTACACAGCCCTGGGGAGTTGGGGTCATTGACTCAGTGATGTTGGCTGAAAGACTATCAAGTCAGATGGCTTCTAATGGAGCAACCTGAGAGCGGTGAATTTCCTCCCCTTAAACTGGATTTCCCATTTATTCCCACTCTGTACTGAAAAACCAAACCTTGCATATATTGCTTTCTTTCCACAGTGTTTCCTTTCTCGGCTCTCTTCTTCCAGAACCAAGCAGTAGTTGGATTCTTGTATTCTGAGGAGAATCCAGTGAGTGTATCTGCTTCTTCAAAATCAGGTAGGACTCTAGCAGGCCAATTTATTTAGTGTTTATCAATTAACACTTCGGGCTGAAAGTCCTTGAGGTTGGCTCTACAGGTGGACTGAGAAACATCCAAGTGGCTACTGATTTCCACCTATTCATCGTGCATTCATTCATTCAAGACGCTTTAGGTTGAATCATGAAACAGTTGCTTGGGCAGGCCAAAAATCAGCAATTTCACATGGTTTTAGGAGACCATTCTCCATGTTTCCAATTCCCCATTCATGTTTCTCAATGTCTTGTGAGCTAAGACACCGACTGCCTTAGTTGTGGACTATCTTTTCAAGGTTGTCTGCATAGTGAACCACATTGGAGGACAGAAACGGTGTCCATCTCCAGAGCAGAGGACAGGTTTGCTTACTCTCCAGTGTAATAAAGATATTATCTTACTCTAGTGCAAAGAACAGGCAGGCTCACCGTCGACTCTGAGAAACTCAGGTGTAATAAACTCAGGATTTCCCCTCTGTAATGCAATCCATTGCATGTGTCGGTACTAGCTGACCCTGTTGATGTTGCCCTGTGGGGACTGGGGCTTGAGGGACTGGCACATTTACCAGAATCTAGATATTGCCTTTCTCTGAGTAATAAAGGCCCTTGTCTTTGACCCAGGAGTCTCATGTCTTCTGATAATATCTATGAAATTGTGGCAGGCTGACATATTAGCTTACAATTAGGGTGAGCTCTCAGAACTGTCACAGTTCCTGATGTATGGCTCACTTTATTAACTAGAAACCTATTATTTGCAAGGCACTGTAGCAGGCATTGGTGAATACAAGCAGATAGGCGAGTTCTCTGGCCTCATAGAATTTTCACTGTCATAGACAATACAGGCTGATATATATATTGATTCTGTGACCAATGGAAACAAATAGTTTTAAACATAGAAACGGCACTGTCTAACTTGCATTTTAAGAAGTCCCCCCTACAGCGAATTAGAGCTTGCTTCTTCCTAGACCAGCATCTAGGTCTGGGGATGGTTTGGTGGAAACGGACATCTGTGAGCTCAGACCTCCCTGTTCCCAAACCTAACATCTTCAGAGACAAAGCAGCAGAGGCTGAGGGAGCTCTTTACCCACCAGAGTCTCACAGAGAGGGAGCGAGCTCTTTGCATGGGCTCTTTGTGGGGATGGAAAGCCTCTCTTGCCCTTTAGCTGAGGTATTTATCCTTCGATGTCAGTTTAGGAAATATGTACTTTCTGGGCACCTTCCTTCCCCACTTTCCCTCAGTCAGGAAGGGTTTTGTACCCCTTCTCCATGCTCTTGTAATTCTTATGGTTGCCTTTTCATGTATCTGTCTTCTTCTATCAGGCTCCATGAGGAAGAGACCTGATCTGAATCATTCACTGAGGTATTCTCAACGCTTGGCACACAGCAGGCCCTTGGTAAACAGCTGTCACTGTGTGTGTGTGTGTGTGTGTGTGTGTGTGTATGTGTGTGTGTATGCAGGTAGGGTAGGAGAATCCCAAATAAGCAAAAAATGTGACAAAGATGATTTTTCATTGCATTCTCCCAGCATTTCTACAGTTTTTGAGAGAAAGAACAATCCCACGGGCTGGCTGAACTGAGCAAGGGACCCGCCCTTCCGGTGGCCATGTTATCAGTTTTCCTTTCTGTCACCCTGGTTTAGGTTTTCTTGAGGAAACAATGGCAGGTGCTGAGAGGCAGCCCAGGAAATGGGGTTTTTACGCAGGCGGAGGGCGGCCTCCACGACACCCGCACCGTGCTTCAAATATGCCGCTCTGTTGTCCCCTGAGATGAAACTCATTTCTGAAAGCAGCCTGCTTCTCTCCAAAACACATCAAAAGACTTCCCCGAGTCAAAGGTATATTTAGCGTGATCGCTGGTTGACACCCGTCTAACATTTTTCCTTCTGTTTCACATCACAGGGGCTTTTGGCGCTCCTGGCTGCTCTTGATGGAGAACGTTCTGATAATAGATATGTGTGGGAGAACCTCTGAACCAAATAAAACACTGTTCTTTTCCCTGCATTTCAGGCCAATTACTATCATTGCTCTATCAAGATGTCTGCCCAATTATTAGGCCGATTACCTTTGACTTTCTCTTTGAGTTACAGTCCAGACGAGAGAAATCCTCTGGGGAGAACCACTATTCCCATCTCTGAATGAGCGTAATGGCCTGGGGGAAGGGCATCTCACTACTGCAACGTCTGTGTCTATGTGGATGGAGGAGATGGAGGGCTGAAGCCGTTATTAGATAATCTGGCCCCCAGAAAACTTGTTGAGCAGGGGAAAAGGCATTTATTTGGCGGGAATCCAGAGCAATCCAGTGGTTAAGCACAATTCTCTGGAGAGTTTGGATGCTGACTCCACTCCCCCGATTACCACGTGTGACCTTGGACAAGTTGTTTAACTTCTCTCAGTCTTGACTTCTCAAGTAGAAAACAGAGTCCTGGGAGTACCTCCCTCATGTAACTACTCTGTGGGTTTGCCAGCCTCGTCCCCACAGAGGGCACAAGCCAGAGGCTGGCCCCCGGTCCGTGCAGCATAAATGTGTGGTGGGTGGTGGTTGTCGTTGGTGTCATTATCCATCTCACTGGGTCCTTGTAGACTCCAACTAAGCCAGCTGCTGTTTATGGCGTGGGCTCTTAAGGATGTGCTAAGACTTTTCAGTTAAATACAAGGTGACAAAAAGGATGTCATTTCTCATCATGTTCTTAAACTAAAGACTGCTTTTAATCTCAACATCTCAAACTAATTTTTTTTTCCTTTTGTGAGTTGATTTTTAATCCTTTTTGCTTTCTTTCCCTCGTGGATCCATGATCTGCTTCTGGAAATTTTCTATAACCATGGAAGATGTTTTCCAGTGGCTTCCATGATACAAAGTTTATGACATTAGTTGGGAGCAGGGGTTGGGAAACTTTCACTGTAAAGGGACAGAAGGTAAATATTTAGGATTTGCTAGCCAAGCTGTCTCCATTGCAGCTACTCAGCTCTGTTGTTTTAGCTGCCATAGACGATATGTCAGCAGATGAACATGGCTGGGCTCCAGAAAAACTTTATTTATAAGAACAGGCAGAGGGCCAGACTTAGCCCATGGGCTATAGTGTGCCAAGCCCCTGCCTTTGTATATTTGGCCAGTTCTGATAGGATCAAGTTTTCCTTGGCAGAGGGAATGAGGGTTAACTTTAACACTACGGTCACTACCAGATCCTGATTTTAGACCATTTGAAAGTTGTGGCTGCTGATAAAAAAGTGCGCCCTGAATTTTAACTTGGCTTCCCTAGCTCTTTCAAGAATCGAGGAACCCCTCAGAGAAATCCGTGAGACCAGTAAAGAAGTTCTGAGGATCTGGTCAATAGGAAAATAGCTGTACACGATATGCTCCTAAACATCCATCTGCTCTCATTCGGTGGCGACCCGCGCCATGGCAGATGTGTTCCAGATGTAAAGTCACGTCATCCTTCCTGTCAGGGATGTGGTCCTTTTCACAGAGGAAGCTGAGGTTCCAGGAGGTAAGTGACTTTCCCAGTTAGGATGTGGGACAGAAGAGCTGGGATTTGATCCTCTCTCAGCAGGTCTCTCCTCGTTACACCACTCCTTCGGTGAACCTTGAGATCCACAACCCAACCCTGTGGGGACGATATGCCCAGAGGCCCAGAAGCCCATCCATTCCTACCATGTCCACATCCTGGGACTCAGAGGGACCGAGTTTTCTGAGTCTCAGTGGATTTTTCTGTGAAGTGTGTCTAACACGCCGCCCCAACTCATGGACATTCTACCCAGGATCTGTTATCCTCATCAGGATAAAAACCTAATGACAACATAAATTGAATGAAAGTATCTGCGGCTTATGTGATTGTTAAAATTCTTAAGGTTTGCTTTAGAAAACTTCATAAAATCCTCTCAAACTAATGGCCCTTTCAGGAGTTTGTATGCACATATAAGAGGAAATTTTGAATAAAAGCATTGCTTCTCTTTTAATAGCTAATAAAAAACAGGGCTAAAACATGCCAAAAATGACAAGTGTTTAATTAAAACATTTTGAGATTTACCTACTTGGGAACAAAGATGATTTTTTCCTTATGTCTATATCCTTTTCTTGATTTATTTTTATGTGTGTCTTTTTTTTTTTTTAACTTTTGATTTTAAGCTTTCCTGGATTTTCAGAGAAATTCTGAGCTGATGTGAATGGTCTGTATTTATTGGCTCTACTGCATATTTAGAGTTTTATATACCGTATGTTATTTAATTCCTACAATTAGCTCTATGCGGTGGGTACTAGTTAGTTCTTTTTTACTGTGAGGAACCTGAAGCTTACAAAAATCCACTGATTTGCATAGTTTGTGTGGTCAGGACTTGAGCCAGCCTGTCTGACCCAAGCTCTTTACCACAACTGGATCCTGTAAGTAGTCTCCCTATTTTAATCTGGGCTAGTTTTAGGTGGAAAATACCATGAGGCTTAAATAAAGGATTCTGGTCTGGTTTCCTACACAGTAGAAACTACATTGGAAGATGATTTTCTGTGGAAAAACCTAGAACGTTTCCATTCTTCCCTTGGTGGCATTATCACTGAGACCTCATACCTACCTAAGACGACAGTGTTGAAGGAAACCATCTCTTTGTCTTTGCCATCATTGTAGAAGGCCAGGTGCCACAGGCCCACGTCCAGGTACTGTACAAACACGGCTTCATTCTGCACCAGGGTCTGTATGCTCCGGCGTTCCCTGGGTGACTCAACCACACTCCACTTCTCCTTCCCATCCAAACGCTCCATGAAGTCATACTAGAATAAGAAGAGAGAGAACCCCATGTGTGAAAGAGGTGACAGACCTGGTCCCATGGCTAGCAGCTTCCCCTCCCACCCCATTAGTTAGCTAAAAAATACTTTTGAGCACATTTTACTGTGAGCTCATCCAGTAAAAAAGAAGAGTCAGAAAAGTTGTAACAATAAGTCACCATTTATTATGCTTATAATTATTGCTAATAGTTTTATTACTATAGGCACAATCCCTTTTCTGCTGTTTGAAATCCAAAATGCTTTAAAGCCAAAACTTTTATGTTTTCTCTCGTGTGTGTGAGAGAGACAGAGAAAGAGAGGGAGGGAGGGAGGGAGGTTATTGTTCCAATCTCCACTGGGGTGTTATATAATACCTAGTATATGCCAAGTATAACTTTCCTGGAAGTCCCAAAATTCTGGATTCCAAAAATCATCTGGCTTGGCAAGAGTTTCAGATAAGGAATTACAGACCTGTGTTACCAGCTATCATTTACTGATCATCTACTGGGGGAAGGAGGCATAGCAGATTAGTTAAGAATGAGGGTTGTGGGGGAGCCTGGGTCGCTCAGTTGGTTAAGCGGCTGGCTTCGACTCAGGTCATGATCCCAGGTCCTGGAATCGAGCCCCACGTTGGGCTCCTTGCTGAGTGGGGAGCCTGTTTCGCCTCTGTCTGCCATTCCCCCTGTTTGAGCTTGCTGTCTTCCTCTCTCTCCCTCTCCCTCTCTCTCTCCCTTTCTGTCAAATAAATAAATAAAAATCTTTAAAAAAAGAATGAGGGTTGTGTCTACTATGTTGTACATATGAAACTAATATAACACTGTATGTCAACTATACTTTAATTAAAAAAAAAGAATGAGATCTGTGCAGCTAGACTAACTGGGAGAGAATGTCTCACTTATTAGCTCTACCTATCTGTGCCTCAGTTTCCCCATTTGCAAAACAGAAAATAATAGTACCTATGTTACAGGTTGTTGTGAGAAATAAGATAATACTTGGAACAGTGCCTGGCACAGAGCAAACACAAAATATGTGTTAGCTAGCAATCATCATCACTGCCATCATTTCATTCTACTCTTGCAAAAACCCTAAAGATAAGTACTCTTTGTATCTCATTTTGCAGATGAGAAAACTGAGGTGCAGAGAAGCCAAACAACTTGTCAAAAGTCACACAGCAACTAAGTGGCCAAGCAAAAACTTAGACCTAGCTCTCTCAGATAAACCAGCAATTAAATGTGAAATTCTGTTTCAGTGGAAAGTGGGCTCCTAACTAGAAGGGATCAATGAGAGACAGAGTAGCCAATGAAGGCTACCAAGATGAGGAGAATGGAGGGACCCAGTGTGACCCAAGAGATTGGCAAAATCTGCTGGTGGGTCAGTGGGAGCCACTGACGATCTCTGAGCAGTGACTGATGCAACGAAAGGACTGTTTTGAGGAATTCATTTGCAGACAGGATACAGCAGAGGGGAAATGAAAAGAACCAGGAAGACCAGTTGGGGAGTGATTATAGAAGCTCAAGTATGACATGACAGGGGTCTTGATCAGGACAGTCAGTGAGGAGAGGAGACAACTTTGGAGGAATATTTTTAAGAAAGCCCACCCCTTGACCGTGGGCTGGACAGAGGGGATGAGGGAAAAGGCAGAGGACACTAATGTCTCTTACTTGTCGACAAGAAAATCAATAAAATCCCTGTAGAAATGGGCTAATCTTGTGAACTCTTTCAAAATCACTACATGGAAAAGTCAGTTGCACTGTGACTTCCAGAGAACATTCAAAGCACAGGTCTGTAGCAGATAAAAACCACCACTGTGGGATTAAGCTCTCTCACCACTTCCCCTCCATAAAAAGGATTTTATAGGTTACAGACGTTGACTATAACCTCTTTGGTGAACTTCATAGAATTAAACTCCAGGAATCTATTAATGCGACTTCCCCATGATCAGAATTGCCAGTTTTTCCCATCTGAAACGTGATCATTGAAAACAAAGAATCTGTAATCCGAAGTGCAAAGGCTTTACCATCAGACAAAGGTGGGTTTGAATTCTGACTGCTACTTGCTATTGTTTGAAGTTGGGTCAATCAACTTTTAGCCTCTTCCTGGTTTGCATACTAGGCAATAATACTCGATTTTTGGAGATGTTCTAAGGATGACATGACATAATGCTTCGGGCAGTGCCTGGAAGGTACTAACCATGTTACTAAGTACCTCCAGACTATGAATTACTTATTTGCAAATCGGAACGATCAGAGAAGAGAAGAACATGGTTCCAGTTTTTCCATCTGGGGGTGGCAGACAGCTGCTTAGGAAGTGGAAATTTCCTCATCTCTTAGAAAACGAGTATTTGTTTTTTAGCTTTCCTCTACCCCATATCCCACTGGTCACGGGTGTCTTTATGGGATAAAAGAAATGATACACAGTGATACATCAAACCAGTGCTGCTTTTGGAGACCTTTGTAACCAAAGCATTTGTTTCTTAGCAACCTCGTAAATGCCCAACTACCCAGACCCACGTCTACAAATTGCTGTCAGCCAGAGGAATGAGCGTTAACTTCCTTGGTGCTTAGGTGAGAAGAATATACTTCATTTGGGGTCCAGAAAATCACCCCCATGAGAAAAGCTGGGGGATGGTGATTACTTGTGTGGGGTCATTGCTCATTATTAATTTGGACATCAGTCATCTCTCGCTGAACTGGCCGGCTGGCCAAGAACAGAAATGACTTAGAACCAGCAGCAGCGCTCACTGTCCAACCAATCAAATGGCTCTGGGCAAAGGTATTGTCAGAGGAGAGAGAAGACATCTATTTTGGCTGGCTCGTCCAAGTCACTCCAAAGCAGCATTGGAGGGCAGTTTTCATTAAAGAAAGACTCTGCAAGCCAGGAGCTGTCAAACAGGGTATGGGGACATGCCGGTGTGAAACAATAGTGTCCAAGTGCCTCAATCTTCTACCCTTTAACGTGCTTTTCTTTTCTTTTCTTTTTAATTTGACAAAGTAGGCAGAGATCACAAGTAGGTAGAGAGGCAGGCAGAGAGAGAGAGAGAGGAGGAAGCAGGCTCCCCACTGAGCAGAGAGCCTGATGCGGGGCTCGATCCCAAGACTCTGGGATCATGACCCGAGCCGAAGGCAGAGGCTTTAACCCACTGAGCCACCCAGGCGCCCCTGTGCTTTGCTTTTCTCAAAACACTCGTCATTCTCTACACTGATATGATCTGTTTTTATGTGTATTGTCAGTCTACTGAGAAGAATGTAACCTTCAGGAGGGCAGGGGTTTTGCCCGCATGGCAGAATGGTTAAGCACTTCAGATCTGGGGCCCCTGGGTGGCTCAGTTGGTTAAGCATCTGCCTTCAGCTTAGGTCATGATCCTAGGTTCCTGGAATGAGCCTCCTATCAGACTCCCCGCTGAGCAGGGAGCCTGCTTTTCCCTCTCCCTCTGGCCCTCCCCCTGCTTGTCCACTCATGTGCTCTCGTTCTCACTCACTGTCAAATAAATTAAAAACTTGGGGGGGAAAAAAAAGACTTCAGAGCTGGAATCCCAGCACTGCCACTTACTTCTTGCCACACTTGCAAAAGCTATTTCAGTTCTCTGTGCCTCAGTCTCCTCATCCTTAAAATGGGGACAATAATCACATTTCTGTCAAAACAATCGTAAGGATTGAGTGAATCAATTCATGTGAAGTGCTTAGAATTGCACTTTGTGTGCAGTGAACAAGCCCTCAAGGTGTGAGCTACCGTTATCATAATTCACTGCCATCCCTCATTTATCTCAAGCAGAGTCTGGTCAGTAAATATTAAATATCAAATGAATAAAATACTAAATTCATAAATAAATTCCACGAAAAAGAAAAAAAAAATGGAATATGGTCCACCTTTAGTCTCTAATAATAATCACTTGCACTCCCTAATGTGCTTTCTTTCATGGAAGAGGAAGGGGTAGCGTTACTGTCTGGGAGGCTGAATCAGGCAGCAGCCGGTGCAGAATACGCCTATGATGGGACGTTGTGGTGTTTGCACATTCCCATATATTAAGATTTGAGAGGTGACTTTATAAGGCCGTAATGACATCACCTTTCCAATTCTCAGTGGGGTGCTGTACAATGCCTGCTTTCTTCCCTTGTTCCTTCTTTTGTCTTCCCTTCCCACTTTGATACTGTTTCTTAGTGTCCTCTGTGGGAGTGATGGCTGATCCTTGTCCATATCAGGGTCTCACTCTCTTCCAGGCTCCTTGCTGCCAGGAGGGAGCACGTGGTAGTGTTCAGTCAATGGAACGTAAATAGTGGGATGAGCTCCTTCTTCTAGACCCTGCCGTAGAATATCCGGTACAACCTCCTACTGCTTTCTCTCCATCCCTCTCTGCCTCTGGAAGGTGCTGAAACAGCCGTCAAGCCCACAATGGGAGAGCCACAAGACAAGAATGGCCTGGATTCTAGCATGAGCCCTTGGAAAAAGGCTGAAATTATGACACGAGCAAGCAGTGAACATTTCTTAAATGGAGCCACTGAAATGTTGAGACTACCTTGTTCAGCATAGCCCTCAAGAGATCTCTGGATGTCATGCTTCTCTTTCTTCCTAGTTCACTTGCCAAGAGCATGGAAGTTTCCAGCATACTTGCCATGGAGTCAAGCCCCAGTCTATTATGTGTGGGGTGTCTGTTTACCCCTGTTTGCCCAGGGGTGTCCTACTTGACACCTCTTGTTCCTCCTTTCACTCCAGAAAGTGCTCCGGTCTGGGATATATGTTCCCCGACTCGCAGATGAACAGGTGATGAGCAGTGTCATGGAGCATCACTGAGGGCCGCTGTAACCTTGGGAAAGGTTGGAGGCTAGAAACACGAGGTGGATCAGTGCAGCCAACTGCAGACATGGCCTTCTAGGGCAGGGAGTGTGGGAGCTCAGGAAGAAGCCTGTTTGCAGGGAGGCCATCTGGTCCAGGAGAGCCTCTGCTCTCTCGGATTCCTAGACTGCAGTCTGGCCAGCTTGCTTGGCAGCCTGGCTGACACTAGAAGGAGGCCATTTTCCAATGGCACAGGCCCTGGCCAGAGTTTCTTTTTCATGTCCCAGCACTGGGGATGGATAACTCAGGCTTAGTACCAGGGACATCTGTCTCCTCTGTTCCCAGATCCCATCACGCTCAATCCTGGATACAGGGATGCTCAGGAGAATGTGCTGGGCTTGGACGACTGAGAGGTTGCTCCATAGCACATTCTATCTAAGATTTCTGCCGAAGCCCTGGAAGAGAGGAGGGGGCTCATGACCAGATCCCAGCAGGGAATGGATGTGTGCACGGGCTGGCTGCGGGAGGAAGTCTGTCTCTCAAGGCAGCTCGTCTCTCTTGACTCGGCAGTAAAGCCACCAAGGAGGTGAGAGCGCAAGAACCCAAAATAAACACCCCCCACCCCCAGTTCTCTCTTTTTCCCTGGCATTTGAAAAATAACCTGTGTTGGCACGCAACGTGAGGACTGTGTCTTTGAGTCATCAGTCATACTGAGTGCGGCAGGAAAATGCAACTTTTACGAGCACTTGAGAGGCAAAAAAAATAAACCACAGCAAATATTTGACCGATCCAATTATAAATCTACCCCACTTCTTGGCAGAGACCAAGGAGGAATGGTAATTAAGATAACTTAGTGGGTTTGCAGGAGGAGCTGCAGGAAAGAGCAAAGGAGCCTGGACCATTGAGCTGGGCCTGTCACTCCCCCAGAAGGGAGAGCATTCACGGGCATGGAGTATACCGCCAACAGATGCTTCTGGAAGCCACACTGATACACACCTGCCAAGGAGGGCAAGGTTAAAGACAGACTCATTGCCCTTCAGAAAGATGTTATTACCGGGTCCACGACCCTGAGAAGGGGGGAAATAACTTGATCGCCATTTGGAACTTCTGCTTGCTGAGGGTCGATGTGGACGGGAAAAACAATAAATGGTGACATTTCCCATGGACGGCCTGCTGCTCCCGTGCCCCGTGCTGGCGGCATCCCTGGTCCCAGCTCAGATGTGGATTCTACCTCTAACGGCAAGGCGTGCTCGGCAGGGGAGCAGCACATGTGAGCGAGGGCTGCTTGAAGCCACATTACCACAGGGTCTCGGGTCACATCCAGGGACGACTAGCATCAGCGGGGCACTCATGGGGGCCTGTTCATCTTCTGCCTCCAGCCAGGCTTGTGGCAAAGAGAGCCCGGCCGATTCCTCATTAAAGCTCAGCACACTTTCTTTTCTCTCCTTCAAAGAGGCTGATGGCTAAGGGGGGTGTGCAAGGATGAGAGCAGCAGGGCCGTGCTCCAGCGGGGGCTGGCTTCCCTTCAGGCGGCCTGTCTGCGTTGTTCGGGATACCAGCTCGGGTCCGACTTAGAGCGTTCGAGTCACTGAACTAGATGCCGCTAGGCCCAGCTGCGTGCACTGCTGGGACTGCTTGTCCACCAGCTAGGAGAATGGGCCCCTAGGTTCCAGACAGGAGACGGCACCTGGATCTGCAGATCATAACAAGGCGTTTTGCAAGACCCCACCATAAGGACTGAGCAGACGGAAGACAGAGAGGACCCAAGCACAGTTCTGAAAAACAAGGAATGGGGGAGAACACGCCTGCAAGGATGGGATCCCTGATTCTTCCATTCCACCTCCTCCTGCACAGCAGCGGGAAAAGTCATCATCAAAAATACGGAGCATCTATTATTTTTCTGGGCACTTGTTATGTGCCAGGCATGAGGGCAAGTGCTGACATATGTTATCTCTTTCCATCCTCCCGGAAACCTGATTTGCATCCCCATTTCTCAGGAGAGAGTAATGGCTGTGACAGAAGTAAAGTAACATACCCAGGGCCATTGATGGTAGTCAGTGGCCAAGCACAGACTTGAACTTGGATTTGTGTGAGTCTTAACAACTATAGGAGGTCAGTTCAAATTTCCTAAGAATCCGGCTGCCTCTGCCAGCAGATCCAGTGGCTGGCCTGCTGTGTAAGTCTCCTAAGGATGCTGCTGAACAGAGAAAGGGGAGGAAGGCAGAGCCCAGCCGTGCTAGGGCCAGACTTGGAACCAGGCTGGACACCTGAGGACAAGGCGATGTCCCACTGTGGTAGATGGAAAAGGGTGCCAGGAAGATGGGGATGGCTTTGCTGGCTGTTGGCCCTCCCTGGTCTAAAAACTCCCTTTGCCTACCTCCAAACTTCTCTGTTCTTGTATTCGGGCCACCCCATTCTTCTCTGTTCCTGACACTTGCCAAACTCATCCCAGCCTCGGGGGTCGGGCATGAGGTAGCCTCTCTGCCTGGCCTTCTCTTCCTCCTGATCTCACACCTGCCTGCTGCTTGTCAATCCTGCCTCTGCCCGAGCACGGCCACTTCAGAGTGGACATCCATGATTCTCGATTCAAATGCCTTGACCACTGCTTATCTCTCTCCTCAGCAAAGACGCATCCCTCTTTAAAAACACACAATTTGTTATGTTTTGCTTGGTAGTCCATCTCCTCCTTCTTGGACACAAACCTCTGCTAGAGTGGGAGACTTGTCTGTTTTACTCAACACAGATCCCCAGTGCCTGGCATACGGCTGGGGCTCAACAGAGGTCTTGACTGACTGAATGAAAACGTGTCGGCTCAAGGGGAATGGTACTCGAGTAGAGTCTATACCAACACAGTGGGGTTTTGGTGACAGGACCCCTGAGAAGATGTAAACTCCACAGGAAAGATTTTAGGACATTTTAGTCAACGCTCTGCCGTTTTGCAGTGTTTTTGTTTGCTAACTGTTCAGATGACATCACGAGGGCACATTCAATGAGGCCGGGCACTGTTCTAGGAGATTCACATGTACCACCTTATTGAGTGCTTCCAACAGTCCTACTGAATAGGACTTCTTGCCCCACTTTGCATATGCGGAAACTGAGGCACGGGGAGGTTACTTAACTGGGTCAGGGTTGGTAAGTGGTGGAGCTGAGATCTACATGCAGGGAGTCAGCTTCACAGAGCATTCCATTACCCTACTGCGTGGGGTACCCTAGGCTGCCTAGGGTGGCAATCAGGTGGCTGGTACATGGTGTTGGCCAGCCTCCCTCATCTGGAGGGAGCAAGGCGTTATTCTCCTGTTCCCTGGGATGAAGAAAGTGTACTATGGGTCAAGGGCAGGAAGACCTTTGATGACACAATGGGGCTCCCAAAGAAGACTGCAGAGCCTCTAGCAGAAGAAGTAGGGGTGTAAACAGAAACATATTTGGCATAAACAACTTGTTTCATTATTTGAATCCCATGTCTTTGGCCCAGAGCATCTGTTTCCTCTCATGAAGTTGCTGTGCTAAGACAAAAATTAGGGTGTCTATGGGTTACGAGGTACCTGCCCATGTGTAATGAGATGGAACAATTTTACTAATCTCTTTGGGGGAAACAGCCCTTTAACAAACTGTTCAGCATAGAAATTAAGAAACCAAGGAACATGGGTGTGGGTGACAATATCCTCAAGAGACAAAGGAAGAATTCGGTTGGGTATGAGAAATGGAGCTAGAGGGAGGTATAGGGAATGGAGGGTAGAACAATAAGGTGTTGGGGACTCCCCAGGCCACAGGGCAGCCTCCTCCTGTGACTCCCTCCTTACACACCCAAATCCAAGGAAAGAAGAAAATGAAGGGGAGATGTGGCCAAATATCTTATGGAAACCAGCGAGGACAGTGAGCACCATTCTTGGATGTCACAGGGCAGGCAAGTGAGGAATAAGCCACAGGAATTCAGAGTCATAGGTGGGCTCACAGGGTGCAGACACACTTAGACAGGCATGGCTGGGCTAACATCTGGTTTCACCTGGAAGGCCTAAAGATCTCTAGATTGGGGTTCACAGAAGAGATCTGAAGCATAGCTCACAAGCTTGTGCCTTGCCCAGGCCTTATGTTACAAAGGGAAATGAATGTAAAAATACCTGTGTATTCAATAGACACCGAGCACTGACTATGTGCCTGGCTATGCTCTGGACACTGGGGCTCCAGCAGTGAGTCCTGTGGACAAGGTTCCAACTCTCCAGGGGATGACATTGCCATGGGGGAAAAGAATGCCAGGGAGTGATGAGCGCTTTGAACAAAACAGAAAGCAAATCAAAGACAACCCAAATGCCCATCAACAAGTAATGGACAAACAAATTACAGTCTATCCATACAATTGGAAATCTACTCAGCAACAAAAGGAATGAGCCACTGATACCACAATGTGGGTGAATCTCACAGATATTAGGCTGAATGAGAGGCCAGAAACAAAAGAGCACAGGGTTCACTATTCATGAAACTCTAGAGAAGACAAATTTCATCTCTACAGAAAGCAAGAAAGGTGGGCTCAGAGGAGGTAGGCATGGGGCACAGGGGGCTTCTGAGCGGTGGTAGTCTTCTAGATCACGACTCTGGTGGGGCTTACTCACACAGATAAGGTTTTCACATTGTGAGAATCAAACTGTACACTTAAAATGTGTACCTTGGGTAGCTTGTAAATTACACCTAAACTGATGTGAGATCAAGAAAGCAGTCTGTGATAACATATAAAGGAGTGTCCAGTTTTGAACTCCCTTGTTGGGAAAGGACTGAGGGCATGGTGTTTGGGCAGAGGCCTGGCAAAGGCAAGGAAGGAGCCATAGGATTACCTGGCAGAGAAACATTCCAGAAGGAGAGAACGGCCAATGCAAATGCTCTGAGACGGTGAGTCTGGCATGACTGGGGGGAGAGCAGGAGGGCCAGAGCAGTGGAGTGGAGGGAGTGAGGGGGAGATGGCTGGCTGGCCAGCGGGCAGAGGTTTGGTGACTGAATTGCCATCAGACATTTACCGAGCACCTACGATGGACAAGCACGGCTGTGTTGCCGGCAGGCACCCCTACAGTCTTTGCCCTCCCAGGGCGCACATTTCAGAACAATTTCAGGTTTTCCTTTTAGTGTGATGGGAGGCTGGTGGAAGAGGAGAGAATGAGTGCTCTGACAGTTATAAAAGTTGAGACTAGAGCTTTCTTTGTAATAAGAAGAGAACTTCTCTTGGTGTGTTCACCATGCCTGGTTCCCACGAGGACCCTCTTGGCTTGGCAGTGGTTTTGGTGGTTTGCTGGCTGAAGATAAGCAGATTAAGTGTTCTGCCAATTCTCCTTTCCCCCATGTGTCAAGCCTAAAATGGTAGTTTTCAGGTTTCAAATGAGGATGTTTTGAATGTCTCTGGTATTGGGTGGGGTGACATATGGGGGTGGGGGGAGGATGAAAATGAATATAAATGGATTAATTACCACTACTAAAGGATAATATGGTGAGCATCTCAGCAGGCCTCCCATGTAGCTCTTCCAGAGTGGGTTGCCAAGGGAAACAGGGAAAAATCCCTAAACAATGAGGCCAGGGCAAGGCAGGGACAATGCACTTCCTGGTGGCTGGCACTCCCTGGGATTTCTTGGAGGGGTCTTAAGGTCACTGTCCACCAGCCCCATGGGGCAGGACCAG
Organism: Martes martes; assembly: GCF_963455335.1. NCBI lineage: Eukaryota > Metazoa > Chordata > Mammalia > Carnivora > Mustelidae > Martes > Martes martes. Next base: position 108,728,552 of record NC_137892.1, read on the forward strand.
CTCTGACTTGTCCATTGCTGCCGTTGAGACACGGCACATAGTAGGTGCTCAGCTAATGTTGGTGGAATCCAATATTACGGCCTACCGTTGGCAGAATGATGGCTCTATTGGAAGACAGGATCTCCCTGGGAGACTGTTAAACCTTTCACATGAAATTTTTGAGAACAGGGAGAAACAGTTGAAAACTCGAAGTCCTGATCTCCTATTTTCAAGACCTTCCCTCAGTACCTATTCCCTCCCATAAAGGTGACTCTGAGCTTCATGGTATGGGGCCACTTCTTCCTTTGATTTAACATGCATTCCTGGCTGGGCTGTGTACACGGCTGCAAGCGTGCAACCACTCCACACAGGGCCAAGCCTCAAAACCGCCAGAGGGGTCATCCTCCTCGGTCACTCCTGGTCTTGTAAGAACCAGTGCAGGGAGGAAAAGCTATATCCTTGTTGGCAAGCAATGGCTGAAGAAAAGCACAGCTTCTAAAAAGAGAATAATCATCATGGGAAGCTTCAACACAGCGCACACAACAAGGGATATCTTCGCTGTCTTTTGCTTGGAAAGATCTTCCACTCCTTTTCCTCTTCCTTTATCTGCTTAACCTGCCTTCCAAGAGTCTGCTTGTCTAGCATCTCCTCCGGGAAGCTCTCCTCAAATCCTGCACAGGTTATATCAGGTGGCCTATTTTTACGCTGTTAAACCTCCTGTATCCAATTCTTTAAGAATCGTCATAGCTAACGTTTAATTAGTTATCGTACAAGGAGCAAGCACAAAGTCCATAAATGATATATGGCATTGATTCAGGAAACATACAAGAGAGGAGTGCTAGCAGGAGGCCCGCTGTCCACCCTCTCCCATCCCATGGGGAGCTGTGCTTGGACTGGACATGGCAGGATGCAGAGCACATTGTGCCCCCGGAGAGGTACCCCGACCCCCTGCTACCTCACATATTTACAGGACGATCGAGAGGGTGACAGGAATCACTTGGCCACATTGGAAGACCCTGATCTTTGCAGTCTGGCTTAAGGGTTGGAGGAGGACCAGCTAAAACTTAGTTTGCGTGCCTGCGCTGCTTTCTGCCAGAAGCTTTACCATTCTCCCTGCAGATACCGAGGGTTGCTCAGGTACCTGTGAGTGAGCTGTAAGCGTTGTAGCCGTCAGACTGACTGACTGATGGATCTCTGCAGGGTGCTCACTATTTGCTAGGCATTATCTCATTTATACTCACAACAACCTGATGACGTATAGTCCTCACTTCATGGATGGTGAAACTGAATCTAGACAGGCTTGGATATAAACATTCAGCTACTACAGAGCAGAGATAAGATTCAAGATTCAATAAAATTCGATTGGCCCAGAGCAGGCCAATTCCAGAGTTGACACTCTGGAATGTGCACCTGGTTGCGCATCTCACAGGCCTCCCTATGTCATGCTGCCATTGTCACTCAACATGTCAGGTCTCCATCTCCTTAAAGTAGGGCCAATGCTTTTCATCTCTGTATCCCCACTATAGGCATTCAATGAACATTTGTTGAATGCATGGATGGATTGATTTCATACTTTGTCTTCCCACAAGCTCATGCCCTGATCATGCTGTCTTTCGATCCAACCCTGGAGAGGCGTAGGAGGTATTGCTCTGAAGACCAACTGAGCCACAACACAGAGGTCAAGTTCAGTGAAATTGATGAATACCTCAAGGCTATTCCGGAAGGTGCAAAACCTCTCCCATAAGGCCAGGAAAATGGAGGTTTTACTTCTCAGTGCCTTGCTGAGGTGAGTTCTTATTTATTGCACATCCCCATCTAATGGTCTTTAGCCAACGGCTTATCAAAAATGTCACATTTGGCTCCTCGCCCTCCCAAGATCAATAGGAGGGTCTTATGTGGGTTGGTTGTGAAAATGAATCAAATCCCTGAAGAGAAGGAGAGAACTGGGAATGTGTCCAGTCACAAAATGGCTTCCTAAGCACCAAAGAGGAACAGAATCCCAGACACCAGGCAGCTTCTCTCAGGGCACGGTCTCAGTCTTCCCAGGCAGCAGCATGACCTTGGGCAAGTTACTTCGGCCCTCTGAATCTCCACTCTCCAATCCCTAGGCCAGCGATAATAAAGGCACCTACCTCTGAGGGCCATTAGGAGTCGGGCCAGGCTCATGGTAAGCAATCACTGTCAGCTATTCTTATGCCTATTATTATTGTTATAAAAGCTTGACATACTGTAAATCTTTTGTGCTAGCAATTCCACTCTTAAGAATTCATCATAAGGAAATTATTAAAAAAATACTAACATAAACCTGCAAAGATGTTTTCTATAGTAGGATTATAATGCTGAAAAAAGGAGATTGGTTCCAAAAATTTTTAATCTTTAGAATGGACTATTTATGAAGCATTTGCGATGAGTTTAGGGAAGAATATTCAGATATAGAAAGATGTTCCCTACCTATCTTTATGTAAAGAATCAGGGTAGAAATTGCATGTATGGTATAATCCTATACTTGTAAAAACGATTGCTACATGTGAACAGAAAACTGTTGGGAAAACATACTAAAAATGTTTTCGATGTTTCCTAGCATCAACATATATTATTTTTATAATGAGAAAAACATGAATAAAGGTTATCGTTTTAAAAAATTGAAATTTGTATTGTTTGTTTGGGGGCTTGTGTTATAGATGCTTTGAAAAACATGGTACAGTAGCTTCTATCATTCCTTTTTTCTTTTCCTTTTTTTTTTATTTCTATGTGCCGGCACAGTTCCAAGTGCCTAATAAAAATTACCTCATTTAAACCTCACAGCAGTGCTACAAATGTGTGGTATTACTGTCCCCATTTTATAGATGAGGTAATGGAGGCACAGAGAGGCTGAATGACTTGGCCAAGACCACGCAGCTTCGAAGTACTAGAGGTTGAAGTTCAAGACCAGGCAGTCTGGACTGGTCCATACATTTCTGCCCATGCTTGTCTGTGTTGGGAACAGCAGCATCGGCATTCTGCAGAATGTTTACTTAAGCTTTATTTTTATCTGTTTATTTACATATTTTGAAAATTATATTTAAATCCCCAAACTGACTTGATATCTACGATAGGATCAATTATCTGAGCATATTTGGACTTAATAAAAGGCCACTTAAAATGAATGCCCTTAACAAATGGGAACAGAGTTAGGACTTTATCTTGAAGAATGAAGCTCTAATTAAGAACAAATTATTTTCATCTCAGACTTAGGAAAATTCAGGTTATATTAGGAACTATAGTCTAATTGTTCGAATGCACATTTAGTTTTCATCCATACACAAAAATGCGACGGCAAACATTTCATTGTCTCTCAGCTGTATCGATTGCAAAACACATCCTGGTCTCAGGGATGTCAAAGACGAGCATTATGAGCGTCTCCAAATCGATGGAACACTCGAGAACAATGCAGCATCACTTGAGCTCGACCGGTGGAGCACAGTCAAAAGGGATGCTTCTGTAAACACACTGGACATCTCTGTCAGATGTCCTAGGACCTCTCTTGATGTTATTATAATCCCCCTCTCGGAAGGGTCGATTTCGTCACCTCGTTACTTCTTGCCGCTGCATATTTCTCTGCGTTACCTCAGTAGGAGCCCTGTGTCCCAAGGCTTCCTCTGGCACTTCGAGGCAGATCTCGGGCACCACTGTCACTGATTTAATGAAATTCCAGTCTGTGCATGAGCTGTAACCGCAGTCCCTCAGCGGTGGGGTTTACCTTGCACCGCGTGCAGGCGGCTCCTGGAAAAGAGCGCTGACCAGTGACGAGAAAAGAGAGGGGTCTCACTGCTCAGCCCTGGACGGACCAGCTTTGCCTCTCTGAACGCTGTGTCCGTTCTTTCACGTGTAAAATGGGGCTGCTTCTCATAGTGCCTACCTCACTGGGTTGTTGTGAGGATAAAATAATTCACGGGAAACAGTCCTGGCACGTCGAGCTCCCAGCTAATGCTGACTCTTATGACCATAAGTAGGGTTACATGGGGAGGGAGCTCCAAGTGGAGAACATTTTTGTAAGTGATCAGATGATTAATGGATATTTTTGTCTTATAACAACTTTTGCTTCCTTACAAAACATCCTTAACCTGAAAAGGGTTTCAATTAACATTTTCAAAGCCATTAATTTTTGTGAAGAGGTTGGAATAAAATTTTTCTTGATATCTCTGAACATGGACTTGAACTTCTGTAACTCTCATTTGTTAGGAAGCTTATCGATCTGCAAGCAGTTTTCCTTGGTGTGTGTTTGCTCGGATAAAGTTGTATAAGCAAATGTCCTGGTGGATCCTGTTCCACCAAATGCCGCATAGAGCAGAAATACAAGTTCTTGCCAGAATGTGATACCAGGAGTGCAATTTCAAATGGACGTGTAGGATGTCTCATACAGGTTATACATGTATATAGGTATATCTATATATCTCTATATCATAGGTATGTATCTATATCTGTATCTCTATGTATCTATACATGTGTGTATATGAGTGTGTGTGTGTATTTTAGTGAAGACAGTTTCAAAGCTAACTTTAAGATTAGGGTGCAGGGGCGCCTGGGTGGCTCAGTGGTTTAAAGCCTCTGCCTTCGGCTCAGGTCATGATCTCAGGGTCCTGGGATCGAGCCCCGCATCGGGCTCCCTGCTTGGTGGGGAGCCTGCTTCCTCCTCTCTCCCTCTCTGCCTGCCTCTCTGCCTACTTGTGATCTCTGTCAAATAAATAAATAAAATCTTTAAAAAAAAAAAAAAGATTAGGGTGCAACCTCTCTATTTCTGTATTTAAGACAAGGGATGGAAATAGTTGTTAGGTATCTTAAGTAATTTAGTCTTGAAACAATTATTTCCTATTGCTCCTCTTTCAAACTTGTGGATCAATTTAATTGAAGAGTAGTCAGAGCCGGTAAGGGAAATGATTAAAGAAAATACTGCTGTGATTTGCAACTATATATATATATATATATATATACACACACACACACACACATATACACACATATATACATGTGTGTATATATGTATATATATATTCATTGTGATTTTTCTTAAAATGGTGCAAACTAAACAAAGTATATAAATAAATTGAATCTTGAGAGTGATATAAGATTATAGTCACCATCTATAGCCTCCTAATGCTTCTTTTACTCAAAATAGATTCAAGCTTGTCACAAATGCACTTTTCTTAAAGAGAGAGACATTACAAAAATTAAGAAAAGTATAAAGAATATGGTAACAAATACCCATATTCGAACCACTCAAATGAATAAATGCTAACATTTTGTCATATTTATTTCCAATCTCTGTGCGTGTGTGCTGGGGATGGGAGAGAGTTTGCTCTACAGTTAATATTTTATTATGGCTAAAAGCAAGTGCTTTTGAACCTAATTCTTAGTCCTGTTTTCCTTACCTACCCCAAGAGGTAACGGCCGTCATGAGTTTGGTCTCTCTCCCTGTGTCTCTATCTGTGTAGCCATATATAGAGAGTTTTCCTCTCTGTTACACACACAGTAAACATACATTTACCAAGATTAATGTTATAATAAATATGGATTTGAACTATACACTACATTTATACTAATAAAATCATTGCTTTTATCCATTTTATTTATGGCATTCTACATAAGATCTCACTTGAAGATAAAGGTCTTTGCCTAGGAAATTTGCAAACTCCTAAATTACAGCGCCTCTGAGAGTCTATTCGGTCTAAAAACGCGACGTGGGGCTGTCCTCTGTTATTCATCCCTGCCTTTCCAGTTTCCATCTTTCTCCCCAAGTTCCATGTTCTCAAACATTACCCTTCCTGAAAAACAACCGCAGTGGCCTCCCCTGTACCTCCCCCCAGTGCCAGCTCTCTTGTAAAATCTCAAGCATCCCTGGAGATTTCTCCAAGCTCTGCATGGTGGCTGCCCAGGGGGGTGTCTGCTCCCCTAAGTGGCAGTTTCGGTTCCTGTTAGGATGCACCAGATAATCACAAGGGGCCTCCTGAGGAAGACCTTTCCAAAAGCACTTTTAGCACCATACGGAAGAAGCCAAGTCTCTCTTGGTTTCACAAAATCTTTCTCCATATCTCAAATTCTTTGGGAAAGGAATGGTCTGAAAAACATGCCTGTAAAAATATGCCTCCCTCCGAAAGGCAGAAAAATTGCTATGTGATGCGCTATGCAAGCCGACAGTCATATCCTGGAATGACCCCTGAGTGAAGCTCACGGCTGCCCCCGTAGTGGGGCAGTCTGGGATGAGCCCATCTGACTGGTCAGTGGGTTCCATGAGGGCGTGGAGATGTCAGCATGCGGGGCGAAGCAAGGTGCTCAGAGCACTCAGGGTCCCCGTGTCCCAGGGACCCGGCCAGTCCCAACTCGGACTGCAATGGTGTGCCATTTACATACTTGGGCGAGAGAGAAGGGGACAAAGAAAAGTGAGAGTTCATTTTCAAAGAAGGCTCTGAATCAGAAAGGGGTAAGCCCAAGGGGGCAAAAGCTAACATCACTAATCACTATCTATAAATGTGCTTTAAAAAATGTCATTTAGGGGAATTCTGCTGATAAAGACAAATAGGAACGTGTGCTCAGCTCATTTTATCTTGGTCCACACATGCTCCACCTCCCGGACTCGCGAGGATTTCCCATGATCCTGGAGCAGTTCGTGGTCTTTTATGCAGTTCTCCATTGTTTAATGTGTCTGGTGGCTAGTTTTGCTTCCCATCCCACAGTCACATCTCAGCCTAAAGCCCAGGGGTCTTCGGCGTCTGGTTCATCTTACTGCCATACAATCCCTAGCATCTCCCTCTAAGAACCCCACGGGGGCTGCAAGCCCACCCTCTGCTCCTCCGTTGTCTCTGGAAGTCACTGGGCTCACGGCTCCATCAGTCTGAGTGATGAAATAGGCATTTTTAATATTTGCTAAACAGGACTGTGAAGAAGGTGAGTCTCAGCAGGGCTCCCAAGCGGTAAGTGCATCTTGTTGTCTCAGGTTAATCATGTACCTCATTTGCTGATTATTGACTGGTTCTCACAAAGGATTTTACTTGGCTTGACATATCAGTAGCAATCAGTGATGAACTGTCAAGTGCGCTTGCTCACCGCCTTAACCACCCAAGACCCTGACTTGCAGCAGCAAGTCACTGAAATTTCCTGTGATGCCTGGCACCATAGCCAGGTCAGATTATTATTATTATTCAAGTCTGATCGGTTTCCTTTCTAGAACGGGGGTTGAGCAAATCTGGTCCAGTTTGTCCGATTTCAAATACATGGCAAGATGCACTAGGCTTCCTCACACACCATCCTTGCTAAGAATTTGAATTGGGTGGCTGAGATTGGCTTATATTGGCTTTGTTCTGTTTTTTCCTAGGTCTTAAAAAATGCAATACAGGGTGTCAAAATGTTGCATTTAAAAGCCAATATAATAACTACCTTTCAAGTGGACAAAGACGAAACAAGGAAAACACTCAGTGTATGTAAGGATTCAGGTAAATAAAATGGGCACCTATGCCCTGGGCTGGTAGTTAGGAACGTAGGGTGCATAAGTGGTGGAAACTTCCAGAGGGACAATTTGGTAATTCATACTAAGTCCTCACGGGTTGACTTTCAGGAAAGAATTAAGGGTGTACACAAATACTAGCCACAAGGACAGGTATCTCAAGATTTTATCGTTAAGTCAGTAGGGCTTCTCGTTGATTTATCTGGTGCTCCACATCTCAGGGTCAACATAAGATTGTATTTCCTGCTCCACTGAAGTTAGGATAGGACTTGCTTTGGTCCGTCAGACAAGGGCTTAAAAGACATGCGTCACTTCCAAGCAGAAGTATTCAGGGGTTGGTCCAGAATTCACCATCTTCTCCTTCCTTTGCTACAGGGAATGAGTATCTGCCTGATAGGGAAGGTCCCGTAGGTCTGTGTCCTTGAATGAGGCTGACAATGTGCCAAGTCTTCTTCAGTCAATGCGAACGTGTGAAGTGGGGTTTCCCAATTTCAGCACTATTGACATTCTGGGAGGGGTAATTCTCTGTCGTGGAAGCTGTCCTATGCATGTTTAGCAAGGTCCCTAGGCCTGACCCACTAGTCACTAGAAGCAACTCTGTCCCCATGTGACAAGCAAAAATATTCCCGAACATTGCTAAAAGCATCTGTGCTGGGGGCAAAATCACCCCTGGTAAATGAGAAATAGGTTTTGTTATTTTAAGCCACTTAGATTCTTAGTTTTTTTTTTTTCCCCCCTTGCAAACTGATAGATTTCATTAAAGCAAAAATATATGTAAACATTTACCAAAAGGGTTAAAATTGTGGCAGTTTTTGCTTCCTTTGGTTTCTCTGTCTTGAAATTTTTTTCTACAATGAAAACACAATTTGTTCTTCCATAAGAAGGCAAACACACTAGAAAATTAATTTTACTTTAAGAAGCTATATTTACATAATTGCTCATCTATATACAGTATTTGCTAGGGCCACACGGAATTTCTTAGTACCATGAAACACTTGTATATGCTATCTTTATATTGTGCTTTAGTGGGCAAAGTGTTTTCCCATTCTACATCTGTTGTGTTGGCGTGATTACAGCAGCATTGCGAGCCCGGTAACACAGGTAGACAAACTGAGGCTAAAAGATGTTAAGGGCTAAGTCTGAGGTCTCCTGGTTAATATGCAGCAGGGCCTCCATCCTACAATTCCCGTACTTTCTCCCCCATGCCCCGTTGCCTCTGTATTGCTATAAAAAACTACATTCAAAAAGTCTACTGGGACTCACTCTGATTCTTGAGAAATTTAAGCAGGTAAGAAAGGATTCTCCTCTGTATTTAATATCCTTAGACAAGGATACTAAAACTTGTAGGCTCTTGGTCAAAGCATGATACTCAATAAAATTTAAGCATAGCTATTTCATGCAACACAGCCAATAGAATTTCATAACCATCCCCCCTCCCCATCTCTTTCTCCTTCTCTCTTTCCAGCTCAAATGAGTCACCTTGGCTAGACGGCCAATCCCCTAGAACTTATGTTCCTTGATAGGATATGCCAATAGAAATGAGAAATTCTATAACGGTACTAGATGTGAGTTAGTCACCTGTCCCTGCAAGGAGCTAAGCACCATCTCCTCGAGGAAATGTAGCTCATCAAATGGACATGAATGCATGTAATGACAGTGACTGAACGTGAAAATGTGTAGGGAGTCGGTTTTTTCTCTTTTTCTTTTTTTAAGAAGCGCCCCTATATTGTACCTGTCTTGTCCATTTCTAAGCATCTGCACAGTGTCTCGCTTACTTGACCCTCTAGTGCACGCTAAACTCCCAATTGGCAGCTGGACTGAAACCCTCAGTGTACATCAGCCCATGCCTATTCATTTCCCTTCCCTTGAACTGTGATGAGGCTGTCCCTGGAGTGGAGCTATTTTGAGAGGACGACCGCTAGAACAATCACTAGCCTGGCAGGAGATGGACAGTGTGGTGTAGCCACAAAAGAAGAAAAGACATTGTCATTGAGGGTTTGAGTCCCGCAATGTCAGAACAGCAGGGAAACTGGGTAGAGTATGTTTCTGCTGCTGTCCACTATCACTCAGGTACAGGGAGTTACCTACTTGACTTGCCATGATCATTTGCTTTTCCAGGATACCAGTTATTCAGAGCATGCAAGGGAAAAGTGTCGGGAAAAAGCATTTTTCTCCAGCAAAGCTCCTTGCATCCAACCGGCTGAGAGAAAAGTTATTCTCAGCTGTGCCCAGAGGCATGTTCATATTTCCTTGAATAAGGCCAATAAGCAGATTTCACCACTGCAAGTCCTTCATTGTACTGTAGTAGAATCAGTGGAGCTTGAAGGTCAAGGACACCACCTCACAATTTGCATAACTTCCCAGAGCAGCACCCTGCTGCCTGGCCAGAAGTCACAGAAATACCACAGGGACTCCTCTCACCTGACTTCCTCTCTTTCTCTGGATGCGAATCTCTTTGAAGAGCAGATGCAATTTTTGTATCAGGAGTTCTGCTTGGTTGGGGACTATGTTAACTCATCTCCGAATAATCAGTGTCTGGACCAATGAATATTTTTCTGGATGGATGGATGGATGGATGGATGGATGGATGGATGATTTATTGATTACCACTTCACATATTGGTCCCTATAGCCTGGGCTGTATATGGTAAAACAAAACAAAACAAACAGAAAACAAAGCAAAGAGCCCCACAGCCCTCCTCTAGTCCTTTATATTGATTCTTTGATAGTTTCAGGTTGTTAAGTTGGAATTACAAAGAAGTTTCATTTTGAGAGCCAACACTGGTCAGTTGGTAGTGGCTGCAGCCACGAAGGTTCTGTTGGAGGTACCTGTGCGCTGAGCTCACTGAGGAAAAAGTGCAGCCATCGATTAGCAATGTCTGCCACGAGCCAAAGACAAAGAAATGGTGGCCTGACTCTTTAGCATTTGCCAATGGGTTTAGAGCTTTCAATTCTTTCAATTCAATTTTCTAGATGAATACCTTTCCAGCACATTTTAAAGTCAGCTTTGACTGGATATAATGAGTAGTCAAGGAAGTTTTCCTTCCACTAGGGTATTTTCCTAATGTACTTCTTTATGTACTTGCTGGATTTGAAAGCCAATGAGGCAGGAAAACCCTACTTGGTTTTTCTCAGGATATACAATTCTTATTGGAAAAGAAAACCAGGCTAGGTGGGTGTTAATTTATCCCCAATGGTGTGTATATAATAAAATTTCTACCAGGACAAATTAAAGGATGGATGAGAGGAAAAATAAGGAAATCCATAATCTAATCCAATCTCTTCATTCCCAACACTGGGGATAATATCACTTTCACAGCGCCAAGGATATCCCAAGGAACTCAGTAGAGGAAGGAGGAGAAATCACAGAGAAATGGCTGAATTTTGGTTACACAACTCTTTTCGGATATACTGGGATATCTCCTACGGATATTTTAACAAATTAATCCAGTAACTAGAATACCTGAAATGAAAATGCCCAAGGATTAACCTCCAGGCTGGCGAAGCTGACTTTACCAGGTAGAATGTCATCTTTTTTTTTTTTTTTTTGAGATACCATTTATACAACATAAACTATCCATTTTATAATTCAGTAATTTTTTAAATATATTCACTGTGTTGTATAATCGTCACCACTAATTCCTGAGCATTTACATCACCCTTAAAAGAAATCCCATAACTACCAGCAGTCAGTCCAATTCCATCCTCCCTGCTCCCTGGCAATCCCTCATCTCCTTGTTGTCTCTGTGGGTTTGCCTATTTCGGACACTAAATGGAATCATACAGTAGGTGGCCTTTTGCATCTGAGTTCTTTCACCTAGTACCATACTTTCAAGATTCATCCATATTTTAGTATGTAACAACACTTCATTCCTTTTTATAGTTGAATGATATTTCACTATATGCATAGGTCACATTTTGTTTATCCATTTGTCAGTTCATGGACATTTGGGTTGTTTCCACTTTTTGGCTATTAGGAATAATGTTGCTCTGAACACTCATGTGTATGCTTTTATGAGAAAGAACATTTTCAGTTCTCTGTGTGTATATATCTAGAAGTAGAATTGCTGGTCACATGGTGATTCTAGGTGTGCCTTTCTGAAGAACGGTCAAACTCTTTTCCACAGCAGCTGCACGGTTTTAAGTTCTCACCAGCAATATACCAATGTTTCAATTTTCCACATTCCTGCCAACACTTGTTATTGTCCAACTTTCAATTATAGCCATCCTAGTAGGTAGGGAGTAGGAATTTTCTTAAACTCATAGTTGCATCAAGCGTGATCATACCTGGGCATGAGATGGTGGAAGTCCCCTTCTTATGTAAACACCAAAGAGAGCATCTTTCCCAAGGGAGATGTTGAACTTTAAGAACTGGGGTTGACTCATGTGAATCTGTGATCTCCAGAACACGCCTGGGGGTACTTCTTGGGTCACCCGTCGACCAACTTCTGCTTCACCACTGTCTATGCTGCTGTTTTTCAATGACCAGGGCACTGCAAAACAGGAAGTGACATCAAGTCAGTGACATTAGTACACATTGGTTGGTTTTACATTTCTGTTTATTTGCATGCCAGGCATTGAAAAAAAAAAATGCAGATGAAACTCATGGCAAGTTCTTCTTTAAGTATAAACTCCTAACCCAGGGCATGTGAAATACTGGCACAATGCTTCCTAAACTTCTGTGATTGCTCTTTACTGATCAAATACAGTAGGAGCTGGAGTCTGGGAAGTCCATGAAAAGCTTCCAACAACCTCGAATAGTGCTGGAGTGTACAATTATCAGCAGGGGAGATGAGAACGATATTAACTTGGCACCAAATTTAATTTTTGTAGCCTTTAATTATTCTTCCCAGCCAGAAACAAGTCCAATATACTGACACTTTCATAAATGAAAGAAAAAAAAAAAAAGAAGCAATAGTGAACAAACATTGGCCCAAAGTAAATAACAATAGAAAATAAGGACTGGATCTCAGACTAACATAATATTGGGGGTAACTCCTTCCCTGGGAGGGATCTAAGTACCATGTGGAAATCAGACTTCTCTCATTGGTGACAGCAATGCATCTCTGTTGCATTTGAAATCATCTATGTAGAAAATATTGGATGCCCACATTTGGCTTCCTTCAGAATTCTAAAAAAAGGAGTTGCAGAAATACCTATTTTTTTTTCAAGATTTTGTTTATTTATTTGACAGAGAGAGATCACAAGTAGGCAGAGAGGCAGGCAGAGAGAGAGGGGAAAGCAGGCTCCCTGCTGAGCAGAGAGCCCGATGCGGGGCTCAATCCCAGGACCCTGAGATCATAACCTGAGCCAAAGGCAGAGGCTTTAACCCACTGAGCCACCCAGGCACCCCAGAAATACCTATTTTTAAAGAGGATTTCTTAATAACAATGAAGCAGCACCTTCTGCACTCCTGAGGGTGCTTTTATCTGCAAACACAGAATTAAGGAAAAGCTGGGAGTTACTGGTAGTCACCCAAAGAAAGCAAATTCATCTCTTGGGGACTTATTTTCCTGATCCCTTAAATGGGAATAGAACCTAAGTGGAGCCTAGCTTTAAAATGATTATTCGTGATTTGTTCAAATGGAAATTCTGAAAGAAGTTCTGGGGTATCTTTTCACTTTGTAATCGATCACTCTGATGGCCTCGTGGGTTGGAAGACTTCTTTAGCCCGATGGGCAAAGGATGAGAATCAAACTCCCTTCTGCATTCTGCAACAGATGGGCTTTTCTGAAAATATTTATCTATATTTGGCTGCAATTCCGTGCAAAAGGTTTGGACAGTCAGGAGAGGTCATGGGATTGCTGAAGGCTGGCACGAAGGGTTAGTGAAGCTGTCTGACTTTGCAGCCCTCGTCTGTTACTATCTGGCCCCTGCATTAAGACAAGACTCATAAATGACCTTGGTGCCACTTTCTCCATCTGTAAAATGGAGAGGAGAAATTTTTGGCTCTCTGAAGGTTTTCCATATCTAAATTATTAAAAAAAACACAGGATGACTTGAGGGTATGAAGTGGGTTTTTTTTTAAATTTCCTCATTTTTTTTTTAAATAAGAGAAGGGATGATTCATTTTTATTTAGCTCAATAGCAGATCAAATAAAAAGTCAACAAGCGCTTAAAATAAAGCAGGAGAAACAATAATTTGGACTTTAAAAAGAAACTCTTGACCTCGAGAATAATAAAACCAGGGCACGGGTTTCTAAAGGCAGTGTGGAAGCTTTCATCACATAATATTGTTAAGAAAAAACAAGAAAGTCCCGAATGGGTCAGACCTTTAGAATGCGACTAGATGGTTTGTTCCTCAAACATGTAATGTTTGGTAATGGACATGGAATACTTCTTTATCAGGGGAAGAATACGACACAGTATGGAAGAACAGAGATTCTGGGCTGAGGCTGCCCTGGTTCAAATCCTGGCTTTGGCACTTGCCAAGTGTCTCAGCTTTCTGTGCCTTAGTCCCCAAGACTGTACCGTTGGGACACTATTATTTATTTCACAGGGTTGTTATGAGGATTTAATGAGCTAATCCATGCAAAGCTCTTAATATAATTTTAGGTACAACATAAGTCCTAAATAAAAATTAGCTATCATTATTATTATTATTATCTGTAAGGCTCTCAGCCTAAACAGAATGTTGTTTATTTTGCTGAAATAATGACATGTCCGGGGGAAACACTTGTTATCACCCATTAATCAGAAGCTCTAATTATTATAATTTGAAAACTAATTTGTACTTAAAAATGCTGCTGTTGGCAGACTTCCCCCTCCCCCCACACTAAGGCCTTTTGGGGGAAGGGATATAATATAAGGACCTGGTAAGGAAGGGGTGTAATAGAAAAGACCCCCGGTGAAGAATAACTTAGAGATCAAAAGTAACCCCAGCAATCATAGTGTGGCAACAAGTTAAAGAATTCATTTAAAATAAAAAAAGAATTTTAAAGAAATTATTCATCTTTAAACTTAATAAGACGGGCTTTCCTTCATGTCTGTTGGGCTTTCAGGGGTTGCTGGGTTAATGACAGGATATGAAAAAGAAGCAGGAAATCAGCACCCATGAGCCCGCTAATCTAGTGCTGAAACCTAAACGGATTTTGATAATGTCAAGCCAAATGAGGATGCAGGAGATTCGCAAGGGAGCCAGCTGCCAGAGAGCAGTTGCTCTGGAGAAATTCAGACACAGAGCCTCAGGGGTCTGGTTCATATAGTAGTGGGATCCCCATTCTTTCACTAGACCCAACTTCAGGACACTGCCTTCGGTAAATGAGCTGCAGCTAGCAGTGAGGACAGGCTGCCTTTTCAGTATTCACACCTCCTCCTAGGGTTTCGTAGGCTCCCCTCCTTCACATCCCATCCTCTAAAGTCCCACCCTGCAGCCAGACAGGGCTGGGTTAAAATTTTGTCTCTGGTTCTTCCTTGCTGTGTGACCTCTAGCAATTTGCTTAACCTCTCTGGACCTCCTTTTTTTTTTTTTTTTTGTAAAATGGAAATGATAATAGTCAATGTCTTATAGAGTGGGAGCAACAAATGGGAGTACACGAAGGAGGCCTTGCCCAGGGCCTAGCACATAATAATAGCAAAATAAATGCTAGTTAGTTCTGTTTAATTAACTTAAAAAAATGAAAAACTAGGAGGGAAAGCACGTGGCTTTCTTTGTTGAGTAAAGGATTTTCTAAAAGAAAGAAACATTGCATGGATATGTGATCTACATGTATGTATACATGCATATGTGTATATATACACATTTATGTAGCTGTGTCCCCATCAATTGAGAGAGAGAGTTGAATTCTTCTGACATAGACTTAATTATGGGAACGAGTGTAAAATTGGTGGTCCGGATCTATTCCTACTACTGATTTTCGGTGGGACTTTCCAGGAGCTGGTATAGCCACTTTATCAACTAGTTTATTTTATTGATAAACCTGCTTTATTGAGTAGCACTGAAATTAAGGTCCTGCTCAGCCACACCTTCACACTGATGCCCTCTTTTTCTTTTCACCCTGCCTTCACTTCTACCGTCAGACAGATAGGCTCCTTTTCTCAGTGTTCATAGCATCTACACTTAACTGTACTACAGTGTCTAGCACCTGCTGTTCGGTCCTCTAATTGATCTTGCTTGCCTTCCTAAGTCCCTCATGTTAGACACTGTACTCCCTGAGGTCAGGCACAGCTGCAAATGCATCTTTGGGCTCTCTGGGGTTTGCACCTGGCAAACCATGGGTGATTTATAAATGCTTGTTGAACTGAATCAAGTTCCACTTGCCCATCAGATGGGGCGTCTTAACATAATGCCTGCGACTGCTAGGTAAAATGGGAGCCTTAAGGAAGATTTGCTTTGAAAAATTGCATGTAAATTGACTCCCCCCTCCCACAAAAAAAAAGAAAAGAAAAGAAAGAAAGCTCAAAAGCTTTATGAGGAAATTTACTATTTAAAGGAACCCTGACTATGGATCCTTTTCAAAAATCATGAGTAAACTATTAATTTATCTTTTGTGTGAACCCTTATAAATCAATAAGCAAACCAGGGGAGCTGGAATATAGTGGAAAGGTCTTTAGATTAATAACCAAAAGCCATGGGTCCTAATCCTGATACTGAAAGACATTGGACCTTTTGTGGAAAGGAACAGCGGTGTAAATGAACTCTTCGGTTGAACTCTCCTCCTTGCTACTAAGCAGCCACTAAGTTTGAGGCCCATCTAGCTCTCAGGTCTCAGTGTCCTTAACTACACGAGAGTAGTTGGGACCCACAGGTATCTTAAGAGGTATTCTACTGGAGTCTACTGTGTTCTACAGACTGAGGGGTGAGGGGCATCTCTGGGTACATGCTACAAAGGGTGTAAGTGTGTGTGTGTGTGTGTGTGCGTGTGTGTGTGTGTGTGTGTGTGTTTTGCCCATGGGAGGGAGCAGGGACTATCAGATTTCATTTTGAATAAATTAAATTCATTTAACATAAGTCATGTTATTGTTAAAGGTTAGTGACTACTTTCAAACTGAATTCTCTAGATATGCAACTGAATTATGCTTTTGCAATGTGGAGTTTTCACTACTGCCCACAAATACATATATATATATATATATACACACACACATATATAAAATCTTCATTTTTGAAATAATTTCAGGTTTACAGAAAAATTAAAAAAAAACTTTACAAGGAAGTCTTGCATATCATTCACCCAGATTCCATAAATTAAGTACACATTTGTTCTACGATCCTATTTTTTTTGAAATCTTGAGACTAAATTACAGAAGACTTCCTTTACCTCCTAATATTTCTATATGTTTTTCCTAAAAATAATGATATTCTTTCTCATAACCACTGTATAGTTCTCAAAAACAGAAAATTAACATTGATACAAGGCTATTTCTAATTTATAGATCTGATTCAGATTTGCCAGCTGTTACACTGACATTCTTTATAGCCAACGGAAAAAAGCTTTTTCTATATACTTAACAAATCTTTAAAATGAATGTGCAGAACTTCTGTAGTTTTAAAAAGAACAAAAGGGAAAAAATATGTGATGCAAGCATTGCCTCAAAGGAGATAAAAAGGAACGGTGGCTTTTGTAACCTGCTGGAGCCCGTGTGGGGAACCATCTCCGGACTCTGTCCCGGGAGGGCAAGTCCCTGGGCTGGTGTCCAGGACAGAAGGTCTGTGCTGTTCTTGAAGGTCAAAGAGGCCGGTACCCTGAGCCAGGCTCCCAGTCCCACCAAGGAGGATCTGAATCTGGGCTCCCCCTGGCACTGCTAGCTATTCTAGGACCACAAAGTTGGCTAATTCCTAACAGTGTGCCATTGAGAGACAGGCAACAAGGAAACAAAGTAATTAAGGTTTCTATCTTCCCTGCCCTCCCCGGGTGCGGATGCCCTTACTGAGAAGACTTGAGACCCCAGGAGGCCTGCTGCACAGTGGAGTTTTGTCAGCCCTGGCTTTGAATCTCAGCTCTGACAACTACTAGCTGTGTGACTTTGGGCTAACCACTGTCCCTCTCTGGGTTTGTGTACTCATCTGTATAACAGGGTTGCCTCTGAAGATTAACTAGGGTAACATAGGCAGTACCCAGTTTATGGTACATCTACATCTTTCTACCTAGGTCTTGTGCTGCCTACACACAGCTGTAGCTATTTACTGCAGATTTGGAGTATACATTTGTGATGGTCTAATTAAAATAGACTCTTCCCTCATATAGGCACAATGAACTAAAAAAGGGCCAAAGGGTGGGATAGGACTCAGTGAAACAGGAAGTTACTTTCCAGAGCAGCTGACATCAGTACTCAATGAGCGATCAGTGTGTCTGCAGGCAGGGAGGGACCTGTTACGTGAAGGAAGCTGCTAAGGAAAGAGAAAACAAAGTCCTAAGTTCATGGGCTCCAAATTCCAGATGTTGATGTAATACTCTAGCTGCTTCTCAGACAGACAATTCTGTGCAGCCTGCCTCAGCGAAAGCTGCTGGATTTTCTTTATTTAATAATAACGAATGAATGTCCTGAGCGATGCTGGGTACGTCATTCATTCATACTTCATGCAACAAACACTTGTCAAGCATCTACTATATAGCACTAGATACTTTTTGGTCAACATCAAGAGTTGGGATGTATGTCATACTCTGGACATACTTGTCCAGACAGCAGGGCAAGGTCCTCTGGACCCTGTGTGGGCTGGGACTGGTGGCATCAGGAGAAGAAGATTTAAACAGCCATTCCACAATCACCCACCGAAAGTTTGGCCCCCACCCTTGGGTTCTGGGTAGGGACTGAGCAAGGCGTCCTGGCAAGCAGCACAGAATCCCGCCTCTATCTCCTTGAACTGTGGCTTCCCTGACAAACTTTGCTCCCTACCTAGGAGCTGGACAAAATGGGGACATGGTGATCATTTGGCCCTAAGAAGCAGGTGCTTCATGATGGTCCAGGCTGGTTTATCTCCAGCTTCAAGATGAGATTTCTGGGATTTTTGAGGGAACACTCTAATGATCAATTTTGCAGGCTAGGCTACCTCTATAACTCCACGGAAGATTGCTCATGTAAATGTGAAGCTATTGCCTATTTCAGAAACATGTACCTAAAATTCCAACCAGTTAAATAAGACTGATGTCGAGCAAAACGACAGCCTTCCGTAGCCACATTAGGAGCTAATCATTTCAGAAAATGTTGCCATAATTCATTTATGGAAACAGCGAGACTATTCCCCAAACAAGTGATAACAGGAATGGACTCATAGTCCTACCAGGGAAATGAAGCCTCATATTAATACTTCCTAAACTCAACCGAGCTCCAGAGGCACCTCGGCATAAATCTGCCTTACAGATTATTCTGCCTCACATAGTTTTATCTATTGCAAATAAAGTCGAATTCAGAATATTGCTTCAGTCATTACACCTCGTTTCCATTTATTTGGGAATCAGGACAACCATCTGAGGGTTCTGTTTAACCAAGAGATAGGCAAAAAGATTCTCCTAAGGACATTAGATTCACTGCCTCACACTAGAGCTCGCCTGAGTCACCGGCAGCCCGGCAGCCTTCACCCGGCCGCTGGCCGCCTGTTCTTCAGGAATAGATTTCTATCCTGAGCTTCCACGGCTCCCGTGACGTGTTCGCAACAGCGCACAGCAATAATGATTTTTATAAAATCCTTCAGCGCTTGGGACTACATGTGGCCTCGACATCTTTTGAAATCCCAATTTGTCACCTTTGATAAAAAAGGCCAACTCTTTGCCACTAAGGGGGTTAACAGTCATTTATATATCTGACCACTCGGTTGAACATGATTCTGCATTCACTTGTAGTTCAGTTTATTAGAGTTATTTATAGCAGCTACAGTATACTGAGTGGTTACTGCTCCTGATACCTTAGGATTTTTCCAGTTTTCAGATTAGAGGACCGTGGAGATACAGTGACTTGCCTAAGGTCACACAGCTCTTACGTGGTGGGGCCAGGATCGGAAGCCACATCCGACTATTTCCAGAACCCATGTATCTAACCGCTACGCTCACTGCTTTTCAGATGCTGGGGTAAGTACAAGACACGCAAAGAGGTGTGCATCCAAGCACACAGCTGAGAGCTCCCTGTGGGTGTACAGGTCAACTCTGAAAGAGAAACGTGCCAACACAAGTGAGGACTAACACTCTAGGGAGGGAAATTGATTATCTGGCTATTAGTACACGTGTCAAGCCGCAGGGATGTCACGTTCAACAGAAACTATACAACTTAGAAGGAGGTGGCGGGTCACAATGAGAAGCTGATATCACCAAGATGAGGTGCTTAAGCAATACTCATCTATAACAAAGGGAGTGTAAGATGGCTTCCAAAATTGTTGCACTAGTATGGGGGCTATTGGTTTATTTGCCAGGAGACGTGCAGTATTGTGCTGGTTGGCTCAAACATAACCACCCCTCGCCCTTCTGGGAACTTCACTGACTTTGAAAAAGCCCCATGTAGGGAAGTGATCATTTTGAAACCCTGGGCTGTGTTCATTGAGAGCCTGACAAGAGCCAGAGGAAGAATTACCAACCTCCCTGCTAATCTGGCTCCTAGTACCATGCATTAAGCCAACTAGTAAAAATCATTATGAAGTTTTTGCTGAAAGGGCAAGTGTAGAAAAACATGTTTCTAAACAGAATAACAGTCTTTGCCATTTTTTTCCAACTTGCATACCATCTGGAAATTCTGATTTTTTTTTTCAAAGGGTAGGAAAGAAATGTGCTCCAGGCACAAATAAATGTTTACAGCTGAGTTATAAACCGAGAATGGTGGGGCTTAAAACAGACAGGCTGGCAGTGATGGAACACGAGCTGCAGCGAGACAATAATGCTGTGGGGGACGGGCCAGCTTGTTTTGCACATTGGCCCTTTTGAATGGGAAGTCTTGCTTCCCACTGACCTCATCAAGCAAATGTTTGGGAACAAGTCTTCACATCTGGGTTTGTTCTAATTCTTAGAAAGGGAAGGAAAAAGATGAAGCGGAACGATGGTGTATCTTGACATTCTGAAGGCAGCCTTCACCTTTGGAAAATACGACACCTCATAAGAAGTGGCAGCCCGGGGATGCTTGTTAAATGGAGCAACTGAGAGATGGCGTGCTGATGTCAGTGACAACTAATATTCACGAATCTCTTATTAAGCACCTGATAACCACACACTGTGTTTTACAAGCATCATCTCACTTATACTGGATGCCAAGAGGGTGAGAGGTACGTTTTACAGATGAGGAACCGGTGGCTGAGGGAGGACACATGACCTGCTCGTGTTCATGCAGCTGAGTGATGGAGCTGGCAGCTGCAACCAGCTGGACCAACTCTAGAGTCTTCTATTACAGAGGATCTGTCGATGGAATGTTACCAAAAATATGTCCATCACTGGGTCAAGAAGGAAAGGCTGATATATTGGGAGTTTGGCCTCTTCTGCCTCATCTCCTATAATTTGTTGTTGCGGAACAGTCCAAGGAAAATAGAAATGGGTTTGCAAATGATACAGAGCAGCAGGCAAACTTCCACAATGGGTCAGATAACAAAGACTTTAGGCTTTAGTGGGCCATCTCGTCTCTGTTGCATCTACTCAGCTCCATTGTTGTAGTGCAAAAGCAGCCATAGGCAATGAATGAACATGGCTGTGCCCCAATAAAACTTTATTTGCAAAAATACATGGCTGGCCTGATTTGGTCCCCCAGATGTTATTTGCTGACCCCTGATATAGAGGACACCCTGAATTTAAAATGAGTGATGGGTTTTGAGAATGATCCATGAAATTCTACTTGGGAGTTCATTCTTTCTTAAGATCAGCGCACAAATTGGCTACATAGGATATGCCCTTTAAAAGCTCTTGTAGTCTTTGCCTCTGGGCCTAGCCAATCAAACCGGATTCCCTTATGTTATCTGACCAGGTCAGAACACTGTATTGAATCTTCGTTCTCAAGGCTTATCTAATCCCAGATCTATAGAAAAAGTGCTCTGTGCTCTTGTAATGAAGATGTATGAGTTCATTCCTTTTAACATAGAAATACACTCGAGATGGTGAGTGATTCTGGCAGTCTGTGGGCTCCCTTTTCTTGAGGTGAAACCCAACCACCAAACCAACCACGTGAAGGTTTAATTGAAAGAGAGAACGGAGAAAAAAACAAACGATGAACAACAACAAATGGAAAAGGGAAGACAAAGCCCAAAGAACATACTCTCCTAACTAATTAATCAAGTGCTTTGTTTCCACTAACATATCAGAGTGTGCAGGCTGCCCTGTCTATTAGGCTCCTTTCTAAATCTAAGCAATGTAAACACTCCTAAAGACCAAGTAATGAAATCTCTATCGATGTGCCATCTTAGCTGGAACTCACATACCCTTGTTTTGCTTACATTTTAATTTGCTTCTGCTGGATAGTTACCCAGTAATTGCTTAATAAGATTAACCTCCCTGGCAATGTGTGGTGTATCTTGATTAAAACATTATCGGAGTGAAGGATTATCGTATACCACAAAAAAAATGGAGGGGGTGTTATTTAATTAACTTATTGCCAATATATCTTGATTGTCTCTTTGAAACACTGGAAAACTAGTCAATTGGAATTGATTCAGGTTATCTAAATGTATAGAATTGAGGCATGGGGAGGAGGGAGGTCCCTGCATAAAGAAACCGAAACCTGAGGTCACTTTTTAAAAAAGACGTAGGGGGGTGTGAGGAAATGAAAATCTTTCTAGTTATTTTTTTAAACCAAACTTTGCAACAGCTTAAGAGATCTGCTATCTTCAGTCTTAGGAAGAGTACTATTTTGGTGTTCAGAAAGGAGATGTTCCCAGTTTTCTTTCAAGTTCAAGCAATTTTAAATTCTCACACTTTTTCATAAGAATCCTATTGACAAAATTCATTGGACAACAATTTGGCCACCACTTCTCTGTCTCATAACTCATTTGGAAAAGAACTGGCGATGTTATATGACTTACACAACATTCTTGAGAGCACGTTGCATCAGAGGGGGAAAATTGTGGTCTTTTCCAAAGACACCATGGAAAGTGTTTCTTCATTTGTTGATTCAGAGACACCGTACTCTTAGTTAGGACTTGTTCTCTGCAGGAATCTACCGTGTTGCTGGTGTGGGATGCTCAAGTGGGGGTGGCAGTTGGAAACACAGCTTAATCACGAATGCACAGAGCGGCTGACCTTAATTTACGGAAGTTAATGCCTATCAGCGACTCTCTTTGGTAAGGGATGCTATTTAAAAAGCATTTGTGTGTAACTTCAGAATGTAGACATGTACGAAATACATCCCTGGGCCTGATATCCCTGAGCGAATATGCACATTCACTTTCAAATGTGTGTCCTGCATTTTTCTCAAAGGACAGGGCGCTGCTGACTTGCAGATTAAAGGGCGTTCATGGATCAAACAAAGCAGAGATCCTCTAAGGCTGCGTTTCTCAAAGAGCAGCACTGTGGACCTCCTGGGCAGGATCGCTCTTCGCTGTAGGGGCCGTCCTGTGCATGCGGGATGTTGAACTGCAGCTCAGCCTCTCCCTGCTAAATGCCACTTTCACCTCCTCTAATTGGGACAACCAAAGAAGTCTTCAGTCACTTGCCCAGTGTCCCCTGGGGTCCAAAACGCCCCGCGGAGGACCACTGTCATAAAGGAAACGGGAGTTGCGGATGGTGTCAAGTACTAGAGCAGAACGGACAGCACATAGGAGGCTCCAGGCTTTTTGGTCAGTTAAAGCAGAACATGGTTCATTAAGGCAAAATACACTCTCCTCCATCTTTAGGTCTAGTTATAGTTACCTGATAAAGAAAGGCATAGAATTTCATCCTCAGATAAAACTTTTTCATGCTTACTTAAAGGTAATTTAGTATTATGATTAGGATAGATGAGTAAAGTGATTCTTAAAGATTAGATAAAAAGACAAAAAAGTCACACTCAAAACCATTAGGACAACTCTGGGGAGAATAATTTAAGCACCATGAGCATTTCAGGATGACTCACGAACACCTCTGGGGGAAGATGAATTCTAGAAACTTCTCTGTGGAAAATGACTGCGCTAAGGAAAACGCCGACATCTCGCCCAAAGATGCACAAGGCACAGACTTGAGTTTAAATTCGTACCTGCCTACGTGTTTGATTTGGAGTAAGTTTCTAAAACATCCTGGGCCTCAGTTTCCCTGAGACAATTCCCTCCAGTTAAAGCTGCTGAAGGCAGGAAATGCTAAGCTTGGCACACACCAGGGGTCCAGTAAACGTTCCTTCCTTTCTGTCTCTGAAATCCCTCTGTGGAGTATTTTCAGAAATGTGGGGGCCAACTGCCCAGATGTGCTAAGAGGCAGAGCGGAAGCGTCTGTGTTTGGAGAAGCCCTTCTGTATCACCTCACATGTTGGTGGTTTCCATCCAGAATCAAGCACAGCCCACCGGGTGCCTGGAGGCTGCTGTGGTTTTATTAACTGCCCCACTTCCCCGCCTCCCCGCTTCCCCGCAGTCCTGTTTCTCTCTTCCTTCTTAGCACCTTGTTAGCACCTATTTTTTTTTCCTGCAAGAATACAGTTGCTTAATTGCTTCAATAAACATTTCCATGGCCCCCTTTACTGTTCTGAGAAGAGGAGCTTTGTTCCCCAGTTGTCAAAACTCTTTTCTATTCTCTCCCAAAGCGGAATAGCTCAGAATCTCTTTCATGCCAGGCAGCGCTTCCTCCCTGGGGAGGCTGCAGCTCTCCTCTGGGGAGAGGGCTCTGGTCTAGTGGCGTGTGCTGCCTGCTGCTCTCGGCTTTCGTGATGAGGCAGGACTTGCTGCTGCTGCTGCTGCTGCTGCTGCTGCTGCTGCTGCTTCTGCCCGGGCCTTGGGAGGCTTTCAAGTCGCTCCCGATAGCACAGGTATGCACATGGCACTGAGAAGGCACCGTGCCAACTCAGTGACTCCAGCCAAACACAGCTAACAGACAGGAACAGCAAACAGCTTTGAACAGGGGCAAAAAGGGACCGTTTTGTCCTCCACCCCCCATCCCCCAGTTCTTTTCCCTTTCAAGTACCTTCCAAGATTTGGATTAGAAAACCTGAACCCATTGGCGGGAGCTCTGAATTTTCCCGTGACCTCAAGAGGGCAAGCAGCAGCTGTAACCTCACCTTTGCCTCCAGATGGCATTGTTGCCACATCATCGTTTCCTGGTAAGCCAGTCCTTATCCCATTGTTAAAGGTGTGCCCGTCTGCCGGCTGCAGTTGCCAATTGAGTCCGAGCAGATGCATTGCTGCAGGAGAGACAAAGTAATGAAAATATGAATAGATAATTCAGCAATGCAAATGTCAAGGGGGAGGGCCAGGTGCCTTTGCCAAGTGATTGCCATTGAAAGAAGCTGCAGTTCAAAACCGGCTTGCCCTGGGCCATGGGGATTAGCTAAATACAGAAAGCAAGTAGATCTGGGTGGTTAGGACTCCTCTCCATGGGCTTCTGTTCACCGCCTTGGGGGAGAGGATCCGGGAGGTGGGCAGAGGAGGTAAGAGAAACCCTAGTTCAGACCATCTGAATGGTGCTACCAAGGAGGGGGTAATGTCCCTTTGGAGTCACTGTCAAGGATTCTGCTCCATCACGTCCAGCCTCTCCCACAGTGTAGATGCGGTTGTTGATAGACTGGTGGTCTGGGGGCATTGGCAAGGATAGCTTCACCCAAACTACTCAACACATAAATCGGTTTCAAAATGGGACTAGCCAAATGGGACCTGTCTGCGGGTGTGACTGTCGCTACCCTGGATTAGCAATGCAGCAGGTAGTGTCAGACGCACCGGAAAGCTCACCTTTCCATTCCGAGCTTTCCAACCTCTTTTCCTGCTAAGTGCCTCCCTTTCAGCCCATTGTGGGAAAAGCTTGGGGGGTGGTGGTGGAACAGGGCCCTTTCCGGAAAATATTACTATTACATTTTCTTCTCTCTCACACCCTGCGCCCACACCGCCACTTCATTATGGGACAGAATGAGCCAGAGCACAAAGGCGCTGTGCTAAGGAGGCAAGCCTGTCTGTCTTGCTTTACTTCCCTGTGCATGGTATGTAAGGACCTATTTTATATTTATATGTTAGCAAGAGGCTTTCATTGAGGTTAAACAAAACCTTGTTGTTCAACCCTTAAACTGTCCCTGCTCCCCTTCCCCCAGGGGATTCACTTAAAAACAAGTCCAAAACAAGTCCCGGAAACCAGCTCCAGGTAACAAAGCCCAGATACAAAGGTGGGTCAGGCCAGGTGGAGACATCCGATCAGTAGGGGGTTGCATACTGTCACCCTAGCTACCAAGGAGTATGGGCCCCCGCCCTTTGGGAACCCTTTTGGCGCCAATCCTAGTCAAGGTATAATAGGCTGATTCCAATGTCTACTAGGGTAAATTGTAATTCATTTGGTCACCTATCATCACTGTGGAGTTTCCTGTGTGTGTTACAATCTCATTGGCCACCTGTGCGTGGCCAGGCCCAACCGCATGGCCTTTGCCCTTAAAAGCTAGACTGTGAAACAGAGAAGGGTCTCCCTCTCTTGAAAGAGGTGCGTCCCCGAATGTTCGGTTAGATTCTTGATGCTTGCCGCGAAATAAAGCTTTGCTTGATCTTCGCTTTGTATCAGTCTCGCTCCTTTAATCACAGACCCATTATTGGGGCATAACAGGTACACCTCCAAACACAAACTTCCTTCCATCCTTCTGTTCTTCCTCATCATCCTGTGCCAGCTCCCCACTTCCCCGGGGGTTTAGCAAGCTCAATTCCCCCTATCTCCCATGGTTCTGGGTGAGTTGTTGTCACGACAATGACTGGGAGGGAAAGGCAAATCCCAAACACCTATATTCTTTCAAAGTCCCTAAGACATGCTTCATTTGCAAATAAATAAGGAGTTCATTCCCTTGCATCTTGCCTATTCAAACAATAACGGGGGCAGCACCCCGTCTGTCTGGCATTTCAATCGGACACAGGTTGATGCTGTGGCTACGGATCCGGGACTGCAGGAGAGAAAGGGCTGTTGACAGGGAAAGGTTCTGAGTATGATGCGGGATGGGAGAAACAATTAACCACAGGAAACGCAATTAACAATGCTTAGGAAATTGTTCACACAGCAATTAATTCTGCATGCCTCCCACCACTTAAAGTCAGGCTGCATTCTATTAAGGTTAAAAACCTATCTTCAAACAATACAGCTCAGATTGATGGCCGCAGATTAAGGTGCCAAGTGGTCCCTGGGTGTATGTCTGCTTTTTTCTTACATACCTCCCCATCGCAGAACCACATTCCCCCCTCCCCATACATTACTTTGAAGTGCAAGGCAACTCTTTGAGATGATAAATACTAATAAGAATAAGTGACATTTACTGTACAGTTTCCGTCAAGGTAACACCTAATTTTCTCCTGCAGTTTATCCGTTATATGTAGGTCACTCACTTGAAGAGACTGGATTCCGTTGCCTCAAATAGTGACATATTTCTCTGTACAGCGAAAACTGTACAGAGGTCAGGAAATGAGAACTAATCATGGCTGCTTAAAGATAACGATAGCTTCTGATTTGTAATTACCAGGTGAAGGAAGCCAAGGAATTAGCTATTTTAGAAGGATTCCTTTTTTCAGGTTGCTCTTGGGTTCTTGGGGCTGGCCTGGAGCTAGCCTGCTGCCAACGTGGAGGGGCGGGCAGCTCTTTCATGGTGGGGGGAGGGGGGAGGAGTGTCTCCTTATGTTTTAAGACAGACGCAGACAGTGCAGGTGCGGCTGGGGCTCAGACCTACCAAAGCCCGGATTTTTGCATCTACGGAAGGAAGCAGGGTTCCATTAGGCAAGAACGGCAGCCTCCCCGGTACCCCATGAGTGTGAGATCTCTTTTCAGAGTTGTTCCCCTCTTCTAATACCCCAGGAACATGCTGCGACCATCAACTTTGAGAGGACAGCAAGCAGATAAAACCCTCATCTTGCTGCATGGAAAGAGAGCATTCATGAAACCGTGTCTTCTCTGTTTCCGGGGATGCTCGCCCTTCCCTTTTTGTTTTGGGTTCCATAGCAGCTCTTTATTAAAAAATTAAAAAAAAAAAAGTATTCTGAGAACAAGAAGACTAGCGACGGGGTGAGAAGGGTGAGGGTCAGAGTTTACAAGTAACGGCTCAGACAGCTCCCAGAAGTGAAAAGAAAAATAAGAAAGTGAGAGGGAGATGGGAAAAGGGGAAAAGCCAGATCTGCGGAGTGTAAGCTCTGTCGTCCCAGCAGAAGCGAGGCAGCAAAAATGAAACTCAAGTTTGGGCATATTTTCTGTTGTTGAGTTGAACGTTAAGTAAATAAGTGAGAATTATATCAGGGGTATAACCACCTCCTTTTGTTTTTTGGGAGGGAGTCTGAAATAGGCTTTTGTTTGTACTTTTTTTTTTTTTTTCTTGATCAGCTATTTCTTTTCTCTTGAGTAAGAAAATGGGAATATCTTTCTGGCCTAGGGGAATGGACGAAAGTGTCCTTAGGATAAGGACCCAGGGGAGCTGTGAAGTAAATGAGTTTCCTGACTAATGAGAAATGTTTCTTATTCTGCCACTGATTTGCTCTATGGCTGGGGCTGAGAAATCCATTCCCTCCAACCATCTCTCCCTTTGCCTTCTGAAAAGGTTTCCCTTTCCAGGTGGAGTAATGGCTGCTGAAGGCCTGGGAGAGGTCAAGCATCTACCTCCAGAGATCTAGCAGAGGGTCTCGAATCTAGGAGGCACTCCATAAATGTTTATTAGGATAGATAAACACCTGGGGGCAGATACGAAGGGTTGTACTGCAGGACATTTTACTCTCGCAAATCAAAAACCCACCACACAGAGGTGTGAAGAGTGGCATACAAGAGCGCTAGCAGCAATAGGGACGAGTCTGTACAGAGGAGGGTCTATCAAGGCCTGCTGCCCATCCCCGAGCCCCGCCTCTGGCCAGCAATGTAGGAGACACTCTGCAGAGATCATCTTCATCAAGAGTCACGGCTTACATTCAGGACTGTCCTATCCCCATTTCACAGACGAAGAAAGTGTTGACTATGAGGTTTGATCCCCCGGGGGTTTCAGAATCAGAGGGAGATTATGGTGGGAAGTGGTTATCTGCTTCATATTCCACAGTGATCTGGGTACAAATTCTGGTTTGCACTGGGATCTCAGCAAACCTTGTCTCTTTCTTGAAACTCAACGATCACCACACTGTGCTTGCTGAGTGACCGTCTTCTATATTCAGCACCCCTTCATGGAGGGGATACACTTCCTCCTCCTGTTGGATTCAGATGTGGCCACGTGACCCGGCAGCACACACACTTGTATGCCTTTTTGCCCTTTGCCACGTGGTCAGCCATGGTTCGGTCTTGAGCCGTGGCTGACCCGTGAGAAGACACGGCACGAGTGAAGAAATAAACTGTTAGTGCCATAAGCCGCTCAAAGTCTGGGGTTCTTTGTTTTAACAGCATGGCTGACACCTCCCTGACTGAGACGTTCACTTACCACAGTCCCCACTTACCTACGGGGCATATGTGCCAAGATCCCCCATGGATGCCTACAACCGTGGACAGTACTGAACACTATATACAAAGTTTATGACAAAGTTTAATCTATAAATGAGGCACAGTAAGAGATTATGATGATAACTAATTATAATACAGAACCATATAAAAATATACTGTCATAAAAGTTGTGTGAAGGTGGTCTCTCTCTCTCAAAGTATCTCACTATGCTGTCCTCGCCCGTCTTCTTGCAATGGTATGAGCCAATAAAATGTCTCCGTGATAAGACGAAGTGAGGTGAATGGCGTGGGCACTGTGACACAGCATTTAGCTACTACAGACCTTCTGACCACTCCGTCGGTAGGAGCAGCACCTGCTTCCAGACCGCTGAACCTCAGAAAGCAAAACTGCAGGGAAGGACTACCGTGTAAGCAGAATCAGACCTCCCATTTCTACACAACGGGCATCTGTGCATTCCTCCCTTCAAGTTATTTATGTATTCAGTCAGGATCCTTTCTAAAAACCAGCCAGGAAAAGCTAGGACCGTTCCGTACTTAGGGTCACTACATTTGCTTCTATGAACAGCAACAACACAAATAGCTCTTTAAATATTATGTCATTAAATATCCAGCTGTGATCCACTCTCAGATTCAGAGTTAGAAAGTCTCAAGATCTTGGGTGAACGCCAGCCTCATCAACTTAGGTTTTCTCCAACGAGGCTCCTTGGATGCAGAGGGGTGGTCCCCTCTCTCGCTCCCCGCAAATGCTCTAGCAGCTCCTCCCCAAAAGGTCCTGTTCAGACCATCCTAGGGTCAGAAGTGAAATGAGTTTGGGAGGTCCTCTCCCTCACAGGACTCACCCCCACTGACAGCCAAAACGCACAATTTATCATGATTTGGCAGGTGCTGCTCCAGAGAGACCCTCTGATGGAACAATGGGGCTCCATGGGTCAGCAAGGATGGAACGGGGAAGAGCTCCAAGTGGAAGTTCGTGTAATCCAGGTGGCAGCTGGGAAATCAGCCACTGAAAACACGAGAGGCAGCCAAGCCCTGCAAGTATCCCTCTGGCTCAGTGGAGAGAACTTTCATCAATGTTGAAAGTGAACCAAGGCAGGGTGGACAGACCACACACAGATCCCAGATTTCAGCAAGAATAATAAACAGACCCACTTGGAGTTCGGGCGGTATTTCCTTAGTGAGGTGGCCTGTGTTTGTGCCGGAGGGGCTCTAGGAGAAATGCCCCGAGGGGGAAGAAGGGAAGATTCAGGGGGAAGGGTGGCTTGCAGGTACCAGAATCCCCCAGCAACCGCAGGACCAGAGATGCTAGGCCCCGAAAAGGGGCAGGTTGGAATGGGGGCTGTCTGAAATAGTAATTAGGGTATGTGTGGGCCCTGCTGGGTGCCACTTAGAACCTTCCATGTTCATTGGCTGGCAGAGGATCAACCTGACTAGAGAGTCAATCAATATGTCAACAGAGCTTCCCAGAGAGCTGCTCAGCCCCTGCTTGTCAAAGAGGGCAAACACGGGGGCCACGGATGCTCCGTGTTTGCTGAGCAGGCCTCCAGGAGCAGGGGGTATCTTTAAAGATCAGGCTTGTCGATACATAACCGGAGGAAGAGATTGGGCTTTCCCTTTGAAAATGGAAGCCTGGAGGCCAAGCAGGGGTCAGGAAACAGGAGGAGGGAGCCTTGCCTGCTGGTGCCTGTGGCTCAGCGCGTGGCCAGATTCACAAGGGCCTTAGAGACCATGGCAAAGCTCCTTCAGAGACCAAGTCGGCTGGGGCTCCCTGTCCCCCCCACCCCGCAGCAGCCAATTCAGACAACAGTGCCAGGACTCCCGTGGGAAGTGTAGCCAATTCCAAAAGTGCCACTGCTGAGAGGAGAGAACCACAGTGGAATAATCAGGACTCAGAGGCACAAATGCTCACCCTGAACTTGCACAGGCAATCTGCAAAGGCACTTTTGCAAGCAGTAGTGAAAATTAACACATGCAAATGAGCCTACTCAATGATGATGGTGACAATTAACATTTATTTTGGCAATGTGCCAGGGATGGGGCTAATTATGTTAATTGCATCATTTATTCATTACTTATCATTTGGCAAATGTCTCTTGAGCACCTACTGTGTGTTGGGTATGTTCTAGGGTCCAGGAATAAAGCAGTTAACAAAGTTCCCTGCTCTCACGGAACTTACATTCTAGTGGGAAACATAGAAACCACACTCATACCAGTGAAAAGCAGAGCATGAATAGGGTGGGGGATGCCAGGGCATGGGGGTGAGTAACTGCAAGTTTTTCTGTTTAGATGTGGACTGGTCAAGGGTGGAAGGACCGGAGCCAAAGCCCGAAGGAAGTGAGAAAGCAATTCAGGCTGACATCTGGGGAACTGTGTTTGAGGTTGGAGTGGGGTCAGTGGGAAAGGAGAGTGCAGGGTGACGGGGAAGGGGGCTGGTGGGGACTGGGTACCCTTGGGGAGGCTTTGCCTTGTGTTTGGGTGAGATCAGATGGATCTGAAAGATTCCAAAGAGGATGAAAGCCCATTTATTTCCATTCTCACTCTGGGATATGATAATGTAATTTACATTACATAAGGAAACTGAAGCTCAGGGAGGTGAGTGACTTGCTCAAGATCCACAGCCAGTAACTGGGAAATCTGGAATTTACACCCAGACATTTGTATAGCTGCAGAGACAGAGCTCCCAACCCCTATACTATCCTGCTAGTGACTTACTCAGAGTCCTCACTGGTGGCCAATTAGACCCCGAATTCTCTAAGGGAACCACTCCTTAGCAAAGACTGAACAGGGCAGTGGGCTACAGAACTACCTACTAAATATTGCCGGGGCTCACTCAGCAAGAGACACCTCCCTTTGTAAGTAGTCATTAGTCTTCTAATAAACCTCTGTCCTTGGTCAGCGACCAGCTTGCTATTTAACTTAAAGGAATCGCGAATGTCAATAGAAAATAAGTCTGTTTGGCAGCCTCAGTTTGCAGTCAGACAGGCTAACGATCAATAACGCTTGGTGACTTTTTCCTTGGTCAGTTTGCTTATCAGCCTTTGGGGATGTGGTAGAGTACGGTGCTTTCTCCTCAAAGAGGAGGGGGTCTACTGCAGGGGGTTAATGGTATCCTTTTTAGGAAGGCTCTCAGTGCCAAAATTACCTTCTGCCTAAAAGAAGAGATACAAACAAAACCATGTGGGATAACATTCTCGGAAATGCCTTAAGTCTTAAAGGAGTTTAAAAAATTTAAATCTAAAGGAGTTAAAAAAAAATCCCTTTCAAACCACGCCTTGGTGCAGTGATTTCTCTTATTCCGCCCCCCAACTGTATTGCAACACACTGAATGTGAATGAATTTTCAAAGCACTGCAGGGAAGTTATGCCCACAAATCCCTTTACCAGTAATGGGATTTGTGTACCTATCTCCCAAGAATGCTGCAAAGTTACTTGCCTGTATCCAACTTCCAGCTTGCAGCTTCCAAAATGGTTGCGAAGCTCATGGCCCGGGGAATGACACGGAAGAGGAAGCACGAGTCACAGATAGGATACCAGAGTCCTGGCAGAACCACTGCAGATGAGAGGGGGGCTTTGGGGAAATTCACCTGCAGTCACACTTCTACCTGCACTCTCTCATCTTTCAGCCATGGTGCTAACTAAAACAGGGATTTTGTCTCTGCCTTCCTAATTCTAGTCCCTCACAAAAGCACGGAGGCTTTCTGTCCCCTCCTGCATGTCTGCCATGAGAACAAGGTGACAGTTGCGTGAGGCAGCTCTGAGACCAGGGAGCAGTGTGTTCTCGAGACAAGAAGAATCCACATGGAGGGACCGCTGCATTAATCTACTCTCATGACAGGCTCAGGATAGTATAGCAAGTGGGAAGTGGTACAAGATTAATCAATTCCTCTGTTGGGAGGAAACAAATGGGGCTCCTTGCAGCTTCAGGATGCACGCCCCCCCCCCCACACAACCCCCTGCACCGCTGGTCTAGTTTCTACCCCTGGAGTCACACCCGCTGCCATGGTGGGTGTGCTGTAGGAGGCGACTGTGGACACTGCGGGGTGTGGTGGCTGGTGTGCCCAGGTGACCTCTAACAAGGCCCTTTGCTCTCGGCATCACCAGGCAGATCGATCGGTAAGACAGACACACGTGCTCACAGCCACTGTCTTCCTTGTGCAGAGTCTCCAGGAATGCGCCCTGGAGGACTGGCGGTGCTGGCCAAGCATCCCATTGTCCACTGAGCCAGCTCATCCTCAGGCAGATAAACACACGCCTGGAGCCACTCGCCACACACACGATCATTTCCCACCCAGACTACCCCTTTCCTGCTGCTATTTTTCCCAGGAAGGAAATAAAATAAAAGCCTTTCTTTCTCTAAGAAAGGACCCATGTGATCAACATACCTTTAGAGAATGATAATATCGGTAGGTTTTATTCAGCAAATAAATCATGGTCTTGGATTTTAAGAGCTTTTGTGATAGCAAAACACATCCCCACGATCCACACACATACACCAAACGCATCTTTCTTCTCCCTCCGAAGCTTGTCATTCAGTGTTGACAACCCAAACAATATTTGTCTTTCTTTAAAGAACAGCGACCAGCAGCCCCGTTAAAGAGGGGGCCGGTCCGCAAGACTACTTACTACAAAGGAAAGGCAATGCAGGCTGCACGCGGTATGTGGCCACCGGAATCATAGGAAGCAGACATTATGAATGTTTTAGAGGATAAGATGTTATATCGATCGGTAGATGTGCAATGTGTGCTGGAACAAAGAGGGGGAACTCTCCCGTGAAAAACAGGCTTCGCAAGAGGCCGTGGGGAGGGGGGTCAGGGAGGTGGCGATTAGGGCACTGGCCATACTCCGAGGAGATGTCGCTTCCCTCCACTGCAGCGAAGGAGGAAAAGCACGTCTGGATTCACTTCCCTTCCTGAGTTCCTGGGCAGACCCCATCAGCTGCTTCCAGTGAGCCTTCTGATGGACCTCTGGAGCCCCCAGCCCAGCAGCCTGAAGCCGGCAGCAAAGCCAGGGGTGCCTTAGGAAAAGGGGAAAGGAGGAACCATCTCCCTATCCTGGGTCTTTGAGAGAATAGACCCATTCCTACCAGGGTTCGAATCCCCACGCCACGGCTCATAAGCGGATGGCCTTGTGCAAACGAACTGACCTCTCTGAGCTTCAACTTTCCTTAGCCAGAATAAAAAGTTAGCATTTTCGGAAAGTACGGGCTCCCGGTCTAACATTGTGTTAAGAACTCTACGTGCACTATCTTATTTGCCCTTTGCAATAAGCCTAGAGCAGTTACTATTATTATTCCCATTTTATAGATGAGACACTGGAGGCGGTATGGGAAAGTCGCCCGCATAGAGAGGGCTGGTATGTGGGGCAGCTGATTATAGAACCAAACATGCACTTTCAGCCACTGTAATTATGTCACTATGGGAAGAGGAGTGATCAAACAGACCTTATGGGGGTGTTGTCAGTGTAAAGGAGGCAGGAGTCTGGCAGTATCAGACACATAGGAGGCACTTAAGAAATGTGTCACTTTTTACTGGGTCTTAGGTCATTTTGGGTCATTTCGGTTTTGGGTCATTACAACGAAAGCCATAGTAACTAATGTTTAACTGAGCCCTTAGTGTGTGCCAGGCACCAATTTTATCAGTTGTGTCTATGAATTTCCCATTTTGCAGATGAAGACATTGAAGCTCAGAGAGCTAGAGTAACACGCAGCTGGTAAGTGGTAGAGGTGTGACTCGAACTTGAGCACGACACCTAACACCTGAGCACTGCACCATTCCAGCTCATAGCAGGATAAGTGTCAGCCCAACTCCAAGCGCCAGTGAAGACTGGGGATGTATATTCATCTAGATATTCTTCCCCCATTTGCCTGAATCCCCTTTCAGAGAAACCTTTTTGGCTCCTTTTTTCTGCAACGCATCAGAATGGCAGAGCCACAGTCATGATGGGCTCACAGATCATCTGGTCTAGACTTTGTACAGATGGTTGTGACTTTGAGCCTCACTTTCATGAAATGACTAGCCCAAGCTCAAGACAACCGATGACTGGCTAAGGCAGGATTTGAACTTTGGTCTCCTGACTGTCTGGGGCTCTCTCTACTGTCCTTTTCTATCTCCTTAAAGACAGAGAATTCTGAGATCTATGTGCAATGCAATGTCTTATCAGAGAAAATGAGGGGACTGCAGTGAAACCTCCTTCTTTCGCCTGTTTAAGGGTTTTATTACTCCTATTTGCTAGAGATGAGCAAAAATAACTTGTTTATAAACTAGTTAACAAAAGGGGCATCCTGATCCTTCCTGATCCTGACTTCATTACATTGGGTTTCTATGACAAATTACTTCTACTGCAAAAGCTCATTCACAACAAGAATCTAAAATCATCATTTTTCTAATTCCACCTGGTCCAAGGACGCCGTGGTCGATATAGACACGGCTCCCTCCTGCACGTGAAGTTGGCAATATTTCAGGAGTGAGAAATGAATTAAAGAAATAAGGATGCTGAGCAAATCCTGTATGTAATTCTCATGTCAATTTCGTCATTTGTTCAGCAAAGCCAAATTAGGCACACGGGGAGGCTGCCAGTGTTCCTTTCAATTTTTAATTTTTGACATGGTTCTCTCAAGGATTTTTTTTTTTTAACTCAGAAATAAGAAATCTTGTATTAGCAAATTGGGCTTGATCTTTCTCTTAACTGGTTTTTTAGTCAAGTGGATTTTATATGCCTAACCTGAAACATTTTAGACTTGATCCTAATGGAAAGAAACATTGCATTAAAAAATTAGTTCTATCTCTCAGAGCCTGATGACACAGTGGGAAATAAAAATCCCAGGAATGTGGTAGTCCTGGTCTGCTGATATTTTTAACATTAACATGGTCAACTTCTTACTGAGAGAAGGCTTATCTGGAAGAAAAAAAAAAAGGATGCTTCCTTTTTGGAAAGCAAGCCACCTGTATCCATAAAAAAAGAACCACATTTTCATCTGCAATTAGATAAATGACACAATTAAACTTATTTTGAGTTTGTGACAATTTACTTAATAGAGCTAATTTCAGGGGTTTTATGTGACACTCAAGTCCCACACATTTCTTTCCCGCTAAAGGTACATATTTCTCTCAACAGGTAGCAACATTGTAACTGCTGTGGCACTTTGGCTTATACAAAGCACTGTGATGACAGCAGAAAGACGTTCGACATTGTTCATTATTAACCTCCCTCCTCTTTTTGGCTTGTGCTCCCCCCATCCCCCTCAATCTCTGGAAGATCTTAATCCAGGTACAACCCAATTCACCTACAGGTGGGGGCTGGTGTCTCCTCTGATATCAGCCTGGGAGAGAGATTCGCCCTGACCTGCATGTTCAGAGTTCCGGAAAGTTGAACACGTTTGTGAAGTTCCCCCACCTGTTTTCATTACTTAGCTCTTTTAGGCGTAAGTTCCTACATGTGTCCCCTACTGGTCTACTGTTCTTACCTGATTTCAGCTGATCTTAATACAGGACGCTAATGAGGTAGGTATTTTACTGTCCGCACTTTACAGATAAAGCGACTGAGGCTTGTTGCAGATACGTGACATGCCCAAGGTTGAGAGGTGCTGGTTGTTGCTGTTGTAAACATTTTGTTAAATCTGGCAACTCTACCGAGTTCCCACAGTTAGGACTAATTCTCAGAGACACCACTGTCCTTCCACAGCCCCTGCCCCCCCGCCCCCGGCAAGGAACAGCCTCCTAACCAGTGTCCTCAGATCCTCTGAGCTTTGCTCTAGAACTATCAGAATCATTGAAGGGAGCCAGAGTTGGGTTTCACCTCTAAACTTCCGTGGTTCTTGACTCAATGTCACTTGTACTCTGTTTCTGGTCCAAGAGAAATAGAACACAAGCCACATATGCCATTTAAAATTTTCTAGTAACCACATTAATAAGTAAACACAAATTTAATACTATGTTTGGTAATCCAATATATCCAAAATATTATTAGTTCAATATGCATTCAACCTAACAATCATTAATGAGGTATTTTACTTTTTTTTCCCCCCTGTGTATTCTAAATCTGGTTTGTGTTTTATACTTAGGGCCTATCTCAACACAGATGCTCAATCTTCAATGGTTAAAATGAAATGTGGTCTTTCCAAAATAACAAACGTGTGTTATGCAGAAAAATATTTTCTACTGCTTCAGTTTCAAAATTTAAATTAATTACAACCAAATAAAATGAAAAATTCAGTTCTTCAGTCGCTCTGAGCAAGTTTCAAATGCTCAGTAGCCACCTATAGCTACTGGACAGAGTAGTTCTAGACTACTGTGGCCTAGCAGGGTTCCCCTAGGCTCATCTCTTTCTCCGTGCTTCCAGGATATTTTGTATCCTCACCTCTCACGGTATTTATGGCTTTAGATGGTAATGACTTATTTATGAAAAACCTAGTTCTCCCCGCACCAAACTCTGGGCTGGGAAAACCTTGATGGGTGAGAGTGAATCTTCATCCCCCGGTTTTGAATTTGCAACTGGCAACCAGGTCTAAACACAGAGGTGTTCAAGAAATTTCCTGAATGAAACAATGTTTTGAAAACTCGTGTTTAAAAATATCCAATTAACCAAGTTCTTACAGTGTGCCAGGGTCAGAGGAATAATGGTAATAATAATCATCATAACCTATGGAATTCTTAGGCTATGCCAAGCTCTCAGTTACTACCTGCTTTTGAGGCATTTCTCATTTGATCACAACCCCCTACGCCCAATCACCTTTGGAAGCAGGAACTATTCCCATTTTCCAGATTGGGAAACTGAGGCTTAGAGCGATACCTTGCCCACTCTCACACAGCTGCTGAGTGCCAGTGCCAGGCATGTGCAGATGGATCTGAAACCCCAGCCAGGGTCTCCATCACCTCAATCTTCAAGAACCACGTTCACAGTTCTTACTAAATCTGAGCTCCCCATGTACAATAAGTTCCTTAGCACATTTAAAAAATCTAATCCATTTAGCCTCATCCCAAAATAGTATCTGTGATATAAAACACTTGGTGTATTAGCTATAAGGCTTTGTGATACATTTAAGTAAACATGTAACTATTGAAATCAAGCCATGTGTCCACACGCCACACGAGGTCATCCTCTGCGTGTGCTGAAAGTGGTATGCCTGCCGTACAGGGAAACGTGAGCTTACAGCATTTGTCTCTCTGTCCCCATAGACCAAGCATTATTTGTGTCATCCTCTATGGTGGTCTAACAAAGTCTAATAAAGGAGTAGCCGCAGAGGACAGGCTGGAAAGAAGGTTCCCCATGCCTGCTTCATACTCCTAGCTGTACAGAAGCAATACACAAGGCAAACATAAGACCTAACCTCCCACCCCTCCCACCTTGTGGGGTTTTCTTCACTTCTTCAGGGCCAGAGCATCAAACATTGCTTCAGGGAGGCTGCATCCATGGGGTCAGTCCTTCCTGCTGAGCGCTCTCCTGTCTTAGGCTAGGTGACGCCAAGAGAGTCTGGCATCTTTTAGAATCCAAGAGCCCCATCCTGCCCACCTGCCTTCTACCAGTCCTGCGGGGGAAGGGTCTCCGTAGCCCACACCGCCACAGATGTGTTCTTGGGCATCACAACTTCTAGTTCATTCACGAATTCACTAGCAGTTGTTGAACACCTACTCACTGTACCTCAGATACCGCAAACCCTCAAAGCAACGCTCAGTAAGAATGACAGCCAACACTAACGCGATGCTTACTGTATGCTAGATGCTCTTCTAAAAACTTCAAATACGTAGACATGAAATTGTCATTTTTGGGAGATCAAATATTATAGAATATCAGTAACTTCACATGGTCTAATTTAAATACATTAATCACTTACTACAACAGTGCTAGAGACAAATACTTTCATCATAGCTACATTTATAGCTGAAGAAACTATGGGAGAGAGATTGAGTAACTCGTTCAAGGTCTTTATGTCAATAGTGGAAGAGCAGGGTTTTAAACTTGGGGACCCTGGCTCAAAGCTCTTAAATGCAATGTGTTCTGCCTCTTCCAGAACAAATGCCAAAACAAGAACGCTGTCTTGTACCTGAAGGCTAGAGTCTGCATTTCAGGCACGCTAGGTAAAGCAAACTTTCGTGGAAACAACAGAGCATATTGGGTAGAGTAGCTTTGGAAACAAGCAGATCTGGCTTCAAATCCAGGTTGAGGCCTTGGCCCACAGTCTCTGTGAGTCTCTGGGAAAGTGGTTTTTTTTTTTTTTTTTTTTTTTGATCTCTCAGACCCTCAGTTTCCTGATCTGCAAAATGGGAGATAGTCCCTCCCCTGCAGGGGGACTATCCCACTAAACGAAACCAGGCAGGCAAAGCATTTAGCTCAGCTGGACACAGAGTTAAGAGCTCAACAAGCAGCAGCGGTTCTATGGACTGGTCGGAAATAACATTGTCTGTCTGGAGACAAGCATCTTTCAGATTCCAGATGGCTAGGGTTATGAGCAAAGAGTCTATTCCTAACCTGGAGATGGCCTGCCTCCTGAATTAGAACTATAGAATCCTGAGTAGGAGAACAGGGATCATGTCCTCCAGGCTCATTACAGAAGAGGTTCCAGAGACCCAGAGGGGTTAAACACCTCGGCAGGGAGGCCGCACGTCAATTTTGAGAAACCCAGATCCCTGATCTCATTCGCTTCCACCTTACCGCCCTGACTCGAAGCTGTCCTCTCGGAGTAATGCTTTAAAGAGGAGCCTCAGACCTGCTGACTTGAATCACAAATTTCATGCTCGTGTGATGTCACCGGCAACACCAAAAAGCAGTCGGGAGGTGCAGCTGGGGTGGGAAAGAGAATGCTTGATGATTTCCACCAAACTTCTCCAAAGCAACCACAAATATACAATCTAAGTAAAACCTGGGTATTTCCTATGCAAATGTAGCTTCCAGGAAAGCCCTCAAACCTCCCTTTTTGTACTGAGATTGCTGCCTTGAATCCTCTATATTAATATTCTGGAGAGCCACTACATAAAACTGCATTAAATGGCAATATTTTCTGCATTTAACCTGATATCTGCAAATTCAGGGTGCTCACGTGATGAGCCTCGACACTGTAACAGAACAAAGGCTTGTGTCGCATGGGAGAGCTGTGTTAGTAAGCATTTCCTAATGTGCCCAGTGCTGAGTTAGGCTCTGGGCATGCAGGGATGACTCAGACACTGCCGCCCTCAAAAAGTTCACAGTCCAGGTCAGCAGTTTTGGGCTGTTGTTCCCAGATGAGCACTAGCTGCGTCCCCTGAGCACTTGTTAGAAGTGCAAATTATTGGGCCCCTTTCCAAAGGTGCAAATCAGAAACTTCAGCAGGGGTAGGGCCCAGGTATCTATGGACCAAGAGCCCTGGAGGTGATTCTGGTGGATGCTCAGGTCTGAGCACCACTGGTCTTGTGTGAAGCAAGGCTGACAGCAATTAGGGAAAAGGAACACGACGGGAAGGAACAAGCTGCCCTTGTCTATTTCCATGAGAGTGGAGAAGGCGAGCCCAGACCCTCCCTCTGGGTGCACTAGGTTTCTGTCCACATCGGCAGGATGTCAGAGACGGTCCAGAAGACATCCGATGGAAAAGAGACATCCAAGCCAGGGCGGAAAGATAGAGAAAATGCCAGACCCATACTTGGGCCAAAGAGAAATGGAAAAGCAGGTAAAGTTTCTTCTTAGCATGTCTGCTCTCCTCCCAGTATCTGCTCTATGTCTGTTCTGCCCACCTGAGATGACCATTTATCAGAGAGCCTCACTGCCACAACCCAGCTCAGCAGGGTCACTCGCATGAATGCTTTCCCAACACGATGCAAGTTTCCTGGACTCCCATCCGATTCTCTCAGAGCAGTGCTTCCCAACCTATCAGCCACTTCAATAAAACTTAAAACAAATCTGTTGGAACTTGATATATGAATTCACCCCTAGCCCTCCCTTTAACAACTTCACATTTTCTACCATTGATGGATGTGCAATTATAGAGGAGATTAATGATTTCAGCCGAATGTATAAACGCTAAGGGTGGAAATTTTGGGCATGATGACATGTAGCAGGGGAGATATTTCTAGAGAGCAGGTATTTTGGACAGCAGGTCTGAGAAGGCAAGAGGGGTAGGCTCCCCCGTCGGCTCACCGGTCAACCCTGGCCGTGGAGGTACTGACGGCAGATGGGCCTTGGGGGAATCTCTGCTCTGTTTGGCAGGATGACGGGATCCCCCTTCCCTGGGTGGCACAGAGCCAACCAAAACCAGATGACCCACTGGGGTAGCATTACTGGTGGGGGCATCTTATTGTAAATACCTGCCTATAAGCACTCCCAGGGCAAAGTACTGTTTTCTATAGTTCAGGAGGCTCAACTCAGGAGTTTGAGCTATGTATTAGCTTAGGACCAGGAGGGGTTAGCTTCACCTGGGTTAAGTAGAGAAGGGAAGTTACTGGAAGTCTGTGAAGATAGCTCATGGAAGTAAAGGAGCAGCAGGCCAGTCAAGCCCTGGCTCTAATCTCTCTCATTGGGCTTTCTCCATGAGGCGGGGACAATGGCCATGCACACTGCCAGACTCACATCCCCATGCCCTTGGGTCCCCAAAGAAAAGAGAGCTTCGTTTTTTCAAAGTCACTTACAGACATCCTAGGCAAGGACTCTGGTGGTCTTGGTTGGGGGTCACTGCTTTCCTTGGGCGAGTCGCTGCAGCCAGCAAGGAAAGGTAACACTGTGGACTCTGTCTGGGAGCAAGGTCTGACTTGAAGAAGACATAACGAGTGTTGAGTACAGACCTGGCTGCCCAGCAAACTTGCCAGATTCAGCCAATAAAAATACAAGATGCCAGTTCAATTTGAATTTCCCAGGCAATCTTTGGGTCATACTCAAACGGAAAGCATTATTTGGTATTTGTGCGAAACTCAGCTTCACCTGGGCATCCCACA
This sequence comes from Martes martes, assembly GCF_963455335.1. Taxonomy (NCBI): domain Eukaryota; kingdom Metazoa; phylum Chordata; class Mammalia; order Carnivora; family Mustelidae; genus Martes; species Martes martes. The sequence goes on from NC_137892.1 coordinate 108,770,332, forward strand.
GGGAACCTGCCAACCCTGTGACCAAGGAAACTGATGTGAGCCATTCAGGTTCCCCATGTTGTGTCTACTGCAAGTTGTTTAACATCGTGAAGAGCTACAGAGTTCTTTCTAGAGAAAAGCACTGTCCACGCCCAGAGGTACCCCTGAGCCCCTTCTCCACCATGTGCTGGGATAGCTCTCTGTCCAGATGAGAATCTGACTGTTTCCTCTGCAGAGCACGAGGGTTACTCTTTTATCAACCACACGGATTCCTGGGTGGGACTTAAGGAATTTATCAGAAAATTCAACTAGGATCAAATTGTGTTTCCACTCCTGTCCAAGCTCCTGGGGACATCTGATACTGAGGAAGCCAGCATGAGGCTAACTGGCTGGTCGGTGCCCAGCTCTGAGGCTGGGTGTTGGTTTCCTTCCCTTGGCAGGCTCACTACAGCCAGTTTGTAAGGCCTGCTACTCCTTAGTCTTGGCTAAACATCTGGAACCTGAAGATCTCTGCAAACTCCATTTTCGCCAACAGTGTTGATTCTTATAAATATTTACTAACGTTGCTCTGCAGTCAAGGCACAGCCATTTTTTCTCTTCCTTCTGGAAGGAAGTTTATTACACAAAGTAATAGGTGATGTCTTCTTAGTACCACATAAATCTACAGTACCCGTGTGTTGAACTTCCTAGACGGCAAGAACAAACAGTTGTCGCTGAAACATTCCACACAAGAAAACAAGAAAACCAGAAACAAAAGCAAAATAACAAACAAAACTTATATAGAGATTTATTCTCTGCTAGAATCCTTGGCACAAGATAGAGCAGTCCAGAGCTGAAGTTCTATTATATTTCTTAAAGTAGGAAAACCAAACAGTTCTATTTTATATATCTTTAGACAACACTTTCTTATTCTGGTGATCAGGAGTGAATTTTTCAGTACCAAGTATCCAAGAAAGAACTTGGGTTTGGGGGGTATATGCACAACCAATCTCAGATTTAGGATACACAAAGCTAGTGCAGGGGTGAGGTCAGTTCTAGGCAAGATGTGGAGCTAAGCAACTTTTCCTTTGTGTTCTCCAACCTGTTAACAGAAGGGATGGCGCCTGAAAAACTTCGGGTAAATTATATGACAGGTTTAGTGAAGTAAAAAGCTGGTCTAGAGGCTTCTCAGCAGCATGTCTGGATTGAAGGAGAGGACTGTATTTCCTTTTCCTAGGAAAGCCCCATGCACTTAGGATAAACTCCTTAATGAAGTGCCAGTGATCTCAGAGTCGACCTTCACTTTCCACATAGCCTGTGCTTCATATCATGGTCAGGAGCCAACTCTCATTGGGTGAGGGTGACTTGGTTCTCTGTAGTCTTTCTGCGACGTGTGCTTCCGGGTCATCTCACATGTGTGCATGCATGTGTGTGTGTGTGTGGGGGGGTGGGAGGGTGTAGTTAATTTCCTGGCAAATGTACATGTGACTACTTTGTCCATGGGAGGGATTATTTTAATAAGTGGCTTTAGCTCATGAGTTTATTTTTGCTGAGATGGTCCCATTCCATACTCCTAATTTGATATCTTTATTTCATATAGAAACTGGAAGCTTGATTGATCCCTGAATAGATGCTGAGTGGTTCTATTTGGGTGTATTGCTGGACCTTCTGGAAGGGTAATGATCAAGCATGTCTGGTTCGCTACTGTACACCCAGAACCCAGCACGGAAGAGTCTTATTTAGCTCCTTCCTTTGCCAAGCACTGTGCCAAGGGCTACTTAAGAATGATCTCATTTAATCGTTACAAAACCCCTATAAAACAACAACTAATACTGTGCCCATTTTATAAGGAGGAAACTGAGTCATAGGGAGAGGCAAAGTATCCTGCCTATGCTCACGTAGCTAGTAAGCAGAAAAACTGGAATTTGATCTTGAGCGTCTGGATCCTGGAGCCTGGGCTCTTACTTTGCACCAGAAAATAACTGTTTTATAAATTAATGAGTAAGTAGATGGCTAGGAAGTGTAGGATTAAAGGAATTGGTGACAAAACCGTGGTTTTTACCCTTAGTTGTCAGATCCAGAATTCACATAAAATTCTCTGAATGTACTGTCCATTTCTGCATTTCTCCTTCCGACTCAAGTCTGTGACCTTCCACACCCGCCACTGCTCAGGCTGACTTCACCCTCCAGAATGAGCATTACTCCTACAGTTCTATTACACAAACTCTCTGATATGGGACCGCTGATTGCTCACCCCCGTGTCAGCGGATGAATGTTTAGGGGGACACCGCTTCCGACTGCTATTGGCATTTCCGCAGGGGTCCTCAGCATTCAAAGGAACTGTTGGCCAAACCCCCTGACAGAACGACAAGCTTCTTGTTGTTGTAACTACCCCCAGAGATCCAGAAGAGGCCCACCTGAGTTCACACTTTGAGAAGAGCCAAGAAATGTGAAAGATCCAAACTGCAATCATTCTCCAGATCACTCAACGGACCCCTGTGATTTAGAAGTTGTTTCTTTTTCTTTTTTTCTTCTCCGTTTACTACTCCACTCCCCATCACAGCCCAGGGAAGGGAGTATCACGCCCTCCGAGCGGGAACAGGAGCTATCTCAAACAGGGAGACCAGACCTCAACCTCAAGGCTCGTTGGCTAATTAAGCCTTCGTTGCTGGATAATGCTACTCCCTGTGGCAGTTATTTTAGTTTAAACAACTTCTGGGTGGTCTTTTCCTGCTCAAAAACTTGCTTCCATCTTTTCACGTATAATTTGCACAAATAAGTCTTGAATGGTGGAATTTCTGCCAACCCACAGGACACATGCTTCTCTAATTCTATACCAAAAAAAAAAACAGCCTACTTGATCCACAAATTTGTTTGCTCTTGTAACTCATGCCGAGCCAGGAGACAAGAAGAGAACATGGAAGGAAAGTCAATTTGCATTCTACTCTGCTCCCCGATCAAACCCCCAAAATCCAGTACTCAAGGCTTCTCTTTGCCACAGAGATCTCAATTTTCAATTCCCGTCGGAGATACTTGGTGTTCTCACCATCGCATCATCTGTTAATGTCCACTGCCCATGGGGCATAATTACCCAACACTAAAACACACGGAAAAAAATAAAAAACAAACAAAAGGAGAAGAAGAAGTAGAAGGATTCTACTTTCCAGACCAATTTCCAGGAATTGCTACTAAAGACAAATGTCAAACACTTTTCCACTTTAATCATTTTCAAAACTTTTAATGAATCTTCTCTTTTAAACAAATAATGCCATTAGCATGGATGCTATGCAAATGAAATGCAGGACCCACATTTTTTGGCTTCCTTGAAATTGTTTCAGAAACCTGATCACATCAAATATTTTTCAGTTTATGCAAAACAGAACCTCTCAATACATTTTTTTTTTGAAGAGTATGTAGTTTTTCATTTGCATGTTGGTCCCAAGTGGTAAATTTACACTTTGAATGTAGGATTAACAAATTTCCATGTCTGAACTGCATTTTGAAACTTAATCAGAAAGAAGTTACTTTCAGATGCCAGGAGCCTTAAGAATCTGAAATCGAATGACCTTAAAGGTACCCGGATGCCGGAGTTTAGCCTGCAGACGGCGTCTGGGAAACCCGCGTTCCCTTAGGAAGGCCACTGTGGGGGTTACCTCTTTCATCCAGAGGTCCCTCAAAGGCGGATCTCGGGTCATCTTGTGGAGAACGCAGGGATGAGAATACATTCTCTGCAGCTAAAAAAACCATTCAGATCTGGGATCCGCAGGTCTGCCTCTGAAACCCCTTTTCAAACTGCTCTTTCTCCGTCTGGCGGGCAGGCCGGTCGGTGCCACCGTCTCACTGTCAGTGAGCAGTGCTAGGGCTTGGGAGAGTTATGCACGATCACACTCACTGTAGCATCAACTATTTTTTTCTTAATTGTCCTGAGATCCTAGAAAGGAAACAAGCGTCTGTGCTGACAGAGGAGCTCAGCGTGAACTCTCATTTTTCACATGGAGCTAATTAAAAACTGAAATTAGTTAAATATGGAAATGACACTTGCAAGCACTTTAGTAGAATTCTGGCAAAATCCCTCTGGAGTGCTGTGACATTACCTGCTGCTTCGAAACTCCCCAACTGAATTTCACAGTTAAAAGGCTGAGCAAAGGGAAAGTTATTATTGAGATTTTGGATTCAGAATGTGTCTGTAAAAGTCCAAATTAAATTTCACGGCTGGCCCTTGAGTGGCTGGCGATGTATAAGGCAGGCCAATGGAGTGGGCCGCTAACAATGTCCCTGCAAGAGGACGCTCCAATTACCCCTCTTTAGGCACGGTGCTGTGGGTGGCCCCGTACGACAATCAGAAGGTTAACGGATGTATTTCTCTTGGAATCTGACTCAAGGCGCTTCGCACACATCCACGCACGTTCCAACGCAGAAAAGAGGCTAGACTCACGCAAGGCTGTGGGATGGGCCTGATTGTGAAAACCAAGCAGGCTCCTTAGGGGTAAAGAGACACTTTTTACATATGAATTCTCCTCACTGGTTGGTCTGTCTAGCTATAAATGTATATGCATATATGTTCATCTGTGCCTATAAATGGGTACGTACATATATGTATGGGTGTGTCTACATCTATCTCCTTCTGCATCTGTCCACGCCTAATAGGCATTTCACAGTTCTCACTCAGAATGGCAATACGCCATCACGAAGAAAGGAACTCAGCTTCCGACTTAGGGGGCAGTGAGAATAAACAGCCTTTCCAAATGGACCAGGGTGAAGAGGAACCTTCCAGAGAAGGTAGGAACAACACCGTCCAGGAGGCCATGTCCCCCTTAACAGGCAAGAGCAGTAGCATTTGCTCAAGGGCAAATTACGGTGTTTGTACATCTGCGTACAATTTAATTAAACCCACCGAAGACGTGTCTGCCGGCCCTGGATCTGTGGCGGGGTATTTGGGAAGTCCAGGCGCCCTCCGAAGAACTGGAGTGTGGTGAGTTTATTGTTTTTCTGACACCCCATCCATTTGCCCTTGAGGCACTCCCTCCCCCTGGAGCCTGGCCACGACCGAGGCGGGCACCATGCGTCCCTGCCCGGGCAGGCCAGTGAGAGGCGCCCGGTGGTGCCAAAGCCAGCCCCGCTCCGTGAGTCGGCTGGCAGGGAGCCGTCAGCGGGCTGGGCTGCCAGGAAGAGATCTCTGGCAGCTCCGGCGCTCATCTTCCCATCACACTCGGGCTTTGCTAGTCCGAGGCCTGGAAATCATTGCGGCTTACCCAGCTGGATGGGTGGAATGCTGCAGCTGTACCATCAGGCTGGCTTATTTTTATTGAATTTTGAATATCCAATTTCAAAGCAATTCAAATGAATTTGCCCAAGGCCTCGGATCAGCGTGGTTGCTGACACTCTCGGCAGTAGGGTTTCAAAGTTCATATTTCTAAACAAAGGCAAGATTACAGAAGCTTTCCTTGTCAGGACCAGCGCCTCTAAAGCACCCTCTCTAAGAAGAACTCTATTAGGTCCCATGCTGACAGCCTCGAAAGCTGTTTGGCTAATCCAGGTCCCTCACGAGTCAGGCTGTGGTGGGCAAGCAAACGTTCTCTGTGGAAGGAAGAAAGAGAGGGGAGTGTGGTGGGGGGTGTCGAACAGGATGCAGGACACAGAGGCTGGCACGGGCAGGGCTGCTTACAGAGCGTAGGCTGGGCAGGTAAAATGTGCCCAAGCGTGTCCCGGTCCCGGAGCAGGCCGAGGGGGCAGGGGCGACCCCAAGGTCAAACTGTGTGCCCCCATGCCCGGCCCGACAAGATGGCAAATCAAAACAAAGAAACACTATCCATGCTCTAAGATGACTGAAGGGAGGCGGGAACCCTTCATCTCACGGAGTCTCTCCTCCAGCTCCAAAAATCTGTCTTCCCCCACCCCCGCCTCCATCCTAATCCTGCTACACCCATGCCTGGAAGGTGCAGCCTTTAAATGCACAGAAGGAAACTTAACCCCCTGGTAGAAGACTGTAGAGTTGCAGAGAAAAACAGGCTTCCTGAGAAAAAGCCCCACGGGCATCTCAAGGCCGAGGGAGGCTTCACGTTCCAAGCACAACCTGCTCTCTTTCCTTTCAGTATGACTTGGGAGATATTTAGGGCTTGGCATGCACTGAAAACTGTTTTTAAGAAGCCTTGGGACAAGACCAATTCAGTAACTACTGGTGTTCACAATCTGTCAACTCCTCCCCTCAGGGGTTAAAAAAGAACCAAACAAACCCCGAGAGCAAAGAGCAAATTGGGACGTGAGGGGAGTGATACTCCCGTGGGCTTCCCGGAGCAGGGCGCCTGCCCACTCTCCTCAGCAGCGCACCCCAGCTGCCAGCAGCCTGCCTGGCCCTGAGGAGGTACCTATGAATATCCATGGAACAGGGTTGTCTTAGGTCACCTGGGGTGTGATGCCTGTTTTAGAGTCAGAAAGACTCCTAATATGGGCACCTGGGTGGCTCAGTGGCTTAAGCCTCTGCCTTTGGCTCAGGTCATGGTCTCAGGATCCTGGGATCGAGTCCCATATCAGGCTCTCTGCTCAGCGGGGAGCCTGCTTCCCCCCCTCTCTCTCTACCTGCCTCTCTGCCTACTTGTGATCTCTCTCTCTCTCCATTAAGTGAATAAATAAAATCTTTAAAAAGAAAAAAAAGACTCCTAATATGGCTACCATTTAATTGTCCCATAGCACTGGATAACCTCTAGGCTTCCGTTTTCGCAACTGTAAAATGTCTTTAGCAATAGTACCTGCTACGTAGGATTGTTTTAAAGAAGAGATGAGACATAATAATTAAAAAAAAAAAAAAAGATGAGATGAGACGGGGCGCCTAGGTAGTTTAGTTGGTTAAGTGTCTGAGTCCAGTTCAGGTCGTGATCTCAGGGTCCTGGGATCTAACCCCTGCACGGAGCCTCCACCTCAGGCTCCCAGCTCAGTGGGGAGTCTGCCCCTCCCCCTCCATCTGCTTTTGCCCCTTCCAGTCCCCCTGCTCATGCTTTCTCTTTCCCTCTCTCTCTCTCTTTCCCATAGATAAATAAAATCTTTTTTTAAAAAATAGAGATGAGAAATTGAACAGAAAAGCCTGCTACCTTTTCAAAGGGGCAGATGTCAAGCCCTTCCTTTCTGTGTATCCAATTGGATAAGTCACAAATCTTTGTACCTAATAATGTACATTCCCTTTGCATCCTTCCATGGAGTCTGCCTCTTAAACAGGAAAAAAAAAATTTCAAATATGTAGGAGAACCTCTGTTTTTGAAAAATTGTGTAGTCCTTCAAAAGAGATTATTTTGTCTGCTCAATGCAGTATCTCTTGTGAACCTCAAGTGTACACTGTAAATGAAGGAGCCGTGATTGTCCTTTAAGGACTAGTTCTATAGACTCAGATACAGAGTAAAGACATGGAAACCCAAACGGAAAATAAATAGCACCAGGATAAAGCAAAAATCCCGAAGATTGAAGTAAAGAAAGGTTGCAGATGTCAAGAACCCAATGGCTGGAGGGGGTTGGGGGAGCTGGGTAGATGCTTCTGGAAACCAGAGGTAAGAACAGATACCCACAGGTCACACCCCTTTAGTGTACAACCCAGCCAGTTTTTAAATCATTTGCTCCTTTGGGCAAACAGTGCTGCTGGTTAGTTATCCAGTAGATGTTTTTAATTACAAGCTGAAAAAGTCATTCTGTAGCCCTGAAACCAGTGCCCTCATGCCTAAGAAGTGCTTTTTAATATTTATACATCTAAAGAGGGTTTGCCCTTCCAGACATAGAAAATCATTAGGAAGCCTTCTCAGGAGGATATAACTTTGGTCAAGGTCATGCACAAATCTAAACTTCAGATTTCCGCCAACGCTTACCAGTAGGTGCCACTTTTGTGCCACAAACCATTTTGAGTTTGCTTTCGACTTTATTTCTAGGTTATCAATTTTTAAATAGAGGAAAGGAACAAAAATATGCTTGTGAGACAATTCTGAGCATATAAAAGTTGAAGAAACTTTTCTGTTTTTCCTCGTTACTTGGCATATCTATTTAATAGAGCTTTTTTGATTTTACTTTTTTCTTCCAGAACAGCAGATGAATGGGCGAACCAAGGAAACTGCACTCAAAGAAATGTCTTGTAACGGTTCTAACTTTGGTTTGGCATGTCACCTCTGTAACGATATCAGGGAGAGGAAATATTCCGTCAAAGCTGTGAGCATGGAAGGAAACAGCCTGGATGGTGTCCAAAGACATACAGTATCTTAGCAACTTCTGAAGTTCAGAAAAGCCAACATTTCAGTCCGGGAAGCCGGCTGGTAGAAGCCCCATCTTCCCCAACCACCAATCACTGAAAGACACGCCTTAAGGTGGCAGTGGCCATCATTTTCAGGACCTGCTCCCCAAGCTGCCAAAATCGAGTGGCTGGCAGAGGGCAGGCAACCCTCTCTTGTCAAGAAAACAAACTGCTGCCAAAAACATATGAAACCTGGGATAACCAGGTAGGGTCAAACACACTATGATTGAAAAATGCCTTGCAGGAGCATATTGCCCTCCTCCCCACGAGCCCCAACTCTGCAAGAGCGTAAAAGTGATGTCCATAGGAAGAAAAGGAGAGCAGGGATCAAGCACCATCTATTCTAAGAACTTCCCTCTAAGAATGGGGTTTGTGCCTTTGTCTCCTGAAGGGAGGGCTTTTTGAGAATCCTTCTTTCTCACTTATCTCTGGAGAATGAGAGACTCCAAACAACCACCCATTAAAGATGTCTTGGGCCTTACCTTATAACCCCCAGCCCTGTCTTTTGTAGCTAAGTAGTGAGTAGTGAGTATTTGTGTGTGGCAAGGTCTAAATCAACTTATCTTACCTCTATCCTCAACATTATCCCCCAAATCTGATACTGAATGTTAATCCTAACAATCTAATCCCTGACCACTGTCAACCCAGCCCAGCGTGGATCCTAGCCCTCAGATGACCCAGTATGTAATTGTTGCAAAAGCAGAAATCCCTGCCCCTTTCTAAATAAAGCCCAGCTCAGATCACCTGTACTGAAACCATTCCTTACTCTAAGGCAATTAGATCACCAGGTAGGTGAAACATGTCTTTTCCAGTGAAGAGAAATAGGTGCTTGATAAGCCTTTTCTTTCCTTGCACACCTATTGTCCTTAAAACATCATTCAGTGATAAAATGGGAAAGTTTGTAAAGTCTATTCTACTGTTTCCTAACTTTTCCATGACTTGTGTGAAAATAACTTAGGAAGTACATTCTTTGTCACAGAACCTCCAGCACCAACCCGTCCAGTGGACATGACTGATGGAACACATGGGACTGACCAGGCTTCATTCTGAATTATAGATACAGGAAAACTTCTCGTAGCTCCCACATTTCCCGAGGATGACCCCAAGGGACGCTGTCCAGGACACAGCACGATTCTCATCAATTTAATGGAGTCATGCCCGGTGTCTCCAACCTCTTCCCACCAGATTCAGTCAGTGACCAAACCTGGACATCCAACCAATAATTGCTCTCCTCTTGGGCTGCCCTGCTCTGCTCTTGTTCTGTCCACATTCTCTGCGATGCACAGGGCTGCCAGACTGCCCTGGGCTCCTCTGACTCAGAATTCTTTGCACGTTGTATATCACTTCGGAATCAAATCCAAACACACATTTGTATGGCACGAAAGGCTCTTTGTCATCTGTCTCTTCCTAGTTCCATCTCCATTAATAGGTATTAATGTAAACATTAATTCCTGTATATTTTTGGTTCAGTATTAATGATGTGTGGTTCCCTACAACATCACACTTTCCTGGGCTTTAATCACTGTGTTCTTTATTCATGAAATGTACTTCTCTCCCCTTGTCCTTTCACCAAACTCCTAGGTACCCTTCCTGGTAGAAGTTAAATGACACCTCCTCTCTGAAGTATGCCCTGATTGCTTCAGATAAAGTCCTCCTTTTCCTCTCCCCACTCGCTTCATACAGAGCACAGTATGGTCTCCTTAGTGTTGTGTATAAGTGATCATCTGTGCCTGTTTTTCCCATTTGTGTGATGAAGATCTGGTGGAGAGCAGGGACCTTGGTTACCCATCTCTGCTTTGCTGTGTTCTTGGCACGTAGAGAGAAGGAAGGATTCAGGAAACATTCGCTGCTCAGATGGGTAAAGGACAGAGTCAGTTCTCAGGAGGTACCCTAGAATCCACTCAGGCTTGAGCATGAGGTTTAAAATTAAAATACTGAGATGGGGGTTCTCTCACATCAAAAGTCCTCAGCTGCCAGACTAGCTCTATATTCACAACTCAGTCTCTTCCTCCTCTCTTCTCTGCACTGTCCAATTCCTTTCTGGGATTTCTGGGGCAAGGGTCCAAATAAAACTGCCCTCCTCCTCCAAGGGTGAGAAAGTCCCCTCTCTGCCGTTACTCCAGCGATCAGGGACCCAAAGTTGTCATCAATGAAGGAGACCCAGGAACACAGGGCAATCTGATCCTTTTCTCCTCCAGGCTCTGTTTTCTTGGAAACACTTATTTCTTTATGAAAAAAAGAAAGAGGAAAAGAAGCTCACAAGACCATGTTAAAGCAAATGCTTAGAAAATATTTTTGAAACATTTGGAAGTAATTTCTATTCACAAATTATCTCCATTCACAAAATGAAAAGGCAAATTATGTGAGCTGGATAAATTGAGAAAGAGAAGAAATCAGACTTAATGCTGGGAGCAGAAGAGGAATAGGAAGAGAGAAAAAGAGAGAAAGACTAGTAATTCTTGCATTTCTATAGTAAGTAGAATTTTAAAGGCACTGAACATGTATTACTTCCTGTGAATGTTACAACCAATTCCAAGATGCTGGTAGGCAGTTAATTTTTCCAGAAGGCAAAAGAGAAAGTTGAAGCTAAATAAAGATAAGTCTTCCATCACCCATCAGGGCGAGAGCTGGGACTAGCAAGTGAGAGGTATGGGGGAAGAGGGACAGACGAGAAAGAACACGATGGAAAGATGGAGAAGGAGTAAAGAAAGCCAATATGTCCAGAGGAAAGTGACAGGAGGGGCCCAAACATTCACCCGGCATCAACAGCGCACGGCAAAAATGGCACGAAGAGCACTGAAGCCGTCCTCTGCTTTGTGCTCTTGAGATATGAAGCCTCCTACTCATATACCCATAACGGGAAAAAAAAAAAAATTGCTGAGCCAATGGAGCCTCTTGGTTCTTAGGAAGGTGAACCCATGCGTGGTTCAGAGGCTCCAACCCTGGGCTGAGTGCTTCTGTCCATCCTGATGGGCATCCTGCTTTCCTTGTGATAACATGTTTCTCTAATTAGTAAAAATGAAATAGCTACACATTATTCAAAAGTAGTTTGCTGATCACATGCTGTAAGAGACCCACCAGCCACAGGTGGAGTGGGAAAAGTTCAGGATACAAACAATGCCAGGTCAACAGAAGAGAACTTTGGTAGAACTCATATTACTCCTCACAGACCCACCATAAGCTGCCCAAAGCAAACGGGTTGGCTAATCTAAAAATGACGCTCCTTTTCCTATGACAGGCCAGCACATCCTACAATTGTCCTCGTATTTCATCCTAATGATAATCCTGCAGGAATGGGCATTATTATCCTTGCTTTAGAATGATAATCTGAAGCTGAGGCTGTTTAAATAATATCTAAATTTGAATCCAGGCCTGGACAGATCCAAGTTCACATTCTTTCCACCTTAGTCCCCTGCTTCTAAAATTGATCATGAATTATCTCTACTTCTTTTCCTTTAGAGGCCCCTCTAGCTGGGTCAGGACAAAGTGAGTGAAGAAATCCTGAGAGCAGGAGAAGCACCTGCTAAAGGTTTAAGGCAGGTATAAGGAGCATAAGCAGGGTGCCTGCTAGAAGGAGCCCCAGGCAATGGGGGTCCCGTCCTGGGCTGGCTCAGCCTGGTGACCCTATGAGGTGTGCTCTAATCCCTTTTAACAATGACTGAGCACGCACTTTATACCAACCACTGCATCAAAAGCCTTGTATGCAACATCTGATTTCATCTTTGCAGCTCCTCTTGGAGGTGAATGCCTTTATTATTACTATATTACAGATAACAAAACTATCTCAGAGAGGTTAAGTAACTGGCGCAAAGTCATATGGGTGGTAACTGGAAGAGTGGGGACTCCTGCCCTATTGTCTCTGGTTCCAGCACATTGGCTGTTAGCCACTAAACACATGGCTTTCTTCATCTCCCATTGAGAAGACACTCAGGGAAAGCTTTCAAGTTCAAGAGGACATGAACACGGTTTCGCAGTGCCAGCTCCACAGGATCTAAGTCAACCTGGGAACTGGAATTCAGGAGATCTGATTTGGAAGACACTCCTGACCATCACTGATTGGATTTCTTTAAGTAGCTTATTTGATTTTCACCTCAGTTTCTGCATCCATAAAGTGGGAATAAAATGAAGATACTGTATGTTTTTTGAAATATTACAAACTTCCTATAGAGATGCTGCTACACTTGGGAGGAAAAGTACACACTGAGGTTAATAAGTCAGAAAAACTAATGGATTGATAGAAATTTAGAGGCATGAGGTACCTTGAGGATGACCCATGCCCCGGGAGCATATGGTTAACCACCTGGATGCTTTGCTGAGGCAATTCCTGGCTGTGGACCCTGGGCAGGTCATTTCACATGCCTGAGCCTCAGCTTTTTTACCTGTGAAATGGAGATAAAAACTGTACGACTCCACAGGTTTGTGGTGAGGGTGAAATAAGAGGATGTAGGCAAAGCCCAGTGACCTGCACGTAGTAAGTGCTGCATAAATGCGCTATTTTGGTGGGGAGACCAAGGCCCTAGGAAAGTAAATGCTTGTCCAGGCTTACACTGTGAGTTATTGGTAGAGGAAGGAACACAGGTCTCTTGGCTCATGCAACCTTGGACACATCCCTTACAATTTCTAGGGCTTAGTTTTACCATCTGTTAAGTGGGGACAATCTTTCTTGCCTTTACTGATAAGGATGTGGAGGGGAATTAAATGAGCTATTCAAGTAAAGCCCCCAATGTGAAGCATCTTTGGCGCTCACTAAATGTTAGCTGCTATAGCTTTCCCTTCCAGTTGGATTTGAAAGAGATCTTCAGGAATTAGAATGAAAAGAATCTTTTTCTCGGGGGGTTGTTTGCTGAGTCAGAGAATGAGTGGGGAACACCCATCCCAGAGGAGAAGCAAGTGTGCAGTGGACAAAGCCCAGACGAAGGGAAGCCCCCCGCCGAAGTCATAGGAATCTCATCCCCCAAACCAAACTGACTTCTCCTTGAGGCTCAGCACCTGGAATAAACACCTTAGTCCTCTACGTGGGATTCTTTCCCTTTCTGGTTCTTCTAGAAGCTTCTGTCAGCTCAAGTCAGAAGCACGGCATTCTAGCGTTCTGCAGCAGTACGAATGTCACTGTATTTGGGGACAGACTGCCTGGGTACCAGCCACACCATTGTCACTGACTAGCTGTTGCCCTGGACAAGTCCTTTCCCTGAGCCTCCATCTGTGATTGTAAAGTGTGGACAATGATGCCTGTCTACCACACGAAGTCATGAGGTGCCACACAAACATAAAGGATTGCATTCTTTTCACTATCATTTCCCACACCTTCTGCCTCCAGTCTGGAGGCAATGAAAAACCAGTGTGATTGCCTTTAAAGAGCCAAATTTCCCTCCAAGTCCCCAGTACTTTATTTAAGAGGGAGCAGCCTTCTTTTCCATGTGTGGTCCTGTTAAGAGGAGGATGTTAGCAAAGCACTGGACAACTGTAAGTGGCTACTAAGGCTGTTTCGTGGTGAGAGGGATCTGTTACCAGGCTGTTTAGCCAAAGCAATGAGTATAAAGCAGGGGGAGTTTGCACCAGACTGTACAGATCAATGCCAGGTGCCCGATGGCTGGGGAGGGCCAGAAGGATGGTGTGAAAGCGGCACTTCTGCCTCCTGACCTGCTTGGCTGTCGACAGCTCCATTTCCTCATCCTCTCTCAGAGCCCCCCTTTGTGTCAGAGCAGAACCACTGGCACCCATGAGACTGGGCAGGACCCCAATCCCCAGGCCCCTGCTTTTGCCTCAGAGGGGTCACATTTGGGTTTCTATATGTCATTTACCTTCAGTTTGGGACTTGTTCCTCTAAGAGTGATTTCATCTTTTAAGTGAACTTTTGAGGAAGGATAAAGTACTTTCCGCAGATGGTTCTGCATTTGAATAAGAGGAAACCATCAAACCCAGTGCAGAATGAAGTGCTTGGTGTTTCTAAGGTAGCAAAGAAGACTTCTGAGAAACAACAGCAACAACAAACTAAAAAACAAACAAACAAAAACAAAAACAAAAAACCCCAAAAACAAAAAACAAAAAATACCCCCCTTTTTTCAAGCTTTAGAGGAAATCAACTAGTCTACCCTTATTTGGCACTGATGAGCAGGAAACATGTGATACCAGGGATGTCAATGGCTGTGGTAAAGTTAGTGTGGTTGGTGGTTAAAGGTGAGGAGATAGAAATAATGCCAGCATTCACCTCATGCGGTGGAGGCATGAATTAGAAAATCCCTATATGGGCTGCTTAGCATATAGTAAATACTCAAAAATACCACCTGTCATCACCATGAAGATACCGTGAAGGAACCTGAGAAATCTGGGGTTATATACGTAGAATTGTCTCCCCACAACAAAAGTCGTTGAAGTCCTCCATGCCAGTATCTGTGAATGTGGTCTTATGCGGAAACAGCTTTCTTTGTCAACCATCACGCTAAGTACGATGAGCTCATTAGGGTGGGCCCTAATCCAATACCTGACTGGTGTCCTTAAGAAAAAGGAAAATTTGGGCACAGAGACATACATGCACACAGAGACCGTGCCATGTGAGCACTACAGTTCTGCTCCCATAGCCGAGGAGCTGCCGGAAGCTGGGAGAGAGAACTGGGACAGACCAGGCTCAGACCCGCGAGGCTCCGCTGACTCTTCTTCACTTCTAGGCTCCAGAGGATGAGATAAGAAATAAACTTTTGTCACAAACCATTCATTTAGTGGTACTTTGTTATGGCATTCTAGCCAACGAAGACACCCTCTTTCAGGGTGCCACAGTGGACAAGTATGTAAAAGAGATATCTTAGAAGTAGCTGTTGGATCTATTTTCAGCAGAGTGGAAGCCTGAGTGTAAAAATCACTATAAAAGGACACTGTTGGATTCTGGATTTGTCAGACAATTCCAACCTTCTTTTCTTCTCTCTTGATTCCAAGGAGTCTAGAGAGGTTTCCCTGGATTCCTTTGAAGCAAGGGACAGCCATGTGACACGATTCTGACTAATAAGATACAAGTAAAATCCTCTTAGGGTGTGTGTGTGTGGGGGGGAGGGGTAATTTAGGGTTTTCTAGATAAAAGGGGCAGAGATCTTGAATCTTTCTCCCCTCTTCCATCCCCCCTTGAAGATGGATATGAGGCCTGGAGCGGCAACAGCCATCTTGTTATAATGAGGCAGCAAAATCAAGGGAAAAGAAATGTAAAATGCTGGGAGGGGCAAAGCAGAGAAATAGGAAGAGTTCATGTATTGGGTGGCAACACTGAGCAGCATGTATGGTGTCAGTTTCTGCCAGCCTCGGATACCTAGCTAGCTACGTGAGGAAAATAGAGCCTTGTCGTTCCGCAAGTCACTGTTAGGATTCTGATGGTTGTCAGTTTATGATAATTTGTGGCCGAATGTCTCCTCTAACTGAACCACTATCTTGACTGGCCGTCCTGAGTAGGACTTTGAGCTCTCCTTCTGAATTTCAGTGTTATTTTTTTTTATTATTATTATTTTTAAATTTTATTTATTCATTTGAGAGAGAGACAGTGAGAGAGAGCATGAGAAGGGAGAAGATCAGAGGGAGAAGCAGACTCCCCGTGGAGCAGAGAGGCTGATGCGGGACTCGATCCCAGGACCCTGGAATCATGACCTGAGCTGAAGTCAGTCGCTTAGCCAACTGAGCCACCCAGGCACCCATGACTTTCAGTTTTAAAGTGCATTTCATGCATTTCCTACTTTGTTCTGCCTGCGCCCTCTTCGCACAAGCCCTGACACAGGGAACTGGTTAGGGAATGTGTCATCTTTCCACTGTCAGGACAAGCTAAGTTTCAGCGGACCAGTGTGTGTATGACCAGAGGGACTCTATTCGCTCTTCTCTTGGGAGCATTGTCATTAAGAGTAGTTGCAAGGACTCTGGGGGTTGGAGATACATGAAATCAAAGTCACCAGGCACATGATTATAAGTTGATGGCAATAAATATACGGGTGAAGACACAGACTTGGAGGTTAAATAGACCCGTGTTTAAATTCCAGATCTCAACTACTGACAAGTGTGTGACTGTGGGCAAGTTACTCAACCTCTCTGAATCTTGTTTTTTAATTTTAAATAGAAGAGTTAAGTCATTGGGAAGATTAGATCAGACCTTGAATGTGAAGTCCCTACACACAGTAGGTCTTGAAGAAATGGCTGACATCTTTGTCCTTTGGAAAAGATCTAGATTCAAGGGTACTTGTCATTATACCTCCTCGGGTGAACTCTCTTCTCAGAGCACAAATTTGACCAGTTCAGTCAAATAACTTCTCAGAACTTAGCACCACAGCTTGCCTCTGTGAAGGGGATTAAGGACTCTGAGCATGAAAAAATAGCACCAGGGAGACTAAGCAACAGAACCAAAGCTGACCCACAGGGGGGGCAATAAATAGGTCTGAGATCTCATTTTAATTTTGATAGTAGAGGGAGAAAAAAGTACATCTAAAGACATGATTATAAGTCAAGGAGAGGAAGATTTCTCAACCTTCACACTATTGACCTCTTGGGTTGGATGATTGTTTGTTGTGGGGGGCTGGGCTATACATTTAGCAGCATGTAAATAGCTAATTTGGCCCCTACTCACTACCTTCCAGTGGTGCCCGTAGCGTCTCCCCATCGTGACAACGTCTCTAGACATTGTCAATGTTCCTAGGGGTGGAATGAGGGTGTGCTGAGCCAGCGCAAAGGGCAATAGAGGGCTGATGTACAAAAGGGTCCCTCTGGGGGAATGTTACTGGTGTCGATAAGCAAGTGGTCCCCCATGCACTGTAAGCCTACATAATGTAAAAAATAGCAAAAGAAGAAAGGAAAGAATTTTGCACATTTCTGAGTTCTGACCACCTCATTAATGAGCAAAGGTCCAGGAGAATGGTTATTACTCCATCGAGACTGCAGAACAAGGAGTGATAATATTTGGACTATTTCATCAATCTGTGCCAAGGACCTCTTCAAATCAAGTCAGCTTAATGGGTAAAATATTTGATATTCTGTAAAAAGACCTAGCGGGTTCCAATCCATCCTTTTCACACAAAGCGCTATTACAGCAAAAAGAATCACAGGGAGAACAGTTATGAAAAGGAAGTGGAGCGGGAGAAGGAGCCCCATCCCTGTTTTCTAGCCACACCCCCGGCTTGAATACAGAAGGGCATCCCTCCTGTTACACGGGCAGCATTTGCAAAGCCCTCCGCTCGTCTCACACACCCAGACTATAAAAGATCTGTTAATTGGTGTAGCTGCAGAATAGGAACATTTGCATTTTTACTTTCACTCTCCACTACTCCCAATGATTTTTAGAGGGTTCTTCCCCATGAACATCCCTCCTCATCCTTCATCATCTACTTATAAAAACCCAATCTTAGAGACAGTTGCTACTCGTTTATACTTCTCTCAGGACCTTTTTGGGAGCCCTTGGTCTTGAGATTATAAAACACTGTTGTGAAAGATTCTGTTGTATGTACCACGAAGCACTGAAGAGGGCAAAACTGGGAAGAAAGGCTGTTCTGCATGAAAATATTCATACACATTATTTCATTATACACTTGAGAAATGACAAGTTCGTTTGCAAGAATAGTGTAAGATGTTCTCTTACAATTTTACCCATGGTTAAGAGCCTGTTCACTGGGTTCCAAACTCCACTTTAAACTTCTCCTGGATGTCTTACAACTCTCAACCGATCTTCGAGTCCTAAAAGCAGGTGCGTTTCTCTTCTAAAGAGGCTTTCAGGGTGTCGCCAGCTACAGGAATGCTATTAGGCAATAGTGCCGTATTATCACGTGATTATTCTAACTGGCTGAGAAGTCGACTAAATTTAAGTGCCATTTAAAGTAACTCTTAACATTTATGATTGAGCTATGGCTTGCTGGGGATGTTCCCCACAACTAATCATCACGCAAGCATGTTATCCGATCTCCCATCTCCCTTCCTGGGGAGGGTGCAGGAGGGCTCCAAAGGCATCAGGGCTTACGAGAGCATCATGATATTGCCTCTCATGGAGTAGAAAAGGCAGAGATCTGACATCTGTCTTAACCTGACCAAGTGTAGAAAATGTCGCTGATTTAGGAGTCCCTAGAGACCAGCACCATGGCTTGGGGTCGAAAACTGGACAGGAATGGGATGTCCAGTCTGGCAGCTGAGGCTTACCTTTTGCTCCCCTACAGCAAAAGGAGACCAGAAGAGGTGAGAAGTAGGATAAAGAGAAAAAGAAATCACAAAGACATAATTACTGCTAAATTGAAGCTCATCTACATGGTCAATCTGGATAATGCCTTTGGGCCAAAATTCTTTTGGTTAGTTTGGAAGCTTAAATTCCCCAGCTGAGCACACTGTTTGAGGCTGTACTCTGGGCACCTGGTGTCTGAGAGGGTGTTTCATGCACTTCAGTCAAATGTTAAAGCATAGAAAATAAATGGAGACTTCGGCGTGGCGCAGAGGGAGGGCAGAGGGGAGGAGGGCGCAGGCGCATTCCCTGATGTCTGGCCCTCTCTGCCTGGATCCATAAACCCACAGCCAACCTCATCCATCTGACCCTTCAGCCTGGGTACAGTGAGGCAACCTCATTTGCAGAGACAGGGGCAGCTGCATTAGAGTTGAAACCTGCTCATACGGTGAATATGCACCAGATTTATCATAATTTCAAACCTGTCTCTAACCAGCTGATCAAAAGGCAACCTTCTTCTTTGAAGATTTTCATTTGTAAGCTTCACTGCCCCAAATCAAAAAGGGCAACGGTACAGACTCCCAGGACCACATTCTGCATTTGTCAGGCAAGTGCCTTCAAGTCCCGGAGCGTGCTTGTCTATTTATAAGGGGGTATGCTGAGTTTCAGTGTATAACCCGATGCCTCTTTTGGTTCATGAAATTTGCACTATGTACGAGCACGGTTACGGAGGCATTTTGCTAGCCTTTTAGAGTTCAGTTTTAACCCAATTCTGCTCTCCTTTTTCTCCACAGACTTTCATACAAAATCCAGAATGAATGCCTCAG
This sequence comes from Martes martes, assembly GCF_963455335.1. Taxonomy (NCBI): domain Eukaryota; kingdom Metazoa; phylum Chordata; class Mammalia; order Carnivora; family Mustelidae; genus Martes; species Martes martes. Next base: position 108,789,542 of record NC_137892.1, read on the forward strand.
AAGGGGTCTTGATGGGTTTTATTGGATCAAAGGGCCCTCTCATAATAAAGAAACCGCACAGAGATTTACTGAGTGCATTAAAAAAAGAATGGCTTCTTGCCAGGGTTGGTAGAATTACATGCCAATAAAAAAAATGTTTGGGCCAACCGTGCTTTTAGAAAAGTGTGATTTAAAGATGGTGGGTTAATTTTTAATTTTTCGGTTCACCATTCTTGACACCACTCCTCCATAGATCTGGGTTAGAAACCTGAAGGACATATCAGGTATTTCTGTTTTCTTCATCTCCACAGTCAACACAACACAAAGCATATCACAAATCTGCCTTTTCTTCTCTGGAAGGAGTGTCTCAGAGATTCACTCTGTTTCTCTGTTTCCATGGCTCCCCTTCTAATCTAGGCCCTCACCAATGCACATACTCACTGATTACGGTCAGAGTCTTTGGAGAAGTCTCCCTTGTCTTCTGTCCCATTTCCCAGTCTATCCTGAATCCTCAGTCAATTAGTAAATAAATATTTACGGAGCATCTACTAGGTAACTGACACGATAGCGTGTCATAGTTTTATATTACATTCCTGCTTATGAACTTTAGGTACATCCCTATAGCCATACTAATCAAGTTCAATCTTCTGCCAGAATTCCAGGCCATCCATCATCTAGTCCTGCTCTACCTTCCCCTATTTTCCACCACTCTTCACTCAGCAGCCTTCTCCGTGCTGGCTGAGCCCCTCAACTCCCCTGCACCATGCCCTGTTAATTCTGGCCTTTCCCCTACCCTGTTGCCTACTGTGCTTCTCAGCCCATTCCCACTGCCATTTCTCTCCATCCTTCCAGGGCTGGGTGGGCCGGGAGCTGCATCCACCCGGCCAGCCTCGCCTCCGCCAGTCCCTGGGAGTTTCTCCCTTCTCTGAACTTTAATGGCCTAATTCCTCAATTGAAACCTTAGCATTGTGATTTTTTTCTTTTGAATGAATGCACAGGCAGCACGAGTATCAATAGATAGCAATATCTGCTTTAAATGTCACACAGGAAGACTACGATAAAAGTACCATCATCATGATAACTGTTATCAATCATTTTTTCACAGTTGAGGAAAAGGAGATTCGTGGCATTAACTTGACTTTCCCTAAAGCACGCAGTGACTAAGAGTTCAGATGGGAACCTAGCCAAACTAAATTCAGGGCTTTCTTCACGGGACTTCTCCAATGTCCAGCTGACCCTTAAAGTGAGGGAAATTAGGTTTCCCGATCCAGGCAAACAATGACACTGGAATTATGAAATTTCAGTGAGTCATTATTTGGGTTAAGAAGAAACAGAGGCTGGGAATTCTGTGTTGACAGCATGTGCAGAAGAAAACCCACCTCAGATTGAAATCAACTGTCCTCATCATGGGTGCGCGTCTACACCCAAGTCCCCAAACCTTTCTCAAACTCCTCCTGAAACTCTTCTCCCACGACCCCATAGTTTCCTTGGCTGCAAAGGGGCAGGGTGGGCCCAATTAATTCAGTTTCTTGACACCTACATCTCAGTCCTGAAAAGAAGGGAGGCCAGAGTGTGCCCGGGGCTGACTTCGAGTTCCTATATTAGGAAAGCCTCAGATGAATAGCTGAGTTTGCTTGAAATCAAACAACAAAACTGTACAGTCCTCAAAGCAATGTACACTTGTGCATGTCGGTGCACATACATGGGTCAAAATAAGCTAGCCACCACCAGCACCCCAAACCACACTGATTTCTCCATCCCGGGCTTCCTTGCAGATCCGAGCAGGCACCCAGGTGGAGCCCGACTCCAACTGTGGCTCATTAGCACAGACGACTAGAAGTTTAAGGGAAAGTGTGCCATAAACAATGCTAATCCTGACTTAAGTGGGAGAAAGCGACCTTTCTCCCTTCCCTAAAACAAATCGCTGTCTCAGGCTGCGCGGGCCCGCTTTACTATTACCCGTTAATACGTCTGCAGGCAGAAGATGCAGCTGGGGCCCCGCGAACAGGCTCCACAGTCAGGCCGAACATAATCCCTCATGTAATGAAAAACCTATTTCTATTTCTGAGGCCTCACTACTCTTCATACTGAAGAGCCTTGTGCCTGTCACACATTTATTGAAGCTTATTACTCATCTAGGCAGCGGGGCCCGGTTAGTATTTGGAATTATATTTTAAATCACAATTTTTCTATTATTTATTTTAGGATTCCAAGGCTATGGTGAAAGCATGTCAGTGTTACTCCTGATGCACTTTCAAAGGCATTAAAGCCCCAAATCAAAATTCTTTTCGACGCAGGGAACCTTTCTGCATATGTGGCGGACCTTAAGTCAAGACACCACGGTCCCCGGGTCACCCTGGTGGGCCGGATCCTCAGGACTCTGCCCTGATCACGTGGCTCAGGGGAGATTCCAAGTCGCTCCCCATTCAGCATCCGAGTCATCTTTCCTGGGCCACCGGCTTTGCTCCCTCCTCTCACATCATGCTCTTCTCGTTGGCTTTCAGAGATAAATGGATAGAGTCTCTTTGGAGGCTGGGGACAGGCGTGTGAAGAGACGGCTAAGACTGTAGCCTCATCATCCAGTGGAAAAATAAGAACTGGCTTAATCTAAGTCCGAGGATTTTTCTGAGCTGACCACGGAGTCTGAGTTCCGTTTATTCGCTAGGCCAAGGGTGAGCATGTGGTTTTCTGGTTCTGTAGAAGCCCGTGGAAACGGTAATTGTCTCCCACCACTCATCGGGCCCCCTTCTCCTTTACATGCTCAGGAAAAAAAACACACACGCCGTATGTGCTACAGTGGCTCAAAGGAATGCCTTCCCATATTTTTGCCCCTGTGCACATTTGCTTTTTCTCGTGATACTTGTTTCCCCCTTGGCATCGATGAAGATTCTTTGCCATTAGGGTCTACACCCTCCTTGGCCCCATCACACGAATGACAATCAGCCAAAACGTGACAGCATTTGCACACCTAGTCGCTTTTCACGTCTGGAGTCCTTCTCTACATTTCCCCTGGGAGAGATGTTGGACTAGCCCTACGAAGAAAACCCCTGCTGTCTGTTTGACCTGGTAAATGGGTTTGAAAGAGTGCAGTGACAAGCCCAGAGCCAACTGGGTCCACTCTGGGTGTCTCTCCACAAGCCAGGTTTTTTGGTGTGTTCTGTCATTCTGTGTCCTGCTACTGCAGGAGTCAGAGACACCGGAAAGTGTTTGGTCAGGAGTGAGGCAGCAGTAGTGTGTGATCAGGAAAGAATTCCAAAGGGCGTGGGTCAATTAGCCAAGGTACCCAGACATGCAATTATGAGAAGAGTTGGGGCTTGGCTTCCGTGTGATCTCTCCCCCTCGCTCTTTTTTTCCTTCATGTTTTGACAGCCTTCTCCCTGGGTGGGGTACACAACAGCTTGTTTAATAAACCCCTTAGTCATGGGAACGTGACAGACAATTCTTTTTCTTCCTTCAGGACAAATTTAGTCACAGATACTTCAGTCGGGTCCACTCTCCAATTTGCCTTTGACATTAAAACAAGCCATTGGTATTTCACTACAATACAGAGAGCACTGCTGGGTCAGCTGACCTTTCCAGAGGCTTAATTCCTGTCAGTTTTGAAGAGAAGAATAAAATACCACTCAATCGGCATCCGCATCCCCACAAAAGAAATAGAGATATTTTCTCCCAGACAAGGCCAAGACCACGAGCCCTTGGGTATACTTTTGCCCTGACCACCCCAACCTAAAGACCCAAGGCGGGGAGGTGGGGGGTGTGGGGACAAGAGTGGGATAAAGGACGTTTTTTTAAAAGTCTAACATTAAATGAACTGGAATGTATGTATATTCCTTTAAAAAAATTAAATCTGACAGAGCAGGATACATCTGGACTTGCTGTGAGGATACTGAAAGGTAGACCGTGTAGAAGAGGGGATGGGAGGGGAAGAAGCGGCGACATTCACACCTGTGTGAATGCAAACGCTGTGAAAGATAAAACCTTTGGAACCAGGGTCAGAAGCTAGTTTCCTTCAAGTCAGAGCAAATGTACCTGTCAAAATGTTTCATTAAAATGTACACCTATTGGGGGCGCCTGGGTGGCTCAGTCGGTTAAGCACCTGCCTTCCGCTCAGGTCATGATCTCAGGGTCCTGGGATCGAGACCCACATTGGGCTCCCTGCTTTGCTGGGAGCCTGCTTCTCTCTCTTCTGCTCCCCCTGCTGTGTGTTCCTCTCTCTGTCAAATAAATAAATAAAATCTTTTTTAAAAAGTGTTTAAAAAAATGTACACATATCGAAGACTGTTCCTGACCAGAACATTTGGGGCAGGATTTGTAGGAGTCGTGGTGTGGGGGCACCACTCACACACATGCCAAATAGGGGGGCTGACCTCGTGTCCTTTCTCCTTCCCTGTCCCACTCCCTTGCCCAACCCCTCTGAACCTCCCACCTCCAGACTTGGGTGAGTAGTAAGTTGCTATCAGCCTGGGCATACCCATGTCCTATCTGAGACCATAAGACATGCCCAGTTAGGAATTAGGAAACCTTTCCAAATGGTAGAAGTTCATAATCCATTGGGTTTGGTTGGGAGCTGAAACTGTCAGGTCGCCTCCGATATTCCTACTGGACCTTCCTTTACACCATGAAGAGAGGCAAAATAATGCAGAGAAAGGATGTAGCATAAAATAATACTCTTCCCTCATGTCCATTTCTGATCAAGATCGAGTAGAAGACTTTCAGGAATGCTCTCACTTGATTGAAAAACAAATATACTTGCTTCCTAGCTTCAAGGGTCATTCTAAAGACAACACATCTGAAGAGAATAGTGATTTTTCTAAGCCTAGCTTTCAATGCTCCCAAGGGAGCCAAAAGGCATATTCATTCTTTCCTTCTCTTATATCATTTGCAGTAGCAAAGGCTGTACTGGAATTACATGAGTATCAATTAGACCCAACAGAAGATAAACCAACCTTAGTGAGAAATGATTTTGTAGGAGGTGATTTTCATGCCCCCCCCCCAAGATACACTGTATTTGAAATATAGACGGATGTTCAACATTAGACACATTACTCTCATCTATTAGGCAAGGGCCTGCTGTGTCTATAAATTCAATTTCCTTTATCATGGTGGCTTTCTGGTTTATTTGGATAAATGTTGAGCTGTCCACTGTTATTTATCTAAGTAGTTCATGAGGCAACCGAAAGTTTAATGATGTAAGATGAGGGGTGAAACAGCACCTCCAAGCAATTCTCATGGATTGCTTTTCATCTCATTACCTTGGTTGGACTTATTGGTTCAAGAAATCATGCAGAAGATTATGTGTCATTTGATGTGCTGGGTGTCACTGTTCCCCCATTTTGGTGTCTTCTAATTGTTCCATGTTTTATCCTGCTTAGTGGATGGCATCTCATAGCTGGCATTGCTCAAAAGCATTTCTAATTACTCTGTTCACAGCTTCTTATGCCTTTTCCTTTACTTTTTGTCTTAACTCCAACCCATTCTTTTTGGTATATAGTCTTTTTTTTTTTTTTTCTTTTTGGCTCTTCTCTGCTGTGTTCCTGAGAAGTATAAGCTAATCACAGGCAAGCTTCTTTGTTTGAGAAGCTTTACAGTTTTTAAAGTAAATTCAAGAGGAGATAATGCCTTCATTTGACAAAAACAGACTGGCTAAAAATAGACACAAATGTCCTCAATTTCTTATTGTGTAATGGTTAGACCACTTCACATTTCTAGGGGGAAGAAAGGATGGCTGACCATTTGCTTGTACTGATGAGTTAATAAAAAGGTTTTTAGTATAGAAGCTTCTGTTCCCTGATGGGCCTGGGAAAAATGAAACGCAAATGTCTTAACATCATGGCACAGGTCATTTATGCAAAACATAACTTACCTAGGCTCTCTCAGCTTTCCTATGAAGTGTTCTATTTTATGGGGTTGCTTATGAGACCCTAGGTCTAGGAGAAAATTGTGAGTAAAAATGTCCTAGATTCTGAGGCTGGTCAGCAGGTTCCAGCATACAATGTGACCAGCCAACCACTTGCCTAAAGAAAATTTCTTGTGTAATGGAAAAATGTAAAATTAATAAATTTAATAAATTTTATGTTAATAAAAATATATTATATGACTATACAAAGCTGCACAAAGATTTTTCACGGGGGAAAAATGTCTTTAATCTACAATTCTCTCAAGAGAAGAGAGAGATTTCTCAAGGAAGTATACTAAACTTCTTATTAAAAGAAAGTTTAAATACATGAACTCTAACTCAGTGAATGCCCTACCAATGTAGGTTTGTAAAATTTGGGGCACAAGGTAGCCTTAAAACCAGTTTCAGCAATGCTTCTAATTCAAAGGCACACCAAACTTCTTTGCAAGATGTCACCTTGTTTATCATGGCCTGAAGAGCAGAATGTGTTTGACACACTGCCACTTACTTTTCCCTCTGGAATATAAGCAAGTCTAATCTAAACTTCATTAACGTGCCTCTAAAACGTTCATGGTGTAATATAAGTAAGCGAACTGATAGGATTGCATCATGACCGCAAAGGCAAAAGCAAGGTAATATGCCTTTCTTTCATAAAGATCAGAGTCCCTAGGGGAGTGCCAAACATGTTTGTACAAATCTTACTACAAATGACCTAACTCCACGGAAAACCCGTCCCAAGGGAAGGGCCGTCCCTAACAGCTGTGAATCAAGTCATGATGAAAGGAAGGCAAAGATTGGAGGCAAAGCAGATCCTCCCTTCTCATCCATAGCTTTGGATTTCAGGGAAGAAAAGCCTTTGAAAGATGATGCATATTATGTATCATATAAACTTCCCTTTCCAAGAAAGGAGGACACTATTTTCTTCGGCAAAACTCTATCCTTATCATCGTGTAGCTTCAGACTGCTGTGTTTTCTGAGACATTCTGATATTTACATATTTATTTAAGGCTAGAAGTTGATAATAAAAAATGAAATTAGTGGAACATGCAATGCATTATCCTCTCTTTTATGGTAATATTAAATATGTTAATGTAGTTGATGGACCATTTGCTCTCCTAATGCAGAGGATCTTAATATGAGACATCAATTTAATAAATGATTTATTTGATGAGGAAAGGGCTCGGGCAAAAATTCGGTGTGTCTGTTCTTAACAATCAAAATGTGAATTTTCTAGAAAGGAATTTTCAGAGAAGGGTACAAGAGGTATGACTTAAGGCGACCTTAAGAAAAATACAAATGTTCTAAAAGTTCACTTCAGGGTCAGATTTCTGTTGTACGAGGCTACACAGCTAAGTAGGGCATTTCAGAGCACAAAGGATTCTGCATGGCTTGTGTACACAGACCTAATTCACCATATAATAGTCCTTTTCTCTATTTGGTGCCTTGTAGCAATTGCTTCATTTCTTAGCACATCCTCATTTACAGGGAAGCAGCCAACAGACTTTCAGATTTATGCCATTATTTGCTTCTTCACCTTGAACTCCAACTAAATTCTGCTATACTTTTGTAATATGAGTGCCAAATGGTGGCTGTATGCCAGACACAAACACTTCCCAGTTTCACTCAGCTAGCTCTCTCGATTTCAGGGAATCACAGATTCCTGCTAGAGGACTTAAATGTGGTGCTTACACATCCCCCCTAACTGTTCCGTTGCCTAAATGCTTTCTAACTTGGAAATGCAATTTGGGAACAGAGGCAATTACAGCATCAGGGAACCAGAAATTTCCTTTTACATGAGAGAACCAGTGAATTAGGGACCAAGGATTCTGGGTACTTGATAATGCTGTCAACAAATGATCCAACATATCCTTAACCCTAATCGACATTTATTAATTCAAAATATATTTATTGATGCTTCCAAGCTGTTAGGCACAGTTCTGGAGATACAATGATCCAAGAATCTGGTTCAGACTTTGCTACGGACCTGGTCAAGGAGTGTGGTAGCCAATACAATCATCATAATAAGCTTCTATTGTGTGCCAGGTTCCACCACACTTCACTGATGCTAAAACTCCGAGGTTTTCACCTTTTTTTCCTCTCTGAAATCAGAATGCATTTTGTAACTGGTGATTCTGTATAATCGTGGCTGGCCAGGCAGCACACTGGTCTGCCGGTCTGACTATGGACCTATCAATTCACATGGTTGTATGTCCTTCCAAGTGGTCTGTGACTACGTCTTTCCCAAACTCCAAAATAGAAATGATAAATGCGAAGTACTTGTCAGGACTTTGGGGATATGCACAATAGTGACATTTCTCATACTTGAGGACATACTGCATTTGAAGACAAGTTGTATACATATACAATTTTAGTCAACACCGGAACCATCTTTACAAGGCAGGAGCTATTCCACTGTTCTGGGTAAGGAAACTAAGGCACATGAAGGTTAGACAGCAAGGCCAAGTCTTTTAAGTGTACACATCAGAACTTGAACACAAGTCTGTCTGACACTAAAGCCCGTGCATGTGCTTTGTGTTACATCAAGCTGGTTCTTTTCTCTTCTTTCTTTTCTTTTCTTCTTTCCCCTCCCTCCCTCCCTTCTGTCCTTCCTAGATGGGGGAGGGGTACAGGGAGAGGGAGCGAGAAAATCTTAAGCAGGCTCCACACCCAGTGTGCGAGCCCCATGTGGGGCTTGGTCTCACAACACTGAGACCATGACCTGAGCTGAAATCAAGAGTCAGATGCTGAACTGACTGAGCCACCCAGGGGCCCCAACTGGTACTCTTCTATTTACCACAGCAAGAACCTCTGCAGTTGTGTTACGGGTAAAAATGTAGAAGGAAATAATACTTAGAGTACACTGGACGCTATATCCAGAAATCTAAATTATGCAACAAGTAAAAATAAACAAACACATGCATGACTTAAGAAATGAGGAATTTAAAGGCTTCCTGGGGAAGGTAAAGGATCTGTGTGCTTGGTGACCACCCTAAGTGATCCAGTCAAATAAACTGAGAATGTGGAGAGAGACACAATAATGTCAGAGTATCCTGTTACTGCTTCTAGAGAGACCACAGTCACAGAGAGATTTCAGGACAAAGGCTTCAATGGTGAGTTAAGGGATAGATAGGTGGTGGACACTCCATACGCATTCACCCAACACAGGCTCCATGGGGCCACAAAGTCCTGGACTGGCAGATTCTACTGACGCCCTAACTCCCTGTCACGGTGCTTGAGGGGTGTGCCATGCACTCTTCCCTGGTTTTGCATTAAGATGCTCTACAGATGAAGGACCAAGTGTTGTTTCCTCTTCCTCATCCATGGAGCTTACCGGCGAAGGCGAGAAAGCCCCGTGTTGGATGATTACCTTGATTTCCGACAGGTGCCTCGTAGTGGAAAGCAAAGAACTTCCCTGAATGTCAGACACAGATACACATGCTGCCACATGGCTGCTAGGTGATGGTGACCTAGCTAATGACTTAATTTACTTTCCATAAATTGACAGATCCTGTGAAATTGGGTGTGCAATTATGAAATGGGAGCCCCACTGCCGAAGACTCACCAGTGTGTCAGCGCTGACAGGACTTCATTATCTGGTTAAGAGCACATTAGCATATCTAAAGTCTGTTACTAACATCGGAGCTGACAACATGGCGGGGTCCCCTGACTTCTCTGTGGGCAGGTCTCCTCTTCTCTGTGGGGCTCACTACAAGATTTGACCAACCGGGGGCAGAGGAGTTGGGTGGAAATGTTTCTTGCAGGATTGTTCAGATTTAATCACCAGCCTTTTGCGTTTTAGATAACTGGAGGTAAACCTGTATTGTCAAATTCGTGCAGAGGGTTTAGCGCCTCTCTGGATAGTCAAAGAACAGTGAGTCTGAATGAGAGGGCCACCACTTTTCCTAGGCTGTAGCCTCACAAAGGATGCTGGGTAAGTGTACTGTTCTCATCCTTTTTTCTGTCATTTTCTTTATGTTTTCCCCAAATCTGCTCTGTTCAGCGAGATGGGAATACACAAAATAGCAGCTCCGAACGCCGGATTCATCAGTAGGAGTCTCAACATATCAATTTTCAAGTGTAGCAACTTTAAACACATTGTAGGCTTTTAGTTTCCATAGAAAATAATCTCTCATTGTTTTCAAAAGAAACTGAAAGCACCCCAAATTACCACACTTTTAACATCCTGACATGTTGATGGCCCGTGTTCTTCCCAGATCAAAGTGAGAGTGGCAGAAGACAGAGCGTTGAGCAGCTTACTTAAAACATAGTATTTCATATTTGGCAGGAATTACTGTAGTGAAAAAAGACAAGGTGACTTTCTAATATATATATGTATTTTAGTTTGGCAGAGATCTGAAGAGCTAAAAACTAATTTAGGATGACATAAATGCTCTTATCTTTTCCTCCACCCCCTTTCCTTCCCAACCACGAGAAGAGCTTTTGACAGAAACTCAGCATATGTTACGTATTGTCTTTAACTCGCGGGTGATAGTCTGAACCCTGTGTCATGATGAACTGTTGTGTTGACTCTCATCTGAGAATTTCTAGGATTATCTGGATTTCAACAGCAAAGTCATCTATCACAAGCACCTCTCTTCCTTGACGTGGGGTAGCTGTTGAAGAACTGTGGTGTCTTTTAAGGAAACCAGATCTCTGAACCTTAACCTAGGATGAGGCAGAGATGTCCTTCAGGGAACCTGCACCTTTACCACCTGTTGGGAAACCCCGACAAAGAAGTTGGGAAACCCCAATAAAGAAGGTACCAGGGACTGAGGCACCTTTGAAAACAGGCAGTGATTCTGCAGAGGAACCCGGGGTAACTGAAGACTGATGATGAGGGAGTACATGGCAAAGTTTTTTTGGCAATTCCATACCACCCAAGAGTTGAAGCCGTGTTTCACACTGTCTATTAGGATGGGCATTTTTACCCTTTGGAAAGTTTCAAAGAGAAAAGTGGCTTGCTTTTTCTACTTTTTGGTTTGGATCAGAAAGTCAGGTGTAATTATTCATTACAAAGTGGGATTGCCAGTCTCAGAAAATAATCACCTGCTCCATTTACAGCGGACATAGAGTTGGACTCTTAGCTAGGCTGAAAGCAGATTTCCTTCCTTCCTTCTTTTCTTTCTCTTTCTTTCTTTCTTTCTTTCTCTCTTTTCTGCAAAAATGGACACACTCTGAAAAGGTATTTTTAGGAAAAGAATAGTAATATAATCCAGGAGGGGTTGGCAAACGGTGGCCCAAGGGCCGAATCCAGTCTGCCACCTGTTTGTGTGTTTTGAACAGCATATGAGCTAAAGAATAGTTTTACATTTAAAAAAGTTTTTTTTAAAAAAAAAAACAAAAGAATAATATTTCCTGACACATGAAAGGTACGTAAAATTTGAATTTCGGTGTCCATACTTAGAGTCTCTTGGAACACAGCCACGTATGGCCGTGGTTATGGTTGCTCTTGCCAAAGGAGGGCAGAGCGGAACAGCTGAGATGAGACTACATGACCCTCAAAACCAAAAACATCTATGATCTGGCGCTGCATGGAAAGTGTTGTTTTCTGACCCCTGTAACAGACGACGCTTGGGAAAACAGCCACCTGAGGACAGGCTAGGAGACTGAGGAAGAGAGATGGTTTCTCTCCACTGTGGGGATCATCAGAAGATGGTGTGGGAAGGAAAGGAACTAATTATTCTCCCTTGTTCATGAGGATAAAGTCAGATTCAGGGAGTTGATGCTACAAAAGGGATCATTTAGGTCTCATGCAGTATTGGGAGATAATCAGGAGAGTAATCAGGAGACCCAGGACCTAGTCTTACCCTTGCAACTAGCCAGCCACGTGACTGCAGGCGCTCTGGGCTTCAGCATCAACTCCGTGAAATGACTGTAATACGCTGATTTTATTTTCTGATAGAGCGTATGGTGGGGGCTGGGGATAGGGTTCACATTTAATAATTACATAAAGGTGCTTTCAATGAAAAAGCCGACAGTTCTCAACAAATGGAAGTTGCCAATCAGTTATTGTTATGTGTACTATGAGGATAAAGACACAGTAGAGTTGGCATAAAACAGGAGAGGAATTCTATATTGGTTACATGATTCAGAAACGGAGGGATCTAGAGGGATTTCTGGCATCGCAGGCCATGAGAGCACTTGAGGGGCCCTAGCATGTAAGACAGCTTCCTGCGAGGGAAGCTCTCTTGCATTTCACAGCCAGTACTCCCAAGAAAACATGTGGACCAGGGGCTGAGTGATGCACAAAATGGTCCCCTAGGGGTTGATGCAGCTTTTCAGAGTAATTTACTCCAGGATGTTATGTACACTGGAAGAATCTAGCATAGAAAGAATCTGATGGGAGAGTGCACCCTAAAAGATCTTTGTCCCCGGTTGTGTCAGGAGGAACTGGGGGATCTTTCCTGAGTTGGTGAAGGCCCACATCTTCCAATGTGTGCAAGGGTTGACCTTAGTCTGCTTTCACACTCACTCGCGTGCTGGATGTATGGAAGCACTTGTCATGGGGCTGAACTTTTCCAGGTGGCTCATTTCTGGAGTCTTCTGTTCATGGGTTGGAACATGCAAGGAAGGTAATTTGACTTAATTGTCACAGTTCCCGGCAGGCCCGAACCCATATCAACCCATATCTCGGGGTTGATGCTTCAGTTGCAGGACTTACCATGTTCTACCGGAACATGGAGTCATGTGTGAACCAGAATGAGCTCAGGTCTTAGAAACTCGGGTGTCCTTAATAGGAGGGCTTTGATTTTTATGTTGCCCTTCTGTCCTTCCCTGATGACTTGTTTTCTCGGTGGGCACAATCGCTCATTGCTCCCAACAGCATTTTTCTCTGTGTTTATAATGCACTGTTTATGCCCCTGCAGCTCTGTAATTAATAATATACTGCTTTTCATCTTCAAAGTGATTTATACACATTAATTAATCCTCACCATACTTTGGAGTTTTTGCACGTAAATAACCATCATGCTTCCGGATTTTACTTAGGAAACTTAGACGCAGGAGGAAAACAACTTTGTCAAGGCAAAGGAGAACGGGATCACTGGGTCAAGATCAGCATTCAAGACCGTGACCCCTCATGGTGACTGCAGAGCTGCCGTCCCCTCTGGAGAGCAGGCCTCTGGCTCCACACTCACCACCATCACCGCCGGGGACACTGGCCCCCACCATCACTCGTTTTGAGTCATCAACTATGCTTTAATGCTCCAGGGTTAAAGAATAATCTTACCTAAAGCATACATAATAGAAAATGATAGATTATAATCTAATAAACCATCCTAGGATGCTCAGGTCCAGCTTCCAGTAGCCTCCAGACGGAGGATAAATATGTTTCCTAATCCATCATTTACAAGTTACATACCGAATTAAAACATTAAACTCTCACTGTATGGTTTCCCATTTATGTAATCACCCTACAGAAAGCTATTATATTTTAACTATCAAGCTCAATACATCAGGCAGTAGTCATCTATCTCTCTCTGGCAAGTAGAGTAGGAGGTACACTGGGGACGGTATTGGCGGAGGTGAGTAGTGTCTCAGTTTCTGTATCTGGGCTCCCCATGGTGCCCAGCAGCTCAGCAGAACATTAAGCCTGAGAAGTGAGCTCACGGACCCTTTTTGAAGTTTCTGACACAAAGCCAAATCATGCAAAGACCCTGAAGGCAATTCAATTTGCTTCTACCATGCCTCCTTGAACAGTTACCTGGGGAAGTACACAAAACTACCTCTAATGACGCAAAAGATTCTACACAAGTGGCAGAGCGTGTGACGGACACCCTACCCCCTCCCTCAAGTCAATTCATTACTCCATCCTTCATCGAGAGCAAGTGAGAAGCAGATGTGACTTTAAATTAGGGGTACATGGATGTCAGACCTCAGTCCCCACGTGGGGCTGGGGTTTATAGCACCAAGGCTTTTGCAAAGTTCCAGATAAACATGGTACCTTTCCCCAGAGTGTCACTTTTGGAAGGCATTCCTAGGAGATGCGACTGGTAAGAAATGTAAAATGGATTTTTCTGTATTAAGGTTCGCATAGCGATCTTATGGAAGACAGTGACAACTTCACATCAGTTTTTGGCTAGTGAGGGCCTTGGGCAGAGCCCCAGATTACTGGGGATGCAAGGCCACCTGCCCTCGCCATCAGGCAAGCTTGCATAGAATGGTCTGGGAAGTCCTGGACCAATTCCTTCTCTGGAAGATACCACACTGGCTGTCTGAGGATGAAGGAAGTGTGCAAGCCCCAGTGTTGAGGGAGAAGGGACAAAGTCAGATTGATCAGGATGGCCTTTTTCCCTCAGAACAAGTGTTGAGAAGAATTTTGCAGTTGGTCTCTTTTTGCTGGTGTTTTATAGGTTTGCTTTGCAACATGGCACAGCCCAACTAGGGAGGCATATCACAGCTGCCCTGAAACCAAGCTGGAACCATCAAGTGTTTCAAATACACTTGAACAAACATCACTGTGGCCTCTGCCTGGGCCAGGAGCTCTGCCATTGGTAAGCTCAGTTCACAGAGAAGCAAACCGGGGCTCTCTGTTGGGGCCAGGAGCTGTGAGCAGGCTTTGTGGCCAGCCCAGGATGCTCACATGCGTGGGGCACCCTGCCCCTGAGCTCTTGCACCCACTGCTTGCCAGAGTTACAGGGCTACCCCCCCCATGGATGCAAACCAACATCCCTGGCATAGGAAGAAAGATACCCCAACAACCTCACCAACCTGCTACCCTAAGTTATATCCTGAGTTCGCAGAAGCACAGCTGGCACGAGACATGAACCTGATTCACAATTGTGGTGCAATTCAAGTTGAGACTAAGGGGGCAGAAGCTAAGAAGGGGATGTGGGCAAGATCCACAGTGTGTGTGGGTGACCTGATTCCATACAGAGACCCGACTGGACCACTCAATTCTGTTTCTGTTCCACATCTCTGGCAATAAGCTGGCTACTCAGCTAGATGTTCGCTTTGAATCAAGATGCTCCCAGACATGCTGGTCACTATTCCTCTATTCAGTTTTTGGTGGAAGTTAACCCATGTTGCACGCATTTTAGAACGCAGACCTGGGTTAAAATCCAGGGACGGAAGAGACTAGAAGGCCAGGTGGGAATGAGGGATGGGTTTGGAGAAACAACAATTTTTAGCTCGTCTCCAAGAAAGAATACAGTAGGGATGCTTACTTACACATCTGATAAATGTTATTTAGAATCTTGAGAAGGAAGCTCATCAGATTTAAACACATTTCAGGCAAGAAAAAGCACTCCCATCTCTCCCTCATTGTTTACATCTTTCAGGAGCCAACAAGCAAGCTGTACAGACAAGAGAAGCCTGCTGTATTCACAAGTCCACGGCCTCTGCCCCACCTCTCACGGCCAGGGTCATGGAGCAGGCTGCCCTGACTTACCGATGAAATATGCCAGCAGGATCGCCAAGAGGAGGGCTGCGGCGATGGCGGACAGGGCGGCGCATTTCCAGCTGCAGTATTTAGAGGGCTTCTTCAGCTTGAAGGCCTTCCTGGAGAAGGTGTTCCGGGGCAGCAGGCGGGGTGGTGGCGTGTAAACGGTTCCTGAGGTCAAAGGGTATCCCGGAGAAGAGCTGCTAAACAGGGGTGTGCTCCCCGAGGAGGTCTTAAAGAGAAAGTGCCTGGTGAGGAAAAGGGAAAGAGTCAGCGTGGACATGGCTGGCTCCTGGGGGACATCTAGCTGCCTTTTCTTTCACTCTGCTTTTATAGTTGTAGTACGGTCCTAGGACCCAGCTCTACCTTGTCAAGGACAAAAGGGCAAAGATTTCATGTGATGTTGACATAAATTAATTCCATAAACTCACAACATTTTATGTGTTCCCATATACATCCAGATTTTACCTTCCACAACAATTCTGAAAAGTATTCAAAGCAAAAATGGAAACTGGGTTACTGTCTGTCACTTGGAGATGATGAGGATGATGATGACAACGATGACGCGAAGTAGTGCTGTGTGTTACAGCCGTACATGGAAAGGCACTAGAAATAGACTCTCACAAGTACTTACAAACTAAGTATTAAAATATCCATACATTGGGGAAACCAGGCTTAGAGAAGTCAAGCAATTGTCCAAGGATGTGAACTCGGAGCTCTGTCTCATGCTGAAGTCCGAGCTCTTGAGTGTTACTCTCAACTGTCTTTCCTGAGCCTTCTTCCTGGGCTGTTTGCCTCCCTGCATCTTGCTTCCTGTCCTGAGACTGCCTCTCTAGCTCATGTGATGATCATGGTTTTTTCTTTGGTAACCTCTTCGCCTGCCAATTAAACAAGATGCTCTTGGTCTCTTGGGCTGCAATAGGGTAATGGGACCTGCTGCTGACACCTACCACAACCCTTCCTCAGGGTCAGGGGACGGTCTCGCCAAGGACACTTCAAGGACCATAAATTCTCTGACAGATTTTTCTCTCTTATGTGTGCCATTTATAAGACTTCAAATGTGACTCGCCACACCTTGTTTCAAATGATGAATTCTCTTCCAGGAAATAGACAGTGGACTTTAAAGCATGGATTAAGTAGTGTCTAGAGTTTGAGCAGCTGGAGACTGGGGACTGTGTCTTCTTTTATACCTTGTTCGTTTTTATGTTCCCAGTACACAGCTCAAAGCTCAGCATGCAAGGGAGACTTTAGTGAGTGAGTGAATGAATGAATGAATGAGTGATTGAATGGAGTTCCCTCATGTTTTGTGACTTTGAGATTCTAAGACTCCAAAATGTCATACAGGTAATTGCTTCCTCTTCAAGTCTTCAGCAGGTACAACTATACTTACAGACCACATACCATGTGTCAGTTATGACGCTAAATGTTTTACTTGCATCCAAACCTCACATCAACCCTATATTTTTAACACAGTTTTACAAATGAGAACATGGAAGCTCAGAGATAGCAAGCAGGGTCACTGGGGCTACAGATCCCATCTGCCTGACTCCAGACCCTTTGGTTTGACCTCATACACCACACGGCCCCTGCATATAGGACCCAGCAGGCTATCCCGGTGGGATTCTGAGGCCGGCTTGCTATTATTACAAGTACTTGGATCTTAGCTGCTTCCAGACAAAACCTTGAAAGTATTTTAATCCTTGACAAAGATCAAACAAACTTGGGATGACGGACAATCAAGTCAGAAAATGAGTATCGGATTAGAGAATGATTTGGCACAGCTAACATTAAAACAAACAACTGATACTTAAAAACTTTATTTGTACTCTAAGTATGTTTGATGATATGAACAAAGGCAAGAGGTTGGATTCCATAAATAAGCCTCTGTATTCCTTAGTACTTAGTACTCTCTTAACGCTCTGGATGAAAAGTATCTTCGGAAGAGGTGGCAGGAGGCACAGGGTTTAGAAGAAGCATTTTGGAGGAATGTTCATTTGGATGGGAGCATTAGCAGTACCATTCCTGGACAAGTAAGCTTATGTAAATTACACAATACCGTTCTTAAAAGCCTCCATCTTTTCATCTGTAAAATGGGGGTAGTGATGGTCCCAGCGTAGGTGGTTGTATGGATTACACGAGATCATGTAGGAAAAGCACCTAACTAAAGGTGTGTCTCATAACAAGTGGTCGGTGCATTATGAGTAGCTTTTATTATTAATTCTCAAAACAACATAAGGAGTCTGAAACATGAGTTTTAATTTAAAGCCTGACAAATGTCAAACAAACACCTGAAGAGTTCTCCAAATCACTAAATAATAGTCCACAGCCTTATAATTAAGCTAGAACATATGCACACCAGAAAGTCAGGGTGATGGAAAAGTGCTGGAATTTGATTCAGAACTAGCTCAGATGTACTTCTTGTACAATTTCCCAAGAGTGAGCTGTGAAAATAGGATATTAAACTAAAACCAAGAAATATAAAGACATCGTAAGCCATTATTAATAAATATCTAGAAATATAGGGGCACCAAATCTCAACCTCACAGAGATCTCACTCCTTCCCATGGCTTCAAGCATCCTATGACTCAAGTCATCAAGGGTCCATTTCCAACCAGCTTCCACCCTGAGGTCCAGACTCCCATTCCAGGTGTATACTGGGCATCTCTCTCTCTCCATTCCATAGCTGTATTGCACAAGTACACCCAAGCACGGACTCTTTTCCTTCCCCTCCCCACTCACACTCTTCCTGCATGCCTGTATATTCCCAGGTCCAAGCAGCCATTTTTCACTTCCTCCTTTCCTCTCACCTGCTCCCATATAACGGGTGAAAGAATCCTATCCATTTTATTTCTGAAAACCTCTCCCATCAACCTTCCCCTTTCAACCCTCCTGCTGCTTTTCTTTCCAAACCACAAATGTCATTGTGCTCTGCCTTATAAATCCTGGCTGATTCTCCAATGCCTGCAAGAAGAAATGCAAATCTCAATACAGGACCAGACTCTTTACAACAATTACCCAACCGTTTTACCCTTGTCTCTAACCTTGTGCTCCCTGATCCCTGAACTCTGCTTCAGCCACACCAGAAGATGCATCTTTCCTTAACCTGGCTGTCCCAGGTTAAGGAAAAGTCCCAGGCTGTCTGTGCTGCCATGCCTTTCGGAACGATGTGCCACGCCTTCGGGAATGGCTGTTCCTATGCTTCCCCACCCACTGCACCCTAGCCAGATCCTAGTCACTTTCCGATCACCCACTTGGGAACCCTGTTCCAAAAGATTTGGTATCTATACCATCTTCGGTCACTTTTTGCATTCAAGAATCTATTATATACTTGGATATCTATCTACCTATGTACCTACCTACATCTATGTATGTATGCATGTATCTATCTATCAATCAATCATGTGTCTGCCCCAGTGCCTGGTGACTGAATGTCAGTCATTTGTGGACAGAATCGGTAAATTGGAACAATGTGTTGGCAACATCAGAGAAATCACAAGATGAAGAATAAGAAGTTTAATTGCTTTAATGTTATTTTTAATGCACTTATTCATAAGAAATAATAGAAGGAAATGATTTTTTTTTTTTTTTTGGTATGGGATTTTCCCCCGAGATCCTAAAATTGTCTCCTGACAACTCAGTGTATTTTCTACACTTCTTTCTAAAAAGGAAGTCAGGTTATGTCACATGTCAATATTCTCCCATGCCCTCCGTCAATCAATCAATCAATCAATCAAGTTTTCTAATAACATGTAAAATAAAGTCACGAGTCTTTCCCATGGCCTACAGTGCCCTGCCATGGTCTGCCTTCTGGCCGTCTTTCCAACTATACCTTCTACCACTTTAGCCTCTCCCACTCCGTCAGTTAACCTGTCTTTTTGATATTCCTCATCATTTCACATCCAACACATTTTCACCTAAGGGCCTTTATACATGCTGTTCCCTTTGCCTGGAAATACCTCACAGCTTGTTTTTTCACATCATTCACCACTCTGCTCCAGTGTCACTTTCCCAGGGAGATCTTCCCTGCCCTCCCCCTGCTTCTTTCTCTGTCATTCTCCATCCTGCTATAACTACTTTATTTTTTAAAATTAAAAAAAAAAGATTTATTTACTTATTTGTCAGAGAGAAAGACACACACACACACACACACACACACACAGTGCAAGTGCACAAGCAGGAGAGCAGCAGACAGAAGGAGAAGCAGGCTCCCCACTGAGCAAGGAGCCTGATGCGGGACTTGATCCCAGGACCCTGGGATCATGACCTGAGCTGAAGGCAGAGGCTTAACCGAGTGAGCCACCCAAGTGTCCCTATCTTTCTAAATAATATATGTATTTGTATATTATTTATTATCTATCTCCATCATTAGATCTGAACTTCTATGGTGTTTAAAATAAACAAGTGTTTTGGGGCGCCTGGGTGGCTCAGTGGGTTAAAGCCTCTGCCTTCGGCTCAGGTCATGATCCCAGTGTCCTGGGATCGAGCCCCTCGTTGGGCTCTCTGCTCAGTGGGGAGCTTGCTTCCCTTCCTCTCTCTGCCTGCCTCTCTGCCTACTTGTGATCTCTGTCTGTCAAATAAATAAATAAAATCTTAAAAAAAAATAAACAAGTGTTTGTCTCATTTATTCAACACTGTACCCTGATGTTTAGAAGAGAGCCTGGCACATAGTGGGTACTCAGCAAATCCTTGTTAAATGAATGACCTACGAACTTTCCAAGGCCAAAACCGTGAATGTTAACAGGATAGCACTGTGAACAATTTTAATTTTAAAATTAGGATTCCTTCCACCACACTGACTTCTGTTTTCCAGATTTACAAGTTTGCTTATGTGCATCCAGGCAGATGTTTATATTGATGTATACAAGCCCACGTCCCTCCACTGGAAAAACAAACAAACACCATGTACTTTTCAGGACTGCATTAACCCTAGCAGATTATAGCTCTCAGCCCTCTCTTTGCTATGGTGGTGTCTGGGATGACCCTAGCTAAATGAAACTCATTTGGTTATCATAGCCCTTTTTTTCTAGTTTCTGATGCTTAAAATGATTAAACCAAAGTACAAAAGATAATGTAGACTCCTGTTTCTTCACAGCAGAGCTACACCTGCTGCTGCAAATCTTTAGAAGGTTAAATTCAGCAAATAAATAAAATTTTAAAAAAAGGTTCTAAAGAAGTGATCTTCAGAGTGTGTCCTATAAATACGTGCTTTGTGATCACGGGAGTGCTCTGTTAGGAAAGTACAACTTTTTGGCCTCCAACCAGAGCCAGGGCTAGGGTCCGAGCAGTTACTGGTTAAGAAGCTCCCAATGGGATTCTAATGTATCTTGAAGTTTAAGAAACTCTACCCTAACCATTTTGCACCTCTCGAATGTATCTGATGGTTGGTAGATGTATCTTAAAATTCTATACATCTAGAGAACACCCTAGATGTTTAGTAGATGTATCTTTTTAAATGAGTTTTGAATGCTGATGTCTTTAGAGGTGAAGTGTCAAGGCTACAACCTACTTTCAAATGATTCAGCAGAAAGATCTCTAGGTCTGTTTCCAGATAAGGCAAATGTAGTAAAACCATAGCAGTTGTTGAAACCAGGTGGTTATTCTTAGTTTGTACTACTCCCCCAACTTTTCTGTATGTTTGAAAATTTTCATGATCACCAGTTGAAAAAAATGCAAGCTTTGATTCATCCAAGGATTGCTGTCACATGCTGCAGGAAGGAAAAACAAGATCAATAAAATGAAGCAAGGCCCATAAGGTAATGGTCTAGCCAGATGGTTACTGGGAGGACCAAGGCAGCTTAGGGGACTTCTCTTGATTTTTCCCTGAACTGGCTATTAAGACAGCTTTTCCCCCTCGGGGGCCTGCTCAGTATGCTCTGATGAATCATTTGTGATGCCCCAACTGAACTTCTTCCCAGCAGTCGGTCATGGAAGTAGCTCAGCTCAGGACTCCAGGCGTCAGCAAAAATGTGTAGTTTCCAAATGCACTTGACATTTTTCAAGCACAACTCAATTGCTCTCAGAATTGGCCACTTGTGCCTCGGAAAGGAAAGGCAAATGAGGGACCCCAAAGTGCTGTCCTTGGAGTTTGCTAACACTCAAAGGGATAGAGAAAACCAGTCCTTGATGTCTTACAAAAAATAAAAGAAGAGCTCACAGGCTTCTTTCCCTTCCTAGCCATGTGCGCTTCAGTTCTGGCACCCAGCACCCTTCCTGGCCCAGGTTAGGGGCTCCGAATGGCCATGGAAGGGAGTGGTGAGGCTAAGGAAGGACAGTGGCTCTGCGTCCTCAGTTCTGGACCCTAGATCCTAGCGAGTTCTTAAGAATACAGTCATCATCACTTCACCTGAAGCTATCTTTTTGGTAAATGTCATTTTTCCTCATGTGAAAACAAAACTATCTAATGAAAACTGAGAGGGAGCGAGAGAGAGCGAGCATACCTAACAACCATTCTCCCAGGCATTTTACATGACAGCAAAGACGTGTATCTGAGGCAGAATCCTGGCAAACCAGGATTTCAAATTGGCTTAGAAAATTAAGGGCATACGTTTTCTCTGATTAAACAAGCATGGAAATTTTTAAAAAGACGTCTAACAAACAAGAAACTCATGCATAGCAACCGTGTAAGAGGGACTCCCATCAATTCAAAATACTGTGAATTTTTATTTTATTCTTATGATACAGAAAGAGCTTGACTAATCTAGGACGGAAGCATTGAGAAGTCGTAGCTGGTTAAACTACTTGAGACTCCAACAGAAGATTTCTTTTCCTTTTTCTGAGTCAATCACCAGTAAACTCGCTCATTAACCTCAAACCCTACCCAAGAAGGAAACAAACAGAAAATCCCTTAACACCAAGTGCCATCGCTCAGGTTGCAACCAGTGGGATCCTAAGAGGTAGTCTCCTTATTTTCTATTGGTTTGGCTTTATTCCAGGGGGAAATCCCAGCAGGGCTTTGAAACAGAAATGTACTACACAAATAATTGCACTGCCTCAACTCCAAAGGTCAAGTTTTTGTCCCCACCCCCACTGCTTTCTGTTCTCCTCTCTCTCAATCTATTTCCCACTATTTCCTCACAGTGTACAACTCAGCTAACCGCAACAACGAATGACTAACAGTGCAGATGAGTTCTCTCCTGCTCATGAAGTCAGCTGCAGGAAACATTCTCCTTGAAATCAAGCAAAACTATTGAATGGTCTCAACATAGCTCTGTGTGCAAAAATGCAGCTCTGGTTATCAGAGAAACCAGGTGTTGACTGTTGTTCTACCGAGAAAATTGACCTCCCCTGTAAATAAACTCACAGGTATTCAGAGGAGTGGATGAAAATAATGATACACAGCCCATTAATCCCTAAAAGATTTTTAATATCATACATGCAGTTGCTGAAATTTGATAAAAAGCCAGAGAAAGGATAGAAGCAGAAATGTACCTGGAGTGGGGATGGGGTGATCAGCGAGGGAGATCAGGTATGCACTGGAAAATGGGAGATTTCATCACATTTTACTGGTCCTGGCTCTGCCCTTTGAAGCATCAGGTTTATTGTCTCTAAAGGAGTAAGTTTAATAAAGAGGCAGCCCATAAAGGGTACTGTAGCATGTAAAGTTACTGTAATTAGGTTTTCAGGAGTTATAATAAAACATTTAGCTGGAGAGAGGTTAAATAACCACAACACTTTCCAGCATCATTATTATACTCTCCAGTACAAGAAGGAATGATGGTGGTAGAGGGCAAACTCGATGGGTGGGCTCCTGAGAGAGATGTAGAGAGACCAGGGGCATGGAGAGAAAGTGAGAGAGAGAGAGAGAGAGAGAGAGAGGAGAGAGAAGCATATAGGATGGGATGGAAAAAGCAGGAGAGATAATGAGGAAGATGATGTTGGGTATTATACTGTTCAGTCACTTCTTGAAGAGCAAAACTAAGTTACTTCTTAAGTGTTCTATCTTTATTTTCCTATTTGCAAATATAAAATGTACATATTATTAAAAAATCAAGTCATAAATTAAAAAATAGAGAGCAAAACTCTATCCTCTTTTTAAAAAATTTTTTTAAATTAACATATAATGTATTATTAGCCCCAGGGGTACAGGTCTGTGAATCGCCAGGTTTACACACTTCACAGCACTCATCATAGCACATACCCTCCCAATGTCCATAACCCAACCACCCTCTCCCTCCCTCCTCCCCCAGCAACCCTCAGTTTGTTTTGTGAGATTAAGAGTCTCTCATGGTTTGTCTCCCTCCCGATCCCATCTTGTTTCATTTATTCTTTTCCTACCCCCCAAGCCCCCCACGTTGCATCTCCACTTCCTCACACCAGGATATCATATGATAGTTGTCTTTCTCTGACTGACTTATTTCACTAAGCATAATACCCTCTACAAACTCTATTGTCTTGAGAGGAAGACTAGTAAAACACTTGAGGTTTAGAGTCAGGCTTTTTCCCTACATATAAACATTTCTTTTTTTCTTATTATTTTTGAAAACAGTAGGATCATACCAAGGAGGCAGGATTAAGCCTGCAGATTCTGGGCTTGGGACAACCAAGGATTTGGGTCCTGGCTTCTATTCTTATCACTGTGACACTGGGTAAGTTACTTATCTCTCTAGGTGGCCTCACCTGTAAAGTGAGAGAATGTTAGTACCTTCATGGGCTTGTTTAGGGAGATTGGGTGACTTTATTCACGTGAGATGCCCAACATTGAGCTTGACATCCAATGAATGGTCAATAAATGTAGCTATTAATCGCCTGAAGGCGATTGCTAGGTCTCCCTGACCTAGCACAGTACCCATCTCATTTAAAATATTTGTTAAATGCATGAGCCACTCTAATTAGCACAGTGACTAGAACATTGTAGGCATCCCAACCCCCTAAAAACAATTTTATTAGGAAGGGAAGGAATTGAAGGTTTGACTAATGTTCTTCTTCTCTTCTTCCAGTTGGGAATTTATGCTTGGGTTGAGAAGTGAACTGTTGCTTTTTAACATAAAACTTTAAAAATGTTTTTAAAAAATTGCTACTTCCCAAGTTTGAAGAAGAAGCCAGTAACCCAATTAGTATAATTAAAAGCCCATTTCATTTCACGATTCCCTAAGCTTAGACTCAAACCAATTTTGATGCAATGAAAAATAGGCTTTCAAGGTTTCTGATCCCTGAACCTTTTAGATCATAGGGGACTATCACTACATTTGCATATGCCATGAACAACAGGAAAATCCTCTATTTTGCCCTCTTCAAAATTTGCAGTCATACCAAAAATACTCACAGCTGGAATAATTAGCAACTCAATTTATTGCCTTCCGTTTTTTAAATAGAAGCTTCGACTCTTGATATTTAAATAGTGTCACACTGTGATATAACATAGCATTTTTCATGGTAAAACTTCTTTTTTTTCCCCCATGAAATGATATACTGCTCAGTGTGACAGGCAAGGTCTCTGGAGGTCACTAAAGAAACCTGGTGTTTTGTGAGCAAATCCATTTCAGAGTCTTTGGGATGAAATGAAGAGTCTTTTTTTTTTCCCCCTGGAGTTGTTAACTTGTTGACTTTTTTCAAGTTAATTGGTAAAAGTCTTGATATACTAGAGGAAAAAAACAAAGACTTCTGACTTTGACTTCAAACTTGACCTTGAATTCACCACACACTATAATATGGGAGTGTAGAGACAGCCATTTCAAATAGACTTGCGTTTGTGTTCACCGGCAGCCAGAGGTAGATGAAGAAAGAATGCCCGCCATCAGATACAATCAACGAGCAGAATGATTTCTCCCATCGAGTTTATTGCCTGTACCATTCAGAGAGTCAAAGAATTTTTGAGCTGGAAGAAACCTTAGGGCATGTCCCTTTATCATATTCTGCTTCATGCTACCACATTTGTCCTATGTGTTTGCCTTGTCTCCCCAGTCATATTACAAGCTTCTCAAAAGCAGGTCCTATATCTTTTGCTTCCTTGTATCTTTCTCTGTTCATAGTAGGTGCTCACAAACTGTGTACTGTGTACTGAAGGAACACAGCAATTAAGAACAGTAGAAATGCACAGGCTTTGGAGTCAGGCACACCTGTACTCAAATCACAACTGTGCCAGGAACTGCATTTTGTTGGGAAAGCTGATATAATCTCCCTGAGCCTCAGATGCCTCTTCCAAAAAATGGGTAGGTAACAGTATCTGCACTACAGAACCGTTGGAAGGGGTGAAAGAGATCATGAATACAATCTGTGAGCACTGCCCCAGAGGAGGTGTCTAACACACAGCTGCCATGTTCCCCCTTTACTTCGAAACGATTCAAAATCTAAAATACGAAGTCATGAGTCAACCAGTATTTATTGAGCATGGAATATGTATCACATGGTAACAGATGCTTTGGATAAAATGTTAAGTCCTCCTCCTCAAATAGAATTACTAAGTGGATAGACAGGTGGAATAAACAAAACTGAAGTCCAGGTGAACCAACAAGTACATGAGAAACTACAAATTGTGAGAAGTGCCATGAAGGGAAAAGGGACTAAGAAAAAGTTGGGACTATATTAGTATGGTCACTTCTCTCTGAGGAGATGATCGAAAAGGGGAAGTCTAAGGATTAGGAGTTAATCATCCAAGGAGCGATGAAAAGAGCATCCCAGGTAGAGGAAGCAGTATGTGCAAAGGCCCTGTAGTAGGAAGGTCTTAAATTTTGAGGATATGAGAGAACAACCTGTGGCTGGAACACAGTGACCCACAGGGTGAGCAGTGGGAGAGAGGTAGGCATGATGACAACTACATTATACAAGGTTTTGAGGGCATGGGATCTGGAATTTAGAGCAAATACAAAGGGTTTTGAATTATGTCTTCTCGTTGAGCAAAGGAAGATAGACCTTTAGGAGAATTCAATTTTAAAAAGAACTAAGGTAGGATAGGATAGACCCATTGGGAGTTCAGTCCAGTCTTCGGTGATAAAAAGGCTTGGTGGTCTTTTTTGTGCACTGCCTTGAGGGTCTTGGTTTTTGTCCAGAATATTCAAGTCACCATCAGTACTGCATCTATCACCCTATCTGCATTTGGATATAGTCAGACATCTCAAATTTAACAGGACCCAGGCACAACTCTCGATTTTCACTGCACACTGTCCTTCTGTTCCACCCACATTGGTTAACGGAGTCATCGCCTATCAGTTGTGCAGGTGCCATCCCCAGGAAGTAGATTCTGAGAAAGAAATGGCAGGCAGGCAGCTTCTTAGAAAGTGCTCTTGGGAACAGCACCTGTGAGGGAGTGAAGAAAGCAGGCTGGGCAGAGAGAGAAGCTGACCCATGACGCTGTTGGAAGGGTTCCTTGGTCAGTCTCATGGGGAGCTCTGGAGCTGCTGGGCCTGCGTCATCGGACGGCTCTGGAGAGCTGTTTCATTTTGATCTGAGAGGGTCGGGCCTTATCAAATCTATGGACCAGTCTCCAGCTAAATCCAGTTGCAGATAGAACTTGGCAGAGATGCATGTGGATGACCAACATTTCCAATAACTAGGGAACCATGTGTGCTCCAGTCCTGGTGTGTGGCATCTGGCTGGGTGCCATGCCATGTACCTAGCTAGACTTCACTATAGTTCCTGCCCTTCCCTGATCCCCGATTCCTCATCAGTTCGTTTCTCTTGGCCTCTGACACATGCCAGTCCTCTTCCCACTTACACCTTGTACCTGGTCCGCTGTCTATAGCAGCCTCAAATGGGTCTCCTTGTTCCCACATTGGCCCCTTATATCATCTCTACACAGGAACCAGTCATTGTCTACAAACACAAATCAAATCCTATTACTTTCCTGCTTAAGACCATCTACTTCCTTTATACTCAGAAGTAACCTACCTCCTTATCCAGGTCTACAAAGCACCTCAGTATGGTCTATCTCATCCCTTCCTCTCCTCCCCTGGTTATGTTCCTGAGGTCTCTGCCATACTTTTTTTGCCATCCCTCGAAGATGCCAACCTTCTCTGAACCTCAGGGTAGTCACAATATGTTTCCTTCTTCTCACGTCCTTCAAGTCTCCCCTCAAAGCTCATTTTCTCAGAAAGCCTTCCTTGATCAGCTTTTTATTATCCTACGTTGGCCAAGGTTACAGCTCAGGAGCTGCCCACCACCAATGACTGGTTGTTGTGGGAGGTGGAGTGATGGCGTTGGTCTGAAAACCCTGGAGGCTCAGTCGTTAAGTGTCTGCCTTCGGCTCAGGTCGTGATCCCGGGGTCCTGAGATGGAGCCCTGCATTGAGCTCTCTGCTCAGCGGGAAGCCTGCTTCTCCCTCTCCCACTCCCCCTGCTCGTGTTCTCTCTTCTCTCTCTCACTGTGTCTCTCTCTGTCAAATAAATAAAAAATCTTAAAAAAAAAAAAAAAAGACGCTGGCTTCTCATCTGCTCCACACTTAGCCTTCAAGTACCTCTTTCCTTGCTTACCACCTGCTTCCCCCCATGGCACATACTTTCCTTGAGAGCCCAGATTTAGTCTTCCTTACCACTGTATTCCCAGCCCCTGGAAATATGCCTGGCACATGTTTGGTGCTCGATCCATTTTTAGCAAGTGAACAAAAGAACGAACCAATCTAGAATTTGAAAACTTTTCTATCTGTTCGCAGATCCAACACATCTATTTATTTATCCTGTGGTGTCCTCTTCAAGGGATGCCCTGTCACTCTGAGTTTTGAGATTTTGGTAAACAAGACCATGTTCTCATTATGCCTACACATGGTTATTTTAAATCCTTTGAGAAACCCGCATCTTTCTATTCTGAGGAGGCTTTTTGGCACATTTTAATGAGAGCCTTTCCATTTTCTTGATCTTTTAAGTTGGAATTCTCCTCCACTTTCCTGTCATTCTTGAGGCACGTTAGCTATAATCGCATGGAGTATCTCCATCGAGAACTCACAATAGTCTACGAAAATAGTGATAATGCACTTTTGGCTAATTTCTGGGGTTCTACTTAATGACGCTGTGCTTTTTGTAGCCCTCCCCTCCTCTCTTTCCTCAGCGACCCAATGGACATACATGTTCAGGCATTAGTTTACACTAATCTCAGGGCCAGTTTCTGGTTTGTAACCAGGAGCTCAGAGATAATCTTCCTACAAACCTAGAAGGATTTTTTTTTTGGGGGGGGGTAAATGTACTTGCTCCTTATCTGTCACTTCTCTGCCCACCTACAGAGCAGTTTATCTTCATAGGTTTGGTATCTCTGCCAACATAAAGATTTCATGGTGCATTTTCTCTTCCAAATCACTTTTAAAAGAATATGAGAACAGTTTCCATCTCTGAAAAATCTTATGTATCTGCTCCTCCACCCAGAGAAGAATCCATTTATCTTTCTTTACCTTCCCTCCCCCTCTGTGACAAAAGAGTCCTGTCTCATACACCTTTCTTTATTTCCTTATCTTTGGTGCCTCAGCAGCTTCAGGAAAGTCGATGAGTTGCGTTTACCATGATGCTCAATGGGGATCATGTTGACAATTCCAGATGGTAATATCCTGCACCCTTGGATCCATTTATCAGTATTAATCAAATCACATGTACTGGTATTTTGTGTAGTTCCTTCATAATTAGTCATTCCAAACCATGTTTTAGAAACAGACATTTTTTCTTAACTTTTTTTTTGGGGGGGGGGCGAGATCAGAGCAAGAGATGTATTCTCCAGCCTATCTTATTGCCTTTCCCTTGAGTAGACTTTCCACACCAAGGGGAATATACTGATCCTCTAGTTGTTTTCCTTTAATTAATTAATTACTTAATTAATGAAATTGTTTTCCTATTGAGGTGAGATTCACATAACATAAAATGAACCATTTTAATGGCATTCAGTACATTTACAATATTGTACAACCACCTCTATTTTGTTCCAAAACATTTTCACATCCCAAAAGAAAAACCTGTACCCATTAAGTGGTAATTCCCATATCTCTGTTCTCCTACTCCCAGCTCCTGGTAACTACTAATCTGATTTCTGTCTCTATGGATTTTCCTATTATGTATATTTAATATATATGGAATCATATGCTATGTGACATTTGTGCTTCCTTTCTCTCACTTTGCATAATGTTTTCAAGTTCATCTCCATTGTAGTATGATCAGCACTTTACTCCTTTTTAAGGCTGAATACTATTCCAGTGTGCATATATGTGTGTGTGTCATATACAAAATATACATACACCACATTTTGTTTATCCATTCATAAACTGAGGGGCATTTAAACTGTTTTGATCTTTGGGTTATTGTGAATAGTGTGGCTTTGCAGATTTGTGTAAAAATATTTCAGCACTTGTTTCCAATCTGACGGGAGATATACATAGGAGAATTGCTGGGTCATAGGGTAATTCTATGTTAAACTTGTAGGGGAACCTTTAGCTGCTCTCTAAATGTAGAAAATGATCAACCTTGAACTCCTCAGCAAGGTCAAACTCGGGTCAGCCCTAAACATGTTACCAGTCTCCTTTCATCCTACCTGTGTTAGGAGATTGTTTTTGAAAACTTCCAGCTTACAGGAACAAAAAGCATCATCAGAGGGCCAAGTAGCAGTAGTTACAGAAAGAGTAATAACACTTCCTAGCTTACAGAATGTTTTTAACATGCCAAGTCAACAGGTTCTCATTTTAGGAAAGGGTTTTTTTGTTTTGTTTTGTTTTAAAGATTTTTTATTTATTTATTTGACACAGAGAGAGAGAGATCACAAGTAGGCAGAGCAGCAGGCAGAGACAGAGGGGAAGCAGGCTCCCCGCCAAGCAGAGAGCCCGATGTGGGGCTCGATCCCAGGACCCCGAGATCATGACCTGAGCCGAAGGCAGAGGCTTTAACCCAGTGAGCCACCCAGGTGCCCTAGGAAAGGGGTTTTAATGGAAAACTACTAGGGTTTATATCCTAGGAATGGGATCTATCCACGACATTTTTATAAAAAATTTTGTATTGTTAGTACATATTCTGAGCACTGTATTATAAATAGTACTTACTCATCAGGCCCAAATACTGCAGAACCCAATGAATGAATCTGAGCATGGATGAATTTCTAAAGTTCTGGTGCTTAGAGAAAAATTATGTTTTATCTTAGAAGGAAAATTCAGAGAGTCTTTCTCTAGCAAGGGTTTGGAGAAATCCTAGGTTTCCTACTTCTGTTGTGAGATCAAAGGGTGTCTAAAATATTAGATCTTGAAGTATCTTCTTTGGATCACTGAGTGTATTTGTATGTTACTAGCTTTAGATGGGGAAAGCATATAATGATACTTGGGAAATCCTGGAGTAAAGAGAATTTAGGGGATTACTACAGGATCTTCACAAGTCTTTAATATCTTAAATATCCCAGTACTCTACATATAACATTTATCATTCTGCTTATTTGGTCATGTTAGTTTTATACCACCTACTTTCCTAGGCTTAAAACCAGCATTCCATAGGGGTATATGTTTGAGAAAGAAAATTCTAATTCATTTCCCTATATTTTTGAATGATTACACTAAGGCCCAGAAAGAAATTAAAAGCGAACCAACCGGGGTGTCTGGGTGGCTCAGTTGTTAAGCATCTGCCTTCGGCTCAGGTCATGATCCCAGGGTCCCTGCTTGGCAGGAGGCCACTTCTCCCTCTCCCACTCCCTCTGCTTGTGTTCTCTCTCCCACGGTGTCTCTCTCTGTCAAATAAATAAATACAATCTTTTTTTTTTTTAAAGCAAACCAACCAAACCACCAATAATAGTTATTTCCTAGATTTTTGTAAGTTCTGAAGACCTAGTGGGAGGACAGTGGGAAGGAAGGAAGGGGTGATGGAAGGGAGGGAGGAGGATAGGAGGAAAAGAAGGAAGCTATATTATGGCATAAAAATGAAAAGGGACAGATAAAGTATTTTATGGGATTTCTTCAAGGCTTAGAAAGAAAAACAAAACTGATATATTGGAATTCTTGCATAGCTAAGAATAATTCTTGAGAGAGAATTCTTGGGAGAGAAAATCTTAAGCAGGCTCTATGCCCAGAGAATATGCCCAATGTGGTGCTTGATGTCAAGACTCTGAGATCATGACCTGAGCCGAAATGAAGAGTCAGACACTCAACTCACTGCACTACCCAAGCAATTCCAGATGTGGGGACCGGTGGAGGAGAAGGAAAACAAAGGACAAAGAAAAAAATAACTATTCCTCATTTTTGTGTGTTGGGGATTTGCTTCCACATCTATAGTGTGTAGAGATTTCTAACATTTAAGTTTGGGGCTCTGTGGCTTTTATTTATTCTTAACACTCAAATAAAAGATAGTTATCTTTAATACAATTTCTTTTCCCATTTGAATTTATATCAGACCCTTTGAGACAGGAGCAAGTTTACAAAGACCTATCAGTGTGTTCACCCACACTTCTTTCTATGCATAATATACATAGGTACAATGTTTTCTTATTTAGCACTCTTCTTGAAATGATAAAAGAGCTTTTCGGGGATATTAATTAAACTTTAGAGCAACCCCTGTGACATGTGTGCCTGCCTAGATAGATCTGTTGGACACAGGAATTAACGTTTTGCAGAAATGTGCCATTTAAGGGTGCTTGTAGGCTAGCCACATAGTCACTGACAAGGCACCGAACAGATCCATACATTTCAGTCGTCAAAAAAATGCCATTAAAAAAGGCAGCCATCATTTAGCATCAACACGTAAATATTGCCATGGTGCTTAATATACTCTCAAGCAGGTCCTGCAGTGTCCCTGTCACAAAACGAGTCCCAGGGAAGCAGATTCTGAAAGCCTGGCTTCCTTGAGAGGCTCTCGGTTTCCTAAATGCTGGGTTTCCTAGGGCTCCAGGCAAGGCTTTTTTAAAAATGCAAGTGTCAAGGAAAACTGTCATGCATGTTTGCCTTAAGTACCTGAAAAGCTTGTCACTGCCATCTTGGAAGTCTTACGAAGACACGGTTGGACATGCCGAAGCACGGTAAATTGAAAGTTGCCTGACAGGGAGGTGGCCTGTTAGACTAACAGCCAGATGCCCGCCTCCAGGCATTTTCTTTGCAAGCGGCAGAATTAAACAAAACCAAAGGAGAGTCTCGTCAGGGGAGGCTGTCTTTGCAGACATCTCAGAGGCTTGGACTCGAACTGGGGTCCTTTCCGGCTCTTAGGTTTTGCTTGATCAGAGGTTAAGGGGCTACATGAAACAGGACGCACAGTCAGCATTTCTGTGAGGGCCGTGGGAAGCGGGGAAAGAGCAGTGGATGGAGAGGGCAAAGGTCAGGAAGGAAGAGGAAGGTCAAGGTCGGTGTTGGGCTGACATTGCACCTGCTTGTTCTAGGAGGCTGAACGAGGCAGTGGTGAACCAGAGAACTATTGGCAGCAAGTGAGGTTCAGAGCCCAGTAATCTGGGTGGCTTTGGGAAAACAATTTGTTGAATCTCAGTTGCCTCCGGTGAAAACAACGGAAAATGTTGCATAGGGATACTATGTCCATTAAATGGACTCAGCACATTCTTGCCACTAAGGAGACCCCTTAATAAATGCTGGCTTTTACTGTTCTGGAGAGAGCTATCAATGATGCCATAAACTGCCTCTTTGGAGGACCAGATCTTTCCTTCTGGTCTAGCCCCCTTTCCCTTCCTTCCTTCTCTTCTCCTTTCCTTCCTTGAACACGAGGTCCTTTGGTTAACTGGTATAAGCTTTTATTTCTTGTCTTTCTGGTGTGTCAGCTGAGGCTTTTCCTACTTCTCACTGCCAATGTGACCATGATACACCTTCGCAGGCTCCCCGTCCCACACAGAACAGACCATAAGGTACTTCACTGGGCCCAGAAGGTGGCCCTGGCATGGACCACAAGACCTTTTTAGCATTGTCTCCTGAGTTCCAACCCAGCTGATCAGAATGCTTGCATACTCGTGCTTTTCTGGCCTTCTTCTCTTACCTCTTCCTGGAGTGCCCTTTGGATGGGGTATACATTTCCATCAAAATGGGAATCAGACACTATTCCTGCTGGCTATGTTTCCCCGACCGGGTAGATGGGGTATCCCCAACACCCTGTGTTCCTGTACCACCCCTACCACCTGGTGTTTTATATTGCTATAAATTACTGACTTAGCTGTCTTTCTCCCACAAGACTGCAACTGTTGGGGGACAAGGGCCACGTCTTTTTGACTTTACCCTCAGCACCTTGCATGGTGGTCAGCCCCTAATAGAACTACCATAAACGTTGGCTGCATTAAGCTGAAGTCCTATGAACACAGCTGCTAATGGGATTACCAGGAGGAGGTGGGAAATACAAAAATCCTTATTTAGCATAAAATCGGAGTTGCAGATAAAGAAACTATATAAGTTTGGCCTGAGGGCCTCTTATTGACAGAACCCTCACATACTTACTTCACAAAAGGGGCTGACTTCATTGCTGGATTTTCAAGCCCTTGATCATAAACACTCTCCTATAATAGTTAGAGCAATGACACTGCTGTACTAGGCATTTCTCTTGGGGACTCAGAAACTTGACTGAGTCGTCTTAGATATTCGTATAACATCCCCGTTAGGTGGATAGAGGCAAGGTAGACAGGGAGAAGAGGCAAATTTAAACATTGCCAAGTTATAAATGAGAAAACAAAAGGCAGCAAAAGTTAGGTATGTTGAATCATGTAGGCCATGTTGCGGCACAATTTGGGAATAAAGAGAAGGGCCCTACAGCTAGAACCATGGGAAGTGAGTGAGTCAGATTTTCCCCACAGCTATGCCTCTTCCTCACACTACACCTGGCACATTAGAAGGGGAGTTGAGTTCCTCGAGTATTCTAGTATTATTTGATATATTATTCCTTGAAAAGAAAGTTCTTCCAATCCTATGTTTAAAATCCAATACCGTAAACTTCAGGGCTCTTATTTTAAGCCCATAAAAGTAAATTCAACCCATTAAAGAAGGAGGAATAAGGAGAGACTGGAGCATTTGAATTGAGATGAACATAATTTGGCACAATCCATCAAAATTTAAAAGGTACATTATACATACCCTTTGATCTAGCAATTTCACTTCCAGGAACTTGACTCTTGAACATAATCATATAAGTATGCAAAGGAAGGTATATACACAAGACTCTTCATTACGGTTTTGTTTGTAATAGCAGAAATGTGAAAGTGATCTAAGGGTCCATAAAGGAGAGATTGGTTAAATAAATTACGACATTCCAGAATATTACACAGACTTTAAAATAAGAATGAGGTAGGTCCCCATTAAATTACCTGACGTGATTTCCACCATATTTCATGAAGTTAAAAAAGGAAGTTGCCAAATGGTGTGTATAATACAGTCCAATTTACATTCAACTTAAAAAAAATATGCTCAGACATCCAAAAACATTTTGGGAAGCCTAAAATAATAAACCTTCAAAAGAGATTTCCTTGAAAATAGAAGGGGAAGGGCAGGGAATATTACTTTCCATTTTCTAACTTCCTAGTTGTTGAATATTTTTACCAAGAGAATGTACGCATTTTGTAACATAGGAGTGGAAAGACCAAATCTATTGCAATATGGGCTCCGATCTTTGTCTCAATTCTTGACAAATCTTTTGTGGAAGGAAATGGAGAAAAGATTCTGTGCAGGGGGAAGAGGCAACAAAATCCCGTCATCGTGCTGGGAACAGTGAAGCATGGCGAGGTATGCTTGAGCCACGGGCCTGTTTTATCTCACTACTTGGACATTTAGAGTGGGAGGCCTTCACCAGTCATCTGGGTCTCACACCCCTCACATAAATAGATACTGGACTGTACTAGGTAATCTTAACATGGCTTCCGGCTTGAAAGTATTGCCTCTGTGCTGCCGAATGATTTCCAATTCTTTTAAATCATCAAGCCAACCTCAGTCATGTTTACCTTGACTCCTTCTCCTGGTCTGCATTCTAGGGTAGTGGTCAGAATCAAGAGATCAACTTCCCAGAAGACGGCATGTTCTTATTTCTGTATTCTAATCACCAGACCCTTTCTTCTCGGTTTCTTCCTCTCTGACTCTGACTCTCCCTCTGTGCCCAAAACAGCCTTTGGCTTTAGCTCTGTAGCAAATTCTACAATTCCTCTTTCCCAAACTGAATGGTACCATCAACTTGAAGATGCATATTAGAGGCAGGACACGAGGAGACTGCTCACTGCTTGCCTATTTCTAGACAAGACCAACAATGGGGAAATCTCAGAAAACAAAGTATGTGTAGACACATGTGGACTGTGTCCTTGCAACTGTCTACCAGTCACATCATTATTATGAAGTTCTAGGTGGGTTTAAATGTATGTGTGCTACCTTTTCCCTTATGACACTGAGTTTGAGTATTTCTAGTAATGCCACATTAAATCACAGGGGTGTAAATAGTGGTGGACATAATTACTGACATTAGGATGTGTTGCATTTTAGGACAAAACTTTTTCTCTAATTAAATGTAGAACTATTCAATTGTCACCTACACTGTGGTCCATTGTGGAGATGACCGACCCCTGTAAAATGTCCTACCTACGCTTTTCACCATGAAGAAGATAAAATGCATTGCCTAGAACAGGAGCTTGCAGCATGGAGTTAAACGGTTTCCATTCGCAGTTTTATTAAAAAAGCAAAACCAAAAATTGTCCAAAGCAATTCAATTTTATAAAGGTAAAACTGCATCCTGAGCCATTTTCAGGAGAATGGGAAATGCATCGAGTTGTTTTGAGTTAACTTTCTCATCATGAGCCCTCGTAAAGAGCACTGGTTAGTAAGACAATAAATGAGCATGTTTTAATTAGAAAATGTGGAATCCAAGCAGTTTTGCAGGAAAGAAGATGATAGCTTCAAAGAGACATCAGGAGACTAATAAAAGTTAAAATGCATTAAGTGGCCATAGTGAACTCAAAGGTAAAGTCGTGGGATGTTTGAGAAGTGAACCAGAGAGGGCAATGAATCAGAAGGGGATGGAAATTAGTCGGTGAAACTTATTCTCTCTACTTCATATTAGAATCAGCTGTAAACCCCCTTCTGTGCCCAGGCAACTGAGATAACCTGATGCCCCTAAAATTTTCCCACTCCCCCATCCTGGCCAGAAATGTGTGTGCCCAGAGGAGAAAATCACTATCATTGGGCAATGTGAGAAAGCTGGGCCAGGACAAAACTAGCACTGAACTTGAATTTTTTTTTTTTTTTTTTTTTTTTTTGCCTGCAAAGCCTCCATTTTATGGTCTCCTAAAATCATGGTGCTCAGTTATGACCATGACATTCTTCATGCTATGCTACTCTACACGGGTGCGTGATCCAGGTCTAGCCAATCAACACGGTCTGTTCTCTAGTCCTCGGGGAGTGGGTCCACTGTGGGTATGTGACCATTGTTGAGTTCAGTGAAAACTTAATGAAAGGAATGTTGTTGAACTATCAGAAAGAAGACTTCTTTTTTCTGTTAGGTTTCTAAGGTGTGAGAACATAGCCTGAAGTTCCAACAAAGATCTTACAAATTAAGAACGATGGTGGGAAAGAGAGAAAAGCAAAGCTGAGGGACAGATTCCTAATGCCTGAGTTTCCTTCCATGAATCCAGTTCTTCCAGAATCTTGATTCTGTCCCAGGTCCTTCATCTTCCCAAGTTCCCTCCACCCAACATGCCAAAAAAGGACAATAATATCTATCAGATAACATAAAGTGTCTATTATGACACTTGGCACAAAGTAGTTATTCAAAGGATGATGATGTCTAAAAAGCAAAACCAAAGGGAGTGTTCAGTTGTTTCCAGGAAGTGAAAAAATATCTAATTGGGCCACAACGTCTCCTTACGCAGATTATGAAGTCTAGAAGCTGAAGAAGATGATCTTTGCAGTCCCTTGTCTTTGGTATACTACTGAAGAACCCTAATATACTAAGAGAGAACAGCTCAAAGCTGAGGACAAGACACCCACAAAACTTGGAGATACAAAGCACTGTCCCACTCCCAGGGGGCTCTCATATTTATTCTCATTTTCCTGATGCCAGGGTGGGGTAGATTTCTCCAGGTTCCATCAAATGCTTTAATAGGGCCCAATATCACCTTATGCCCTCTTATCCATGTTTTCTAGTAGAGAAACTCTGGGTTGATAAGAGATCAAAAAGTCACTAAGATTAAGCTTTCCATTTAAAATTCTTATCCAAGCACATACCAATGCAAGAAGAGCAACATCTTCCACCTTCTTCTAAGTGCAGAATTTTAAATCCATTTGTTCAAAGAATTTTTAAAAAATGAGTTTTTAATCATCATATCATTGGTGTGCAACATCTTTACCGGAGGACTGAATGTGGAGAAATGGACTTATGGATGTTTGTACCCAACCGAAGCTTTAACAAATTACAACACAAATTCAATGCAATCTCACAAATAAAAAAGAAGGGTTACTCATTCTCTTTTGAAATATAAGGCAAGGACAGTTAAAACAATGATGAAAGAAATTGGGAGCATTTTCTGGTTGTTCAGTCATTCTGGCTGAGAAGCAATTCTTTAAGGGATTTAAAAATACACAATTTTGAGGATGAGCCTTTGTGGTTAGCATTGTCATGACCTCTAAAAATGATTATTTGCAAACATGACTCATGACATAGCCTGAAATTGTTTGGTGGGTTTTGGAGGGAAGAAACCTGTCTGAGAAAAATCTTCTTCAACCCTCTCCTATAGTCTAGAGTACTCAGCCCCAGGAGAGGGACCTGGCTGAGAGCCTGGTACAGGACTGCAATTCTGGGGACACAAAACTCCACCTTACAAAGACAGGTGAGGTGGAGGATAATAAATCAAAGGAAGCCGCAGAAAAGTTGCAGAGCCTACTTCCCCTGCCTGGGAGAGCTGGGGATGCCTTATCTGGCCTCCGTGAAAAGAAAAGGATCATTGGGGAGCCAGAATTAGAACAAGACTTGTGCTTCATCAAGTCTCTCCCTGTCTGAGCCAGATAAAATAGCCTCTGGGAAGACTTCAGGAAATGCCCCAAGGGGGTGACAGCTGATTTTAGCTGAATGGGTAAGAAAGCACAGACAGAGATGGAAATATTTGGCTTTTTTCAACTGCGAACTTAACCCACTGCATTTACAGACTTGGGGCAGAGTCTTGTGCTTACAAGGCATGACCACCAGGTGGCCTCCATCCGTAATTGGGTCCCCATCACCCAGGTTGCAAGGGACAGCCTTTTAAAAACGTTCTCTTACCTAGAACCTTAACTGTGGTTAACTTACAAGTAAGAAGTTCAAGTACCCAAAGCTTTAATAAACTTAATTAGACTTTAGTTTTACAGCGGGAGCCGAATTCGAAAAGGACAGCCTCTCCTTGGATACCTGCACCTTCAAGGACGCTTCCCAACTTGCAAACCACACCAAGAGCAGGCTGGAGTGGTCTTAAATAAGATGTAATGCTTGTTTATTTCTTAATGCACCTTGTAATTTGCACACGTGTCACACCACTTTATTTATTTTCTTATTAATGGGTTTGAGTGTGTTTAACACCACAAGCCATAAATTGCTGAGCAGTAGCTCAGCCTAGGTTCTCTCTATTTTCCTGCCAATTGTCAGAAAATGATGTGGGGTACACAGGTGCCTCTTCTAACTGGCTTCTCTCTCCCACTCCACCCCTTGTCTCGATCCAACAACCAACTCCTTGTCTCCATCTGCAAGAAAAAATAAAAGACACAGCCTCATTTCTCATTGGAGAGCTTGCCTATTGAGCAGCTCAGTTATTGAGATTAATAAGCTGCCAGTTTCCAAGGAAGACTACGAATACTATAAAATTAAAGTGCACTGCAACGTGAAATGCTGCTGGTGGCCAGGCGGGATCACCGTGTCAAAAAGGCAAGGTAAAGCTATAAAATAAGGCTGAGCTTGAAAGGCTAACCTAAAGGTCTCATTAATTTCCATGTTGCCTCTGATGAGAATTTAGAGGGGGCATAATGTTTTGCAATATGGAGAAACCAAGCTGCCTATTGATTTGAAAAGTGCTTGAATGCATTTGGTGCACCCAGAATGAATTCTAGTTTTAAACTTCACTTGAGAACATTAAACACACACACACACACACACACACACACACACACACACACTCCAAACATGTTACCTTGGTTTAATATTCTCAAGATCAAGCTTGTCAGTGATTCTGTCAGAAAATTAATCCATAGGTAGAAAAATCAATCTGAGAACAAGTTTGGAATAGTCTTTGGGCTCAGCATGGCAAGGATGTTTCAACAATCTTGTTGCTTCTCTGTGAGAACCTTATTTACCAAAGGTCTTGTGTCTTGATTCCCAAATACGCACTACCAATAAAGCATCCAGATTAGGCTAAGATGACTTCCTCACGAAGACAAAAAGTGTGTTTTCTGAAATTCTGAGACCAAAATTAGATTCTTAAAATGCCGCTCATCAAGCCCAAGGTGCTCCTTTCTTTGCAGAGCCCTTATACGACTTCCCGCTAACAGGAATAATCATGGTACTTAAAGTATGACCAAATGGTCAGCCAGGGGCCCCCTAGCGGTTTGGCTT
This sequence comes from Martes martes, assembly GCF_963455335.1. Classification (NCBI taxonomy): domain Eukaryota; kingdom Metazoa; phylum Chordata; class Mammalia; order Carnivora; family Mustelidae; genus Martes; species Martes martes. The sequence continues at coordinate 108,829,200 of NC_137892.1, forward strand.
TCTCCTATTAAAGTGGAGAGAGAAAGATTTGTGTGTGGGAGAGAAAGATTTGACAAATCACAGAGCTGAAGAAGTAGGAGGGCTTTGATTTCTGCAATGTCAATTTGCTCTTGCATTTTCTACGATGCAGAGTATGTCATGAGCTCACATAGAACCTATGCTGTCCGGGGCCATGGAGTGCTGAAGCCTCAGACTGACCACACTGGATGCCACCAATCTCAAAGAGCTGCAGAGAGAAGTCCCTTACCTCTTGCTTGGCTGATGATTTTCTCAATGGCTAAGGCTCTATCCATTAACAGGCTGGAATTCAACCCGTAGATCATTTTTTGCCTTATGTCACTTATCATGCATTGACTTCACCATTTCCATGGCCTGGCAAATCAATCTGTTGTTTGCCATCAGAATAAGCACAGTTTTGTTTTTTTTTCTAGTTCCAAAAGACACTATCGTGTGGTGGTTAAGAAGACGGCACTGGGAGTCAGACCCAGTTCAAATTCCAGCTCCGCCGCTTACCCATTTACAGATCTGTACGTAACTTCATTTTCCCGAGCCCTCAGCTCCCCTCCATTTAAGATGGGGATAGTAACATATACCCAACAGAAGTGTTAAGGGGTTAAATAGGATAATGTATGTAAAAACTAAGTGCCAAGCAAAAAGTATTTGATAAAGAAAAATTGTTATTTACAGGCATATATGATCATGTAGAGTAAGTGCTAAATTGAACAAAATTTCTGGAGAGTTATTTTTAAAAGAGAAAAAAATCAATTGCTGAGAGCTTTGAACACACTAAATATGCTGTTATTTGTAAATGGATGAATTTCCATGTTACATCTATTATCTTGGAATCAAAATATTTAGAATCCAAACAGCTACACTTAAGTCTCACTGCATCATAGATTTGACGTGTCTGAAACAGCACTTCTGTTTTCAGCCACAAAACTGGTTCCTTCTTCGGGATATGGTATCACTATCCAGCCACCCTCCAAAGTCAAAAAACTGGTAATTGTACCCTCAACTGCCTAAGCCACACAGGATTCATTCCGACCGATTCTACCTTCAAAATACACCTGACATCTATGAATGTTCACCTTTATGCCAGATGGGTAGGAGAAAGGCAAATATGAGGGCTACCGCTGCCAGGACCCCAGTGGGGACCAGAGCACCTTCCATCTTAATCACTACAAGACACTCTAAGCTGGACCTCTAGACTCGCTCTACCTTCCACTTTACCCCCAGTCTCTTGGCCATATGGCAGCTTCCAGAATTCACAACAAAACAATATTATTTTATTGTTTTATTTTCCCATTTAAAATGCTTCGGTGACTTTTCATTATTCTTGGGCTAGAGTCCAAAACCTTTCACCCAGCCCAGCACTCTGCAGCACGCTACCCTTGCCTGCCCTTCTAGCTTGCTTTCCTTTCTTGGCATCCTAGTGTTCCTCTCCCCAGTAGATCATTGTTTTTGCCATCTAGAACATTCTTTAAGTCTAATTAACATTTACTCATCCTTAGGGCTCAGCCTAAACATCCATTTCTCACGCATCTGACTTCTCTATATCTCACACGGCACATATTCCCCCTCATCGGAGCAGAGGGGGCATGTGTGTAATCATTTGTTCACGTCTGTCTACATCCAGCCTGGAGTCACCATAAGGGCAAGGACTTTGCTTTTCTTCTTCACTGAGGGCTCCTTGGTGCCTGGCGCATGATAGGTTCTTACAGATATTTCTTGAGTAAATAATGGCTGACCGTCTTACAAAGCAACTTGCAAACTTGTTTGTAGCGTGAGGGTCTTGATGTTTAAAGGGAAGGCTTCTGGAATTGAGGATCTGATGGAGATTTTTGTGTGTGTTTATTTTCTGTTTCCCTTGTGTCAAAATTTATACAGATAGAAAAGGTATTACTGAAAAAAAAAATCAGAGCTTCTGGTATTTCAGAGAAAAAGTAAAATCAGGGGGACATTTTGTCCTGTTTCGGGATTCTCTTTAGTGACCTGCTGCTGAGAGATTGAGAGAGAGAAGCTTGCTTCAGCAAAACACACAGATGAAGGAAAGTTAGTCATCAAACTACTTTATACTGTTTTGGACAAGAGAAGCTGACTTCAGAAACTCCCCAAGAAACTGTTGGCCAGGAAGATCCCCAAATTTGCTGCTGTCAGGAGAGGAAAGAGTAGAGAGGTTCTATCAACCAGCAATTACCCATGGGTTTTCTTCTAAGACCTAAGTAGGCGGAGAAAAACACGGCGATGGAGTGATTTTGTGACACACCATATTGGAGAAAGACAAAACAGACTGCTTGCAATTAGTACCTCTGCCCTGAGTTTGTTTTTCCTTGGATTATGTTATGGTTTATACATGAAGGGACTGGTTTTGGTGGTAGAAATTTATATGCATTGGTCCTTTACATGATTGACAGTGCTATGAACTTTTATTGTAGGCTTTTTTGTCTTCTGTTAAATTCCAAATGCGTACAGTCCTATTTTCGGGCTATGTCTCCTTCATCAGCACCTTTAATTCTACTTGTCACAGAAAAAAAAAATGGAAATAAAGCACAGTCCAGAGAAGATGTAACATGCCTCATTAAGACTGATGGGAACATCAAAAAGCAATGCAGAGAGGCAAAGGTTTGTTCCTCCCTGGTCTAAAGAAACACGCTGGACTTGGCGTAGAGTCTCCGGGGGTGGTAGAATGCCTGCTCATCACCTTCCAGAGTTATGAAATTCTTCCATTACACCTAGAAGTCTGTATTAGGGAGAGTAAAGGTGGTGAGGCTGTTTGTAAATTTCCACTGCATTTTCGAAATTGCTGACTACATCACAGTCAGCCTCCACAATGACCTGCCTTCAATGGTTCTCTCTCCTGAATGTAGTTAATCAATCCTTATTTGGTATAAAAATAAGAATGGGAATCCCAGCATGGCATCATGCCCCTAAAAGAACAGCTCCGGACCTACACTTTCTTTTGTGGATAAGAAAAGGATCCAATGAAACTCACCATGTTTCAGCATTTGAAGGAGTGAATTTTTTCAGTTCTAAGACTATATTAAAAAAAAAAAACAACCCATAGGGGATGGGAACAAATAATATACCATAATCTTTGAAGTCTTTCTACTTATCTACTAGACAAATTCTTATCATCCTTCCAAAATCCAGCTTAAACAGACCCTCAGCTGTGAACTGTTTCCTGCTCATCCTGGGAGAGTTAATCCCTCCATCCACTGTACAATGACCTTACACTTCCATTGCTGTACACGCTGCACTATCCTTTTGTTTCTGTACCTGTCTCTTCCTTTAGGTTGTGTGAGCTTTAAGGGCCAGATGCCTGTGTTACCCACTATCTTCCTGGCACCTGACATAGTGCTTGGTATACACGAGGGACTCAGTAAATATTTGCGAAGAAGAGACTGAATGTATAATCTTTTTAAAAGCAACACAAAGCCCAACCATTCTACTAATTACTGCTGAAGTTTTCACGTATGAGACTAGATGCACCCCCAAGTTATACGTATTCATGAATTCCATGAATGGAGTTTCAAATATCTGCTGACTTGTGCTCCCTGGGTTTGCCTTCTGGTGACAGCGTAATCCCAAGGGCCTCAGAGTCTCTAAAATTTGGCCTCTGAATGTGCTGATCAAAGAACATCCAGATGTTGCCCTTGCTTGGTTTTCCCTTCTAACTGACTTCAACATTTTGGCAATCCCATGTACTCGTCAAGCCTTGTATTTAACTTGCCTCCTCCAAAAGCACCACTGAGAAACCCTAATCGTTGGAGAAAAGACAAATATCCAAATGGCCTGCAGAAGGACTCTACAGATCAGATACAAATTCTAGGGAAGCTTACTTCAGAAAACCAGGAAGGTGACAAGCTTGGCTCTGCTGGCCCTCTCTACCAGATTCTTATCAAGATAACACTTGACTACAAATGGTTTTATAAAGTAAATCTCCTGGAGAGCCAATTATTTTCCTCAGAAGCTGGGAGAGGGGAGACAGTTCATGCAGTATACGCATTCTAACCACCAAGGGGAGACTCTCTGTGAGAAGCAAACACTCTGATGGAGTTTGCCCTGTAAGTGTAACAGTTAGGGCAGTAAATGTAGTTTTGTAGTTACTCATCAGAAGAAATCTTGGCACCTTATTTTGTGTGTGGAAACCACTAGAGTTCTGTTCAAAGTGGCTCAAAACGTCCCATCTCCCTGAAGTCTTAGACCTCTTGCAAGTTATTTTGCCCCTTGATATCCAGATTGTCCATCTTTAAAATGGTAGAAATAATGGTTCCTTCCTACCTCACTGTATCTCTTTCAGGCTCTCATGAGAAAACACAAGTAAAGCATGAATGTCAGGCATATACAAAGTGCACGGTAAAAATGGATGATTAATGATGGCGGTGGTCCTCTTCCTTCTGTTCTTCCCCTCCTTCTCTTTCTACAAGAGCTACTACACTTCTCTTTGCCGTTCTCCTCATCATTTTCCTTCTTTCCTCTAGTCCACTCTATGTAGCCTCGATGGCCAGAAACTCTTTTTCAAACAATGGTCTATTCATGTAAAAAGAGGCTAATGCCCAACAAACTCGATGGCAGAAGGAGGAAAAAGAGCAAAACTTCTACAGCCTTGAAGATCATCATCGACTACGGGATATCCCGAGTCCAGTGTCATGGACCAGTCTGCTTTCAGCCTGGAAACTTTCTGGCAAAGCTGTTTATTGACAGGTTACTATATCATTGCAGATATTTCAATGTATCTATTATGTATAATATATGCATATAGTTTCTACTGACTTTACATATTTTAAGCCTCAGAGATTAAGACTATAGGCAAGGTTAACAATAACCTATAATCAGAGAACAAATTTTATTTAAGTTTAAAGTGACCACAGTGACAACGGTACACGAGTTATTCAAGAGCTTATAAAAAAAAAAAAAGATACATGCTATGGCTTGCATAGTTGCTTCCAGCTGCGCACAGAAAATTTGCTGGCCATTACCGGAAAGATGACAGATTCCTTTCATCTTTCCTCAAACTTAACTTATTAAAGTTTAAAAACTCAAGTGGGAACTTTTTGGAGGGTCAAAGTGAAGTCTCTGCTTTCTCTGTTTCTCTTCGTGGCTCTTTTGGACAAAGAAACAAGAGTAACCGGAACCCCCAAAGCCTGAAAAGGGTCTGGGGTTGGAGCACAAGGGCCATTCCCCATCTAGCAAGCCACCCACAGCCTTCCCGGCCATTCGGCCCCAGCCGGCTGCACTGGGACCCACGCCCCCTCTCTCAGGGCATCAAGGTGGACATGGTTTTGGAGGACCAGGCGTGAAGGTAAGAAAGGGACTGAAGCAGAGGAAAAACAACACAAGGCCAGACCTGGAGATCACTTTGCAACTCTTCACTCCAACCTAAGTGCTGCCCCTTTTTTCTTGTTTGTTTTTGTACATTCTTGTTTGCCCCTCAGGCATCAAGCTGTTAGTGTGTACAGGAGGGATTAACGTGAGACGGTATGTTGGATGAAATATAAATTAAAATTATACTTCTGTCAGTCTGGAATCAGGGATTGTTTCTCAAGGTCTCCCCAAACACTTAATTTCAAATGAGTCTTCATTTATTACTTCAGGAAAGGCCAAATGCATAATTTATCAGCAGTTTTCAGTCAATATACCCTTATAAGCATGTTTCCCATGAGCCTTTGAGTAAAAATATGTTATGCTAATTCTATTACTTGGGTACACAAGAGCTGTCTAAGAGAGTAAACAAGCATTAAAAGGAGACACATGTGAACCAAGAAATACCTATCAACCTACCATCCAGGGTCGAATTACCAAGGGAACAGCAAGGAGGTGGTAAACTCTTCCTGTTATTTAAACCAAGACTGTCTCCCTGACAGGAATCCTGAGCCATCCTGTGATGGTTCCATGTGGGTGACTCTGATAGGGCAACGGGTGTTGACGGGCAACGGGCACTTACCGGGTCTCCAGCGGCACGTTGCTGTTTAGTACCCAGCTGTCCTGAAGTTGAACGGACTCTGGCGTGGTGGCTAGGTCATTGGGTGCGGGAGCTGGGGCGTGGATCTGGCTCCGCCGGTTGGTCAGTGAGTTCCTGTTGAGGGAGTTGGCAGACGAGTGGTGATGGGACAGAGTGTGGTTGTGAGGGGGAGGCAGAGGGGGCCTCAGAGTCGACTGGCTGTGGTGGTTTGGAGGACCTGGAAAGAGAGGAAGGAGAAACGGCCATCAGGGACTGCAGACTCCAGCCACCAAAGCTCTGCAAACCCACGGAGTAGAGCCTAGAACCCATGCCTCTATGTGGGTTAATTTCTGAGAGTCACAGACTAGACACATAGATAAGACTGCAAATGCCTAATTCCAGGGTTGGTTACTCATATGTAGCATGGTTTGCTTTGCTTTTTTCTGCCGGCCTCAGAAGAAGGAGAAACTAGATTAGTAAAACCAGGCTGGAACATATTAATCTTGAAGTGGAAGTCACATGACAGTCAGGGCTGATCATTGTTGTAACAAGTCCATAAACTCTCTCCTGGTAAACCAGTTCACCACATACATGTTTTACAAATATTTCCTTCCTTTCTTCCTTTTATTTTATTTGAGAGAGAGAGAGAGAGAGAGAGAGAGAGAGAGAGAAGGTGCAGAGAGGGAGGGACAGGAACAAGCAAACCCTGCATTGAGTGTAAGCCTGAAATGGGGCCCCATCTCATGAACCTGAGTTCATGACACGAGGTGAAATCAAAAGTCTGATGCTCAACTGACAGGGCCACCCAGGTGCCCCAAATATTTCCTTCTTCTAAAGGTAACAAAATATGGTACCCTCTAAGAGAGTAGCATACCTAAATACCTGTGGGGGCCAGGTAGGAAGGGAGGTGGGCCAGTTGTGGACTGAGGTGACCCGGAGAGGGCAGGAAGCAGCCCTCCCTCAGATCTGAGCCCATGTGGCCATGTGGGGATAAGGACCCAAGGCATCCAGATCTAGTTTTTCAAGGAAAGCTGAAGAGCTGGACTTTTAGATAAAATTTCCTGTGTTTTGAAGACGGTGACAATTAATTTTAAAAAAGTATATGTCTTATGTGTGTGTGTGTGTGTGTATATAAATTTTTTTTTAAAATAAGACTTTAAGAAAATACCTGTGAGCCTGCTCAGACATCGGGTCTGATGTTTTCAAACCATGACCCTCACTCCAAATTGCATCCTATTCTTCTCCTGAAATCCTCTCTCCTTGCAGGAGAAATGCACAAAGGAGAACTATACCTCTGCGTGTATCCTCTTGTAAATATGACCACAGATGACAACTCCACACAGGGTTTTCCTAGCAACCCATTCTCAATCTACAAAATGAAATATTTTAAGCATAATGAAAATGAAAGTAGTTCACTATGCAATGTAAGCCTATAATTTGGTTTTAATGGCTGCTGAAACATGACTTTTAATTTGTGTCCTTTTTTGAAGCCTCCAGTCGAGGTTGGCAGCTCACCAGGTGACTGCCAAGCCTTGTCATTTTGGCCCCTGCCAACTTTTAAAATCCTCAGCCCCTGCTGTCCTGGCTTTAAGAAGTTGGCTCACATCATTTAAACAAGCAATTTGACACAAATTTCAACTACTTGTCTCCTTATGTGGCCAGGCTACATCTCCAAAAGGTGTAATCTACATTCCGTGGCTCCTGGGAAGCCTGCAGAAATATTCCGAAAGAAAGACAACATGTCAAGAAGATACTAGGTTTGGAGAGCATCATGACTGAGGAAAACAAGAAGGAAAAATAAAAGAGGAAAGTGGTTCCTCGAAGTTTGTGCTCCTGGGCCGAAGTTACTTGGGGGGATTTTTTTTTTTTTTTTTGGTCTTCAGAGAAAGACAACTAAAACTAAACCCCAGTGGGAAATGCCACCATAGAGTTGTACAGATTTTAAACCACGTCCTCCAAATGAACCTGCAATTCGTATTTTACATTATGCACCAGTGACATTTTAAATATATCTTTGAGAGAGTTTCATAGCTGGAGCAGGCTATTACATTTCCTGGCATTGTTGTCTGTCTAGTAATGTATTATTATATAGTTATTTAGCATTTGTCTGTCTCATATTAGTGGGAAGAGGTGAGAAAAGGGGGTGAAATGATGTAATCATGGTCCTTTAGAGATGCTATCCTAGCCCCTCACACAGGGTTAATGAATTCTCATGCCTTCCTTTCCCTTCTCTCAACTTCCATCCAAGTGGTCATTATTCGCCATTAGTTAGGTAATCTTGAGACTTGCCTCAGGAAGATGAGATGAATCAGTGTACAAGTGGGAACCCAGCCTCCTCAGCCCCAAGCCCTCACTTTCCACCTCCCTCAGCAACCCGTCCCCACCGCCAGAGCTCCGGACCACACACTCTCCCAAAGTACAAAGAGGCCCTGGGAGGTATTTAATTCACTAAATGAGATACCAGAACCCTCCTGCTTCCTGTCTATTCATCCTGAGCTGAGGTTTCTTTGCTAACTCCAACTTGTGTGGCCCTTCCCTGTCCATCTGTGTTCTGTGTGGGTGGAATTCCTGTGGTTTCCCATTTGTTGATCATATCCAGGGGTGGTGCTGGGGGGAATGGAACCACGGACCCAGGTGCTATGTGGCAGAGTCCCAACAAAATGGACGGTGAGCGTTCCAGTTAGCTGGAAGAGAAGTCGAGCTGCTAAGAAGACGTAATTCTCTGCTCACCCTGCCCTCCTATACAGCATGTTATTTCACTGCAAATAAATCACATTATTGACAGCAACAACAACCACCATCTAGCATCATCAGTATTAGAAGATGTTTTCCTCATTACTGTTGCTCATTTCCACTGTGACATGGAGGATATTTGCTCATTTATCTATCCATCTAACGATCATATTTTGCAACTAGGTGCAAGAACTAGAAAAGACAATTAGAATAGAGTGGTAAAAGCTACCACTGGGGTGTGTACAGAGAGACAGGGGAGTATCTGGGGGGGCACTTAGCCCATGGGTAGGAAACACAAATCTAAAGAACCGGGTTCAAGGATTGGGTCTGCCCCTTTTGAATCATGTGAACCTGGGCCTACAACCCCATGTCTGTAATCCTGAGTACTCACCCATCACTGGTGACCACAGCATTAAGTAGCCATGCGTCAACGTGGAAGATGGCGGGGAAGAGGAACGGGGAGTGCCAAGCCTGCCACCCAAGGCTGGCAAGTTCCCCAACCATGTGCACGAAACCCTGATTGCTTCCGCCAGGAATAAAAGCGTGAATAAGACATGATTATGGCTCTCAAGGAGCCCAGATTTGAGTACAGGACGTAAACCCAGATTTCAACCATCTAGGGCAGAAGTCGTAAACTGACAGCCCCCAAGGTGCACATGACCAAAATTTCAGAGTCAAGATTTTGTAGAACGTTCCAGATCACTGACTTCTCTTGAGAACAAAACTAGAACAAAAATACGGAGTCTATTCTCCCACAGCAGCAACTGGATATAGCTTAATGCCTTAGGATGGTTTTCTGGTTTGCCATCAACCCTAAAATCCCTGTTATTTTAATTTGGCCGGCTATATGCATTTATGTTACCGCGGGTAGGCATTTATGTCTTTGATTGCTGGTTTCCTCCGTGGTACGTTCGTATTCCGGGTAGTTAATGTATCTCTAATATAGCAACACCTCTGCTACAACTAATGATCTCAAGCACTTTTTGTGTTTATCGGTTTTCATTACAGTCATCTAAAGAGCTTGCTGGGTCTGATGGTTTTCCATTTCAAAAAATGCAAACAATGGCCAGCAACATGCCTTACTGCTTTCCATGAGGCCAAATTACATGGAAAAGCCCTTCTGAAAGGCAACTTGTGTCTTCAATAGATGCTGAAACAGAAATGATTAACAGCTTAGCTTGATGAAGGAACCTTCGCGTCCACTCTGAGTTCCACACAGTTATTGGGTTTAATTAATGTGCATATTAATGGCTCTTCTATTGCATAAATATGAAATCACATAATAATGCAATTGAGCCACGAATAACTATGTAACATAAATGCTTACACACTATCAACTTAATAAGTATGCTATTAGCAGGCAAAAGGCAACTGTCATTACAATCACAGCACTAACCTATTATCTTGTACCTGATTTATCTGGAGTTGAGAACCTAGAATTTATTTTTAGGTACCATGTGGACTTTCGTCTGAGGAAGGAGGAGCGGCACACTGGTCCTCTGTTAAAAGGTAGGGCAGGAGCACCCTCATAGAGGGGTCATGTGTCAAAGTACAGTCCAGAACAGTCTGCCTTCATCCCTCTGAGGGGAAAAAACTGAGAGAAGGGAAAAGAAAGCCGACCCAGCTGGCCTCAACGGGACTGTTACTTCAAGTTTAATTTATAAAATGCTTGGAAAGAGAAAAAAAAAAAAAAAAAGGCTAGGGCAGGATAGGTAAGATTCCCAGTGAGGAGAGGATAAATGAATTTAGCGAGAAGGTGCTTCCTGTATGTTTATTTTTTTAAGAGATTTTATTTATTTATTTGACAGAGAGAGAGATCACAAGTAGGCAGAGAGGCAGGCAGAGAGAGAGAGAGGGAAGCAGGCTCCCTGCTGAGCGGAGAGCCCGATGCGGGACTCCATCCCAGGACCCCGAGACCATGACCTGAGCTGAAGGCAGAGGCTTAACCCTCTGAGCCACCCAGGCGCCCCTGCTTCCTGTATGTTTAAAAACTAAGTGCTTGAATGAGCGCTTGATTTGTCCTGTTTGCTCAAAAAAACTATACTTAAGATTTGCTGTTGCCAGGAATTCGGGTCCTGACAGGGATGCCATTCCCATATTCTCACCTTCCTAAATGCCAACTGGTTGACAGTGGAGTCATAAGAAAAACAAAGCAGTGCTTCTTTGTTGGGCAACAGTATCAACTCTAACAAAGTTAGGCCCGGGGACTGCAAAATGCTGGAGTCTCAGCTCCTGGGTTAACTCGACTAGCGAAGCTAACAGCATGTGGAAACAACCAACGCCCACATTGCCAATAATATATAAAGGAAGGATTTTCTTTGGAGCTAAGGAAGGAAATTCTTAATAATTGGCTATTGTTGCACTCTTCCTAAATAAATAGGTGGGTGAGACATTTAGGCTAGGTTTACCCTTGCCAAGAGGGTGTGGGTGTACAGGAGAGTAGGAGGGCAGGGATAGACTAAGATAGCTTTGTCTTGCTCTGTAGTCCACCCTATTTTTTCCTGGTGATTAAAAATGATAAAATGTATGAAAGAAAAAAAATATAAGTATAGGCCTGCCTAACTGCTCATAATTCACTCATTCTTGGAGATGGTATGCCAAGTGCTGGTCTTTAAAAAATTTCAACCCCTCGGACCCTGAGATGATGAATTAACCACAGACTCTCTGCTCCCTTCTACTGAACCATGTCTTTGGAGCAAGTTCCATCTTGACAACAATTTGAAGATGCTAGAACTGAAGGTGGTGTTGGCACACATTTTGGAGTCTCTGGCTGGTGAAAGTTGGCACCTGGACACACTGTTCGGATCTGACCTCACATGAGAGACAGAGACAATCAGAGGTGAAGACTTGAGAATGACAGCCTCGGGGCGCCTGGGTGGCTCAGTTGGTTGAGCGACTGCCTTCAGCTCAGGTCATGATCCTGGAGTCCCAGAATCGAGTCTCACATCGGGCTCCCGGCTCCATGGGGAGTCTGCTTCTCCCTCTGACCTTCTCCCCTCTCATGCTATCTCTCATTCTCTCTCTCAAATAAATAAAAGAAAATCTAAAAAAAAAAAAAAAAAAAGAATGACAGCCTCTAGTTAGAAGGAAGAGTCTGTTGCTGATGACAAGGCTCGTGGTTGGCTTTGAACCCCTGAGTGGCCACTTACTAAGAGTGTGACCCCTGGAAAAGAGGCATTTTTTTTTTCCAAGTTTCTTTCTTCATCTATGAAATGGGTAGAGTTGTTTTACTTTTCTCATGTGATTGTTAGGAACATCAAATGAGAATACATCTCTGAAAAGTCTACCACCATTCTTGGCACATAGTTGGTATTAAATATTATTATATATTATGTCTTATAATTAATAGTACTGATAATGGTAATAACAGCAATAGCAACTATAGGTCTGAGGAAAATGAAGGATGGAGGATGGTATCACATCAACACAGAAAGGCAAAACGACCAACCTCAGACCTCCTCCAGCTTCAGATGTGGTCTGCAGAAGGACCTGCTGACTGAGTGACGTGGGACAGGTATTACTAGGGGCAGTCCCAAAAGCATCTGTCTCCGAGCTTGCAGAAATGGAACGTGGGACTCCGAAGTGTTCCATTTCCATAACCAAAACAATTGATGTTAAGGACTACAAAATAATACCAACAGGTGTGCGAGGAGTTAAGCTCTCCCTGTGTGTCTGGTCCTGTGCGAACTGCTGTCTGTAAATTATCTCAGTGTGCTGCCACTCACTGTTATGGGACCGGTTCTCTTATCATCCCCATTTTACAGATCCAACCAGTAAGGCACAGAGAGATTAAGTGAAGCCCCCAAGATCATGGAGCTTAGTAAGTGGCCAGCTGCTTGTGGATCCCAGGGTTTCTTCCCCATTCCGCCACATGCCAAAGAGCGCGGGGCCCCCCGAGGCCACTCACACAGGGGGAGAATCAAGACCCCCGCCCTGCTTTACACTCACCCTGGCAAATACAGAGGAAAACGGCCTGAACTCATTTCTGTGCACATTTGCTTAAATGGCAGAACGCCATCTTGTGAGAAATTGGAGGGAACTGCCCACCTCAAAGCTCTGCACCTCACAGTGCTGCTTGAATCAGGAGAAATAGGCCAGAACAGCCAAACTGCAGGGCAATCTCTTTTCTGTGCCTTCCCAAAAGGCCCTCCTTCCTCCTCCGTGCTGCATCCCTGGCTCCCGTAACCAGTGGCATCAGGGATAAGCAGCAATTAGGTCTGTTGCAGGCAGAAACAAGGGCACACTAGGTCCCAGCTCATCCTTCCTGCTCTAACTGAAGGTACTTTGCCAACAGCCTGGGGGTGGAGGGGGTGTGTGTGGGGAAGTCCAGACCCAGCCTCCTCCAGTGTTTAGAAAGAGATGGAAAGAGATGTACTTGTGTCTAAGTATCAGACACACGGGCATTCAGCCTTCTCCCTCCTTCCCTGTTGCAGCATCTGCTGAGTGATTTGTCCTCTGAACAACAGACGTGGATTATTTGGTGCTGACCCCCGTGTGGTGCGCTGGCGTCGCAGGGCCGTGAGCGATCGCAGTGTTTCTTGGATATGGCCACCACTGGAGTGAACTGTAGCCATGCTGCATGTTCCAGAATGCAGGAGAAAAAAGGAAGGCAGGAATGAACGAATGGGCCAAGTTACAACCCCCTTCTTGTCTCCAGGGGCTGGGCAGCCGCTCTGACCAGTGCCTCTGGGGCTGGGAGTGTAGGGTCCTGGATTCAGGGTGGGTGGGGCAGCTTCCCCTAATGGAAAAGCCCTATTCAGCCTGAGCAGAGCAGCAGGCAAGGCAAGGGCTGTGCTCACTCATAAGGAATGATTTGTAGTTCTCTTGCTTACACAAAATATATGACCTCAGAGAAAAAGCATTCTGAGTGCATTCACAATGACGCCCGCATCCACACTGCACAGTGGAAGCATGGGGACTGCGGTCACAAAGAACAATCATTTGCAGGCTTGGAAACCAAAGTTTTGTCAGCTCTACCTACATCCATCAACAAAAAATAGGTTTAGGGGGACACCTGAGATCATCGAAGAGCAACTGCTCCCGCTTAATAAGCACCAGCTGCGTGGTAAGAGCTCACCTTATTTAGACTTCTACTAACCTTTGAGGGAGATGGTGTTCTCCATTACAAAGATGAAGAAAGTGAGGCACAGGGCATTAAGAGAGAGGAGTTTCTCTCCTTACATGTTGCATTTAACTGTCATGCAGCTGGGCGCCTCCCGAGGGCACACTGGGTGCCTCTTTTTCATCACCCTTGGCATATGGTTTTCTATCGTTTTTGGACTCTCCTGTGTCTCCTATAGCACTGTGAGCTCCATTCGGCACAAGAGTCTGTCTGTCTTGGGGGGTGCCTCGGTGGCTCAGAGGGTTAAAGCCTCTGCCTTTGGCTCGGGTCATGATCCCAGGGTCCTGGAATCGAGCCCCACGTCAGGCTCTCTGCTCGGCGGGGACCCTGCTTCCTCCTCTCTCTCTGCCTGCCTCTCTGACTACTTGTGATCTCTGTCTGTCAAATAAATAAATACATAAATAAAGAGTCTGTCTGTCTTGTTTTTACATCCCCGGAACAAGGCTCTGGTGCCTGGCCCGGAAGTAGTGCTGAATGAATGACGGAAGGAACACATGGTGTTTGTGGGGGGAGGGCAGTCGTGTTGGGAGAACCTCAACTGATCTGAGAGGGGATCACAGCAGACGTCTGCCTCTGTTCTGTGAGCATTTCCCGATCGCCAGAATCTGATGGGCCTTTCCCTTAATTGTCTGAATTCTTATTACCCTCACAAGTCCTTCGACAGGGAGACAGATGGACCCAGGGAGAAGGTGACTTTGTTTCCCTTTGTCTTTATTTGTTTGTTTTTCCCTGGTTCTGCCTGACTACCCATTCTCTCTTTTCAATAACAGATGTACTGACGTATAATGACATTCAGCTTTTAAAAGTGTACACTTTAGCATTTTCTTTTACTCTATTCCCTGAGTTGTGCAACCATCACTACTGTCTGATCTTAGAACATTTTCATAAGCCCCCACAGGAAACCTCATACCAGGAGCAGTCACCGCCCCCCCACCAGCTCCCCTACCCCCAGGCAAACAGCAATCTACTTTCTGTTTCTATGGATTTGCCTATTCCGGGCATTTCATATAAATGGTGATTCCCTCTGTTTTTTATAACCACGATGTCTGTTGCAGAGCCTCGCCAGAACCAATCAAATTTAGATCTCAGATGGGGCACACTTCATACCACTTAAAAATATCTTTCCCTGGCAACCGGAAGCTGGTGTTCACAGGAGCTTTTTGGCTGGGACTCCACTGCTGTTGATATTTTTCAGAGATTGTTAGGTATGGCCATTTGAGAGTCAATTGTATACTTGAGGGCCCTAGGGGGACCCTGGAATTTGTTCCAGTGCTTCGGGCCCGTCTGTAATCACGGCAGAGAGCCATTCCTGCTCAACTAAAACACAAACACACGCGGGTGGGACACTGGGGGTCAGGTGGGGGGAAGGGAGGGAACTCGGGCATTGGGTGCTGAACCAGCAGCAGTGCTTGAATCACGACCTTAAGGGCAGTTGTAGGCTGGGGACCCTCCTGCCCCAACTGGGCAGGTTCTCACATACGGTGAGTCAGAAAAGGATTTTAATCATAGATGTCACAGCATTTTACCCTACCCCCATACTCACTCTTTGTGTTCTTAAATCATCTAGAAAGTATCACTTGAGATCAATGTCAACTCCATTAGCTACTTTCCAAGTGACAAAGACAAAAAAAAAAAAAAAAAGGCCACTTGAAATACTTGAGAGGAACCCTTCTAAAGAGAAGATTTTATTGCAAAGTTATGTCTGAGCAGTGCCTATCTGAGCATTTCAATAAATCTACATTACCCTAGGTATTTTGGCATCCTCTGGGAGAGGAAAGCCTATCAGTAGAAAGTAATGATTTTGGGTTTTTCAATTGCCCTAAGGATCTTGACAATGCTATTAAGACCCATGCTTTCCCTGTCGAGAAGTTTAGGAGTGAAATTATTAATATGCCCAGACGTTATGTTGATTGTTGCGCTGTAGCAGAAAATACTCTCTCTGTTATTTGAGCTGCATTATCACTTTCCAAAGCAGAGAATTGCATCAAAAATTTAAACTCCTCTCATTCCAGCTCATCGCCTAGCTTTTCAAGGTCTTATTATAAAATAGTCTGGGCAAAATTTGAGTATTTCCCTACCCATGGAAGATAATATGTTTTTCACAGCCCAGACTATATTTTCGAAAAATAAAAATCATATGTTGGAGTTTTCTTCCATCAAGATGTCATTCTTTAGCTCTTTAACCAGGTTTTTGTTGGTGTGTATTTCTTTCTTTATTTTTTCCCCTTTGGATGGTCATAATGTTTTCCCCTGAACACAGGTAGACGATCAGAGCAAAGATAAAATATGATTTTGATTTTAGGTTGAGTCTCTGATGAACGGAATGATGGAGACAAGCTCTGATGTACACCATTCATTAACACTGGGAATGACTGAAGCATACCAGTTAAATGGCAAGAACGGGATAAAGGCTCCTGGAGCATTTTCACTACAAAGCTCAGCAGAATTATTTACTATCTGGGTGACCTTTTCCCCAAATCTCTCATGGTACATGCCTTATAGGACAAGGGAACAAAAGTTTCTCCATACTATATAAACAGAAGTCAGCTGAATGTCAGACCTTGAACTGCATCTGGTTTCATGTCAAGTGACAGCTGATGTAATGGGACGAACAGGGCATATTGCTGGAGATCTTTCCAGGATACTCTTTCTGCCTTCAAAATACACACACACACACACACACACACACACACACACACACACGAGCAAGTAATTACACAAGAAAATTATCTGAGGGCTTCCTAAAGAAACATCCTCCACCTAGGGTTCCATGGTGCATGGATTGTCAAAAGGAGTGCCCTCTGGGTTTTTATTTATAACAGTAGTGTCTTTCAAAGGTGTCTTGAAGTTGCTTTGCATTTCCCAATTAAAGTGGATGAGACCGTGCTCAGGGCCTTTCCATCAGGTAGCACAGACGATAAGCAGCAATACCCAGGGCCAAGCAGAGACAGATGATGAAGTCCTTCCCATCCCAGCCAAAAACCCTAGGATGCAAACAACTTTCAGAAAAATCTGGGACCAATGGGAGGCCAGTGTGCTCTGTAGATCTCGGTTCTATGGAGGAAGAGGTTGCAGGTGCAGTAGAATCAGGGTCTCCCACTGGGCCCCCCGGAAACAAGGGGTTTTTCCTAGCCACATGGCTCAGAATGCCATTTTCAGGGTTTTCTCCATCCTTCTGACACTGACCTCTCCAGTCGTGCCTGAAGGACTCCTGGAGTTAGACAATCAGACTCATGGAGCCCTCAGCCTGTGTCTCTGTTTCCCCATTCAAAAAAGGTGGTGACCACCATTCCTACTTGGTAAGGAGTTAAATGAGATAAGACATTATAAGTGAAGGTGTTTAGGAGATGCATGACAGATAGGAAGGACTTAAGAAATGTCAGGATTTATTTATCTTTGCCAGAATAGGCTAATTCTTTCTTGAGGTTGTGAAGAGAGGAGGGAAATAGAGCCTGCGATTCAAAGATTATTATCGTAATGACTTGGAAAACTTCCTATTGTCAGATATTTTTAAGGTAAATAGCACCATCAAGAATCAAGGATCCTTTTCCCTTCTTACGAGTTATAGTAAGTACCTCTAGGTCCTATAGACTCCTAAATTGTCAGTAGTCTTTTTACCTTTTGCAACTTAAAATAAATACATTGAAATAAAACCACCTGATGTTAGACAATTCGAAGGGTCCTACATTAGCTTACGTTTCCTAAATTCTCTCATTCCTTATGAAAACCAGCATAAAGAAGGCTTAGGTTTTCTTGAATCCTGATATTCTTACTTAGCCTCCAGTCCCATTTTCCATGAAAAACTCAATGTAAAGTCAAGATTTTTCTTGTTTTGTTTGTTTGTTTGTTTGTTTTTTGTTTTTGTTTCTGTTTTTATTTTTTGCTCATGCTCATCTATGAGCCGTGCCGTTTGCTCTATCCTTGAAATTCATCACTGAGCAACTCACGGAGGTCCTGAGTTATTCATTGCATTTCGATGGTTGAAGTCATGAATTAGCAATTTGTTTCTCAGGGCTTCTTGGGTTACTGAAACTTTTTAGGATTTATCATCTCAAATGGGATCATTCTTAATCCCATAATGTAGGGAGTAAGTAATCTCTCTCGTGAAATATCAGATTTGGAGGAGAAAATCATTTCCATTTCCAACCCTGCTTATCTGACACTTTAATAGTGTGGTCTGGGAAGGCTTCTCAATAAGATGATATTTGATCAGAGACCTGAAGGAAATAGGGAGAGACACATTCCAATGTCTGGGGGAGCAATGCTCTAGGCAGAGGGAAAAGCAAGAACAAAGACATTTTGGATTGTGTATAGGGGTTGGACAGAATATCAGCCCAGATTCGCCTCTTCCATTCAACTACAAGCCTACTTCTCCAAGAAAACAGTGAAATAAGTAGGGAAGGTCTTGATCCTCACTGGCTTTTGATTCGGGACTGAGCCAGGCAGCCTTCTGTCCCAGGCCCTTTGCACTTGCCGTACACTAAGCCTGGGGATAGAGATAACTAAGTGGCTCTCTCTTTTAATGTTGGAATGTCTCAGCTCAAATCTCCCCTTTAAGACACACCTTTCCAGACAACTTCAGCAGTCTTATCCTCCTCACTATGCTGTTTCTCTGAAGCACACATCATTACTTTTTTTTTTTTTCCAGTAATTGTCTTTCTGCACTAGAAAGTAAGTACAGTGAAGGTAAGGATGTTATTTTATTCCCTGCTGAGTTCCTGGCTCCTTGAACACTTAGTAGGTGCAATAAAGGATTTCTGAATTAACAGATTAATTAATCACATATTGAGAAGTATGGCAAGAGCAAGTGGGTCAAGAGAAGAGTCCAAATCCCAACAGAGATTTTCAAAAGACCCAACAGGTCTTTCAAAGGGACTGCTGCGTGATGTCATTGGAGACAAATCTCAAAAACTTGAACTTGACTAATGTTCCAGAAAAAAATCATTGCAGGCATCCTTGCCAAAACACAGCTCTATCTCACGCAAACTGTAGCAATTTTTTCTCTTTCTGCAGCAACCCAAACATGACAACAAATGCCTTACAAGCAGAAATCCCCACGGAACTAATGATGGCAGAGGCCTCTGACACACCCCAAGTGGGAATAGACACATTTCACTTCTAAACTCCGACTAACAGGATCTCCTGTGGCTCTCTGTGCCACTTGGAAATGTTCGCTTTCCACCATGAATCTATCATATTAGAGGATCTTTGCTATAGGCCACTGCCTCACCTGAACAGGCTGAATCCTAATTCATCCAAGCAGCAGGTGGGAGGAAAAGCAACAGGATGTGGCAAGGACACAGGCTATGCTGCAGATGGTTTGCAGGTCAAAAGCAGGGCATATGGAATTCTTCCTCCTTCAGGAAGCCTTTTCGGATTGGATCAGGTGAAGTCCAGTGGCTTCCTAACTGTGCCGACGTATGTAAGATATTTCATGGTGGCTGCGTTCTAGGTCTAACATCGGAACTAACACTGGCATACTATATATGGAATGACTCCATTTGGCCATATTTAATCTATCAAAACTTTATAAACCTTTCTACCTTCTATGTGGCGTATCACTGGAAAGAATTTTTTTAAAGATTTTATTTATTTATTTATTTAAGAGAGAGAGAGAGAGAGAACAGAGGGACAGTTAGAGGGAGAAGCAGACTCCCTACTGAGAAGGGAGCCCGACATGGGCCTCAACCCCAGGACCCTGGGATCATGACCTGAGCCAAAAACGACGCTTAACCAACTGAGCCACCCAGGTACCCCATGAGTTCTAATTCTATGGTGTTTTCTTATTGTGGAGCCTCGCAAAATTACTCCCAAGTAGGCACGTGATAGAGCCTTTCCTATTCCCTGAGAGAAACCCAAAGAGACACCGTTCTCTCCACACGACTCCTTTTGTTTTCTCTCTGATTCGGACGCAAGTACTATGGCCTATTAGTTAAGCTCACTTGTGACAAACCATTTCCTATCATTTGTTCGCTGGTTCATTCCCTCACCCGTGTCTCCGTTTGTTTGTGTGCTCATCCACTTGGTAACTCATTATTAAGCATCTATGCTGGGTCTGGTGGATTCTTGATGTTCCAGAGTCTCTGGCCTCTAGGAAGGTAAAGAGACTCACATCCTATTTTGACCTTTTTGCTGAGCCTCAAAGATCCTACTGTCACTCTTCTCTTTTCCTTCCGGTTGTTATCCAAATGCTTCACTTTCCCATGTATGTTTTTATTCATGTTTTAGCATACAGATAGCAATCTCATAAGGGCCATTATGACACACTGCTCTGAAAACTTTTCATAGATGCCTATCATTAAACTAAACATGAGCCCTTTTCCCCTGTCCCTACCCCTGTCTTACTTCCCAAGGTGAACTCATCCTTCTGTCATGTCTACACACATGTATCTCCCAATATGCAAGATTTTGTGCTAGGATACCATTTACAGGCACACAGAGAAATTCACAAGAATGTCAATTATTACCTGTGGAGAAAAACTATCACATTTTGATTCTTTTTGTTTTCAACCAAATATAGTATTTATCAACTTTCTTTTATATTTACTTCTAGATAACAGAGCATGGTGAATTGGAGCTTCCACTGCGTCGTACATGGGATATACACACTGCATTGCTTTCCTTGCAAGATTAAGACTCGGAACTCTGGCCCCGGGTTCCCAGTTGTGTCAATAGGATTCACATGGCTTTTGGGGTCCTCTTTGCACACACAGAATGGAGTGAGACATCTAGATTCATGAAGTGGAAACAGAAGTGGGATAAATGGAGAGGTTTCACCACTTGAGTTTACCCCAATTGTCCCAGCCCCGTCTACCTGCACACCTCTAAGTACAATGAACCTCATCACCCCGGTTTTATAAACAACAGAAAGACCATTCGTTTATCATTTACATGTTTTTCTAATTGAAACACATGTAGTTTAAACCAAAGAAACCATAACAGCATTGAGCAGAGCAGGCAAACACACTTCGTATCTTTTTCTTTTCTTTTCTTTTTTTTAACTTAACTGGCAGAAAATGTAAGGACTGTCTCTTTAGGGCACTAAAAAACAAATGACCTATGGAATCAACCTATGGGAGCAGCACATGAGAAAACAGAGTATTATGCTAGAACATACTTGCCACACACATGAACGCTAATCAAACTACCATGACAGAAACGCTCATACATGGCTAGTACGGATGCAAAAATATATAGACATTCTGGAAAAGTCTGCCAGTTCCCTATGATGTTACACTTACCACACCATCTAACAATCCTAATCCTAGGTATTCACCCTACAGAAATGAAAACCTACATTTCCATGAATGTATATTTACATGAAAACCTACCCGTGAAAGTTTATAGCAGTTCTACTATAAGCACCCAAAACTGGAAACAATCCAGATACGCTACAACAAGTGAACGGATCAACAAGGTGAGGTAACCTGTATAATGGACCACTCAGCCATGAAAAGGAATCAACTACTGATAATGAACAACTTGGATACATCTCAAAGGCACCGTGCAGAACAAAAGGAATGGGTTTCAAAAAGTTGCATACTATATAATTCCATTCATGGAACATTCTCAAAAAGACAAAGTGACGGGGGTGCCTGGGTGGCTCAGTGGGTTAAGCCTCTGCCTTTGGCTCAGGTCATGATCCCAGGGTCCTGGGTTTAAGTCCCACATAAGTCTCTCTGCTCAGCGGGAGCCTGCTCCCCCTCCCCACCCTCCACCTGCTTCTCTGCCTACTTGTGATCTCCGTCTATCAAATAAATAAATAAAATCTTAAAAAAAAAAAAGACAAAGTGACAGTGACTGAGAACAGTTCAGTGACTGCCAGGAACAACCAACGGGTAGCAGGAGGGAGGTTTTTGAGGTGACAGACCTGCTCTGTATCATGGTAGCAGGGGGGGTGGTTACCCAAATCTCTACATGGGTTACAACACATAGAGCTGTACACAGTAAAGACCACTTCACTGTGCGCTACGTAAAGAGTATACAATAAAACCATAAAAATTACACATGTAGGATGGATGTTAAGTAAGAACAGGACAGAATATCTGGTGTGGAAGGGGACAGACTTGCATCAGAGCCTGAGCCATTCTAGGTGGAGATGTTGAGGCTGGGAAACAAGGGAGCAAATCCTCCCCGAAACTTGAAGATCTGTTTCCAATATAGAGGTCACATCCTTAAACATAAAAAAAAAAAGCACATGAGAAAAAAACAAAAATAGCATCAACATATGTGTAAATCTTCGACTGGAGCATCACTCATTGTTTTCGTGTTTGGATTCATTTGAATATGGCTTACTAAACCTCAAGCAGTGACTCCAAGCTGTTGAAGAACCCATACTGTGTAAAAGGGAGAAAGAAGGGCTTCGCTGCCCAACACTGTCAGCTTCTCTCCTGACACTCAGCACAATCTCTAACCTTGTAGAAACATTAACAGTACTACATTATTCATCACAATAAGATTATTAGTTGATGGGAAACAAATTACAGAGCGTCGCAACCTGCTATACTTCCTGAATGCACACAAGGCAGTTTTTCATGAATGGAAATTGCTACCCAGGAAGAGAAACTTGTGTTTGTCTTATGTCTTATGAAATTTCCAACAGGAGAAGGGATCAATGCTGGGATCGAAAAAGTGCAATAAAATAAGAAAAAAAAGTTTAAAAGTATTTAGGAAGACCTCCTAAGGGCACTCAGAGCTCAGCTACACGTCTGATAGAGATACAGACCGTAAGCTTGGAGAGATGGAAAAAGCATACCTGTTTCGTTTAATGTGATGGCACAGCTCTGCATGATGCCATGGATTTATTGGAAAAACACCTTTGGAAATGTAAGAAATGCCAGCAGTGCTGGATACAGGTCTGGCAATTTATGTAGCCATCTAAAATGGCTTGGCTTGTCCTGGTCCCTGTGCGGTAAATGCCAGCAACTAGCAAATGCACGTCTCATATTTTACATCTCGAATCGTCCTGCAATACTTTCCTGGCCACTCTCTTGCCCCGCGGGGGACATGGCCTCTTCTCTCTTTCACAGCCTCTAGGTATCACACGCAGACACTCTTTTCCCACGTGCCATGCTTTCCCATCCCTGTCCCCTGGTGTGAGGGTCTGAGCCCAAGGTCCAGGGTGGGTGGGATGAGGGGATGGAGGAGCAGCACTAACTACAGGTTGGTAAACAGATGAATGAAAAGGGCTATCAAGGTTTCCAATAGCAACGGCTTAGCTTAACCTGGGGAAACAGGTGTGGTGTAATTAGCATAGCTGTCTGTGTAGCTCCCGCACCTGTGACCCACATCAGTCCTGTCCTTCAGAGCCCGGGAGGTTCCTAACTGCTGGGGCTGGAACAAGCCGAGAGGAGGGGGAGTGCAGGAAAATGACACTGCCTATGGGGCGCCTGGGTGGCTCAGTGGGTTAAGCCTCTGCCTCCAGCTCAGGTCATGATCTCAGGGTCCTGGGATCAACCCCGCATCAGGCTCTCTGCTCAGCAGGGAGCCTGCCTCCCCCGCTCTCTCTGCCTGCTGCTCTGCCTATTTGTGATCTCTGTCTGTCAAATAAATAAATAAAATCTTTAAAACAACAACAACAACAACAACAAAAATAACACTGCCTAGACTCCAAAGGGACTGTGGCTTAGGAGGGCTGGTCCCGGGAAGAGCACCAGGGCAGAGCGTGTGCAGTGAGAATTCTAACGAGGCGACGGTAGGCGCTGACACATAACTCAGGATGCCCCGTTGCCCCAACTGCTCTTCTTGGCTCCTGTCTCTCTCACAGGTTACAGAGCGCTGTGTGTCTCGTTTCCTCTTCCCTAGCTGGACACACTCTTTCTCTTGCCCTGTCCTAGCCTCTTAGGTGTTCGGACTTTGCCCACAAACGTACATGAGTACCTGTCTAAACAGAGGGCTTTGATACTTCCCACCCCTTTCCCTTTCTTCCAATCTCAGGGAAAATTCATGGAAAAAAAAAAACCCAAAACAAAAAAACGCCCGTTATTCTGCCTACCTGGACGCGTGGAGGCAGTGCCCCCTGCATAACCATCTGGCTGAACTCGTTAGTGAGTTAAGGCTCCTCGGTTGCAGGTGCTGACCGTGTTGCAGAGGACACTGACGCCAAGCCCCGAAAAACTGCTGTTGCATGGACCGGAGTAGAAGTTCTCCCTCAGTGGAGACTGGGTCCTGAGTGAGGAGAGCCTTGCGAGAGGGCAGGAGAGTGCCAGAGCTGCGGACAAGTCCCGAGTCAGAAAGGAGGGAGCTATCTTTGTCTTTCCTCTCAGGGATCTCTCTGCCAGTCTGGTTAATACCCAAAGGCTCTCTTGGCATTTCTCACTGCTCCAGCCAAACTCCCTTGTCCCAATTTCTTCCTCTGAACCAGCCCTTTCTCTGTGTTACATCAGTGGCTAGACTTGTCATTAGTACTTGTTTTCTAGAAGAAAGCAGCCCTTTTCAAGTCCTTTTGCTTTTAAAGGTCACAACCAATGTGGCCTGTCTGCATCCCCAGTGGGTTACACTTTGGGTATAAAATGAAGTGTGTTTTGAAGCCAAAATGGTGTGAGAGAAATCTGAAACTCCCCTTCTTCTAGGAGGGGGTCTGGTTTTCTCAGGTGATTGATATGCAATTGCCCCATTCCACATCCATGCTTTCTTTTGTTGTTTAAGAACATAACAATTCTAACACCCAGAGCTCATCACATCACATCCCCTCCTTAATGCTCATCACCCAGTGTTATATGCAACTGATGAATTGTTAAACACTACATCTGAAACTAATGATGTACTATGTGTTGGCTAATTGAATTTCAAGAAAAAGAACATAACAATTCATGTGAATGTATGTCAGAAATTCAAAACATCTGAGAGTTTATAAGAAGATTTGTTGTGATACTATATGGGCGGACTTTACGATGCTAAAAACAGCCTTTTTCAACCTAACCAAAGAAAGTGGTCCAGGGCTAAGATGGGATCTGGCAGAATTAATCCCAGTTGAGCCTGATTTCTAGAATTATAGATTGAGTAGCACCTTGTCTAAGGTGAAATCTCAGATGTCTTCACTATATAATTTTAGGTAGTCTCCTATAGCACCACATGTATGTCATTCATTAAAACACTCATAAACAATACTGATGACGATAATTATAAAATTAATAGTTAACTTTTTTGAGTACTCACTTTGTGCCAGGTTCTTAAGAACTTCACTTTTATTTAACACAGAATAATATATAATGACAAGATGGTGACTGACTTACTACACAGTAAAGATTATCTAAGTGTGATAATCTTACTTAGTCCTCAGAAGGACCCTAAGGGAAGGTGCCCATTATACAGATCAGGAGATGGAGGTTTGAGAGATTGAGCGACTTGCATGAGGTTGCATAGCCGGAAAGGGAGAACCCGCCCAGGCCGCCAACTCTGTAACCGTTGCCCTTCATGCTAGATAGTCCTGGTCACAAATGTGTCTTTTATCACATGTCATTCAGCAACGAGGAGGTCCAAAAGAGTGAAATTTCCAGATAACCAAAACTCACTGTCTGCAAGTGCTAGATATTTTTATTTTACCCATGTTGTGTGGATGTAATAATCCAAAATGGGAAGCTAAATTTGGCTGCATTTTTAAAGAGAGCATAATGAGGATAATTCAACACTTAATTAATGACTGCAAACCTATTAAGAGCAAGTATAATTGTACTACGCAGCCGTATAGTTCTGTATCTCCTTTTGGTTTATTCTGTCTCCTTCCTTGAGGTCAGGCTTTCAGGTGTCAATCTTGGAGTTGCCTCTGGGCCTCCTACTGTGTTCTGCACCTCCACACCTGCCCCTCCATTTTCTGTGCATCCTATAAGTTCTTCTTTGTAAAAAGTTATTAAATCGGTTAAAGACTGCACGTTAAGGAAGAATGAACAAGACCCCGGATGAAGGCCAAGTGGAGAACGGAGCAAGATTTTTCTTAAAGCCCTTTGGAGAATGTAAGAGGGCATTTTAAAAACTTATTTCTCAACTTGGGGTTCTATTCCAGAAAGCCAGAGTTGCAAAGGGCCTGTCAAGAACACTCACTGTGCTCTGAATTGTTACTTAACCAGTTTCTATACAGGATCTTTTTTTTCCCAGCGGGAATATAGAATTAGGAGGTGGAGATCCCTGTGTATTTGGAAAATGAACACTTGCCAGTGCTTTGGCCAGGGCTGCAAGAGCCTCCAGAAAAAACTGAAATAAGACGAAACCAAAGAGGGAGAAAAACCGTGAGAGACCCTTAATCCTAGGAAACAAACTGAGGGTTGCTAGAGCAGAGGGAGGTTGGGGGATGGGATGGCTGGGGGATGGACAACGGGAGGGTATGTGTTGTGGTAAGCGCTGGGTGTTGTGTAAGACTGATGAATCACAGACCTGTATCCCTGAAGCAAATAATATATTATATGTTAATTAAAAAAAAAAAAGAAGAAGAAGAAGAGTCTCCACTTCAGGAATTGAGAGTTTAGCTCTTTTCAACACAAGGTGAAGACTGCTATGGGAGATGCATGGAGGGACACCTGGCTTGAGCAAACCATGGCCCACTCACCATATTCAGCCCCTGAGTTAAGACTCTTTGGTCCATTCTAAAGGGTTATAAAGAAAAGAGAGAGAGAGAGAAGGAGACGTGATAAAGACCAAATATGGCTCTGAAAGTGAAACCTAAAATTTTATTGTGTGGACCTTTACAGAAAAATCGCTGACCCCTGGTCTAGAGGATAAGAGAAGACTTCTTGGAGGAAGGGGTGTATGAGCTGTCATGTTATAAATTCATCAGGGTCTGCTCTGGTCTTATATGTGTATTACGTTCGTTTGCATGAATGATGAAATGAACAGGTATAATTGGTAGGCTTGATCACAGGCTATGGTCCTGGCTCACTCCACTAAGCTGACACCTTAAGCAAACATAGTCTCTTTCTAAATCAGACACATTTACATCAGCTCATGGAGGAAACAACTGAAACAAAACAAAACAAAACATAAAACAAAGAAACAATTGAGTTTCCTTTCTCAGGTTCCACATTACAGCCAATCGATCTGTACAGGATGGAGACATTCAAATATGGAATTACCACAAGGGGCGTGCTGCTAAGCATCCGATGAATTACACCTCTCCGAAGTTACCATTCCCTCCTTCCCCTCCCCACCTGCAATCAGCCTTCCCGCTTACAACAGTTCACCTAGGCGGCTCCGTCCGCACGACGGTAAAATCAGCAAACATATATCTTTTTCTTCTCTCGTGTTTTGTATCTCGCCGACTATTTGAGATTCCTTGAAACAGAAATGTCACACTGCTATCTTTAGAACACTCAGAGTTTGAACTAAAAAACACTGTAGCTGATGCCCTAGACAAAAAGTGAGGGGATGCAGATTTCATGTCTGAACAGCAAAAGTAGACACAGTTTTAAAACAGCCATTAATCCCCGAGAGGGGAAACGGGAAACGGCACAAAGGTGCGAGATCTTCCTTCTAACCAGTCAAAACCCAAGTTAAATAATCCGGCTATTTCTAAAGCAATTAGCAGTATGTATTATTTCCGGGCACTCATGAACAGAATCATTTCGAAAACTAGTGCTCTTGACACGTTTCACTATAAAATCAATTACTTTTAAAAGCAAGAAGCTCATTCTCCACCCCGGGAACATATGATACACCACCTGCCTGTTCCAAGAGACGCTTCGTGGGTTTTTTTTTTTTTTTTTAATGGGATTATGGGGATAGGGTGCTCTCCTTTCTGGTATTATCTGCACCTTTCTGCAGTAAGGATGTTCAAACTCATCCCTATACTGCTATGACCAATTCACAAGTATTCTGAGTCTGCACCATCAGGACACTTTCATCTCCTTTTAGGAATTTAAGCTTTTCAAACTTGATATGATCTTAATTATCAGAAGTGCATTCTTGCCTAGGTTCAATCTCTGACATCATAATAAAGTACAGTAGCTCCATTTCAGATGAGAAAAAGCTGATTCAGGGAGATATTGTATATATCTGTTTGCATAGAAGGAATCAGGCCTGAATTTATTTTCTTAGAGATGTTTCATGGATAACATTTTTATTTTCATCAAAGGCAAGCAATTTAAAAGTTTCTCTTGCCTTTGACAGTTTTAGAGCTCTAGCTGCGGACCTGGGCTGATTACAAATGGCAATGTTTTTCAGAGGGCAAAAGGTGCTATTTTATTTCCAGAGAATATAGTGTAAGGCATGGTCAGAATGCTGTGGCACTACTGTGGGATCTTTTGCTTTGTAGAAATCAAAGGAAAGTAACTACCCCCCAATCCGCCCCCCCCCCCACTGCTGAGCTAAGGCTGGCATGGATAAAACTGTGTTACACAGTTATATGGTATGGTGAATGGTGAACATCTCTGTCAGTAAGTGTTTGAAACTGGTCATTTTCTATCAGAGCAAAAATAGTAGCTTTTCCTGGCCATTTAAAAGGTTCTTTAATTAATTTCCAGTTTGGTTCAACTAATGGCATCTTGAAAAGAGATGTTTCTTTCCAAAAAAAATCTTTTTCTGCTTTAGGAATGATCTACTCACTGTCAGAAACTGCCTAAGTATAGTTTAAAAGACGATTAAAAAAATTCAGGTAGTTTAAATGAAATCATAAGTCATTTGTCAACAGACATCAAAATTAGGATTTTTGGAGCAAGCCTGAAGTCTGTGCCATAAAAGCAACCCCCCCCCTTTTTTTGAATCATTAAATCATCCTACAATGTCACAAACTTAGTTGTTCCTACAACAAATGAAAAATTTTGTGTCTTAGACACCCATCAGAACCTTAATAAAAATTAATTGTTAAGATATCTGTATTTGTGGGGATGTGTCTCAGGTCAGCTCGGATCTGACACGTAGTAAGTTACCTCTGAAAAAGCCTCCTCTCTTTGAGATAGGCCAAACCCAATTGATCTTTTTATGTCTTTGGTCTTCTCTGGAAGAAAGTAAAAACTGCTATTTCCCCAGAGCACAGTAAAGAGATCTGAGCATGCCTCTTCTTTAAGCAATAACCATTAATATGGGTTCCGCTTGTACCAGACATCTGTAATGCTCTGGGCTGTATTTTCTGGCGCGATAACAGTGTTGTCTTGAGAACTGGTGCATGAAGAGGACAGAAGGCAGAGAGGCGGAGCTGAACTGCTCACTTGTGCTCCTATCGAAGGGACAACACTCTTATCTTGTGGGAAAACATAGCCCTGAGCCGTAACGGCAAGTTCCATAAATCTTTCCCCACCAGTTTTGTCAGTCTCTATTCTTGCCTATGGCCCATGGGTGACCTTGATTAGAATCCAATCTCCCCTGTGAGGATTCAAACGGATCTGAAATAAGATCACTGAAGAACATCTCTCAGATTCCTTCAGGTCCAGACCCCAGCTTCCTCGTCAACCCATTCTGTGGACAATCTCTCCTGAGCAGCCGCCAGCGATCATGCTTGGTAAGTTCCATGGACATCTACTGAGCATCTACTTTGCACCGTGGGCCTGAGCTCAAAGCTAGGAACACTGCGGTGTCTATGATCTAGTCCCCCTCCTTGAGGTATTCAGGTGGTCCGGGAGGAGGGACAGACACCTTCAGTAGGGCCTTTAAGTGCTAACAAGAAAGAGTGTTCTGGAAGCGTCTCCTTCTGAAAACTAAAGAACTTCTGTATGGATTCACAATTTTCTCTCTAGACTAGAGCAATTTCATGGGTAAGCTCTAACATCCTGTTAGAAGTAATTTCTCAAATGCTCCCAGGAAAGCTTAGGAATGACCCTGCCCTTTCTCACAAATTCTCCCAACACACACTTGGGTGTCTGCTAGGTGCCTGGGGGTGGTACCGGGATGTCACTCTGCCTACAGTTACTACGGAATCATTACACAGGCTCCTCTTCACATTGGATGTAATTTGGGGAACATGAAAGCTCTATCTGCCTAAAAATCTCTCTCCCACAGTTTTACTATGGTGCCTGGCATTACATTAGGAATACCCTTGATGGGCCTAAGGAAATGAGTGCCTTCGTGACGCGTGAGAGCTTCATGTTATCCGATTAATCTAATTAAGGCTCACTGTCTTATCAAGACTCGGGGGCCTGAGGGGCTAGAAACTAGAATTGGTAAGTTTTGATGTTGGAGTGAAAATGAGATGGGAACCACAGGTGTTGTGGGGGAGCGGTTCTTCGAAAGGATAAAGAGATGCTAATAGAAGAAATGAGAAAAGACAAAGATCATTTCCATACACACTTGCTTTAGATTCTTACTATACACCCTCTCAAGGAGGAGGAGGAGGTGGAGAAAGGAGAAGAAGAGGAAGAAGGAGGAGGAAAAGAAAGAGTAAGGATAGAGAGGGAAGATGAGGTGATCTGGCTGTGACCGATAGTCCTCTCTTTGAAATGGAGTAAGCCATACCAACCCACTCCGTGGACGCCAGTAGTCATAATGGGATAATGTTGGTGATATCCCTGCCAAAAAAAAGGCAGTTAGCCTCTCTAAAGTACACCTTTGTAATCACTGGCATTTGTAATTCAGAATATCAGCCTTACTATAGCAGACATTCGGCTGAGGTGGAATCCACAAGGCGAGGTGCCTCTCAGAGAGCTGTGGGCAGGCACCAGGAGACACGCCAGCCACGGCGACTTGTGGATGCCATTCTGCAGCCCCAGGCAAGCCCAGGCAGCTCCCTGTTTTTGTCCTGACTGACATCAACCTCTTTCCAGCTGACGAATCCCTCCTTTCTCAGTCCCGTTCAAGCCAGAGCTGCCGTCCCAGGTGAATTAAAGAAATAAAAACACCCCCCAAACTAGATTCTGATACTGTGTGCATCACTTTGTATTTCTTCAAATACAAACCATTTGCTCAAGGAGGCATCCTTCCCTCCCTCTCCATGTGCAGCACACATGAGGAAGCCCTCTGTATGGATTAGAAAAAAAATAAGGATTGATTTATGCACTTAAGGCCCCCAGGGGAGTGACATAAACCCAGTTGGTGTCCCTGCAACCAGGAGACTACATTAGCACTACTGCGTTACCCGGGAGATGTGCAAAATCACATGTGGCTGACATCTCCCCCCACTCAGCAGCGAAGATGCCTCACAGGCACTCTTTGCTCCACCATGGGACTGGAATAATGGAATGTTCAAGAAAGGGGCTCCTTGTACTGCCTCACAGCAACCTTGGATTTATAAGACACTGGGAAGACGTGTTGAGTGATAGAGAGATTTTTGACCTTGGACTGATGAAGTCAGCCCCATTGAAGGTGTGAAAGTTTAATTATGAGCACACAAAGCTAAAAACAAAAACGGAGAAATCAAGGCCAAAAAATAAATGTAAAAATGCTTAAAAATACTTTCCCATAAAATGTGCGCATGCACACACACACGTATATCCAAACACCATGGGTCACTTAACAAGAAAACTCAGATCCCAAGCTGACATACCTAATGTTGGTTGCTTTGTTCTGTTTTTTAACTAAACCTTTCCAATTTGAGAGAACTCTGTAGATACACATTCCATTGTACGCATCCAGACATCTTCCGAGTATTCTTGATCCAGTGATTAGATAAACATCTTGTGAAACAATAGCACAAAATCACAACTAAGACACTGACACTGACACAATGAAGATACACAACACTTCCAATCCCAGAAGGATCCCTCAGATTGGTCTTCTGCAGCCAGACCCACTTCCGTCCTGCCCTCCTTTCTAAAAATTAAAACGTACCCACCCAAACTGAAGCATACAATTTGAGAAGTTTTGATGCATGTATACAGTCACGTAACTATCAAGATGTAGGCTATTTCCATCACCCCAGAAATGTCACTTGTGCCCTTGTCCTGGTAATCTCCAACCCCTGATACCATGCCATGGATTCTACCACCATAAACTAGTTTCACATGTTTTAAACTTAGATAAAGAGGATGGTAAGTACACATTTTGTAAGTGACTTCTTTTGCTCAGCATGTTTTTGAGATTCATCCCTGCTGTGTGTCTGACCCCTCTGTATTGCCGAATAATATTCCATTGTGTGATAATGTCAGAGTTTGCTTCTCCACCCATTTGTGGATGGACACTTAAGTTCATTTCCAGGTTGTGGTTACTGAGAACCAAAGTTGCTACAAACATGCATGTATCGGTCTACTTACTCTTGAACACTTATTTTTTTTTAAACTTTATTTTAAAGATTATTTATTTATTTATTTGACAGAGAGAGATCACAAGTAGACAGAGAGGCAGGCAGAGAGAGAGAGAGAGGGAAGCAGGCTCCCTGCTGAGTAGAAAGCCCGATGCGGGGCTCAATCCCAGGACCCTGAGAGGCAGCAGCTTACCCCACTGAGCCACCCAGGCGCCCTTGAACACTTATTTTTATTTCTTTATGTCAGTACTTGGGAGGGGGATCGCTGGGCATACGTTTAATTGTATAAGAAAATGCAACCCATTTTCCAAAGTGATTGTACCAGGTTCCAATCTCACCAGCACTGTATGTGGGCTACTCTCAATCCTGGCCAGTACTGGTGCTGTCAGTGTTCTGAATTTCAGCCATTTGGGTGGGTGTGAAGTGACATCTGTTTTAGTTTCTTCTACCCAAAGACATGGCAAAAAGCGGGCCTTGAGACACATTTTGCAACCCGATGTGTGGAGTAGGCTTGGAGTCAGATCTCGGTCAAAGCCCCGGTTCCAGCGTCTAGCTGGCAACATCAGACAATCTCAGGCTCTCCAGGTGCTTCTAATGCAGGTGGGCTTCCAACCTCACTGTGACAAACAGTGCTAGGGAATAAGTTTCATGTGTTTCTGATGTATCCATTCCAGTGGAGCCCCTTTTAGATTCTGAAGAATACTTTCTCCATGCTTCAGTTGCCTTGGGTCAAAACAAGGGTTAACCTATGTCATGAACTCCAAATATTTTACCATTTTTATGCTATTGCCAGGAGAGACAAAAATTGGCTGACAGGTCAGAGCAGCCAGTCGGACACTTTTGCCTACTCCGCATGATCCTGTCGAGAAAGACAACGTTTGGCCCATCAATGGGCATCCTGTTGACTCGCCTGCATGGTTCTTGGCAAGCAACCATGGACAGAAATGGATCGGAGCTGGTTCTCCCTACCCTGGCACAGGAGTCAGCAAGAGCACCTTGCCTGTCGTCTGGGTTCTGCTAACTAAGCCCGAGTGCCAAGAACTGCACGCCTGATCCTATTCACCTGTAAAGAAAAGGTATCAAGACAAATATGTTACTCAAGTTTTGATGTGGAGAGATGCTATCATCAGATCCCTGAGCTAGCATGAAGCACCCTTTCCTCTACAGGGTGCATTTAGGAGATGAGGAAACAGAAATATGGAGACCCAGGACTGGGACACCCTACCATCACACACAGTTGCTCACGCGTATAAACACAGGGGTGTGGTTACGTAATAGGCATGATTGTAAAACATTACAGTAGACTTTCTGAGTGTTTTATTCTGACGTCTTTCTGCTTCACAGTCACACCTTGTGTCTCTGTATGGATACACATATACTCTGAGAAGGTCTGGTAGCAAGATGATGGCTAGTAAGGAGAAAGAGGGGAGGTGGCATAGTGGGAAACACTGGGCTTGCCACCATAGTGAGGATTCACTTATATATGGGTATACATATACGTTGTCTTTCTCGACAGGATCACATATATATGGATACACATATACTCTGAGAAGATCTGGTAGCAAGACGATGGCCAGTAAGCAGAGAGAAGGGGGTGAGGCAGATGGCATAGTGGGAAACACTGGGCTTGCCACCTGGAAGTTAACTCCTAACGTCCACACTTATAAGCCATATGAGGGAGCTCTACGGGCAAAGTATTTAACATATTCAGGATCCCACTTTCCGCATCTGTAAAATAGAAGTTGTAACACGTATTTTATAGGGCTCCTATAAGAAATAAAGGAGCTGATACCTGTGGAAGTCATCTAACTCACAGCTGGTCATATTACTAGGATTCGAATGTGGACTGAAGCTGACAACATACTCCATGGGGACATATTTACTATTTGAAGTCACCCAAATTGTCTTTCTACCTCGCCGGCAGAGGTTCTGAGATTATACAGGTAATTTAAATTATTTATGCATCAACTAATCCTATTTCTATTCAGATGCAAACAAGGCTGTTGGAAAAGAGCTGGCTGATAGGCCAGCTGGTCATCTCACATTGTGAACGAAAGCCTGCAAATATTGCACACTTTCTTCACATAGCTCTGGTGGGAGTGGAAGAGACAGGTACTGAGTGAGGGTGGGGGAGCGCATCTAGAATGTCTTAAACCCAGTAACACGTTTTGAAGTCCAGTTTTTGGGACCTGTGAGCCATTCTATCATTTCTTCGTTCTTTCACTGTTCCAGAAACATCGTGGGAATACACATTTCTGATCCGGAAGAGGGCAGTAAACAATTAAGCAAAATGCCAACCGATTTAAAAGTGGTATGTATAAGCAAACAGAGCAAGTACTTCTGTTTGGGTAAGGGGAACTAAGAGACGTCGCAGCTGAATTGGCTGTTGAAAGATGGGTTGGAATTCACTAGATAGTTGAGGGAAAAGGGGCACCCCCGGTACCGCAAAGAGTGTGAATGATGAGAAGTTGAAGGTGGCTGTGATGTTGGATTTGAACATGGGGAGACGGAAAAGAGATCAGACAGCTAGACCAAGAAGAGTGTGAGGGCTTTCCACAGACTGGTCACTTCCTTGGGGGCAGAATACATGTTTCATTTGCCCTTGTGTTTCCCCACCTGGCACAGATCCAGACAGAGTTATAATACAGTTGGATTGGGTTTTTAGGAAGACCATGCTGGCTAACAGCAAATATGATAGATGGGCTGGAAAAAGGAGGGGCTGGAGTCCAGAAGGCTCGTTTCTCTAGACCCAGCTACAGATGATGAGGTCTCGACTAAGACAGCAGAGTAGACTTGAAGAACAGGGGGACAGTTCAGGGAGATCAAGGAAGGGAAGTGACAGGAGTGGGAGGTGAACTGGTTATGGGCCCTAAGGGAAAGGGAAGAAGTGAGGAAGACTGCAGGTTTTTAGCCAGGGACCTCAAAGGGAGCATATTATAATAGAAGCTAAAAGACCATTTGTTGGTCTTACTTTTCTCTTTTACCATGAAGTCAGTTTCCATTTCATGACTTATTTCATTTTCAATATCAGAGTCTTTCCCTCCATAGCTGGCCCTTGTCCATTGGGACTTTGCAGTCAGACAGATACGGGTGTCCATCGTGGCCTGGTACGTAAAAGCTTTGAGGCCAGGGGAAAGTTCTTTGATGCTCTCCATCTTTACTTCCTCATTTGTAAAGTGGGGATGCTACGACTACTCTTCTCACAGGATTGTATGTAACGGCCTGTGTACAATGTCTTGCTCATAATGTCTTCGATAAAGGTTCACCACTGTTTCTATTATATTGCTATTTGGGTTTGTGGTTGTTATTATTATTATAATCATGTGTCACGGTCATTTACCACTTTTTCTGAGATACGTGAAAAGCTTTCTTTTTCCTTTCAGGCTTCCTGTCTAGGACAGTGTGATTTGCCTCTCAGCCCGCACTGGTGGAAATGTAAGACACAGGAATCATCTAGGTCATCTTGTCTAATTCAGGATACAGAATCTAATTTGGGAAGTCTGGGGTGGGGCCTGAGAGGCTGTATGTTTCCCAGGCTCCAGGGACTGCTAACGTGCAGGTCTGTGGGCCACACTCAAGGGAAAAAGGATCTACACTAGATAGATAGATAGATAGATAGATAGGAAAACAAAATGCAGACTGTAACCTGTTTTGATTTCTTTCTGTATATCATTCCCACTGACCAGGAAACACGTCCTTTTAGAACAAATAACTTCATTGTAACATCACCCTTTGCCTCCCCATCAAAGCATGAACTCCTGTGAATGGGACCGACTTAAGTTTACCTTGTCTTTTGTGACTTGAACATACTTGAAACTGAAATGGGCATGAAAAAAACAGTCCTGTTTATTTCATACACAGCGGATGAAATCCTTGCACATCCAAATGTAATAAATACATTTTTCAATGTCTGTTCCATAATTTATCACACAATTTCTCCTTCTGCTTACTGTGGCTTATCATCAGGACAACACCAATGGGATAAGATGAAGACGCTGCCAGTAATTTTTAATATTATGGTGAAATCATATATTTTCCTAGATGGCTGATTTGATACAAGGCCTAAGCCCTAGTCCATAAATCTCTGGGTGCTTGAGATTTGTAGTAATTTCATATTTAATCTATACCCTATCAATAGATCATCAGGACCTGAGAAATGATTAAGAAGAGCTTGGAAGATAAGCATGGGTGGTTGTGGATAATAACCTAATTCCAAATATGTTTATAGACAGAGGACCCTGGCATGGGCAAAATAAGTCGGGTATTTTTTTCCCCTTAAATCATTGGTAATTTTTATTTAACTCCTAACTTATACTTTGGGTTCCTTTGGGGTGTTTTCTTAGGCACTATGGATGCTGGCATCCATTGTGAACAGCACCAAATGCAAACCCCAAACCAAAACCAGAACAAAAAACAAACCACCACTGTTCCTTTTTTGGAAATTTTATCTAATTAAAGCATTATATTTGAGTTTCAAGATCTCCATCAATTACGTGTCTTCTTCAAGGGTAAAATTTGCCTAGAGCTGGATGTGAGGCTCTATCTGGTCCAAAGCCTGTGACTTTGCTTGATGCACTGCTGTATCCCCAGCATCTAGAATACTCGACACATAGCAAATATTTTTTGAGTGATTGAATGTTGGGGTGTTTAATTCTCATTCATGTATCAGAAGCCACCAAAAGAATCGCTGTGAAAACAGCATTTTTGCTTGTTTAGCCTGGGTGTCAAACTGCACTGCTAAGCTCCTCCCCCCAGATCTTTTCCATTAGATGGACCCATCCCAGAACAATCCCCAGACACTCAGAAATGCAGACCCCCTTGGTAATATTCCCCTGACTTCCTCCTCTACATCTCAGCAGTAAGCTGAGATCAGTATACTCAGTCAGTAGAGCGCTACTTCATATTGGCCTTGAATCGTCTGCAAAAAAAAGATTATCTTGATTTATGCCACTCCGAGTCACTACGATCTTGCAGGAATTTAGGAAACACAAATAAACTTGAAATAGAAACGTTTGTGATCCCTTCTCCCACCAAGAACCCTTGCTGGATCTATCACCTAGCACTCTGATACGCACTCAAACATTTTCAGTTTGCTGCTCCTAAATTCTTCACCACCGTCTCTGCTCTACACCTTCTGTAAGGGGATTTCAGGAAGTAGACAGAGAAAGGCAGCTTCTTTCCAAACAAAACGGGTCCCCCTGCAGACTCCGACCAATGCTGCTCCTCTCAGGCCAAGGGATCACCTCCCACCTCCCACTCTGGGAATTCAGGGAGACCTGAGTTCTCTCTCACTTAGAATAAAAGCCGCGGAATAATGTGTCCTTAAACTATAATTTGCTTGCATCCGGCAGCTTTCTATCCAACCCCACAATAGTCCTCTATGTAAATCAGATTTATTTATTCATAGGTGCTAGCTTTCCATTACTTTCATCAAAACCAGTCAAGCTGCATTCAGCGGTTTCTGCATTCTTAGGAACTAACTGGAAAAGCAATTAACATTCGCCAGCACTTTAGGTAGTGGGGAGAGGGCGAGGGACCCCACTACACTCTGGAAAACACAACCTCTGTAGGCGGATGGCCGTGCGAAATGACTGCTCCTCTGTGTCAAGGGAGATAAGAGAAGTGACACAGATTAAAACAAATTGTTGATCCATACCAGGGAGAAGCTAGGGAAACAATAGAAGTAAAAGCATAAATGTCAATTTGGGATGATAAAGGATACAATCTAAATGTAATATGAGAGGCCCCCAGACAAAAGCAAGAAATCGAGATTGCACATTAGTGAAGTATCAAAGTACTAGAGCATTCTAACACACGCGGGTGCGCACGCCGAGTCATATGCTCCCAGCATATGAAAATACAAGTAACACATTGTTGATTGCTCAGCAAACCCAATTATGAATTAACTGGCTATTGCAGAAATTCTCCAAAATTATGCTCATTTCAAGCTGCTCGGAAGAACATTTTGTCCCTGTGGTAAGTTTGCTTCCCATATTGGCTTCGTTCTCCTGCTTCTTTTTCTTCTAAGTGCCTACAGGCTACACACACACACACATACACACACACACACACACACACAAAAGACTGCTGTGGTTGTCAGCCTGAAGGGAGAGTCCGGCCAAAGGCTCACTGGTCTCTCTGATAGAAAGATTAAGAGGGAGGTCAACTTGCAAGGTCATGATCTCAGCTTCCAAAATACTGCCACTCAGCTCCCGCCTCCCTGCCTGGCAGTATGCTGGATAAGTCAAGATCTGAGAATTCATTCCTAATTACGCTAGCATCATTTCTCGTCCTGTCTTTATGGTGACAAAAATCAAACCATGGGCTCAGCTGTGGCTCCATCGAACAGAAGCCGTGCAGTGGGCAGAGCTTCCGGGGACGTGTGCGGGTGGTCACGCATCCTGCCATCCTTGCAGACGGGGGCAGCAGCTCATTCTTGACGGGCTTCAAGTGTCAGGGTAGTTATTAATTACCAGAGCGGTCAGCATGATGCTGGGGAGCCCAGGGAACTGGCCACATTCTAGAAATGTTTTGCGTTCGCCCAACACACGTCTCAACACCTATTTTTAAGGACTGACCGTAACTGCTGTTGCTCACTCAATTTAATTGTTTTGTTATAATAAAAAAGAGACATATAAACAAACCACCAATGCAATGCCAAAAACGTATACAGAAAGCAGTGTTTTGCAAGGCAGGCTCTGCGTCGTTTCATTACTATCTTTCATCGAGTGCTAACTTTGTGCTTAGTACTATACTAAATGTCATATACCAGTAAATAGCAGCTGTCATCGCTGCCTTCTACAGCCAATAATAATCACAACACTAGCCACAGCAATGATAATAGTACAATACTGGGTTGGTTCCAAAAAATTCTTCACAAAATAATTTGTCACAAGGTTCCCTTATTCAGACTTTCCTCAGCATATTGAAATTTTTATTTATTACTAAAGTCAACTCAATCTCGTCCACGTATGCTGAGTGTCCATCAAATGCAAGCCAGTGTGGTAGGCGCGGGGAGACAGGAGTGGGAAGCTTTGCAGGTACCTGCCGGTTACCCTCCCGGGCCATCAGCTCTGTGGGACGCAAACTGTGTCCGGCGCTGCTTGAAGGGCTCCACATGGATTGTTATCATTTATTCTCACGACAAATCCCCCGTTTTACAGGGCAGGAACCCAAGATTCAGACAGGTGAGGGGGTATTTCAAGGTCACCAGCAAGCAGGTGGCAGGGCTTTATGGCCTCCCTGCCCCCACCTGTTATGACATTTCCTTCTTCTGGCTTCCTTGTCTGAAGTGAAAATAAAGTCCTTCAGCTTAGTAACTCTTATTTAAAAAATTCCCCGCGAGGGACCCCCTGAGAGTCCCACCTCACTAATGAAGATAACACGACATATCTACTAGGTTTACAGCCCTCGACCCTCAGAGGCCCCAGAGACTCTAAAACCTCACCAGCGGATGAAGTTTGTTCCTCAAGCTTCCCTCTCCCTTTCCTTGGTTTCTTAGGGAATGTTCTCTGGGGCTAGAACAGGGATTTGCCAAACACCCTTGACTCCACCGGCAACTTGCTGGGTGAGCAAGTCTCCTCCTACGGCTCAGTTTCCACAGTGTCCTTCAGGAATGAGGGAAGAGTGGGAAGAGGAAAAAACCTCCTTTGAGAATTCCTCCTTTCAAAGAAGAATTGTCGGATGCTTCTGATCCCTGGTGGCATCAAAGATGGCGCTTCCTCAGTGTGCAAGGCACTGGCGCAGTACCTCCCCTTCGGGAATAGCTTTTCCTCTCCCACCCCCTCCTAACCCCTTCCCTACACACCTCTGCACCTGGGCCCTGAGTGAGAAGCCAGCTCAGCGAGGCCAACAGCATGGAAATCACAGCCGCTGCCGTTGCTAGTCTGTGGACGGGAGAAGGCAAGGCTGGCAGTTCACTCACCCTGAGAAGGAACTGAGCTGCCCAGTCAAGGGCAGTGGACCACTGAGGATAAGGGAGGCCTCCCACGGATTTTCTTTTTCTCTTTTCCCTCTCTCTCTCTCTCTCTCTTTTTTCCCCTCCTGTTCCGGCGCCTCCCTCCCTCTCAGGAAGAGCCTAGCTCCGCACACTGGCGTCTCAACCTTTCAAGGTGAACCCCTACTCCTGGAGCTGTGCTTCCCGGCAAAGGCTGGGGGAGATGGGAGGGAGGGGGTCCAGATCAAAGTCGGCTTTGAAGTGAGTATAATTTTTGGAATGTTGCTAAGAGTGTAACACACAGTTCAGCAGGAAATTGGCTCTGGAAACAGCTTTGTAGTTGCTCCCTGGGACTGATGATTTCCCTGACCTGGTGGCAAAGGTGGAGAGCCGAACAGTGGGGGAGATGAAGATTGCTGACTTTCACCGATCTGATTTACATTTTTCACCAACCAGGTCCTTTGGCTCTGACTCGCCGAACAAAAATGTAGTACAATAAAGTCTGAAACAAACCCCCAGATAAACTGGGGCTCTTTCAACAGATTCTGAGCAGGTTCCAGGCTTACTGGACGTAAAGGACAGTAAGAAAATCTGACTTTCCGTGGCACACTGGATGAAGGCACGTAGTAACAAAAATAGTGCCCATGCACTGTTTAGTACATGTCAGACCCTCTGCTAAGTGGCACAGAGCATCACAGGACAACCCACGGAAAGTGCTCATGGGGTCCCTGGCACACAGCGCGTGCCCCATAGAAACCATTACCTTCTTTATCCTCTTCACAAACCTGTCAGTTAGGTACCCTTTTATCCTCATTTTACAGATAAAGAAGCAGACTAAGTTAGCTCCCCAAGGTGGGTCAGATTAAACAGCGGCACAAATAACTGAAAGCACACCTAACTGAACGCGGACCCACATTTCACACTTATAGAGCATCTGCCTTGCATCCGGGGCAAGAAGAGTTAACAGTCAA
The DNA here is from genome assembly GCF_963455335.1 of Martes martes. NCBI lineage: Eukaryota > Metazoa > Chordata > Mammalia > Carnivora > Mustelidae > Martes > Martes martes. The sequence goes on from NC_137892.1 coordinate 108,870,000, forward strand.
GTCCATTTTAGAACCGTTAACGCCCCGCAAATTAAGCAAATACTGGCGTTTCATAAAATAAAAGCCTGAGTGTGTTTTCCTCTAGAAAAAGAAAGAGAGGACAGATAGTCTTTCTTGTTAGTATACAGGTTTTCCTCTCTCAGGGGCTCTACGAGGGCTGCTCTTTTGGTTTATGCTTTTAATTTCTGTTGTTGTTATTGTAGTAAGGGGAGGGACTGGCGAGTGGGGATTAGTGGGTAATTGGTGAATCGATGCAGGGAACAAAAGACTTTGCTGGGAAAGTGAGATCGAGCCACACGCTCTGAATATCAGTGGAGTAAGAGAGGCCAACGCCAGCTGAAGGGAGCTGGTGGTTGGTGGGGGTGGAGAGGAGAAAAGAAATTCAATATGGAGCAAACTTCACCCAACAGGAGGGGAAAAGACACTTCCAAGAACGGATTCAGACACCTTCAATGAAAGCCCGGTTGGGATGAGATGTGACCATATGTTGTCAGGGATTTAATTTCTTCCTTTTCATCCTATCTCTCCAACTCCCTTCTCTGTCTCTGTGGACTAAAATCACTTTTGACAACAGTGTGTCTAGTTGTCCTTCATGTGTAATTTGGGGTCTACCTCTTCTGGCATTAATGGATCTTGAGAAGTTAGCATCTCGGAGCCGGGAGTAAACAGAAGCTTCTCTTTCCCATCACTTCTTGCTGTTTTTGTTTCATCCAAATCAGGAATGAGAGGGACCTGAAGGGGGATTGGAAGGTGGAATAATGACCCCTTAATGATGCCCATGTCCTCATCCCCAGAGCCCGTGGCCATAATTGGATACGTGTTGTTACAAGTTGAATTATGTCTTCTCCCCCGCTCCCCCCAAACATGAAGTTCTAAACCCTAATACCTCAGATGTGACTCTATTTGATAAAAGAGTTACTGAAGCTATAACTAGTTAAGAGGAGATCATACTGGAGGAGAGTGAGCTCCTAATCCAACAATACTGGTGTCCTTTTAAGGAAAAGGCCACGTGAAGATGCAGAGACACACAGGGAGAACACCAAGTGACGATGAAGTCAGGGTTTGGAGTTAGGCAGCCGCAAGCCCAGAAGCACAGAAGATTTCTGGCAAAGCACCAGGAGCAAGGGAGTGGCAACGAAAGTCTATTCTCCAGGTTTCAGAGAGACCATGATCCTACCAACATCTTGGTATTTGGACTTAAAGGACTAGCGTTGGGAGCCAATGAATTTCTCTTATTCTAACCTACCTCGTTTGTGGCACTTTGCTATGGCAGATCTAGGAAAGTGATGCAGACGGCAATGGGGAATGAACGTTGCAGATGGAATTAAGATTGCTCATCAGCTATCTTTGAGATGGGAAGTTATCTTCACTTATCTGCAGTGGGGGGCGGTTAGTGTGATCAAAAGGGTCTTTATAAGCAGAAGAGGGAAGCAGAAGAGAAAGAACTGGACAGATGGCGGTATGAAAAAGACTCAGCCCAACACTGCTGGTCTTGAAGATGGAAGAAGGAGCCAAGAGCCAATGAATCCTCAAGAAACTAGAAAAGACAAGAAAACAGATTCTTCCCTTGAGCCCTCAGAAGGAATGCAACCCTACTGACACCTTGATTTTAGCCTCGTCAACTTATCGCAGACTTCTGACTTCCACAGTTGCAAGATAATAAATTTGTGTTGTGTTGAGCCACTGAATGGTGGTAATTTGTTACAGTCGACGTAGGGAACTAAAACAGGGGGTGATGTGGAATCCATGCAAGGAGAACTCAGTCAGGCACACTCCAGGCCAAGTGCAATACAGGAGAAAAGGGAAAACTCAATCTTGGTTGAGCTCCCGCTTCACCCCCTTCTGCCTCCTGGCCCTTCAGTTGGGCCCTTCAGTTACACACGTAACAAGAGTTGCAACCGTGAGAACAGCTGCTTACTAGAGGCAGGCACCATTCTTAGCATTTCACCTACACGATCTCCTCTAATCCCTGCCACAATCTTAGTATGAGGTTCTGCCCTTATTTCCACTTACCAGATGAGGAAACAAAGGCAAAAGAGATGAAAAAACCAAGACAAACTTGACCATCGCCAGTGATGGAGTCTTGACTGCAAGGGACAGAAATGGTAACTGGGTGGGAATCAGAATTCCTTGGAGTGCATTGGCCTCCTGAGGAGGGGATGGCCAGACCGAGCTGGAGAAGAGCATGGAACTCATCTCCCCTTTCTGCCTGTGAGTACACTGGAGAGGACAAGCCCATTGCAAGGTGCCATCTCTTTCGGTATAAGACTTCTATTGTTTTCATTTCTCCACCACAAACTAGCAATAGAGTGACATTGAAGACATTCAAAATCTTGATGTTGGTCTCAATTCAAAGTTGGCAGTAAGGGGATTGAGAAATGGGAACATGTGGCTCACCCCCCCCCCACCCCCATTTCAACTGCGGTGCCAATATCCTGTCGAGAAAAGGATAAAAAGAGCGTCTATATAAATAAATATGCTTTGTAACATCACTTAAACTCACTCTTCCTGCTTGATATTATAATATGGCGGGTGATAGTAGGTGGCACTTGCTGATTCCACTGCTTATCAAAGTTTATAAAATCCACTGATCTTTGGCATGGACTTAACACACTCAAATCCCAGGCAAAGAGGATACATTCAGCCATCTGAACATCGTCAACGCTCCAGGCTGTGTAAGAAGAAGAGGCAGGGGGAAGAAGAGATAAAGTATTCCAGAGCTGGCTGGTCAGGCAGCTCAGGAGGGTGCTCCCGTGGTTCTCAACGTCATAGTCCTGGTGCTCCATCTCACTGAGGGTGTTGCAGAGTTTCGCTGGAATGCAAAGATGCTAAGGACTGAGTGCCTCCAGGCCTTTGAAGAGATACCCCCTCATCCATCACTTCATGCTTGCCTGAACCTCCCTTGCTGTTTGGCCAGTCCTTCTCCTTTCTCTGCCTTTGCCCAGGGTGTACCAGCGGCTGGCACAAGGAATAATGATCCGAACATGTACTCTAAGTAAAGTATATCCACTTCCCACCTGCTCTTGAGGGAAGGAAAAGGTACCTGGGAATTCTATTTTCAAAAACCAGACCAGACTCAAATTACCTTATGCTCCCGTCCTTCCCCTTGTTTCGTAACACCTAACTTACCTCTGATTCATTCTTTGCATACCTCTGAAATCATTCTGCAACCTTTTTTTGCATGGCTAGGAGGTTCTGAGATCTCAGAACGCAGAGATAGCAGACTTGTGCCCTGCCCTTAGGGAGCTCATTGTCTGTGAAAGGAATGTGCAAAATCACACGAACACACTCAGGGGCTCTTCCCACTGCCTTTGTATAATCCATTTCATCAGCATGTGTTTACTCAGTGCCTACTACGTGCTAGCACTTTGCTACTTGCCAGGGACCCAACAGTGAACTAGAGAGGGCATGGTTACTGCCCCCAAAGAACTTCATTCAAGAGAAACTTGAAATGAATCATTCATGGGTTGTAAGCCGCCATTCCTGGTTGTACATATTTCCGTAGTCTGACGGTGCCCCTGGAAAGCAAAAGCGCTGTCTGGCACAAAGAAAACATCAATAAGCATTCATGGCATGAGTGGCTGTTGCAGACTGACTGCTCCCTGCTTCTTGCACCCTGCCGTGGGCACTCCCTTTGGTGCTTCCAGAACTAACCAAGGGTCCCTCGATTGCAGTTTTGGTGCCCACCACAGAAGAGGTGCTCAACAGTTATTTGCTGATATGATTTGTATTTCTTACCTCACTCCCCACTCTACAGCATGAATTGCCATTTCTGTGAAGCAGCTCCATTCTACAGTAATAATTAAAACCACAGGCAGTTATATTTATATCAAGTAAAACATGATATGATCGTCCCTTATCACAAAAGGAAATAAAAAATCACTCTTAATTCTAGAGATTGTTACAGTTGGAAAAAAAATTCAAATCTCCTAATAAGAAGTTTATATTTTGAGCTCTTAATAACAGGTTTTTGATGCATAAACATGCTTTTTTCCTAGGGTTTGTTTAACCAAAAAAATATGTATTCATAAATTGCATAGTCCTCAATTTAGCAGAGATCTAAAGAGAATCTGAGAGTAATGATAGGTTCCTGCTCTTATGAATTTAACTGTGCTGCCATGGATTTACTTATTTTAATGTAACTTAGGATAAGTTATTCCTCTATAAATATAACTCTTTCAAGATTCAGAATATTTCATTCTGTGCAAGGACACGATTTAGTATCAGTATTCAAGACAAAGGATGCTAAGTATTCAGAGCTATGGGCCCATAGAAGAGTGATGTAATAATAGTAAAATTATACTATAAGGGTTGCTTTTTTCCTTTTTTGGAGGAAATGAATACGAACTGAACTCTAAGTTAGTGGATTTCAGTGAGGGCTCCTTTTGTGCAAGAGCAGTTCTGATCTTGGATCCGCAAAGAAATGCAAAGATATTAGAAGTTTTTCTCCCAGACAGAACCTACTTTGCACATCTTTATTCTTTTTATTTATAATGGAGGAAAAGACAGTATTAAATACACATTTTGAAGAGGCAATTATAATAGGTTTTGGCATCCTGGCTACCCCAGGGAATCACATCTGTGAGATTGCCATTTTACGTGATTATTGCCCTGAAAGGCAAATGCATTTCATCTTGCATGCCAATTTGATTGATTAGTAGTGGCTGCTTAGAGGACTGTTGAGAAGTATTGGCAGACTGCATCTGCTCCCAGCAGGAAAGAGTGCTCTGATCGATTAGTGATGTCTGCCCTGGGTGCAAGAATGAGAAGTGGTAACACATGTGCTTAGTATCTGCCAAAATGAGTATAATTCCAAAACCAGGAGACAATTTTTCATTGTGCTGGTATCGCAGATAAATAAATTAAGCTACACATCTGAATGGGCCAGGTATTTATAGAAGTCAAAATGGAGTCCTTTGGGAATCTGGGGTGATAAATCATTGGTCAGTAATTGTAGGAGCCTGGTTTTCCCTCAAATTAAAAGACAAAAATGTATTGACACCAAGTCTAATATTCTGTACAAATGTAGTTCTTGTTGGGAAAAAGCCTTACAATTGCAAATCCAGTCGTGAACTTCAGAAGGCTTCATTTTCCCTTACCACCGGACTTCAATAGTCTCTTATTCCTTCCGCAATAGAAGTGTTCTCCTCAAGTTATTTTTCTGTACCAAATAAACCTATTTATTCAAAATCCTATTTCTAGTTTGCATGACAAAGCCCGATCATTTGGGTGATAGGACAACACCCTAATCCTTGTGTTCAAATCCAAAGGAGGTGTACTTTTTACTTAAAAATTAAATCTCTAACCTTTGCAAATGCTGATTTGATGACTGATGGCTAAATGAAGGCTGGTCCTTAAGGCTCAAAGAGAACTTTTAACCTAAAGAGTACTGCCAAGTAAGAATTAATGGCCACACAATTATAAATGAAGTCCAAGAGCAGAGTACTGAAAAAGTACATCTCTTTACGAGTAATTTTATAGTGACACTGCAATAATACTTTTGATAATTCCTGCTCTAAGGAAGGGAGATTAAACACAATGATTTTATTATGCAGCAGGACAAAGGGAATGTGGTTACAATTTTGAAAGCAAGACAACAATTAGACCTTTAGTTCACTGACCCTTTCAAGTTCAATGTCCAACTTTAAACTCTGATGCAGGGTCCAGTAAACAAACAAACAAACAAACAAACCCAAAAAACAAAACAAAACAACAAACACTAACAACACTTCTGTGTGGCATCCAAGATTTAAAGATCGAAGCTGTGAGTTTCTAGTTCGTTTCTCTCTTCTCGTTAGAAAAGGAAACTCTCTCCCTTGGAAAAGAATGAAACTAGTTCAATTTTTGCTTTTAAAAAAAGAGAAAAGAAAACGAAAATATAAAATTCAGCAGAAATGTCACACTGAGGAATCATAATAAGCATTAAGCATTATTTAAGTCATGCATAACCACTAAAATATATGACCCCTTTCCATAAATTGAAAGGCACTGTATTCAGCAGATTATAGGCCTCCAATGCTGAACTAAGGGAAGCTCCTAAGATACCCATGCCTTATAGACCTAAAGATTACCTCTGATCCGTGGTAGCTTTCTCTCTGAGCAAGCAATACGCTCAGCCTGGAGAACTGCCTGGGTTGGGCTTTTCTCTTCCATCAGAGGATATTTGCTGAGAACCTATATGCTACGGGTTGTGTCGGGGAGCGGGAAGGAGGGAGGGAGGCAGGAGAAGAGGAGATTAGAGGTGTGGATACAGACTTTCTCCTCCAAAGTTTTATAGGCTGCTGAGATCCTGCCAGTCATCACCAGACAACACTTTAAGACTCATCTGTTGCTAACAGAACGTGTGGTTCTAAGGACAGAAAGCCTAGAACAGGGTGATTCTGAGAACAAAGAATTGGCCAGAAGTATGAAACCTGGGCTCAAAGAAAATGTTCCATTCAAAACTAATTTTAATTTCAAGACAGAAAATTTGAGCTCTTGAAAGGACCCTAGCAAATCATTAAGTTCAACACCCTCATTTTACAAATAAGGAAACTGAGGTACAGCAAAAGGTGACTTTCTCTCTTAAGGTCGTTTTGCTAGAGCACAAGGTGTCTTTATGCAACAGAGAACTTCAAGTTTTCCTGAGAGCATCAATGGTTCAGCCCTATCAGATTTAATTAAGTTAGGGCAGCATTGTATTTAAAAATTGGTTGTACAGCTATTAATACTAAGTTGGTAATGCGTTAATTTCCATGGTGGGCAACAGGAGAGAAGAAGGAAGAACACCCCTTCCTGAATTTTTAGCTCTATGAATATGCCGTAAGCATTTACAAAAGTGTGTATTTTCATTTTCAGGAGGACGAAAGCAAATTAAAGCCTGCAGGACCATCTTGACCAGAAAAAAATTTTTTTTGCCTACTTTCATTTATACCTCTTTTTATTACTGAGTTGGCGTCACCAGTGACAACATCTCAAGTGACAATGTTCAACTTCTTATGCAGGATTTTGCAAACTAGGGTCTGTGAATTCTAAAATGGCAATGTGAGGATATGGAGTTTAACATTTCAGTTTTATGTTCTCTGAAGTTGATCTTTGATTTGCGATGTCATCGGCTGTACATCTAGCACAGAGCATCTATTGAATGGGATTCCACGTCCTCTCTCAAAAATACCTACTTCCCAAGGTCTCCCCCCTCCTTTTCCTAGCTTTTCTCTTCTCTTTTTCTTAATCAAGGGAATGTAATGTAGCCAGTCAGCAGAGAGCCTCAAAAGAGAAATCAGAAGCAACACGGGGCATCATTCACTTTGGACACCCCCAACGCACAACTTTACATAGAGAACAATGTGAATGGCTCCCCCTGGAGTTGTGCGCCCTGCCGCGCGGCGCATGCTTCTAGCTGAATCAGATGGTCCATGTGGAGTCAAGATCTTGACTCTTAAGCCTCATTACAGACAGACTGAGGCCAGAGTGGGTAGGAGGTGCAGATGATTGCTTCAAAACGCTGACCTTGAGTAGTTTTGTCAAAGGAGAAATTGAGGGGTTTGATCGTGGCCACTGAGTTCGTGGTTGGTGGGTAGTGGTGCCTTTCTCAGAAAATCAGGGGTTGTACTCGGGCAAACAGGTGCACAGGCTAATTGTCTGCTCCCTGGCAGAGTTTGCCAGCCACTGGAGAGCGGGCCCGCGCCTTAGGAGCTCTTTGAAATGTTCACTGATTTGATTGTTTAGCACCACCCACAAGAGGCTCTTAATTGCATTCCTAGAGCATTGGCTTTCTACGGAAATTACTTAAAACACAGCTTAAGTGTTAAATCTGAACTGTGTAATGTGCAATTGAGGGTTTTTATTTTATTTTATTTTATTTTTTTTAAATAACCTCACTCCTGGCTGCCTCCTTGTAGGAAGCACTGACAGGTTCAGTGGGAAATCTTGGGGCTGGTACACATTATAAGTTATCTCCTGCAGGGTTGGCAGGTGTGAGCTATGTCAAATAAATTTATTACAGTCTGTGCTAATAATGAAAATTATAGAAAAGCAAGATGAAAGTGCTCTACAGCCAGCTAATTTGAAGCTACCTTACTAGACAATAACAAGCTCCTAACAGTTTTTCCTTTTTTTAAAAAACACTAATTATGCTTAATGTTCCCTGTCGCATTAGCTTTCATGGTAATTATATTTCAAAACTTTTGCAATTAGGGTGCAGTTAATATTGTGGAATATTGCAATTATTTTTCATTGTGACACCTCTATTGAAAACTGGTGGCATAATGATCACATTGTTCAACTAAATCAGAACTGTAGAAATATGGCAAATGAACCAATTACACATTATTATTTCTAATTACAGATAATGTCATTTTCTCCGCTTTTGTCCAAAAGAATTTCTCAAACACAGATATCCCGAATTCTCCTATTCGTAAAGACTCTTTCATTCTCTCATCCACACACTGGTATATTCTTATATTAGTGCCTTGAGTGCTAAATTTAAAAAGGTCTCCTAGGGATTACTTGCATTTTCTTCCGCCACCCCTGCCCCCCTCCTGTGGAAATTTTAAGCCAGATGTTCTCATTGAAAAATCTCAGCCTCGGCCCGCTACAGACAGCACGCCCCTGCCATGAGCCGGTGTGAATCCAGCTTCTCAGAATCGTCATTCATGACGGCTCATTTTTATTCATTCAACAGGTCGAACCTCTCCTCTCATTAGCAGGAACTCACTATACCCCAAATACCTCCTAAATAACACCGATTTCCCTCTTTCCATCACAAAATGACGAGGCTGTGTAAAACTGATTTTTTTTTTCTTTACCTATATTTCTACCTATGTATTTCTGACTGTCTGAAAACTGACTGAAGACCAATGAGGGTTTCCAGGCAACAATTATGTTTGCATTTGGGGGATTTCTTTTTTTCCTTGTACCTCAAGTCTTTTCATATGTAGTCACCCTAGTAATAATGATTGGGACTGTGAAGTGGTTGGGACTCAACGTTCCCTGTGATATATGGTCTGAAAGGCAGGCTAGACGTGAATATCCAGTTTTATAGATAAACTGAAGCTTGAAGAGGGGCTCACGGCCTTATAGCTAGTCTGTGGCCATCAGACTGAGAGCACTCTTGACTTCCATCATGCCTGTAGTCAGGACTGAGGGGTTCCTGGGATGCCACCATTTCGGGGTTAACACTAGGCCAGTCCCTGGTTGTTCACCCTATCTACAGTTGAAGTCAACTTATCTCTCAATAGAAAAACCCACAGCTGAGAAGTTTTCTACATTGGGCTCCTCTTAAGTTCTGAGATGTCAGAGTAGGAGACAGAGATACAAGTGGGCAATGGGGGAAAAATTGATTAAAATGCCCTTCGAAGCTGGATTTAATCATCCTCTTTACCTCTTTTCCCAGTGAGTTTGCGATCTCTGTGTGCAGGAGGTGGTGGGAATATTTTCCCACATAGGCTCCAGCACCAGTATCCAGCCTGTTGTAGGTGTTCAATTACATGTTCATGAAATAACATTACTGATAGTAATAGCTCATGTTTATAGAGCCCTTATTAAATACTTTGCTAAGTAACTGAAATGCATTTTCTCAATTAATACACATACCGTCGTACTAAGGGAAGTGTTAAGCTACTGTTATCCCTTTTATACCAATGAGGAAACTGGGACCTAGACTGCCTAGGTAGCAGGTTCAATGTCGCCCAGGTAGGGGTCTGGGGAGGCAGATGGGGATGCAGATCTGGTGTTCAGCAGCCCATGCCCTCAACTATATGGTGATACTTTGGGAAGGACAGTCATGTCTTATGTACCCCCATGGAGGTGTTGACTCTCTGGGAATCTGAAGACAAAGCATCTCATTTAGAAAAATATATTTTCTACTTTGCTGCCTGGGGGACATAAATGGGCATATTCTTCTCTGTTTGCTCATACTCTTGGGACAGCAGAGTGGTTTCCCAGGTACACAGCGATGCTTGGAATTTCTCTGCAATCTAGTCTTGATTTAATTCACCTCTCACATGAGCTACTTACAACGGCCTAACTGGTCCTCCAGCTTCCGTTCTGGTTACTCTCCAATCCTTCCCCATCAGCCACAGTTTTAAAGAGTAGCTAGAGCATGTCACGCGATGCTTTGAGTCGACCAGTAACTTCCTACTGCCGTGCAGACAAAACCTGACCCTTATCCCGTCACCTAAGCCAGTGATTCGGAGATTTCAAGGTGCAGGCCCATGAACCACTTGAAGATTCTGTCTAGTGCAATGTCCGTGCTAATTCAGAAGGTACGGGGTGGGGCCTGGTTTTGGTACTGTTGATCAGCTCCTAGACGGTGTGGATCATGTGGGTCCAGCATCCACCTACTCTACTGTCTCACCTCAGGCTCTCCCCACTGGGCAGGCTGCATTCCAGACTTACACACCTTTCCTTCTGGTTCGCGACAGAACGAAGAGCTTTCCCTGCCTTTCCATTCTAGGAAAACAAAAGCCCTCCCATCACCCACTCCAGCCCCTCAAATCTTGTTCCATGGTGACCTCAATTGTACTTTTCAGATTTTGGCTAAAGTCACCTCTTCAAAAGTCTCCCTCTCCCTTCTAAGTGTGTGTGCACGTGTGTGTATTTGTGTCTATTTTATCTTAGCATCTGGTATGTTTTTGTTACAGTATTCACATTGGTCATTGTACTTTTATTAGTCCGAGATTTTTAAATTCCACTTTAGAGAAGAAGATTCACGATGCCAGGGGCACCTGGTTGGCTCAATGGGTTGAGCCTCTTCCTTCAGCTCAGGTCATGGTCTCAGGGTCCTGGGATTGAGTCCCACATCGGGCTCTCTGCTCAGCGGGGAGCCTGCTTCTCCCTCTCTCTCTGCCTTCTTGCGACCTCTCTCTCTCTCTGTGCCAAGTAAATACATAAAAACTAAAAAAAAAAAAAAAAAAAAGATTCACAACGGCAGGGCCACGTCCTTCTTAGGTACTGTCAGGCCCATGGTGCTTAGGAAAGTGCCGGCTGGCGGTGGGTATGCAGTGATTTTAAGCTGAATGAACGCACTATCCCGTCAAATGGTGGATTTACTTTACACCAAAACATTCATGGGAATTGCTACAGTTTGAACTGCATTTCCCTTAGGCTGCCAAAGCTATTTTTCCCAGGAGTACAGAATAATATGTAAAAATGCCAGATTTGTTTTCCTGTTCGGAACAAATACAGCCAACCTAAGTGCCTCGCTCCTTTCATATAAACCGGGGGAGTACAAAAGCAAACTGTCACACACGATCACTTTCCAGGCGGAGTTGAAGCATTGCAATATGAAAACAGGTTCCCCTTCATAAGATACAGAGAGCTCCAAAACATTTAAGTGACATTGGGTCTCATTCTCGATGAGTCGGCTGCCATAACACTTTATTTATACTACTCATTCCATTCCTGTGAGGAGTTTTACAACCATCTTACCAGTTTTCCTCTTGAGGAGGTAACTCCATAGAAGGGATTAATCCTCTTAGACTGGGGCAGCCC